>NC_091791.1:32153958-32755416 GCF_041296235.1 Equus asinus | reverse complement strand
AACAGACCCAGGGTAGTCAAGTTACATGAACTCTGCAAGTCAGTAGCAGACCAAAATAAAAGCCAGGTTTCCTGACTTCCAAGCCAACATTCTCTCCCTACACCATGCTAACTCTTGCTGCATAGCTAGCTAAGACATTGTCTCCTACATTGTGGGTTAAATGGGCTTTGGCGGGCTAGCCTGGGAATTTATTTATTACACTTTCTAAGAGAAAATGAATTCTGAGTTGTGCCTCAGAATTCAGAACACATCTTTCCCCTCCTACTCATCTCCTCACCACCCTGGTGAACGTAGTATCCGGCCATCAGGAACGAGTGAGGAAGACCATTTTATATTCTTAATAACTTGCTTGGAAATGAATAGAACACAATTTATTTATCAAACCCAAGAAAATATTTATACAGGCAGATTCCTCAAAACTGAGGATTGATTTTTATGAGGAATCTTTTAGAGTTATCCAAATTAGCCGCTTGTCTTTCTTAGAAATAAATGTTACTAAGGCTTCCTCAGCCAACCAGCTGCAAAACCACACACTATTCTTTGCAAAAGGAGCACAGAAAACCACTTACTTCCTGGGGCATATGAGAGAGGGATCTAAAACTCCTAGCTACCGAGATGATATAGGATGGACTAGGACCTCTCTTTTTTAATAACAAAGCAAGAAAAAGGGGGATAGGGGTTAGGTAACAGCTTTTTTTGGAAAAATATTCATTTAAGTCATTTACATACTATTACTTTGCTTAATTATGGCAAAGCATTAGGGATTATTCACATGATTAAATATGTCAAGTTAAATTATTTGATTGCAATACCAACCTCCTGTTCATAGTCTCTCAGTCTTCATACTTTTTTGCTAAATATTTAGTTGGCTGTCTACTCACAGGTTCTAATACAAGATGGAGGAAGAGTGCTGGCCTAGGACCTGGAAGACGATGTACCTTGTACAGTTAGAGGCAAGGGCAATGGCAGTGAATATAAGTAATAACTTCACTTTGTATTAAGCCAGCTTGTAAAATCTTGGGAAAGGATGGTGACAGCAGAGCTGCCTTCCAAAGCACTGTATAGAAAACTTTTTGTCTCTTTGGATGCCTAATTACAGTTTAGTTTCTGATCTTCATTGTATTGAAATCCACAGTTTTGTTACATAATGTATTCCTACAAAATGTGTACAAAAGTTGAGTAGGTGGAGGTTGAATAAATTTGTGTTATAATGAGTGATTCTGTTTCTAGAGAATGAAAAATTTCACCTCATCATTAGAGACATTCTTTGCTAACAGGGTCCCAACGTTTCATCCAAATTTTTTCATTTTCTTCTTTTACTTTTATGTAGAACCAATCATTTTGGATGTTCAAGGAACGTCTAATGATGGTTTAAGACTCGCCACTTTTGACTTGGCACTCTTGACCATTTCCATCCATGTTTCAAGTGTGTCACATTTATAGGTACAAGTTTCTCATCAGCCCTTTCAATTTTATGTTTTCTACTTATTTTCATATAAAAATAAAATATTCCAATATTTCACAAACAGTGATGTGCATACAAAGACGCTAACATCATGGGCTGGCAGTAGGTTTTGCCGTGTTAGTGATATAAATGCTTGTTAATCAGGAAATGTACAAAAATCTAAATTTGGCATCCAAAAGGGGCTTAGAGATATTGAATATAAAAAAAGTGTAGCTTTTATCAAAATCAAATGTGCTTAAGAAGGAGACTGTCTATAAATAACAGGGAGGACAACCATACTACCATTATAATTTCTTGTTGTCCTTTTATCTCACATTAACTTATCTCTCCCAACTAAGGAGAGTGAAGGGAGCATTGCAGAATGGCTACCATGTGCCAGGCATTGTGGGAGGTAATTTGCACAATCACTCTCTTAATGGCCATAGCTAATAGTGTATTTTATACTAGAAAAAAACCAAAACCACAGAAGCTATTAACTTCAGTAAGAGTCCCTGTTTGCTGGACTGAGGAGTAAGATTGAAAAAGAACCTTTAATCGTCAGAAAAGGACCCAATAAAATTGTACTTAAATGAATCACTAATAGTGTGGCTTTTATATAACTGTGTGGGATGGAGAATAATTTCCTGGAAAACCACTAGATTTCTGATGTTTTTTAAAGAAATAGATCTGATACTAATTTTAGTGTATGTTTAAGCATCAAATCAAAAGCCTGTGTTTTGAAGGTAGATTTATGTGCCAGGGACTCAAAATTAATGACATATTTAAGGTTGTACATTCTCTGCAGAAACAGATTTCCCAAGCCTGGTGGTAATAACAGGTGTATAAGGAAATAGATAACTATTTCTATTTTAGGTTGTTCCCTCCTCTTATGACCCCTCAGCAGAGGAAAAAGTCAAGCTTCCTTCTCTTTCCTTATGGCCAGGACTAAGACCTAATAAATGGGGTCCTCGGCATCCCAAACATCTGGTTCCCAACCATTTTTAGATGTTCCTTGGCAGCATCATTGTTTTGAAAGCATACTGAAGTATAAATGTTCAAATTGAAAAAAATACTTGATGGTTCCATACCTGGGAGATATGGAACAAGGAAACTTCTAGAAGGCCAATAGTCAGTCACTGAGTGAATTTCTACATCTGGGCATTTCTTAAGGGAGAGGGCCTGGCTATTTGGAGACGGAAAGTGTGGTGATATGGAATTAGTAGCCCTGGATTCTAGGTCCGCCGCTTCCTCTAACCTACTGAATACTCTTGGTTCTAGACTTCTTTGGAACCTCAGATTTTCCTTCTAAGTAAGAGGAGTTAGGATTAATCCCACCTAAAGTCTTTTTCAGTTTGTTGTATGTGACCAGCCCTGACATTTAAACATCCTTCTGAATCTACAGAAAAGTTGAAAAATCATTTAAAAGTTAGGACCTATTTTCTCACTTGAATAACGTCTTAAATCATAACCACTTCTAGAAATTAGGCTGGACTAGCAAATAAGTAAGGCCTTATTATATATGTGCTTATATAAGTGAATTTCAGTAAAATCACTTGTAAAGTACATTTCTGATCAATCTTTTTAGGCTTCTGACATGCCAAATTAGAGGGAAGTATTCCAACTAAGTCTTCTTCCTTTTGGCAAACGAGGACATGGATCAATACACTTGGCAATGGTGAATCAAGTCTTCAGTTTTTCACTTCTTCATGCCTTAATAATATCCTCTTCAAGGAAAGCCCAAACCAGCAGGGCTGCAACAGTAACAGTAATGAGAGTGGTTCTTAAGGTCAGCAGTTGTGCCATAAAATGCAACATGAAGACATCATTAACAGGTTGAAAATTGCAAGTCTCAAAGTCTGGAAGTAGGCAGGGTTTAAGAGGCAGAATCAGCGACCTCTGGGTGGAACAGGTGGAGGAGGATGGAAGGTCTCCCTGGTTGGTGGCCTGAAATGAAAGAAAAAGCAACTATTTTAAAACAAATTTGATAAACTAGTTCTTAGGCATCCATGATTTGTTGCAAAGCTGATATACTATGCAAAGGACATGTTCCTTAATTAATGAAACTGGACACACACATGGACCTCTGAGTGCATACATGCTGGCTGTGGCTCACAATCCTAGCTGCACATTAGAATCACCAGAGGAGCTCTGAAAAATACCAGTTCCCAGATTCTATCCCAGACCCATTCCATCACTATCTCTAGAGGATAGGGCTTGAGCTTCACAACTTTTTAATAGTGTCCCTCCCCCAACTAGTTATATTCTGATGCTTTGACATCTGGGGCCTTGCTGATCTTGGAAGGACTGCCACTCCCAGGGTAAGCTAATTCCTAGAGAAGGCAAATAACCTGCCTAGGAACACACCCTTCATGTGCAAACTAACCAATCCAGAAGCCCTTGTCCCAACCACCTCCTTTATCAGGGCTCTCATATTCGAGGCCACGCTCTACCTGCCCTAATCATCCCAGGGCCAGGTGCCAGACAACTATAGACAGCCCTTTGCCCCAGAGCTCACTGAAATTATGCAAACTAGCCAATCCTAAATCTGCTTACTGTGTCTCATTTGTAATAAAGACTCTTGGCCATGATTCCCCCCACCCTTTCTCCTGACTAAACCTGGTGCTTCCCTGTGTGGCTCCCATGGCATAATGAGTCCCCTCTTCTTGGGATCTATAAATAGCAAACTATCTTTTCAACAGCAGTTGTCTCCTGATCTGTTGACCTTGCGCCATACCTAAATAATAATAAAACCTATATTCTAAAACTCCAGAGGCTCCCCTCCATGTTATTCTAGGTGGTTTTTGAACGTCCTAAGTGTCACTCCAGATAGACTTGGGTGAGTCTATTTACAGACAGTTTCAATGACTGTAGATGGTATTTCCACGTGTTTGCTGTAAAACCAATATTTAACACTCTTGGAAGCAAGTCAGTAAGTCAAGAAAGAGACCTTTGTCAGGTGCTATAATTGAATTGTGCTACCCTGGAGTTGTGTACTTGAGGACTGAATGAATCAATGAGTAAATATTTACTAAATGTCCCTTGATTGCAAGTTTTGTGTAGGGTAAGGAAGCGACAAAAGAGTTGGGAAAGGAGGGTTTGTCTCAGGAACAAAAGAGAGAGGCGGAAGTAGAAAATATCCTCAGAAGGTTCTGCTACGGCCCCTAAGAGTACATGGTTTTGTGTAGTTATCTCTTTATTCAGAGAAAACAAAGGGACAGTCTCCTTCCATCTCCCCAGCCTCCCCTAGGAACTGTGGGCTTATAGGAGAAAGCTGAAGGGCAGTCAGGTGATACTACTTAACTACTTATTGCTTGAGCAAGCTTAGGCAGCCTTTCCTCCTTGCTCCTTTTCTTCCTTCCTTCCTTTCATTCTCGCAACAACCATTTACCTACTGTGCATCTACTCCTGGGTGTGGGATATAACCACAGGTAAAATGGGCATGGATCCTGCCCTCAAGGTGCTGAGAATTTAATGGATGGGACAGGCAATAGGGAAAATCAGTAAAACGCACTGAATGTTTTGATAGGGGAAGTTTAGAACCTATGGGAACATATGCAGAGATGTTTACGCCCACATCTGAAGGACAGGTTCAACTTCTCTGAACCTGTTTCTCATCTGCCAAACAGAGGTAATGATACCTCCAATGGAGTATTGTGTGAGACTTGGAGATGACAGCTGGAAAGTGGGTAGCACAGTTTCTGGCTTAGAGTAGGCTGTCAAGAAGTAAAGGTAATGATTTTATTAATGAAGACTAAAGATCTATTCTTAGATCTTTTTCCTGTGTATGCTCCATGAACCTTACATTTTATCTTCCACCACAAAGACAGTCATGGTTCCCTCCTTGCCCTCTCTGCTATCCCACTCTGCAGTTGGGGCGGGTCTACAAGCAAACGGTCTCCATATTTCATTCTGATGAACAACCCCAGTTAAGGATTGGAAGTCCCATCTCAGGGAAACAAATTTGTGTTTATAGACATATCAGAATCATGGAGGTAAAGGGTATTAAATCTGAATCAAGGGGTGGTCTGTGGGGAGACAGCATCTCCAGGACACTGGCAAGCTGGAGCTCGAGATGTGACTACCCAGAGATACCTGAGCACTGGCTGCTTTCTCCTCCCTGCTGAGGGTGAAGTCTTACTGATGAGTTTGGTTCAAGAACCCAGCAATCCTGATGTCGGTTAACGTTCTTTTAAAGCAAGACTGTTATTTAGCTGGTATGTTTTTGTACAGTCATAATATTGTTAAAAATATTTTTAAGCTTCTCTATTAGTTAGTAAATAGCCTCAGTCCCAAGTCCCCTCACTCCCTGACCGCTCCAGCCCCTCCCAGGGACTCCACAGATCTCTTTCTAAGTCATCACCTAAAGGACTGCCTCTTGATACTGCAGGAAGCCTCCAGAAGTGTGTTCTCATTTGATGGTACCTAGGCTACGCTTTAAAGGGGAGTATATAGATTGTTAGTGATTGGCAAATCACTAGTAAATGGTGCAATATATTCAAAAGCAAAGGGACAATGGCTCAGCAAGATTTTGGCTTTTTTATCCTCAACTGGCAGGACCTTACCTACAAAGAGTGTGACACTGTCAGCCGCCCACTCTGTAGGGACTAATACCCTACAAGAGAAATGCCATGTAAAGATATAATATATCTGCTCCTTTTCTTGTCACCATCTGCCTTCCCTGATGTTGAAATATATTAGGAACTAACAACAGGTGGGACGGCGAAGTTTCCACTAACCGACAACCACCTGCACTGTGGCAGACGACTTGATGGCTGTTTAGGAGATAAGAAATCCAACCCAAGCAGTACCAATCCATCCACCCAACCATTCATTCATTTACATGATGATTATTTATTAAGTTCCTAGTATGTTCCAGGTACTGAGCTAAGCACTGGGGAGAGTAGGAAAAAAATTTTTAATTGAAAACAGTTTCTATTCTCTCGAGGTGCACCACCCACTTGAGGAGACAGATAGGTCTCCAGGGCCACAATGTGGAATGAATTTTAATAGAGCTGTTTGGAGAACCACGAGAAAATTGACTCTGCATAGGAACACCAGGGAAGGCTTCACAGAGGAGGTGGTGTTTGGACTGAGTCCTAAAAGATGTGTAGAAATTTTCTAAACAGAGATTGGAAGGGAGCAGAAAGACAGCATTTTAGGCAAAAGGAACAGATCGGGCAAAGACACAGTACAAAATGGCACAGCTCACGGGGAAGTCTTCAGGGGTGGAGCATCAGTGAATACAGAAGGGTGAGACTTGGGGCTAGGCAGGGCCAGAGCATACTAAAATTAAATCTGAAGGCTTTTATACCAGGAAGTGACATCATCAGCTATTTCTGTTCTAGAAAGTACACTCTAGTTGCAGTGTAGAGGAGGGACCGATTGGAGGCAGGGAGGTAAGTGTGAGCCTACATGGAGGAACTGAGGCACTGGCAGATGGAGACGAAGGGGTGGGTCTGAGAGCTGAAAGGGTCACAGAATGGACAGAGCCTGGAGACACTAGATGTGGGAGCTGCGAGGGAGGCAGCAATGGAGGATGACTCCTGGGTTTGGGGCCTGGGGAAGCAAGAGGACAGTGCCATTATCTCAGGCTGGCAACTCAAGAGAAGAATGCAGTTTAGGGCAGAGAACGGCAGGAAGGATGACGAGTTCAATTTTGACAGGCCGTGTTTGAGATATCCGTGGGACATCTGGGTGAAGGTCCCCAGGAAACAGTAGGAAATAGAAGGCTGAGGTGGAGATGGAGATGGAGATTTGGAGTCTTTGCTGGCAATTCAAGCTCTGAGGACAGCATGCACAGTGAGCAGAGGAATGGACCAGGACTGGGAGAGAGTGATGAGCCGGATGGAGGCCGCACCCACTAGTGCTGTTTGAGAAAAACAGGTGTTCAGGAGGACATGGGTGGGGAAGAGTTGCCAATTCCTAGATCTGAAGTGGAGAGGAGACCATCAAGGTCAGCCTCCCCTCATGTCTGTCAGCGGGTCAGCACCAAAGCCAGTCAGGAGATAGGCCTGTTTTATTCTTCCCTCAAACATTTCCTCATTTTATTATGAAAATTGTGCACACAATTACAAAACAATTGCATGTTTGCAAATCTTTCTTTATACCAAAAATGGACTCAAACCTCAAGTTCTATCAATTACAGATTTCTTTGCAAACACCATTTCTTTAGTAAAAAGTGTTTTCCTCCTTTTCTCGCTCCATTTTTATCACAACATGCTTCCAGACTCCCTAAATTATTCATCTGCCATCTCTCTTTACACAGTTCAATGCATCCTAGTTTCTATCCTTTAATTTCTGGAACCCGTTTCCTTGGTGGTTCTCTTTTTCTCTTCCATTAACAAAGTCCCACAGAGTCTTTGTAGCTATAGTTTCAAGCTTGACAACTCTTTTTCGTCTTGGTACAATAAAACAACTGTCTCCAAACTCTTCAACCTGCAGGAATAAAAGGTCTTAGACCTAGGATCTCCCCCATGACATCTCACCTTTCTCGGACAGCTGTAACAAAATGACTAAGAGACTGGATCCTGGAGTCAGGCAAACCTAGATCTGCCACACAGAGCAAGTCTCAACACAATCTCAAGCCCCAGTTTCTACATCTGCAAAATGGGATGATACTAAATATTGACCTCTTAGAGTTGTGGAATTAAATGAGATAATGCATTTAGTGTGTTTATCATAATACCAAGCATACAGTAAGTGCTCAATAAATATTAGCATTTATTACCATAATCACTCTCCATACACACCCCTCCCCAGTCACCAACTATATAATAATTTTCAAGCAACAGAACATTATGCAAATTCAGGGGACTGGACTAGATTATCACTAACATTCCTTCTAGGACTAATAGTCTAATATGTGACCTCTAGTCTATACCAGGGAAACAAGCCTGATGAATGTGATGCAGCTTGGAACTGTGGGATGTTTGTGTCAGTACAAGAACGTCGCTGGGAGCACAGGGAAAAGTGGTAAATAGCAAAGGGAGAAATGGAAAGATCCTGAGTGCAGAGTCAGCTTCTCTTTCCAGAAAACCAGAAGAAAAGCCTCCTTGTTGCACTTGCTCAACAAATTCCACTGACGAGATTCGAGTTAAACGTTTCAAATTGCAAAAAAATTCTAGTTTGGAAAAAAAGAAAAGCTTTCTCCTTTTGATCATCTTCCCCCACATTATATTTTAGACATCAAAGAATTAAACTCCTAGGACAAGCCTAGGCTTTTATTTCCTAGGGCTCCTTTCTGCATCGGCAGGTGCACAAGCCATGTTTTCTGTTACTCCAGGAGATCTTACAAAGGTTCCCACCACAGACCCAAGTACCCTTATAAACAAAGATGTACGTCAGAGCCCAGTAAATCCATCAAACCCTTTTCTCTAACACCCATCTCCAAATCTCCATATGTTCATCCTTTTCCTGTGTGAAAAATCATTCATACTCTTGGGCTCTTACTATGGGCCAGAAACTCAATCCTTATACCTCCGGGAGGAAGTTCCATTATTACTCCCGTTTTACAGATAAGGAAATTGAGGCACATGAAAGTTAAACAATACACCCAAGTTCACAAGTGGCTGCTGGAGACTTGTCCCCAGGCAGTGCGGCACCAGAGCCATGCTCCCCACCACCACACCATGCTGCCTCTCACATTTATTTTCACTCTCAATTCCTTCTTATCTCCTGGTCCCCAAAAAGCACTGTCCCCACAATACAGCCAAGGGAATTAGTGATTAGGGAGCCAAAGTCTAACCAAATAGATAAAAATTATTTTAAAAGTTGATGTTTACCAATGTATTTCATTGAGGAAATACTGTATTTGCTATTTAAAGTATTTGTACCCAAAGAAAGCATCAGTTAAATTAATGAAGAGTCCACACTAAAAATGTGTCAAACGTAGGCATTTCAGTTGGCTCTGCACTCATTCACAGATCATCTTAGATGTCCCCAAACCCTACTCTCCCCCTGGAATTCAGAGAGTGAGGAAAAAATGTCCCATCAGCCTCAACGTTACCTCTGTGAAGCAGCTCTCGGAGGCACCCTGGGGGGCCTCTCAAGGGGCACGGTGGGTGTTCCATCCACTTGCAGGGGGGCTGGACTACGACTTCTGGTAACCTCAGGGACTTCATTATCCTACAGTAAAAGAGGTGAGACAGAAAGGTGAAAATTACATTAAGCAACCAACACAGCTGGACCGTTATCCAGAACGCCCCTCAGCCCTCCTCAGCCTTGGCTGAAGGCTATTCACAAACCGATAATCAACCCACAACGCCAGGGCAGCCTCCCATTCACTCCAAGAGTCATTGGAATGAGGCCCACAATCAGGTCCAAATTATCATTAACGGTCCTTGCTACTCAAAGCCTGGTCTGCGGGCCATCAACATCAGCATCACCTGCGAGCTGGTGAGAAACGCAGGATCTCAGGCTCCTCCTCAGACCTGCTAGATCAGACCCTGCATTTTAATAAGATCCTGGGTAATTCTTATGCATGTTAATGTTTGAGAAGCACTGCTCTCTATATATAACCACATTGAGCTGGAGAAATTTTGTTTTTAAACAAAAGTCCCTTTTTGGGACAACAGAGCTGTGAGTGGTCCTCAGCCAGAAGTTAATAGGAGCTGTGCACTGGAGAGGCAGCCCACACCTAGGACCCTTTCTCAGGGAGTCTCCTGGGTTAGCAGTGACTCTTGTGACCCCTCCCATTCGTCCCAGCTGCTGGCCACTGGATCAGGGTGGACACAGTGACCCAACTTGGACCTAGCCTAAGGCAGCAGCTTACTCTCTGCTAGGAGGCATTGTGGCTCTCATGAGATTGTTTGCCACTCTACATGTGGAGAAGCAGAAAGGCCAGTGTGCAGTGAGAGAAGAAAGCAGATCTGCACAGAAAAGCGTGCAGCCCCAGGACACAGAGCCATGGCCTCGGCTCAGCTCCAGCCTGCCTCGCCTCTCCTGATGCAGGCCCCGAGATGTGATCACTGCCCTTGGATTCCCTGACAGGCATCCAGCTGCTTTTCACAGATGCCCCTCTGGCCCAGTCTGAGTGAATTTCTGTTTCTCCCTTCCTCTCTTTTTATTGAAATTGGCATAACATAAAATTAATCATTTTAAAGTGAACAATTCAATGGCATTTAGCATATTCACAATATTGTACCACCACCATCTCTAGGTCGTCCCAAAACATTTTCATCAGCCCGAAAGGAAACACTGTATCCATTAAGCAGTTTCTCCCCATGTCCCCCTCCTGCCAGCCCCTGGCAACCACCAATCTGCCTTCTGTCTCTATGGATCTACCTATTCTGGACAATTCCTATAAATGGAATCCTACAATATGGGACCTTTTGTGTCTGGCTTCTTTCACCTGGATTTCTATTTCTTGCAATGAAACAACCTGTAGGACAAGACAGATGGGGGTGGGGTCCCCGGCTCTCACCTCATTGTCCCCCTCCATCCCGCTGCTCACGCTGAGGAGGCTCCGGGTGCTGGATCGGTTACTCGCGCTGCCTAAAGGTACAAACAAAATCAGCCGGACTGTGAGTTCTCTCAGGCTAACATAAAACGCACAACTCTAGCACTTCCTTATTTTTACTGATGGAAATGATACGGAAGCTGTGAGTATGGGAGTCTTCAAATGTTGCCATCTTCAACTATTTTATTAGAGTTTAGTTTTCTATGTTTTTTATGTTGTCAGCATAAAAGGAAATGGTTCACCTTTTTATTACCAGTTTTTGCTTTACCGCTACCATTTACTGAGGGCTCACCACACATTACGTGCCTTAAAAACATGATCGCACTTAATCCCTCTGAGAGTCCTATTTGACGCTGGTGCTCTGATTTGACAGACAAGGAAGCAGAGAAGCTCTGTTTCTCACTTGTCCAGGGGTATTTCTAAAATCTGCAAACACGGTTTATTGCTCAAGTTTTTTCCTTATGTAGAAATTACAGAAGACATGTGCACATATCGCACATGTGTATACACCTTCTAATAAAGGGCCAGACAGCCTGGCACAAAATACAAAGCACAAAGTCAAAAGTACGATTTATGCTCATGGTAGGAACTGTGACTGTGTGAGTTTAGGTGATCAAGACTTTTGAATTGGGAATTTATCACCTATATAGTTAGAACAGCACTATCCAACAGAACTGTCTGGAAATGTTCTACTGTCTGCTATCCAATATGGTAGCTAGTGTGAAACATGGCTAGTGCAACTGAGGAACTAAATTTTATTTTATTTTTTATTTCATTTCATTTATTTACTTTGTGTGTGTGAGGAAGATTGCCCCTGAGCCAACATCCATTGCCAATCATCCTCTTTTTGCCCAGGAGACCATCACGGAGCTAACATCGATGGCAATCGTCTTCCACTTTGCATGTGGGACACCACACTAGCATGGGCCCAGTGAGCAGCATGCAGGTCCACAGTGGGGATCCAAATCTGAGAACCCCAAGCCACCCAAGCAGAACGCAAAAACCCAACCACCACGCCATGGGGCCAGCCCCTAAATTTTAAATTTTCTTTAGTTTTAATTAACTTAAATTTAAATAGCCACATGCGGCTAGTGGCTACCATACTGGACAGCACAGCATTAGAAATAAGTTCAAGACGTGATGATCTAGCAGTGAAGAAGGAAGAATATCAATCAACAGAAACAAGGAAATTTTGACTTTAATTTATCAATATTGCCACTAACAATATCACCAGAGCTTAGGTTTGCTGAATTTCCACTTAAAACAGCCCCTCATCAGATTAGTTTATAGATACATTAGTCTTGACTTCATTATGGTATCAACTTTGACCTAATTAATTTAGATGTTAGCTTAAACAGAGCAGGTTAAGATTATAATTTTGGATTATTTCTTGGGGGTAGATCTTTAAATTTAAAAATAATGTGTCAGGGCCAGCCCAGTGGTGCAGCAGTGAAGTGCGTACGTTCCCCTTCGGCGGCCCAGGGTCCACCAGTTCGGATCCCAGGTACAGAGATGGCACTGCTTGGCAAGCCATGCTGTGGTAGGCGTCTCACATATAAAGTAGAGGAAGATGGGCATGGATGTTAGCTCATGGCCAGTCTTCCTAAGCAAAAAGAGGAGGATTGGCAGCAGATGTTAGCTCAGGGCTAATCTTCCTCAAAAAATAAAATAAAATAAAATAAAAATAATGTGTCAGGGCCAGCCCGGTGGAATAGTGGTTGAGTTAGCACACTCTGCTTCGGCAGCCAGGGGTTCGTGGGTTCGGATCCCAGACGTGGATCTAGCACCGCTCATCAAGCCATGCTGTGGCGGCATCCCAACTAAAACAGAGGAAGACTGGCACACATGTTGGCTCAGCAACAATCTTCCTCAAGCAAAAAGAGGAGGATTGGCAATGGATGTTAGCTCAGGGTCAATCTTCCTCACACACACACAAGAAAGCTAAAAATAATGTGTCAAAATGCATCTATAAACCAGGGGATTCAGTTTGTTTCTTAAGGAGCATGTGACCCTGTCCCTGTCTATTCAGTTCTATTCAAAACACTGTTTGCTTGGTCAGAATGGCCTTTTCTCCCCGTTCCCCCCAGCCCATTCCTATCCACAAGGCTAAAATCTTCTCAGTCTCCAATGCTCAGGACAAATGCTATCAAAACCTTTCCAAATTCCCCCAATGGAAGTAACCCCCTCTGCCCATGGGTTCCCATCCCTGTGGGGCCAAGCCTCTGCATGCCATTCACCATTCTTCATCCCACTCCCTCACAATGAACCAGCCTTGTTCCGAAGATTATCCACTAGGAGGGAGCAAAAAGCTGTCCAGGCACTGGCTCCAGGACCCTGGAAATTGACACCCACCAACTCCCATGGTCCCTTTCCTTGGTGCTCTTAAATCTTTAACCCCCAGTATTCGGCTTTGAACCTTGGCTCCCTGGTTCATCTGCTCTGCCCCTCTCCCCTCTTCCGGCTGGTGACTTGCTTGTCCACATCCCCTCTGGACTACATGGTTGGTAGGAGGCTCTGGTCCCAGCCTCATCATCTCCACTCTTGTCAGGGGGGAGGAGGGCAGTGCCTACCCCTTGCCAGGCTTCTGTCACCAGGGAAGAAGGATCAGACAAACATCTAACTCATGCTAGTTCTGTACTTTCTCTCCTCCATTACAAACCCCCTGAAGACAGGCTCCGTTTTCTTTTCATCTTTATGTCTCCAGTACACAACCTAGCTCAGAATGCACAGAGCTGTCCTCAATATTTGGCGGAAGAATGAATGAGGGAAAAAATAACCAAATATATGACCGTTAAGAAATTTGGACCAGACAACCCAGGAGAAGATCAAGTCTTCCTGTAATGAAATTCTTATTCTCTTAAATATAACACTAATATTCTAGGGCTTAAAATTTTAGCTATAACCAGATTTAAACTGCAACTGTTTTTCTGTGGTTCCCAAGAGATGACAGCTGTACCATAATCAAAATAGTGCTGTTTTTAGGGTGTGACTCTGGGGGTCAAGGGGCAGTTAGTGGATCAGAGCTAAGCCATCATCACTCTCCCTCCTTGTCCTGGGAACTATTTCTATTCGCAAGGCAATATGTCCCCATGGTTGAGTGCACATAAAGATCTGGATGTGAACCCAGACTCCCTGCTTACTTGCCAAGTGACCCAAGGCAAGATGCCTAACCTCTTTAAGTGTCCATTTCCTCATCTAGAAATTCACAGCATTGTTGTATAGAATGAGTTAGATCATATGGTAACATGTTTGGCACAGGGCCCACAAGAGTAAGCATTTGATTAATGGTAGCAGCTATCATCATATCAGCAATTTCAAGATGGTAGGTTATCCATTAGTGACCCCAAGGACCCTCACCTCCCAGTATCCATGCCCTTGTATATCCCCCCTCTCCTTCCTTCTAGGCTTAGCCATGTGACTTGCTTTGACCAATATGCCATTAGCAAGTGTGAGGCAAGCCAAAGCTTAGTAAGCACTTGCACACTGGGGCATGTCCTTCTGGAATGTTCCCTTTCCAGATCTAGTGAAGGCAGTCTAGGAGATCCTGACTCATAAGAAAAGTCAAAGGAAGGGATGTGCTGATGAAGGCCACCAATCCCAGCCACAGGCCTGTCTTAGTGAATGGTGAAAGGCAATGGAGAGCCTCTGTCTTTAAGGACTTGGCTTTGTAATTTGCTAAAAGACTGAAGAACATTTGTACCTGGATTTTAAGTCCAGTTCAACAAAAGGCTTACATGTAAGTCATATGAAAATAAATGGAATTCAAACCAAAAAAAAAAAGTTCAGGCTATTGAATTAGGGGCCATATGTCAGAGAGGTCCAGAAGGAAAGAGACCATCTTGGATCTTCCTGCCAATGCCGAGCTCACAGCTGAAATCACTCACATGAGTGACCCCAACTGACCCACATGCAGCAGAGAGGCACCATCCCCAATAAGTCCTGCCCAAGATTAGAATCAGGCATAAACAAATGGTTATGTTTCAAGCCACTATGTTTTGGGGTGGTGTGTTACCTAGCAATAGATAACTGAAGCTGTACGACGGGGACTGGATGCAGCCTACAGCCACACAGTAGAGTCAAATCCATCGTCTATCATTTCACAACATTTGCTAGCCAGATGAGCTAGGCACCCTGGGCAATAAACCTTTGCACAAGGTAAGAATTTACGTTTATACTTTCCCGTCTGTTCTGACCCCAAGCTAACTCAAAGTACAACACACACATAAAGTCTTTCAAATTAATCTGAACCTGAAATGAGTACTTAACATCTGTCTTGTTAAATTTCCCCCCGTCCCAGCATGCACTGCCTCACTCTGAGCGGTCTATACCACTTCTCCTCCCATCCAGGACACATCTGAGAGATGGGCCACCTGCCCCTTGCTTCTTCTGTCACTCGAGATCCCCGGGAAAATCTCTCCCATTTCTGAACTTGTCAGAATTCTCTAAATTGCCTCCTGAGGGTTTTGGATACACATTATTTCCTCTATTATGTAAGGAGAGGTTTTCTTCTCTGTCCAGTCTAGACTTCCCATGTGGTTGTATGATACGTTTTTCTGTTTCAACAGGTACTCGTGGCAGGAATGTTAACCTGAAATAGAGCAGAGATGGGTTCTCTTCCCACCTTTGCTTCACTGGCTGTGTGACCTTGGGCAAAACTCTTTCCTTCTCTGGATTATAAACACCCTGTCTATAAATTAAGGAGGGTGACTGGTTCAGAGGTTCTTGACCTAAGTCTACAGATGGGCAAAATTGTGTGTAGGGGTGTGTGTACACACCTACGCACATGCATTTTTCTGGGAAGTGCATCCAGAGAGCATGTATCAGATTCTCAAAGGAGTCTGTGATACAGAAAAGATTAAGAACCTCGGGGTTAGATGACCTTCCCGCCCCAAAATCCATTTAGGGGTTCTTTGCTTAACATTTAAGGAGACGTGAGTCCTGAAATTCAGCTTGTCTCTTGTTCTTTTATTGCTCTCCTAGCTGTTTTGACAACACTAAAATGTATAAAAGAAGGGAAACTCGATCTCCTTGGCTTGTGAAGCGGCTTGTCTGAAGTCAGCTAACACGGCCCTGATGCGGAAACAAAGCCCCAGCTCCTGCCTGCACAGCAGCCTGATTGTCTGTTGCAATCAGACTCCTATTCAAGCTTTCAAGCCAAAAGGAAGACAGTTCCTAATTAGATGCTCAACTTGCCTACAAAGTTGGAATTCTCAAATTTGAGTCCATTGTTTTCCAACGTTTCTGACTTTGTGCCCTTTCCTTCCCCTTACCACAGTCGAGGAAGCAAAAAGGAAAGTGGTTAAGAGTCTTGGCCCTGGATCCAGACTGCCTGAGTTCAAATCCCAGCTCGACCACTTATTAGCTACTTAACCTGGGGCAAGGCACGCGTCTCCCCCTCCGTCAATAAGGGTGCTGGCACCCATCCTGTGGAGCTCCTGAGAGAATTAAATCAGAGACTCTGCGGAAGAGGCTTAGCACAGAGTAAGTGCTCAATAGATGTTAACCAGTATTATTATTAGGTTTTTCTATTTATAAAAGGGATAGAGTAATAATTTTCATGCAATCTGGCTTCAGGGGATACTTGCATAAAGGATCTTTGGCCCCCCCGACAAAAGGCAAACCTCACAGCCTAAATGTCCCCAAGTTATTACACTCCCCAAACCCAAATCAGGCACCAATTGATATCTGCTGGGCTCCCAATAGAGAATGTTCCCACAGCTCAAAGGCACCAGCTGGAGTCCAGCTGTGAAGGCACCCCAGGGTCAGCCTGCTCACTTGCTGTGCTGGAGGTACTGTCTGTTTTCCAGTCTCCTCGTCTGAGCTCTGTCCTTGGAGGGAAGACGCTTTTCCTGGGGCCGCTCTCATAGACTCCAAACTCCACTTTCCCAGGCAGGTGCTGTGAGTGCCGAATTGGGACCGTGATCTCCAAGTCTGGAATTAGAGGAAAATGGGATGAGCTTCAAGGCACCAGACTGCCACTTAACCAAACTGCTTGGCTGCTCCCTCTCCACTCACCTCCCTCACCTGAACCTAGAGGGCACCTGGAAGGGAGGGGAGGCGAGAGGAAAGGGAAAAGAAGAGAAGAAGGGGAGCAGGAAGGGGGTGGCAGCCCTGCCCAATTCAGCACTGAAAGTCCACAGAACCCTGTGTGGCAATCACTGGGTGACAGCAGACTGGGATGGAGCAACGTGAGAAAGGGCAAAGAAATGCTTCCACATCAGGCAGTGGAAAAAAACGTGCAATTGGGGAAAGGTCTAGGGCCCCACCTCTGGAACTTCCCCAGCTGTGGAACTTGAGTCAGTCAGTCAACCTCTCTGAATTACTTCTCTTTTAGAGGAGGGGGTTATGAATGTCACTGCTCCTAATAACAGGTTACCCTGTGCACCAGGCAGAGTTCTAAGAGCTTCCATATTTCTAGCTCCTTGAATCCTCCCAACTCTCATGAAATAAATACTGTTATCACGATTCCCAACAGAAAGTGAGATACAGAGAAGTGAAGCAACCCACCCTGATCACACAGCTGGTAAGTGGGACACCTGGGATTTGAACCCAGGCTCCAAATTCCAGGCTCTTAACCACACTCATACTGCCTTCTCAATGCCTTAATAAATGATGGATGATGCGTGGGTGGTCTGAAACTGACAGCAACAACCCGGAGAGTTAATGAAAAGAGATCTATCAGGCCTGGGAAAGATTTTGAGACTTGCAAGGCTGATCAGTGGTTTTAGACCCCACAGTTTAGAAAGATAGTTTATTCCTTTGCCTTGCAAAGCATTAAACTGATCTCTTTACTGGCTTAGCCCTGCCCAGTGGTTGATCTTTATTCCTCCCTAGATTTCCACCTCTGGGTTCTGTGAGCAGAAAAAAACTCCTGCTGACAAGCAGAATAAAACATCTGTGTGCACCGCACCAACTTCCTCCCCAGGGAAGTGTGGAGGCCAGGTGAGCTCCTGTCACAGGGCCCCTCTTGCTGCCCTGGACAGTCCAAGGCCTGGGCAGGGCCTCTGGGGAGAGGTGTAAGCTTGGTGTCCCTTTGAGGACGTGTGTTCTTATCTTGGCAGTACCACTTCCTTCTCCGCCTCTCCTCCTCTACGGGCCTGGATGGGTGGGGCAGGAAGTTCAGGGCGTCCAGGGGCAGAGGTGGCTCCGCTTGCCAAAGCCAGAAATCTGCCCAGAAGGGCCAGTGGATAACTAGAACAGTATGAAAGAGCAGGTGCGAGGACAGGGCAGACCAAGTGTATGTAAACACTGCAGAGGGAATATTAAAAGGGTGGATTGTTGGTTTGAGTCAACACAAGCTTTCCTCATTCTAGAGATGCTGGTTCCAAGTGCAGTGCATAGTCCTCGTACTAAACCAGCTTCCCAGGGCTCCGGGTCACACAGATCCTCTTCATGTCCTCAGGCCCTCCTGGTCACAGGTGAGCACTGGAAGCACCCACCCCAGCCTGGACCTACTTGGGCAGAGACGAGCTGAGTGTACCACACACGGGTGTGAGCCCATGGTGTCTCAGAACCCAAACACGTGTCATACTATTTTTTCCCCTCAGTTTTGATCTAGCTTTTTAACAACCACCTTTTAAAGGAAGCTTCCCATCTGCTTCATTCACTTCAATGAGGCAATTTTCTGCTCTCAACCAGTTCTAGCAGGAAGGAAAGTAAAATACACAGGGAAAAAATTGGGAGTCCAAAGTTTAAAAAATCAAGCAGAGCCAGTCTAAATGGCTACAAAATCCCGACATTCTTTGAATAAATGGACAATGCCAGGAATCCCAATGATCATCATATCACAACGTACTTTCCCAAAGTGCGTTCCCATGAGTTATTCTGCCTCCTTTAAACTTCACTACTTCTCCATTAAGTAGATAAGTCAGGGGTAACCACAGAGGAGGAAACTGAGGCACAGAGTGGTTAAAGGAATTGTTCTGAATCATAAAGTCATTCAGTGACAAATTAGGGATCAGAACCCAGGCATCCTGCCCCAGACTGGCCACAGACACACCCAGGACACAAATACTGATAGTCTTCTCATGGGACAGGGGTGTTCAGCAAGTGAGGAGTCACGTCAGCCCCCTGATTTCCTACACCATCAACACTGTACCATCCCAGTCGGAGCAGAACAACTCCCTAGGGCTGCAGAAAGACGGGCAAGTTATTAGGAACAAAATCACAGGTTTTCATTATCCTTGGTGTTCTAACCCAAAGTAAAGAAAAATAACCATTGTTTTTCTTTTCTAAGGTAAATGAGGGTTCCAAACGAATGGAGTCAGTCCTTGCGTTGAGAGTGGGCTGCATTCCTGGAAAAGGTCCTTTAAGCAGAAATGCCATTTGTCAACGCTAATTTTCTTATAGGTCAATGTTATCCTGTGTCAATGATTTTTTTCTTTTGTGAAGCAGAATTCTTTCCTCTAGTGAAAAGAGAATCTCATTGTGGAGAACAGATTTCTTTTTAAGGAGCTGCAACTGTCGGAGCAGAATAAGAGGCCCTAAACCCTGTCCCAATACTAACCCACTGCCGCCAACCCCCTACCCCTGGTTCCTACCCTCTATCCAACAAGCATGCATGCAGCAGTGCCGAGGCACCTCAGAGTGAAACAGGCAATTATAACTGAGTTTTACGGAGTTAAGTAATATATCACAAGTACTCAACCATAAATGACGCCTTCTCTTTGGCAGATGCTCTGATGCCCTTGGGCCTCACCATGCAGTACAGGGTCCAACTTCCAACTGCCTGAGGCTTTCTCTGGCAGCCAGGTTCCAAGCCCCCTCCTCCAGCAGGCCCCAACCAAAGGCAGGGGAGTGGGCATAGAAACACCCCAGCTGTCTTGCTTCTCAGGAGGCACAACTCTTCCAGAGTGCTCTCCATCGACTCCCAGACTCTCCAGGACGCTGAAGCTCCAGTCTCTACAGTGGTAACTGCACTTTGCTGGCCACATTTTGCTCCATCTCTCACTTCCTCACCAGCTATGGTGTTCCCTGGGATCACCTCCCATATCATACTTGCTCTCAAAATCCTTGTTGGGGAAGAAAAAGTTCTAGAAATGGATAGTAGTAATGGATGCACAGTATTATGAAGGTACTTAACGTCATTGAATTGTGCATTTACTTACACATTGTAAATTTTATGTTACATATATTCTGCCACAATAAAAAACAAAAACATAGGGAGACCCTTGGAGCTGATGGCTAGAATATTCTCCCCATGTAGACTGCTTGTGGTCCCTGTCATTCTTGTTCAGTGTCAAATTATATGTAGTTTAATCTTTTAATAGTTATGACATTAACTAAAGCCCCGGATATAAAAAGTAAAACTATTTCACCTCTCCCCCACAAAAGAAATTCCTAGTCAGAGGGTGTGTTTCTTGAAGGCTGAGGAGGCAGGAGAGGGAAGGCATTAAACCACGCTCCTCTGGAAAAACTGCCACATTGACTGATCTAATTTAGACTACAGCCACTGGTGAGTATCACTTATTGGAGCCTGATTAGCCTTGGGCGAACTTCAAATAATGTTTCAAAACTCAAGATTCCAGGGACCAGCCTGGTGGCATAGTGGTTAAGTTCATGCGCTCAGCTTCAGAGGCCCAGGGTTCACTGGCTCAGATCCCCGGCACGGACCTAGCACTGCTTATCAAGCCATGCTGTGGCAGGCATCTCACACATAAAATAGAGGAAGATGAGCACAGATGTTAGCTCAGGGCCAATCTTCCAAAAAAAAAAAAAGAAAAGAAAAAACCACCCCAAGATTCTAGGGCCAGACCCTGAACAGCGAGTCCCAGCTCAGTGCATGCACCCAGGGAGGCCCTGCCTGAGAGGATCCCAGCTGGCGTGGGGGCAGCTTTCAGACTGCTTCCACATACCCAGCACTGTGACAGGCCCAGCTATACCCTAACTCATTCAGTCCTCGTGGCAACCTAACGGGCACTTTTATTTGTGCCATTTGCAGACGAGGACCAGGGCTCAGGGAGGTGAAGTATCCTGCCTGCGGTTGCCAGCTAATTAGGAGTGAGCAATGAGCAGGGACTTGACCCCAACCCTGCTGGCCCAGGGCCCATGCCTATACCCCTCTACTCCTCGACATGTGGGTCCATCTTGCTTCAATATCTCTAGTGGCCCCAGGTGGAGCCTGGGTAGGTGGTACAGGTGTGATGACACCAGTAGGCTCGGTTCTGGAGCCCAGGCTGCTGAGCACACGGGACTCCAACACGACAACTGCCTGGCCTTCAAATCTCACATGCACCATCAAATCGCAGCTTTCTTGAGGCTGCCTATATTTGAAAGTTTGAAATGTTTCATTTAATCAAGGCTTCTATCTTTGGGTTTGTGTGCTCTAGTTTTAAAAAGCACCAGCTTAGCCCTTTTACCACCTAGAGTGCAACCCTAGGATGACTACAGATCTGGAACTAGATTTTCTGCCTTCTCTCCTTTCTCCTCCTCTCAACTAGGAGGGCAGACGGGTGTGAGCCCAGCTAGTGGCAGCAGACGTCTGAAATCTAGTCACCTAAGCAGATATCTTACGATGACTCTCTGACATTCTGCCATAGTTATAACCTCTTAACTACTCTTCTTCCAAACAGCCAAAATCACTACCGTTCACTAGGCTTTGACTATACGCAAAACACTGTGCTAGGCATTGTGGGACAGGCTCTAGCCAGGAAAACCAAACCTACGCAAATAAAAGACTAACTCATAAGCTACCAAATGGTGAGAATTGAGTCTTAGAGGTGCCTGTATTTGGCAGGGTGCCTGGTGCTCAGTAAGTATTTACGGAATGAATGAATGGTGTCACTATTTTACTGAAATCAACCATTCCAACAAAGATTTCTTGAGCTCCATCAATGTACTGTGCTACATGCTGGGTATTCAGCAGAGCAGAAAACAGACAAATTCTTGCCCTCACAGAGCTTGCAGTGTGTGGGGGGGTGGGGGTGTTGAAAAATAACCATGAGAACCGAAACATAAGATAATTCCAGTCTGTGATACGTGAAAAGAGGGTATGCAGTGGCACAGGAAGTGAGGGGTAGAGGGCTATTCTGGAAAGAACAGCACAGAAGCCCTCGCTGAGGAAGAGAACTTACAGCCAAACTCTGAAGGATGAAAGACTAGTCAGGAAAGACGTGGGAAAAGAAGTGGAGGGGGACAGCAAGTGCAAAGGCACTGGGGAGAATGCTCTTGGCTTGTCAGAGCAACAAAAAGGAGTCCATTGTGATTGGAGCACGAGGTTGTGGGGGGCACTGGGGGATGAGCTCTGGGGCAGATCATGCAGGGCCTTATAGGCCACAGTGAGGAGTGTGACTTTAGTCTGGGTGGGACAAGAGTCCCTGAAGGGTTTTGAGCTAGGGAGTGGCATGATCTGATTGTTTATTTTTAAAAGGTGGTTGGCGCCAGCTTGGAGGATTAACTATAGACGAGTACACGGAGTATGCGTGGACATAGGGAGACAATGGAAGAGGCTCCTGCATTAATCCAGGAGGAGATGACGGTGGCTGGGCTGCAGCTGTGGCATGGGAGATGGTCAGAAATGATCAGACTTAACGTGTAGTTTGGAGGCAGAACCTCTGGGAATTGCTGATGGTTTGAATGAAGGAACAAAGTAAAAGCAATCAGAAGCAAAAGAGAAGTGCCAGATGGATGGAAGGGATAGTAGCTCTATAGATGCTCAACTGAAGAAGGAACACAGGGGCCTGGAGTGGTCTAGGAAAGCTTTGCTGAGAAGCAGCTGCAAGGGCTGGTCTTGCAGCCTGGTAGTGTTCACCCAGGTGAGAAGGAAAAGGCATGAGCAAGGGGTCTGTGGCAGGAAGATGTCCTGTCTGAAGACCAGGGTGTTACCAGCCTGACCAGGTTCATGAGAAGTTGAGCTGTTGGTGGTAGCTGGAGACAGACTACAGAAGTTATGCACAACTCAGTTCTTTACGTAATGGGGCTCCGCTCAAGATCTGAGTGCTCTGAAAGCCTTTTCTGGCCAGCTTCTCGTGGTATAGGGCCGGCCAGCATAAATCAGAGACCCGTCATGCCAGAGGCTCTCAATAGGAACATGCAGTGTGGGCAAATACCCACTCCTTGCTCAGGGCGGGGGGTGGGGGTTGGCACGTGGGGGAGGTGGGTCAAGGGGAGCAGAGGGGCCTGATCCTCAGTGCTCAGAACTGGAATTCACGGCCCTGCTTTTGGATCCCGACTACACATGGCAGGAGCCCTGCTACACCTGAGTTCTGGGCTTCCAAAGTAGTGTGTGGTGTGGACAAAATTCCCTGCTTGAATCAGGAACAGATGCTATGTGAGTGGGATTTTCTCCTTTCTCTGCTCAAAAAACATGTCTTCCTATATGCCTAAGGGAGAATTAGGTGCCTGGGGAGAAAGCATTACCATCCTCTTTCAGTGGGAGGACTGAGGGATGCAGCATTCAAGCCGTTCATTCATTCATCTGCTGATATGTCTCATGGGCCAGGTACTAAATATACAGAATTAATAAGACAAAGCTATTGCCAGAAAGGACCTCACAGTCTAGAGGGGGACCCAGATCTGTAAACAGGGTGACAGGTGCTGGGCAAGCGGTCTGCCCATTCAGGTCCCAGCAGAAAGGAGTCAAGGACAACAGAACACAGCAAAGTCTCGCACAACGCAGCACCCCCAAGAAGCTGCATACCTGTCTGCTTTCCTGATTTTTGCTTCTCTCGCTGTCTTCGGGTGATGCTCTCTCTCAGCCGTTTAAGATTTTCCTGGAAAAAAAATTAGTCTAATACAGTATACACCAGAATTATACCCTCTGGGCATTAGAGTTTCTTTCTGGTTTTATGCTGTTTGCAAGATAATATCACATTGCAATAACATCTCTAACATGCAAATGAGGCTGAGTACATTTGCAATCGGTCCACAGAGAAATTCAAGTACTTTTAGTAGTTGTGCATGAGGAGAAGACACCTTGTCCACAACAGTGTCACCCCTCCTCTCTGTTCTCAGCTCCTTCCCAACCTTACACCCCACTGTCCTCTTCCTGGTACACACCTCAGCCAAGGCAGTTCTCATCTGCTCACAAACACTCCACGCACTTTCCTGCCTCTGAGATTATGTTCTCACACCATTCCCCTGACCTTGAGGGGCATCGATTCCTCTCCATGAGTGTGTTTCAAGGCCTGTCTTTTCCCTAAGGCTCCCCAGACTGCTCCAGTCCTTAGTGAGTGCCCATGCCATCCGGCACTGGGCTATGCTGCCTTGCCCAATGCACACACGCGCCCGTGTGTGTGTGCGCGTGTGTGTGAGTGTGCATGTGTTGTCTCTTCAGAGGTACTCTGAGCTCTCAAAGGGCAAGGGACTAGGTCTGGTACCTTTCTGAAATCCTGCAGTCTGGTCTATTGTGGTCATTCAATAAATGTTGAAAGGACATGTAAGTGTTGAATTTGTTGCTATTTTAGTTAACAAACAACCACCACCTCGAGATTAAGTGTCTGAGCAGTCTAGGGAAAATGCCCCAGGGACTAACATCAAGATATCTAGAAGGTCCCATGAGGGAGTCACAGGAGGACAGACTGGAAAGGTTGGTCGGGGTTGTGACTATAGCTGAGAAACTGAGCTCGGTCCAGGAAGCAGCAGGGAGACACTGAAAGTTGTGGGCTGGCCATAGCTTTAGGGTCTGGCAGAGGGGAGGGAGAAGGAGCTGGAGGCAAGGAGACCCACCTGGAGACTGTGTGGTAGGCCAGATGTAGGCCATAGAAGCCAGCACTGGAGGAATGGAAAGAAAGGAGCAGATGCAAGAGGAAGAATGTGACAGAGGGAGACCAGGCAAGACATGCAGCTGGCTGGATATGGGGGAGTGTGGAAGAAGAGCCCAAGAGAGTCTGAAGTCTGAACCTCAGCATCTGGAAGATAACAGCGCAGTGAACAGAAACAGGGAGTCGGGAAAGGGAAGCAAACTAGAGGGACAGTTTTTTGTGGGACATGCTGCACGTCTAAGGCACTGTGGGGGACGTGCCCAGCTGGTGGCTGGGAAGGTGGAATTGGAGACATAGACTCAAGAGTGTCCTGCACAGAGAAGGAGCTGAAGGGCACTCGTGCGAGAGCAAAGTGAAGGAGACAGAGGGGTGGACAGAGGTGTGGAAGAAAAGGAAGCCCCAGGAATCATCTTCACACCCTGCAGTCTCTGGATGAGGGATGCTCTGGAAGTACCAAGAGGCTGTCAGGGCACAAAGTAGTGTCAGCTCCGACGGGCTGGGATTCACTGCCATGTCAAACATGAACCCCAGTTGCCTGCTACACCCAAGAGTTCTGGGCAAGTTCATGGGAAAGGAAGAAGCCTCCTGGATATAGACAGAGAAAGGCAGCTAACATCTGTTATGTATTTACTATGCGCCAGGCATGCTAAGAGAGCTTTACTCGGGTGGGAAATCAGAGGCACACAGAGGCCAAGGTCATCCAGCCCCAAGCGACAGAACAAGGATGTAACTCAGGCTGCCTGGCTCCAGAGCCCTGACTGTTCTTAACTACTGTGCCACGTGGGCACGCGACTTGGCAAGGAGAGAGAAAACTGTTGTTTGGCCAGGGCCAGCCTGTTCCCAGCAGGACTGCAGCCTCCCTGGGTCTCCGGAGTGAGCAGGACCCTGGTCCCAGCATTCAGCACTACAGAGTGCCTTCGTGTCCTACTTCAGACCTGTGGAGGGAAAGAGGCAGGCTGGCAGAGTGGGTGACCCTGTTTTAGGGAGCACTAAGAAGGCAAAAGGTGTAATCAAAGGAGCATGGGCTCTGGAGAGAGAAAGGGCTTCTTTGAATCCTGACTGAGCCTCAGTTTTCTGTAAAACGGGAGCAATGATACTTATTTTGCATGCATGCTGGGAGGAGTGGAAGAGATTGGGTCTAGTCAATGCTTAGCACAGTATCCAGCAGACTGTTGCCACAGCTGGACAAATGCTGCTTTATGACCCACTTCCCCACTTCTCACTGCCTGATCCACTCCAAGGAGATGCAACTCCCATCTCAGTGCTAGACGGGTACTGTGCCCCCTGCCCCCGCTAGCTGGTACATCAGGTCCTATGAGAACAGGCTACAGTACGCCATCAGGGAAGACCACGGAGAAGTGGAGAGAAAGAACAACTGTTCTCGTCCTGACTCGCCACCTACTACGTCTGTGGTCTTGAACATGGCTCCTAACTCCCTGGGCCCAATTCACTCTTCAATATCAAAGAGTTGGACTAGGGATATGCTTCCTATGGTTGAGTTTGCGTTCTTTTGATTGTTTTAAATTACACCTGGAGTACATGTATGGAATTACATATTCTCATTAAAAACTGCAAACCATACAGTAAAGCAAGAGGCTCCTCTGACACCCAGTCCTCCAATACCAGTCTCCTCCTGCGTGGTAACCGCTGGGATGGGCACATGGCGACCCTCCCCAGATCTTTGCCTTTGCATTTGCACACATGCCTAGAGAAACAAGGAGTTTGTGTGTGTGTGAGCGTGTCTTAACTTGGGTGGTTTTATGGCTGTGACTTGTTTTGTTCATTTAATCATACTTCTTGGGAGCTGTCCAAGTTCTCTTTGACTTCCAAAGTGTGACAGTTCTGTGGGAGTGTTGGCACTAGGAGTAGAGAGAGGGACTCCGAAGAGAAAAAAGCTAGAAAGCAAAAGTATAGAGCCACGTGCAGAGGGAAGCGACAGCAGCAGGACTGGGGTTTACAGTGAGTCTTTGTTCCTGATCTCTAGCCGCATGACAACCGGAAAAGCCATCCAGCTCTCAGCCAGGGGACTGTGTGGTTAGAGACTACAGGTGACAGATACACTTACACGCTGACTCACAATGACACTCAAATAACCGTTCACAGGCCCAGCCACAGGTGCTCAGTTACAGCTATACACAAGACAGCGGTGGACCCAGCCCTCCGCTACCGTCTAGCGGAGAAACAGACATGAAACAAGTTCATCCGGAGCCAGTTACCTGCTGGAAGCGAAAGGACTCAGACCGCTTCTTCTGGTTGAGCTGCCACTCTTTGAAGTGGAGCACGGCCTCGTCCACGTTGACGATGCCCAGCTTCACCTGCTCCTGGAGGGTAATAAGCTGCCGCTGGCCTGGCGTTTTCATCCCAGCGAAAGGATCATATATAGTCGACTGAGGCCTGTCTCTCCAGGGTCTGACGGGAGGCTCTAGAAAGGATGGCAAAACTCAGCTTGACAGCTCCCCGACTGGGGAGAGCCGACTGGACAAGTGGGGTTAACGAGGCGGGTCATAGGCTCAAGAGGACATGTCTCAAAAGAACAATTACATGTAAAACCAAGAAGGGGAGATATGACATGGAATCAGAGAGAGGGAAGCAGCTAATAATTTCAAAGCCTGTTACACTGAAGCAGACAAAGTCACAACATTTCAGGGAGGTACGGCATCCACTGGATGGATCAACACAATCCCCCAAGCCTAAATTATCGAGAAGCCTTTAGACCAGCATTTCTCAATCTTGGCACTGTTGACATGTTGGGCTGCATAATTAATTGTTCTTGGGGGGCTGTCTTATGCACTGTAGGATGTTTAGCCTCATCCCTGGCCTCTACCCACTAGATGCCAATAGCACCCCCTTCCTCAGTTGTGATAACCAAAAATGTCCCAGACATTGCCAAAATGGACTAAAGTGGGCCTGCAAGTGGACTAAAGTCCACTCCCAGAGAGAATATACAGGAAGAGTCTAGTCTGGGTGCCTCCCCGAGCACCACTCCCCCAGCCTCCCCATCCTCCCTAACTCCGAGCAGCATGGGGCACAATGATTATGGTCCCATGGGCATGAAATGTCCAAGGAGACTGGAATGTCAATGGAATCAAGGCCCAGGTCCAATGTCATCTGGTATCAATTAGGTGCTGGGTCCCAACTGGCTCTCCTTGGGTTGTTTCTGTGCCAATCTCTCCTCCACCTTACAAATTCCTAGTTCCCTGCTTTGGAGAGTCGAGGAAAGTAGGAAGTTAACCTCTTTCTCTCTCCAGGCTGTGACTCCACTAAGTTCTGTGGGGAATGAGCTACTTGCAGAGGTGAGGGGGCCACTGGGGCAGGTGAGGACAACTTGATATTTTACTGCTCATTTCATCTAGGGCTATCTTTGATTCTGCATTTCTCCAGCAGGACCCTATTTGGGCATTGTGATTCAGGGAGATGGCATGAAGGAAAAAGAGAGATGACTTCACTAGTGGGTACTGACAAAGCTTCAACTGTTCACTCCTCTGTCCACAAACACCCACATGCCTTTCTCCCAGGTTTGCACACTTCAAGGCTGTCATTAATTGTATTGGGAGATGGAGTGTGGGGAGAAAATAAAGTTACAAGCCAACCAATTCCAATCTCCCACTACCAAAGACCTGGGGAACGCCTTCAATGCTCAGATGGTGTCATGGCTCCTTTTCAAAAGAATCATCAATGGGATAACACTGAATGCCTCTGTTTAACACAAGGAAATTAATCAAGAAAAAGGAGTACTTATCTCCTCAAACTTCCTTAAAAAGTCTTTTGAAAAAAAAGAAAACTGTTACCCAATGGCAAACAAAATGTCTCTTAAATAAAAGTTGAATTAGAGTCTAGTTTAGTTAGCGCCGATAGAGTAAGTAAAGAGCACGGTAAGGCTGTATCATTAGGTAAAGACTGGGTGCTGGGCCGCCCACTTTCATCCTGTTGGTAACAATTTCCATGCTTAGATTGTACTTTTGTGTGCTGCTACAGACACTTTCTAGCGTATTAATGTCCATGGCACGATCCATTCGTACATCTATTCTAGGGCCCCCAATCTCTTCTCCACTCCCTTTACCGTCAGTAGATCTCCACCTAAGGTATCTCCTGGACCTCTCTGTTTTTCAATGAGAAGGAGTTGTTACACTGGAAATCACTGGAACATGAGCACTTCTACCACCTGGAAGTTCAGGTCACACAAAAGAAAGCTGAGGACACCTGGCTTACCTTTCCTGATGCTCTCTGAGGAAATATAGATATTCCCAGGCCGCTCTTGACTTTTTTCTGCAAAAACTATGAGATAAAAAAGATACGAGGCAAAAGCCAAATCAGAACTCTTTCTAAAGGGCTTTAGGATATTTTATTCATTTACCAAAAAAATTACCAAAATCTTGTACAAAATAATAATGATAGATCTCACACCTGGGATCTGCAGTTCTATAAATCAAAATTCTAGTAGCAGGCAACTAATGAGCAGAAGCTGTAGCGATGGATGATGAAATGAAGACAGGCCAAAGAGACAAGGTCTCAAACCCAGAAAGATAAGCCAGTCTGAGGACATGACTGGCATTTACAAGATCATTAAAGAAAAGGGTAATGTGGACAAGGATGGTGCTGGATCCCTAAACACCTGAAGCTGGCCATGGAACCCCTTGAAGCTTGAGAATAGAAAGAAATGCCACTTAACAGGTCAACAAGTGCCCTAAGACAGAACTCAGAGTGGAAGAACAGGTGAAATGTGTGCACGGCTCCAAAGGGACTCTGATAAAGTCCCTCATGAGCGACACCCATAAAGGCTAATAGGGAAAACTGAGAAGTGACAAAAGTTCACTTAGTGGGGGGACTGCAGAGTGATTAAGGCTCCCTCGGCTCTACAGGAGACTCCCTGCATTCAAATCCTGCCTCTGCCACTTATGAGCCATATGATCTTGGGTAAGAGGCTTGACCTCTCCTCGCCTCCACTTTCTTATAAGAGTACCTTCCTTGTTGCATTGTTGTGGGGATTACAAGAGTTACTACAGGGAAAATGCTAAGAACAGTGCCTGGCACGTGTAAGCATATCATCATTATTCACATGTAAATCTTGAGATTGATGCCAATAGAACAGCAACACCGTGGCATGCTAGTTAACACAAGTGACATCTGTACAGCACTTTACAGTTTATAAAGTAGTTCCCCAGCTATTATTTCATCTGACCCTCACAATAAGGCTCTGGCAGAGTATTACTACGTATTATTTGATATAAGCATCAATGTATACATATATTATTATGATACCCATGTTATAGATGAGGAAACTAAAGCTAAAGAGGGTGAAATGACTTACCCAATGTCCCATGCTGTACAGCTAGAAAATGCAAGAGCTGGGACATGAACCCAGGTGTTCTCGCCTCCAAACCACTGCCCCTTCTGTCATCTCCTGCCTCTCCCCTCTCCTTTGCTCCACTAATTTCCTAGCAAGTCAGTCAGTGCCCTTTAGAAGTCACCTGTACCCCTGTCCCAACTGCCTCCCCACAATGAGCTGTGCCATCAACAGCCTCTCCTCCCACCTCTGCCATTTAGGCATCCTCGATATATATTTGCATGCTTCTTTGTTTGGGTTCCCTTAGAAGCAGACTTCGGGACAAGGATCCAAGCACAAATGGTCTATGTGGGAGGTAATGGAGGTGAGATGGGGAAGTGGATAAAGCAATAAACGGTGGGTTAACCAGTAAGTTACCACAGAGGGCAAGCTGGCAAGCTCTGGAAGGCAATGTAGAACACGCACCTGAGTTCTCCCAGAAGAGGGGCAAGTAAGCTGGGGTGCTCAGCCACCAACCCCCACCAGCCACTGGCTGAGGGCTGCTTCCAGGGGTGTTAATCCCCCAACTCTTCCAGCCTGTCCTGCAAGAGGGCAGAGGAGGCTCCAGCTGCCAGAGAAAGCCATCAGGCTAAGAGACAGAGGTCTTGACAGGCAGAGTCCAGCCAGTGGGCACAGAAATGTAAAGAGCTAGGGAGATGTGGGTGGGGCACCAACAGTGTCTGCTACACACCCTAAAGGAGATGTTACCCAAGCGGGTGGCAAGCCACAAGCACTGACAGCACTTGGCAATACCACATAATATCCCTCAACTCTATTTCTACCCAACTTAGGGTTGCCAGGTTTAACAAACTAAAACAAAAACCAAAACCAAAAAAATGAGTGCAGTATCTGGGACACACTTACACTAAAAAATTATTTGCTGTTTGTCTGAAATTCATACTTAACTGGGCACCCTGTACTTTCTTTGACAACCCCAGCCCAATTACCAGGGGATCTGGTTGAGGGCTACCTTCCCCAATTTATGATCTCCTTTTGCCACACTTTCCACAACCTGCTTCTACTATTAGAAATGGAATGGAGGTCAGGCACACAGATCAGGCAATTCTTACACTCTCACAGTACCTGTGATCATCTTAATACAATCAAGTCCTGAAAGAGAGGGAAACTGACAATGTTATCAGCATCTGACTGATGCCCCAGGGACAATTATGAAGAAGTCAAAGCCCAATTCTCACCAATTTTTACCAGTGTAGGTAAGTAGACAGCTTAGCATAGTGGCTGAAAGCCAGGATTGTAGAGTCAGACACCCTGAGGTCTGGCTCTGCTACATGGTAATAGAGTGACCTCTGTAAGCCTCATTTTCCTCATCTGTAAAATGGGGATGATAACGGTCCTCACCTAATAGATTACTGTAAAGATTAAATGACATGTTTCAGATAGAGCACTCTTGGTAGATTTCAATAAACGTTAGCTGTTAAAAATTAAGAAGAAGAAGAGCTTCAGAAGATAAAAATTTACCACAGTTCTTGCCATTTGTAGTAGAAGGAAATCTTGTTTACCTCTGTCTTTATACCGCGTTTGAATGCCTCCAGGAAGGCCAGAGCTGAATCTGATCATTGCCCTTAGTCTAGCTCTAGAAGCTGCCCCAAACCCTGACCTTGTCTCCTGGGGCTGGCTGGAGACCATTCAGTAGGCAACAGTCTCTAAGCAATGGTTCAGAAGCCAGAGGATCCAGGGAATTCCTGCTGGGAAGCTCTGAAGACCCCGCTGGGCATCAGTCCCTGCCCCACTTGCCTTTAGAAATATATGGTTCATTGTCGGGCAGCTGGTGAGAAGCAGAAGCACTGGCCTCCGGCCTGGGCACTGGGACAGGGGGCCTGCTGGCCAGGTCTACAGAAAAGGCCTCGTCGTCATCCACCGTGTGATAAACATCTTCTTCCTGATCGAGATGGGGCAGCTCCCTCTCCAAACTGGGCATTTGCATGCTGTTGCCTAGAAACACAGAAAAAGGTGACTGAAAGCAGTAGCCAATCAAACTGGGTGATTGCCAGTCATAAGAGCAGAGAGAGCAGCCACACCTTATTATACAGTAGTGCCTTTGGCAAAGGGCTTTCCCCTACATCATCTCCTGTATAATCTGCTCAGAACCCCACACAAAGCCACTGAGAAAACACTGATGTCACCTTTATTTGCCACTCATCAATGCAGCAAAAGGAAGTGAGCACTAGGCTCTCTCATCTCAATTTTACTGCTGGGATTCAGTTATTCATCCCAAAAGAACTAGGGAAAAGAGAGCACAGCCCCCAAAGCCAAAGCACACTTGGAGCCAGCCCCTGGGACCTGGGCAGCAGTGTGAGGGTAGCCTGGAGTCCTCACCACAATGGCTCCAGCATCCTTGTCCTCAGCATCAAAATGATTACAGCAAATCCTTCCTGAGGACTTCCTCCATAAGTGTATTACCCACATTATCTCCTTTAATTGTATAACAATGCTGTGGAGTAACTACAGTCATTATTCTCATTTTGCAAATGAAGACACTGGGGCCTTGGGGATTTAAATAACTTGGCCAACATCACCTAGAGTCAGATTGGTGCCCAGGAAAGCTGGTTCCAGAGCGTGTGCTCTTAACCCCCACGTTCCATTTCTTCTTTTACAACCTGTGCACCCACCCTGCTCCCTATCAACCAAAAAAGGTTAGAAGGGAAGCTTGCCTACCACCCTCTGTCCCTGGAGTCCCACAGCCCTCAGGTTTTCACTGCCTCCTTTCTGGTGACGGGCTGCAGTGCTCTGTACTTGGACCTGAGCAGTGTCCTCTTAGCTTCGAGAACCTCAGCAGACCTGGCTCTGTATGCCATCTGCCCCTCATACACGCAAGCTGTGTGACATTGCACATCTTACATAACCTCTCTGAGCCTGATTTCCCTCTGAGACCACATCACAGGAATACTGTGAGGACAAAATAAGATAACAAAGGAAAAGGACCCAGCTTATTACATGCACATAGTAGGTACTTTCCTCTCCCTTCCTTGTTCTCCCTAGCACCATTCACTCAACAAATCCTTATTAAATGCCTGTTTGAGATAGGTGAATGAATAAATCTTGGGCCTTCTTCCTATGGGATTTCCAATCCAGTGATTTATTGGGAATTTTTTCATTGCATCTTTCCTGAGCTGTGGGGAGACTGCTCTTGATCTCTCTGTGTCCTAGGTCCAGAAGATTGACCAGATTGGTCCAATTCATAAGAGGGATTTGAGTCCCAAGGCTCTGCCCTCGAGGAAGTTTCCATTTAGTGGAAAAGCCGCCATCTCTTCATCTTCAAACATATTGTGCAAGGGCGTGAAGAAATTCTGGGGAAGCCTGTCTGATGTTAACAAAATGAAGTGTCCTGGGAGGGCCACCAGCTACCCTACCGGGTGACGGTGATTCCTACAGTGCCCGTCCCTCACGTACGAAAGCACTCACGTCTGCCCTTACAGGACAAAAACAGCCATAGACGATACTAAATGAACAGGCACAGCGTGTTCCCATAAAGCTTTGTTTACAAAAACAGGCAGTTAGCCAGGCTGTGGTTTGTCTACCACTGCTTAGAACTTCTCTTTCCTCTTCACCGTCAAAACTGCTTTTCCTATCCTGAGTCCCATCCTCGTAGCACCCTCCCTTCTGTGCCTACTTGATCAGCAGACTCCGTCATCAGTTGTAAATCAATGGACAGAGCTAGGGAATTATCCGTATAATTTAACACCCTCCACCTTGGAAACCTTCAATAATGATAATAATAATAACAACAACAACAATAAACCTTTATTGCCTGTTATATGCCTCGCCCTGCTCTGAGGTCTAATACATAATAATTCATTTAATTCTTGCAACATTCCTCTCATTTATAACTGAGGAAACTGAGACTCAGAGGAGTTGAGTAACTTGCCCAAGGTTTTCCAGCTAACTGAAGGAGGAATTGAGTCCAGATCAGAGTCTGTGTTCTTAACCACTATGTGATACAGCCTGGACTTAAGAATACTTGTGTATATTTCCCTATATTGTCCTCCTTCACCAGAAAGTAAAGTCTCTTGAGGGCACTGACCATATCTGACTTTCCTTTGTGTTCCTCCAACCCCAACATCCAGAACAGTGCTTTGCTTAAAGTAGGTATTCAACAAATTTTGGTCAAATCAAAACATGCATTTACAAGAGGTCTTGCTGAAAGCAACTTGTTTACCCAAATGAATGGCTCCTGTGGTGGGAACTTCTGGCCTATCTATCATAGGCTGGAGGGGGAGCTCGTGGAGATAGAGTGCCTTCAATCACACCATATGCCATGTACATGGCAGCCCATTCCTTGAGTGGAGCAACCCTCATCTGGAACCAGGCAATGTCTTACATTTGTTTCTCTTTCCCTCTTTTTGCTTCTCCACTCACAAATGCAACTTACCTTCTAAAAACTTGCGGATCATAGAGTCCTTAGTGGCCCGAGAGAAACCGTCTCTAGGGATTGGATTAGATGTACTGGCCTGAAGCATTTCAACATCTAGAAGGAAAAGGACACTAGGAGTTTAGATGTTGTTCTTTCACACAGGCAAGGAGATTTTACAGATGGATACACAAGGTTTGACAAATCAAGAGACCTTGAACCAAGAGATTCAGGAATTCATTAATCCATCCAGCTACCCATCCTCCATGCATGCATGCATCCATCCATCCATCCAACTATCTATCTACCTAACAAGGACACCCAAGAAGTGTAGGCTATAAAGGAGAGCAACATTAATAACCATCAGGCCCCTTCTGGACCACAGGACTCAAAAGGTGTAGATATGCTCATTTGTATGTAAAAGAATGGGCTTACCTTTTAAATAGAAAACCATAGCATTGTTTATACTAGCAAAAAATAATTGGAAGCAGGAATAACAAAGAATAGATAACTTGTGGTTTATTTAAAGAATGGAACATTATGAAACAGTTAAAAAGAACATGTTAGAGCCACTTCTATCAACACAACACCATTATCGAAAACATAATAGTACCATCTCAAAAACATAACAACAAGAGGGGCCTGCCCGGTGGCATGGTGGTTAGGTGCACACATTCCGCTTCGGCAGCCCGGGGTTCACCAGTTCAGATCCCAGGTGCCGACATGGCACTGCTTGGCACGCCATGTTGTGGTAGGCATCCTACATATAAAGTAGAGGAAGATGGGCACGGATGTGAGCTTAGGGCCAGTCTTCCTCAGCAAAAAGAGGAGGAGTGGCAGCAGATGTTAGCCCAGGGCTAATCTTCCTCAAAAAAAAAAAAAAAATAACAACAAGAGCTGTATTTTCAGGTAACCCATGTAATCGTTATTTCAAAGGAGAAGGCAAACTGACCTCTGGCTGTCACCATGAAGCATAAATCCTTGGAGACCAAAACTGTGGGAAAACCATTCAGTTACAACAGCAGATTCTACTCACGTCCTAGTAACCAACAGTGCCCTATTACTTTATGACTCTGAAGTACGCATTTTGGGAGCAAAATTTCAGTCTTGTGTTAAAAGTAGAGCTTTGATATTATCAAGAGGTTGCATTCACTAAGTCATATCATACAATTACTGGGGACTCATTTGCTTAGGCAATATATATAGTGTGAAGTTGAATTGTACACTTTGAGGGAAAACCAAGTAGTTTGCATTTAATCAATATACATAGATATACCACTTCTTTACCACTTAGATGTCTGGAGACCAGTCAAATACAATCTGGTGAATTTGTATGATGAATTCTATACAACTATTTATCTCACATTTCCCAAGAATATTCATTGAAAAGAAGTCATGGTCACAAAGTAATGTTAAGGACAATGAACTTCATATAACATAATCCTAGTTCTGAAACACAATATTTGTATGTACATAGAAAAAAGACCTTGAAAGAAATACATCAAGATGCATATAGTGGCTATTTCTGAAGTAGCACAGATTATGGACATTTAATTTTCTATTTCATACTTTTCTTTGTCTTCCAAATTATCCACAATGGCTTGTGTTGCTTTCATATATGAGAAAAATCCTATCAAAACTTTTTTTAAAAGCCCAAATAATTATGATCAAGTATGTACAATTAGATTCCCAAAGAAAAAATAATTTCAAGTTATTAAAAAAATAAGTGATGGCTCACCTGTCAATTACCAGATTGATTGATTTTTTAACTATATAAAATACTTATTTTTAAACTTTCCAGTGACCAGATATTACATTATTACATAGCATAGCTCTTACTGGACCTTGTTTCAAACTTAGATAATCCTTTGATAATCAAAGTATAAATTTTGTGACCATTAAAAAGAAGATAATCTTGAGGAAAAACTTATAGAAGAGTGTTGGCAGTATGGTACTGTTTATATAAAGTTTTAAGGCCTATAAAACAATAGATGTTGTTCATGAATTCATAAATATGTAGTAAACAGATACAAACATGCTGGGAATGAAAAAAGTTGAATTCGTGGTGGTGGTTACCTCTGGAGAGGGAGGGAGGACAATCGAATTCTGGAGGGGGTTCAGAGGAAGCTGCGCTAGGGCTGGAAGATTTGATTTTTTTAAAAAAGATCTGATATTTAAAAAAAGAAAAAGATACATATTCTTGATGAATCAGAATCTTCAAGAAATACGATATTTTAGAAAAATAATATGCTACCTTTTGCCCCCAAAGAGGGGAAAAATAAGATTCCATTTTTGTATTTGCTCGTATATACAAAAAGAAACTGTGGAAAGAGACGTAAACAATTAAGATCAGTGGCTTCCTGGGAACTAGGAAGATGGGGGACAAGGACTGGAAAAAGATTTTTCACTGCACTGTTCACCTTTTCATGTTTTAGTTTTTTAGCCTATGAAGAAATAAAGAAATGCAGGGCCCTGATCATGTTTGTGTTACCTTAAATATTACCCAAAAAAAAGGAAAAAGAAAAAAAGCCAACTCCATTTTTCTACCTTTTCAGTTTAGCGTTTCCTGACATAGTGCGGACATTACATTGACTATCCAAGAACCTGATCCAGGGGCTGGCCTGGTAGCACAGCAGTTAAGTGTGTATGTTCTGTTTCTCAGTGGCCCGGGGTTTGCCAGTTCGGATCTGCATGTAGACATGGCACCGCTTGGCACGCCATGCTGTGGTAGGCGTCCCACATATAAAGTAGAGGAAGATGGGCATGGATGTGAGCTCAGGGCCAGTCTTCCTCAGCAAAAAGAGGAGGACTGGCAGCAGTTAGCTCAGGGCTAATCTGCCTAAAAATAAATAAATAAATAAATAAAAATAATAATAATAAAAAAGAACCTGGTCCAGGGCAGAGCGGGGTCAGGACAGTTTCAATCACCAGTAACCAAAATGCCCAGGCTGGCAACACCAGAGTGTAAACCTCACACATACAGTCTGTCACCTCTGTTGACAGAGTGGTAAAAGGGTCATGTAATGACCTAGCTATTTTCACTAACAAAGTTCAGTCTGAGAGAACTGATTTCCATGTCCAAGAGGCAGATGCAAAACCGAAGGAGCTACAAAGGTTTAGGAAAAAAAAATGTGGAAGAAAATGGTAGTAGCAAGAGCTTCCCTGGCTAGACCTGGCATGCTAATATAATAAGGATAGGGACTTCTTCCCCTGGTGCTATGACCCCATCTTAAAGTGCTGAATTTTTTGTGGGTTAAAGAAAGAATTTAAAAAAAAGAAAAGAAAGGAAAAAGAATGTGCACTAGTAATAAGACGCACCGATATCATGATCACTTGACAGAATGCACTGAGGAGGAAACATCATTTCTATGACATTCTTGCCAAAAATTCATAACCTCAGCCCAACCATAGAAAACATCAGACAAACCCAAACAGAGGGGCATTCTACAAAATAATTGATCAGTGCTCTTTAACAGTGTCAAGACAAGGAATGACTGAGGAATTGTCACAAGTTGGAGGAGAGTAAGGAGAAATAAAGACTGTGGGATCCTATTTAGGATCCACATCTAAGATCCTATCAGCATCCAGGATCTTACCTACAAACAGAAAAAGCACATTAAGGAGAAAACTAGTGAAATTTGAACAAGGTCTGAAGGTTAATTAGTGGTATTGCAGCCATGTCAGTTTCCTGGCTTTCGTAATCGTACTATGGTCATACAAGACGTTAATATTAGGAAAACCTGGGTGAAAGTTATACAGGAACACTAGCATTTTTGCAACTTTTCTTTAAGTCTAAAAGTAGATCATCTTATTAAAAAGATAAGAAATAACATGAGTTGGAGAGGATGTGGAGAGAAGAGAACACTCATACACTGTTGGCAGGAGTGCAAACTGGTGCAGCCACTACGGAAAACAGTATGGAGTTTCCTCAGAAAATTAAGAATAGATCTACCATATGATCCAGCTACTCTAGTTCCAGGTATTTATCCAAAGGACGTGAAAACACAAATTCAAAAACATATGTGTACCCCTATGTTCACTGCAGCGTTATTCACAATAGCCAAGACCTGGAAACAACCTAAGTGCCCATCAATGGATGAATGATAAAGAAGATGTGGTATATATATATACATGGAATGCTACTTAGCCATAAAAAAGATGAAATATTGCCATTTGTGACAATACAAATGGACCTTGAGGGTATTATGCTAAGTCAGAAAGAGAAAGCCAAATACCATATGATTTCCCTCTTATGTGGAAGATAACAACAACAACAAACACATAGATACAGAGAATAGATTGGTGATTACCAGAAGGGAAAAGGGGTCAGGGAAGGGTGAAAGGGGAAAACGGGCGCACATGTATGGTGACAGATGGAAAGTAGACTTTCGGTGGTGAACACAATGTAGTCTATACAGAAGTTGAAATAGGATGTACACTTGAAATTTATATAATATTATAAGCCAATGTTACCTCAATAAAAATACACAAATAAATAAAAGCAGTTCAAAATAATTTTTTTTTTAATAAAAGAGTAGGAGGAGGGCAGGAAGAGAAGAAATGCAACGGAAAAACTAAAGAAGCATAACCCCGGGTATGAGCTATGCGGACCCTTTCCTGTCCACCTACACTATGAAGCCACCTTCTAGTGACACTTGAGAGCCATGCGCTTATAGGTACAATGATCAAGGCAGGGTTAAATGAGCCACCTGTGACCAACAGAACCTTTTGCTTTGTAGTCACACCTTAACTGGTGGTTAAGAGCATAATTTTGGAAGCAGACAAACAAGGGTCTGCTCACCATCAGTCCTGTGACCTTAGTAGAGTTATTTAGCCTCCTGGAACCACCATGGAAGGATGGCAAGAGGCTTGGGCACTAGGATCAAAATGCACGGGTTCCAATTCTGATTCTTCCACTTCTGGCTATAGGACTACAATACCCACCAGTCCAACACCAATTAGACTTTTTAGATCCAACTGATCATTCAGACTCATAAGATGACCACGGGCCATGCTGGTTCCAGTCTACTCAGAAGGATGCAGGATACAGGCTAGCAGGACAGTGCCAAGCAGCGTTCCTCATCTAGGGCTGTCTTTGCACCAGTCCAGCAGCTCACGTGCAAGGAAACAAGATCCATATCAGGCAGGTGGATGAGCGACTCTAGTGAAAAGCCTGGTGTCCCACAGGAGCAGCATTTCTGGTAGCAACTCCTGAGGCATAGCCTCCAGGGTCCCCATGAGAGGCATGCCAGAGTGATTGCCTTCAGGGAAGCCCAAAGTATGGCGCCCCCTCAGGTATTTATAGTTCACATACAGCTCCTCCCAGTCCCAAATGCCAACTAGGGGTCATTTTTATTGTACGTAATATTGCCTAGAAACATAGTTGACATTTGGCTCTTATCAGGTTACCAGGGTAACAGAGCTAGGAAATCAACTGCAGGTCAACTTTTCATGCAGAAAGGGAAATGACAGCTGTTCTATTAACTCTTTGCCTACAATTATCTTGGGCCAAGTTGTTCAAATCTTCTCAGCTTCTCTTTTCCTGTCAGTAAAATGGTGATAATAATGGTATGTATCTCATAGGTGTGCCATGACTATTAAATGAGAAGCTTGCCAAGTGCTTAGCACAGTGCCCAGCATATAGGAAGTGCTAAATGAACGCCAGCTGCTACTATTACTATTATCTTTATGATTAAATTCTATACCCAGCCTAACGTCCTAAGCAGAGAATAATTTTAAAAAAGAGGACTCAGGGCCGGCCCGGTGGCACAGCAGCTAAGTTCACGTGCTTCTCTTCAGTGGCTCGGGGTTAATTGGTTTGGATCCCAGGTGCAGACCTACGCAGTGCTTATCGAGCTATGCTGTGGCAGGTGTCCCATATATAAAGTAGAGGAAGATGGGCACAGATGTTAGTTCAGGGCCAATCTTCCTCAGCAAAAAGAGGAAGATTGGTGGCAGATGTTAGCCGAGAGCTAATCTTCCTCAAAAAAGAAAGAGACTCAGTTTACACTTTTCTGACCGCAACTTTACATGTTTGAAATCAACTCTCCTCCTTCAGAGTAATAAATGCTTATGAGTTAATTCTATCTGAACTTCCACACACATTCTCAAATATCACATGTATTATACTTCCTAGTAAAGAATTATACCCAACAAGGCTTGCCAGGCATTGTCTTGATGTGGCTCCTGAACAGTCCTGGCTGGACAGAACTGTGGGCTTCTTTCCTCCTTTGCCAAGGATCTGCCACTGCAGTCCAGACCTGACGTGGAGGCTCCATGCCCATTTCCCTTCTGCTTTCCTGAGGCCCATCACCTTCTTTATTAGTGGGCTCAGCAACGAATACCAAGGAGAAATTCTGGCAGCTCTTCAACCCCTTCTGGCCCCACCCCGCGCAGCCGGGATCATAGGTAGAGGCTAATCTTAAGGACGGAGTCTAAAGCCAGAGGACCTGAGGCATGGCTGGAAGAACGTGAAGGGGGCAAGGGTGCAGGGGGAAGAGGGAGGGTGGTCTGCAGACACAGGAGAAAGCCTGGAGGTCAGCAGTTAAGACCCTGACAAGGGCTGGAGCCACGTGAATGGTCTGCGGTCAGAGCACAAACATAAGTCAGAAAAAGGCAGCTGCTGAAGCCAGGCAAGAAATAGAGGCCCAGGACACTGGCCACCAAGACCAATGCACATCAACATCACGGCCAGAGGTGATGGTTACCGGCATGGACTTTGGCATCCTGGGGACCTGAGTTCGAGCCCTGGCTCTGACTCATACTAGTCCTGTGTCCTTGAGCAAGTTACTTGATATCATAAGCTTCCATATCTCCATTTGCAAAGTAGGGATAAACAACAGTACCTATCTCCTGGGAAGACTATGGACCAATGGGGACGGTGCTTAAAATGTTTAGCAACAGACCCAGGCACTAAATATTAATGGCTACCATTAGCATTATATTGAGGCAACCTAGAGAGTTTATTGGTTTTCTATTGTTGTTGTAAAAAGTCGCCACAAACTTAGTGGCTTACAATAACGTAAATGTATTATCTTATAGTTCTATAGTTCGGAAGTCTGAAACGGGTCTCGCTGGGCTAAAATGAAGGTTTCAGCAGGACTGTAGTCTTTTCTGGGACCTCTCAGGGAGGATCTGTCTCCCTGCCCTTTCCAGCTTCTAGAGGCTGCCTGCATTTCCTGGCACTAGGCGCTCTCCCTCCATCTTCAAAGCCAGCAGCGTCAGGCAGAAAGCTTAGCTGAACCGAGTCCTTCTCATAGTGCCATCTCTGGCCTGTCTTCTGATTCCTTCTTCCACTTTTAAGGACCCTTGTGATTACACTGGGCCCACCCTGATAACCTAGGATAGTCCCCTTATCTTAAGGCCAGCTGGTCAGCAACTTTAATTCCCCTTTCGCATATAATCTGACATATTCACAGACTCAGGGGCATTACTGTACCTACCTCAGACGGGACCAAACATCAGCACAGTCAGCCTGCCACGAATTTTCTTCCTATAAGGGGCTGGCAAGGGGAGCAGGGCACACTCACGCAAGTCCACCATGGCCTTCCGTGGACTCAGGAGCTCTGGCCTAGAGCAGGCACTGGCCTTTATTGAGTGTCTGGATGTGCTCTGCCTAAAGTGAAGTTACCTAAAAACGACTTGATTTTCTTTCCATTTATATTTAAATAGAATGATTCTTTTTATACTGAATTGAACATAAATATCTTTGAATTAGACCAGGAACAGCAAATACACATATTGGTTTCCACGTCCCTATTCCATACTCAAGGCAAACATCACTAATCAATCATAGCATCCTTTCTGGCCTCAGAATCTTTCCTCAACACAGCTCCCCGGGACTCAATACCAGCTAAGTGACATTGGTACATGAATTGTTTTTAAAGGACTATTTGTCATATCTATATTAGACTGTAAGTCCCAGTAGAAGCAGATAAGACTTTTATAATAATAAAGAAAAGAAAAGAGGGGCTGGCCCAAAGGCCGAGTGGTTAAGTTTGCGATCTCTGCTTTGGCAGCCCAGGGTTTCACCGGTTCGGATCCTGGGCACAGACATGGCACCACTCATCAGGCCATGCTGAGGCAGCGTCCCACATGTCACAACTAGAAGGACCCACAACTAGAATATACAACTATGTACTGGGGGGATTTGGGGAGAAGAAAGAAAGAAAGGAAAAAAAAAAGAAGATTGACAACAGATGTCAGCTCAGGTGTCAATCTTTAAAAAGAAAAGAAAAGTTCCTAGTTGTTTGGAGTTAACAAGTGATAAGAGCCTCTCAGACTCTAAAGGTGACAACCGCACATGTACATACAACTCAGGCATACAGTGAGTAACACATGAGTGACTGAAATACATAGAAAATTCTGGAGGTGAAGGGAGCCTGTTTCCAGACAAAGGATATTTTGTAAAGAAAAGCGGAACAACAAATCCCTTCGCTCCTGGACGCTCACGGTTTGTACTTCAGACTCCAAGCACTTAACTTTCAGCACTTGTCTGTTAAAAATAAACTGAAAGGCGCTGAAACCTGCTGGTCTAAGGAGAAAGTGCAAAGTTCTTTCATTTCAGCTGAGAGAGGAAAAAAAAAAAAACAATAACAAGGAGACTCTGGGGCCACAGTCTCTTTCTGGGAAGAGCCAACTGCAGCATTATGCTTTATTTTATTTACGGAGTCAATCAGAAAGAACCCATTCCTGAGAAGAAAGAAGCTTGGACAGATCAGAGAAAGCCCAGGCAGGCACTTCATTAAGGAATGAGTCAAGAGCAATAATGAATTTTCAAAGAATCCCCTATGATATTCCTCCCGGGACATAAGTCCAGATCACTTAGCTGCAGTGGAAACTCCATCCAGGCTATGTTGTTGACTTAATATAAAACCTAATCTGAGTATATAATACAGCAAAATGTCAATACTGAGAAAGGCTCTCAAATCCTGAAAGTTGGCCAAAAGTATTTTTTTTTCAGCAACTATCTTTTGTAGCCCAAAAAGAGCCTAGAGCAAGGAGCAGCATGGTAAAACATTTGAAGATAACCTGAAACCTGATTGGTTCCGTTTGCACTCGGGTGGAATGAAGCGCTTCGATTGACCACGTCAATAAGAAAGTCCAACCTTTCCATACTCTAATGGAGAAGTGATGGGAAGGAAAGAGAGAGAGTCACACACATGCACACACACACACACACACAAGGAGAGAGAGGCAGACAGAAAGACAGAGGGAGTTGGGGGGAGACAGACAGAGAGCGAGAGAGAGAGACAGACTAGATAGCGCGAGAATCAGAGACAGAGAGAGAGGAGAATGGAGTCTGATATTAGAGGGGCTAAGGAGTGATGGCGGCACTGGCAATGAAAAAGAAGGAATGAAGAGTGAAAGAGTTCGGAGAAGCAACAAACAAGTTTTCTTACACAGACAAAATCTGTTAAGCAAGGTCGCTGCTGGTGGTGGGGATTTTATCTTATTAACTTTAAAACATTTAACCCAGCATGCTTTCACGGCATGCCTGTGTCCCCAGCACAGTTCTTGCATGCCTGGAGAAGCAAAAGGCAATGGCAGTCCGGAAGCTCCTTGAGCCTCATCTCCCACATGGTGCATCAGCCTCCCTTTGCCCTGCCGGGTCCCTGACAGCCCTGGACAGGGCAGGAGCAGCCCTGCCTCTGAATGAGATCTGTCCCTGCTGTAGAAACTCACGCCTTGCACTCAGCCCCACTGCCCCTAAAGCATCTCTCGGCTCTCCTAGCCAGAATCTTCCCAAGATGGATATCTTCCCAAGATGGATAGCAGGAGGAAGGCACAGCCTCAGCAGCCGCAGGAAGAAAAACTTTTGAGAGAAGAGGGTGCCAATAGGGAAGGCAGAACATTCCAGAAGCAAATCAGTAACTTAACAATTTTGCTTACAAATGGTCCTTCAGCTGGGCTCAGACCTTACAGCTCTTTACTGTGCCCAAAGGGGACAGCTCAAAGGGGACCCAGCTCACACAGAGCTCAGGTCAAGAAAACACTGCCGGAGACGATCTGTTACAAAGACACCAGTTACCAAGGAGGTTGCTAAGGGAAGCCAGCAAGTTAGCTAGGGCTAGTCAGCTCTCTGCTATACAGAGACTTGGACTGCAGAACCCGGCAGAGGTAGCAGGGGTGCAAAGGAAAAGTTCAACAGGAGCCACATGAAGCAGAACAGCCCCCTGGGATGGGTTAGAGTGACACATGTGAGTTTACAGTTTCTAGAAGTGAGATTCTAGCCTTTCTCCTTTTGCTCCTTTCTCCTATGGAAGAAAGATGAGCCTCTAAGATAGTTAAGCAGAGCTAAACCCACAAGTGGATTACCTTGGAAACAGCTGGACAAGGGCCTCCCAGAAATGGCTCCTGAGGTGTTAGTACCCAGAGCCTCAGGGAGTGACCAGTCACTGGGTGACCTTTCCACACAAATGTATTACCTAAGTCAAAGGACCACCAGGACCACCGTATCATTCTCTGTAGGCAAGGACACGGGCAAGTTGAGAAAAAGACTGGGAGACAGTGAAAACACCCAAAGAGAGATGTGCCTTGATTTTTCTTTAGTGTTTGCATAAGCTGACCCTTAATAAAGACACTTATTTCTTAGATAGTAAGGTGAGGAAGTAGATGGTTTAAATCTGTGAGGTCTTGAACAAAATAATTCTCAAGAGAATTGGGAGCAAAGCTGGTGTGATAACAAAGACATGTAGTTACCACCTGGTGGCAGCATATCTAAACCGAAGACTGTGAGTGTGAGGGTGTGTGTGTGTGTGAGTGTGTGCACGCACCCCCGTGCATGCATGCGTGTACACAAATCTACGCAAGTTCAAGGGAAGGAGAGATAGGAGTGAAATCATGAAATCTCAGGGTCAGAACTCAACATCACCCCCAGCCTCACTTCATTCAATACTGCGAGTTTCCCTGATGACCTTCCTACTCAGTAGTTGTTCTGGATTCGCTTTGGAGAAAAAGACATCATTACCATTCCTTTTCCGAAACTTAAGACAGAAAGGGGCAGATTTGTCCCAACATAGTTAGTGACCTCCAAGCAATGGTAAGGGGCTGGCCTAAAGCCTGCACTCCACATTTGTGCTGTGAGTGAGTGAATGAATGGGGGAGGAAGTAAACACAGCCTGATTTCCTCAATATGTTTACTTTCAGCCTCCAGGGTTGAATGGTAACAATGGTGGGCTCTGATAAACTCAGCGATTTAGGCATTTAGAAATAGCTCCTGTCCAAGGGTCTGTCCACGGCCTGGCAAATGCAGACCCTAGAAGAAGGGCAGCCGTCCTCTATGCCAGGGACGCGGCAGACAGACTTGTCCCCTGGCAATCTGCAGACCCAGATTCCAGACCCAGTTCTCCCTCAATGGGACTTAAGTTACAAAATCTTGGAATCTTAGTTTTCTCTTCTGTAAAATGAAAATAATTCTATCCACCAAGCCCAAGGACGATCAGATGAGATAACAGAAATAAAATCAGTCTGTTGACTTGAAAGGGCTGGCCGATGTTTTGAGTTATTACTATGCTGGGTAGTGGTGCAAATATGCCTCTTAGATTTATCACTTTGTCCTACTTCTTTATGAACTAAACTGCCTTCTCCCCTACAGAGTCACTGGTAGTAAAATGAATGTTTCCTCCCCAAGTACAAGTTGCTGCTCCTTCCGGGCCAGTAGGTAAGTAGTCATTCTCAAGATTAAACCACAGAGACAGAAACACAAACCAAATCACGTCTAGAATCAGAAAATTCAGAGTTTATGTGATTTGGCAAGTGAAAAATGCAGTGGGTTTCCTTTTCCCATCCCCAAAGCAGCCAAATTCTACAGCCTACTGGTCGGTGGCCTCCTTCTAGCTCCACAGCAACCAGAATCCCCCTGACCCCATGTAACTTTACAAGTTGCAAACTGGCCACAAACCAGGCTGGCTCCATCACTCCACTGCTTTGGGAAATGCTGGAGAGGCTCACAGTTCACTCTGTGAGGGGCCCGGCACCCAGGAGTAATGGGATGGCTGCCACTAGCATGCCCCACAGTTCTCCACTGATGTGGTGGGGAATTTCACGTGCTGGAGCGTCCAGGGGGATAACAGGTGTTAAGGTTCTCTGTCAACACTAAACTGCCAGTAAAGTGGGAGACTCTAATCATTCAACTGCCCCATAATAAGGACACAGGGCAGAAATCATGATGCACAGTGTCTGGCTTCCCATGTGGGTGCCGATTGTTCTCCAAATGTTCTTTTGTGAGTGGATCTCTGTTACAGATTGGCAAGGACTGTGTCTTGGCCCTCCTTGTCTCCCCAACATCCAGGAGAGGAAAGTAGCTGAAACATAGTAGATGCTCCAGAAATGCTTCTTGGGTACATGGAGAGATGGATGGATGTATAAGGGCAGGGGGCACCAGAGGCTGTTTTGTGAGCTAATGTCTGGGCCCCAGAAAGAGGAAGCATGGTGTAGGTGCCGGATGGTTTCTCTAAAAGAAATCACGACTGAAATTTGAAGCATTAGATGGAAATTTCTGGCACAAAATAAAGAATATGGTCCTAGAGACAGAGAGACGTGGGTTCAAACCTGGGCTCCCTCACTCATTAGCTGTGAGACTTTCGGAAAGTTGTTTAATCTCTCTGTGCCTCAGTTTCCTCATTTGTAAAGTGCAAGTTAATAAGCGCATCCTTGTACTATCGCTTTAAGGATTCAGTGAGCTAGAAGATGTGGATGGTGGGGATAACACCTTCTCTCCTCACCTCCCTGCTGGGTCACGGCTTATTTGGGAAGAGCTTCCACCAGCTCTTCCAGTCCTTCTAGTTAGGTGCTGGAACAGAGCATCTACTGCTCTTTCTCTTTTCTTCCCCTTCCCCGAGAGGAGCAGCCAATCTGACTGGCAAGTACCTAACAACACTGGACCAAACCTTCCAGGTGCTGGGGTTGCAGAGTCAAAGGCCCTGCTGGTGTCAGGGCATCTGGCCCCCTGACCCACCTGCACTTCCTGCTCCAAGGAACCCTCTTGGTGCCTGGTTTTCTGTCCAGAGATGGGGAAACCAGGCCAAAGGCCCTGTGGGCCCAAGGTGCCACTGTCTTCTCAGGCTGAAAGTTGGTAACATTCAATCTAGCCCATTCCAGAAAGCCCTCCATCAATAGAGCTGATATGTTCATGAGTATTTATCCTGTCTTTCTTGAATCTATTAATCAGACCAGAGGGAAGGAGAGCTAAGTCTTAGGCGGTGTTTCATTTGATAAAAAGTGGTGGTAACACATTAAGAAGGCTCTTATGGGGCCTAACGTATTATCCATCTGTTTCACCCCTGGTATGGTCTATGCATGGAAATCCAACATTATTTAAGACAACTGTTCTCAAGGGGAGCAGCACTGCCCTCTAGGGGGTGTTTGGAAAATCTATGCAGGTGTTTCAGGTTGTCACCATGATGGAGGGACACTACTGGCATTTAGCAGAAGGGAGGAAGATGCTAGACATCTTGCAGTGTCTGGGACAGCCCTGCACAATGAAGTGTTTTGTGTCCCTAATGACTTTTAAATATTTCACTAGACATACATAGAGGTAAACAAAATAACCACTTATGATACATATTTATGTATATGTATATGTATGTATGTATATTTTTTATTTAATATCAGCAGGTACAAGGAAAAATATAGACAAATATACCCCCCAAACTATTACAAGTGCTACATTGGTTGGGTAGGTGGAGTCATATGGACTTTTAATGACTCAGTTATACATTTCTATTTTATTTCACTTTTTTGTAATAGTGTATTGCTTTTGCTATTGAAAAAAAACAATTAAGATAACCAAAAACAGGGAAAATTTGTTAAGCAATTTACAAGAAAAATCATGTCCTGGACATATGATATTTTGGAAATAAGTTTTTTATATATTAATCCAATAAAATCAGGTTACAAAAAAGAAACCTGCTTATAATTTTCTGAGCCTAGAAACTAAACCTCTTCATATGTAAGTACAACTTGTATTTTTGCATGGTTTTAATATATATTGAATTTTCCAGGAATTCAATCACTATGAAAACGGAGAGGAGAGTGTGAAGAATCGTTCCCATTTAGGAAAATCCAGGTGCTGATGCCAGTGTTGCTGGCAGTACCCAGGTCCCTAATACAATAGATAGGCGTCAGTCGGCATCTGAGGTCATGACAGTGGCAGTGATTCTGAGTGTAGGTGTCTGCGTCTGACTACTCCATCATGTCCTCAAGTGCCTGAGAACTTTCTCTCCTTTTAGTTCTCTTTTATATTTCAATTAGGGCATATTTTTGATTTCTAAAAATTTCATATATAGGTAGGTTATATTATACATGAATCTCGTGGCAGTGTAGTAAAGGGGGCACTAAAAAATACCTGCCATAAAAAGGGCCCGTTGGAACGGACAAGGCTGAGAGCCACCAATTTAACTTCTCAGATCACGAGGCAATGCCTTCATCAACTCTGACTTCCAGGCCCTAGCTTAAACTTTCCAGTCACACAGTGGTCAGAACAGAGGAAGTTTGGAGAAGGATTCTGCTTGTCACAGCACATGATGACAGATCTAACTTTGTGTAAAACAGGATCTTTATCTCTCTGAGGTGGGGGTAAGAAAGGGACTTCCCCCCATATACCAGAAGGCAGAAAGCTGTTTGTCAGCAGAAAGATGGAAGCAGAACTGGGCTGTGCTACTTACAGAGATCTTCGGTGGCAGCTGGGACGAAGGCAGCCATGGACTCGTACAGCTCCTCATCACAGCCAGGGTTGAGGGAGCATTTCATGAGCAGGTCTGTGGAAAGGTGGGCCATGGACTCATACACAGCGTCGGCCTCCTCCCCTTGCATCAGTTCCTCTTTAATGTGACTCTTCAGCATGTCCACGGTTTCCTGGAAGAAAAGACAGGACCCACAGGCACATTGAGACAGCCCGGCTTTCTGGGTAGAGTTAGGCCCCTGAGTGAGCTGGTGACAGCCAGGTAAAGGTTCACCTGGGTCAGGGTTGCAACTGTGTGTACGTCTATATTTCCCTCCAGACTGAAAGCTCCTTGAAGCCAGTCTTCGAGCCTTTTTTGGTTTGTTTTATGTTTTAATCTTTGTATCCTCCCCCAACCCTAAGCGCAGAGTCACGCACACAGGAGATACTCGTTAAATGTTCAATGACTACAGGACACAGATTTAAAACCTTCTCATGAGCACCTGTTACGTGCCAGGTATCATGCTAGGTATTTGCCTCGATATGATCGCATGCCATCCTTGCCACCACTGCTTGAGAAAGGTTTGCTATTCCCTAGTTCACAGATGAGAAAACCAAAGCTCAGAAAAATCTAGTGCCTTACTCAAGGGCCTGTAATCCTGGCTTCTGACCTTTTACTACACCCTAGTGATTCCTCAAAAGGGAACCAAAGACACACAAGGGTGTAACCCTTACTGACCAGCCACATGGAAATTCAAATAGACTAAATAGGGCTGTAGCCAAGGTGTTCTTGCACTTAGGGGTAGTCAGAGATCCCTTAGGAACTTGATTCGCTAGTCCCTGTTCCTCTCAGCAGGCTGCTCCAAGGTGCCTGACAGTGCACGTCTCCAGAGTGGCCCCCTCGCTCTTATATCCTGTGTGCCCAAGAGGAGAGATGGTCTTGGATGAAGCACCCTGAAGTCAGACAGGCTGCCTCCATCATTCCACCTCCAGGTGATCGTGAAGCCAGGGAGCTGCTTCTCCGAAACCTCTGCACAACTTTTCCTGGCAAGAAACTCTGGTGTTTCACAATCCTTATTTCAGCATCAACCCACAAAAATCCTCATTTTCATCATCACTACCCCAAGAGAACTAATCTGCTAATGACACTCTATTGATTTCCTGAGGGGACCCAAGGAGTGGATCAGGTGACAGCTGTGAAGTGTTGGAGACTCAAGTTGTGGCATTTGGTTTTGATGTGGTGGAACGAGGAAATGGGACAGTTCTTTGAGGTCATAAACAACATGTAGGGACAACCTTTTGGTAGCAAAGCTGAAGATGCTTTGGTTGAAGGTGATTATAGCCGGAGATGAAAGCAGATATGAGAAATGTGAACCAGACTAACTTCAGTGCAAACTGAAAGTACGTCTTTAAACTTCCCTGTTAGACAGAGTAGAATAACAAGCCCAGCTTCAGCGTCAAACTAGGTTCAAATCCTGTCTGCCCTTACTAGTGTGTGACCTAGGCACAAGTACTCTGCCTTCTAAGCCCTTTTCCTCAGAGAGATAACAACACCATCAACCTTAAAGGATTGTGGTGAGGATTAAATGAGATGATGCATTTGCCAACCAAATAAATTCAAATAATAGTAGTTATTACTATGAACACAGTATGTCCTTAATAAAAACTGTTGGCATGGAAATGAAACATAGCATTTTATACATTTGTGACTTCAAAGTAAAGCTGAGTAAATATTCCAGGACTGTGAGCATCTTTTAGCTTCATTTATGTCAATAATGCCCAAAACAGACACTCAGGCTGTTCTATTCATTCAACAGACTTAATCACCCCAAAACTTTGGGAAGCTCCCTCTCCATGCCGCGGTGACTCACTGCCCTGTAGAACGTCAAATACATAGCAGAGAGTTAAGTTTCTGGGGCGGCATCAGTCTCATGCCTGTCTGAAAGTAGAAAGCAAGACAGGGTTGTGTTTATCGTTACTTTTGAGGCCACAGCCCCATACGAGAGGCTGAGCTATTCTCGCATCCCCGCTGTGAATTGTGAAGATGGAGGAAAACCAGAAAAAGGTGGAGTCAGGAAGGGCAGGTGCCTCCAAGACAATGGAAGCAATACCAGGGCACGGAATAAAGCCTAGGCATAGGATGAGATTACACTCAAAGAAGGACCCAGAAGTCAACAATCAAGGAGGATCTGGAGGTTCCAACTGAGGTGAGCAGATAAACTGGGCATATCTACCTCAAGAAGGGCAGAGGCTCAGAAAGGGAAACAAGCTGCCAGCAGAGGTGGGGCCTCACAGTGGCCCCCCTGAAGCCCTAGGTGCAGAGCTTTATTGTGGTCTCTGCTAAGGAAGGAACGAATTCTAACACAGTTCACCTGGGCCTGACAGCAGGCAGCATCCCACCACGGTGCCTTGGAGGCAGGGGGGGAGGTGACTGGGGAAGAGGGATAAGCAGTAATCTTCAGCAGCGTCACTCTATAAATGTCTCTGTAAATTCTTTGAGGGTGGACCTCCGTGCTTTACATATATTATTTCCTTTTATCCTTTAAGACAACCCTATGGGTAGAACTATTGTTATCTTACTTCTGCACAGCAGGAAACTGAGAGAGAGGGTACATGATTTGCCCCAAGTCACGTGGCTGATAAGTTTTGGTACAGGAATTTGGATCCAGGTCCATGTGACCCCAGGGATCATCTCTTAAGCCCACACATACAGGCCCTGCCAGAAGAGGCACCTGGTGGAGATGAAATCCAACCACGTCTTTGGTGAAAAGGCAGCCCTAGGACCACACAGTGCATTTCCAACCCTGGGGCTCTCCCGCCTTGACCTTACCACATACTCGTCGATGAACTGCCGCAGGTCCCTGAAGCCATGTTTCTCGGCAATGGTGTTGGGGTAGTGGCCATGCTTGTTAGCCACACTGTATGCCTGTAGGGCTCCCGGGCAGGTGAGCAACAAGGCAGTGAGGTTCTTCAGTCCATACTTTGCAGCAAAATGCAACAAGGTGGGCAGCTCTTCATCCCTCTGATCTGAAAAATTGTCAAGGAAAACTTAATGGACAGATAAAAATGAAGGCACAGGGCATCCTTGTTCACAGAGACAGAACTGGTAAGCCTAGCATGGCATCCAGCTGGCACTCAATCATTACTTCCTGGTTGATTGCTCTAACATCTGACAGCTTCCTTCACCACTGAAGATTATACCCTCAGATGACAGAAGAAATGATATGTTAATTAATTAGCAAATCTAATAATTAATATCCTACCTTCTTTCTCTAAAAGGATTGGAGAATCCTGAGAAATAATACTAATTCAAAATGTGCTGATTTTCTAAAGGCTTAAATAGTAGCCACAAAGTAAAACAGGAATCATGTTTTGACCTTCTCTGTAAATTTCAGAGCACTTTGAAACAATTGTTTTGTGCTGATTGAAAGAAAGAACGCCATCTTATTAGCTGTTAGTCCCAGTTTCATAAACTATGCCAAATGGTCCTGGGTACGTTACTTAGTCTTTTCATGGCCCTTAGTTTTGAACTAGAAAATATTTCCAGACTATCTCAAAGGGAACTGGGAGGATTAATAAGATGGTATTTTGTGAGTTTCCTGTTTAGGACAGGTTTTGAATGTTGGTATTAACGCACATGAACCCCAGGATGTCCATCAACCCTCTGACTCACGGGAAACAAAGTACTCCTGAGAGTCCTTGGACCCCCATGACCCCCTCCTCCTCCTAATATCTCCTAACTACAGCAAGTTAAACTCAACCAAGAAAACAGACATGTTTGTGTTGTGGAGTTGGGGGAGAAATCTTTTTGTCGTTTTCATAAAAGTTGATTTCTAAATTCAACAATGATACGTATATAGAGATACAGATATGTATACATACATATACTTTTATGTATTTATATACATATATTTATTTTTTTATAAGACAAACCCAGCTCCCTGTTCACCAGTATATGATCCTTGGGATAAAGTATCTGCTAATGTCCCCAAGATCCCACATTGTCAGGCTATGAAAAACTCCCTTCTGAGCCCCGATTTTAAGAACAGAGAATATATACACTTGCTGTAAGTGATTAAGAACATTCCTCAGTAGGAAAATAGGGAGAAGCAACGAGAGAATGCCCCCAGGAGAAGGACTTAAAGGAAATATAACCTCATCCTTATGGTTCTCTTAGGCTATGGAAGGATGGAACGCAGGCAGAGGGTAAGCAGAGACTTGATCCCATTTGTATAGTGCAACCATGGCATGAAGGAAGAGTGGTGTCCACAGAAGCACCATAACAAGCATCCTGTCCAGCACACGAGGCACCATCCCCATGCAAGTGGTCTCCCAGCTCCCAGCATGTCACAGTGCACACAAGACCACTCCTCCCTCATCGAACAAATATTTTTCCGAGCCTACAAGAGCCACCCAGACACAGCCCCAGTCCTCACTGAGCTGACAGCCTAGCAAAGCAGACAGACACTGCTGAGGAGTGCTAGGACAGAAGACACCCAAGATGCTAGGGGAGTCTGTGGCACATAGATGGGACCTACCAAAGGTTCAAGAAGGATTTCCTGAGGAAGTGCTACCTAAGCTGCTGCAGGGAGGTGAAGAGAAGCTAGCCAGGTGAATGGCGACCAAAAAGGACAGGAAGAAACTATATTCCCATGAGTTGAGGTGGCAAGAGGCAGGGTGGAACTTGCACTGGGCGAAAGAAGTTCATGCCATCCCTAGAGCAGAGCACGGAAGCCAGGGAAGAGAGGGGAGAGAGATGAGGGCAGAAGCACAGCAGGAGCCCCCTAGCAAGGGCTTATAAACAGGTTAAGGAGTTTGGACTTAATCTAGAAGGCAAGTGAGAACCACAAAGGGTTTTTAGCAAGGGAGTGAGTTATTCAGATTTACAATTTGGAAGAATCTCTGGCTAGCCAGTGAAGAATAAATCCTTCTCACAGGATGAACTGTAGAGCAGGAACCAGCAGAAAATATGAGCACAGCCTGCCTGGATGGTGAAACCAACAAACTGGAATCAACCCACTGTGGGTTTCCCGAGGTTTGACTATTGACTTACTTGTCATCATATCTTCTTCTTCCAACTGGTTGATTCCAAAGAGGTGCAGTCCGCTTGCAGGGATGTTGTTCTTCAGGGACTCAGTTAGCAGTTTATCAAGCGTCTCTGTGTTGTAGGGCACAATTTTAAAGGCCTAAATACAAAAGGAAAGATAGATTTTAAACCCTGCTATCTCCCATCCAGCAGATTCAAGGCTGATGAAGCGTGAGCAGAAACTACACATCCAGAAAACTCAGGTTTCCTTTCAACATCCTTACCTGACACATGAACTCCACAGGATTCGCGGCATTGGACAACAAATTCCCAATTTCTTCCATGTCAGTATAATAGCTGATAACGGTTTCACACACCACTAAATCCCCGGAATATATCTTCAGGGAAACATTCCCAGATGAAAGGTCTGAACAGAAGAAAAGATACTATGAAAGTGCCCGGGAAGAACAAGGGTCCAGGGCAAAGTGTTCATGGATTCCTCTTAATGGTGAAGAAATTAATTGGGGGCTGGAAGAAAGATCTTGGAGGTGAGCTGGGAGATAGGGAAGTGAGGAAAGGATAGAAGTAGAAGGTGAGCAGACTAGCCCACGGGAGGCCTCTGAGTCAGAGGAATTATCCTCATTGGGTCTGCAATTTAATTTTTGGAAGATTTGCATCTGTTTTGTTCTCTACTGTAGGCCTAGTGCTGCAATAAACAGGAAGAAGAGTTGAGTTTAAGTACTTTATATAAAGGCCAGTGGTCACCAGAAGGTGGGAGGATCCTGGCATGTAGAACTCTGTGCTTCCGCCACACCGGGCCAGCAGAATTGATTCACTTGCTCTGCGGCTGTCATTACTATGCTCTCTCCCTGGGTGCTCTCGCTCTACACCACAGGAAGGGGTTTTGAGGGGGAAAGAAAAAATTAAAAATACATCAACCACAAAGATTCAATTCACAAAAGAGGAAATGCGACAAGTAGAGAACATGGAAAAATATTCAACCTCACTAGTAATCAAAGAAATGCAAATTAAAACGATGGGCTACTTTTTTAAAATGTATCAAATTAGCAAAAATATTTAAAATGGTAACGGCTAGCGTCGGTGATAGTAGATAGCAAATAAACTTGATAGTAGTAATATTTCAGAAAGCAATTAAGCACTATTTTTCAGGACCCTTAAAAATATCCATTGTTTCAGGGATTCCATCTTGAGGAAATCATCCTAAATACAAAAGAAGAAAACCTCTGCATGCATAAAGATGCTCAATATATCATAATTTAAAACAATCAGAAATCAGAAATCATATAAATATGTGACAATGAGGAAATGAAATTTAAAAGATGTTACTTCTATTCAACTGAGTATTACACAGCTTCAAAAATTATAGCTATAAGATACAGGTCTAACACAAAGAACTAGTCTTATAAATTATGGTGCATCTATGCAACAGATTACCTTGCAACCATTAAGGATCACATTGTAAAAGAATATTTATTAACATGAAAATACTCATAGTGTATTTCCAGGTAATGAAAGGGGGCTACAAAACAATATGAAGCTATGAACACAGATGTGGAAAAATACAGAAATCAGTGATTTCCCTTGGGATGAGCATATGGGTAATTTTCTACCTACTTTCTTTTATGGTTACTGTAGTCTTCAAGTTTTCTGTATTGAACACACATTACTTTTGCAATAGAAAAAATATGTTATAAAATGGAAAGTTACAAAGTCTCTAATATCACAGGGTAAATGGAGGGGAGAGAATAAATCAAGATTACATAGAGAGGAATAGAATATAAGGTAATAGATACTATCGGAACAACTATATTTTTAAAGATTATGAACAAAGGCAAATGAGACTGAGTGGTAGGGTGTCAGATGACTTTTTGCCTATTTTCCTCTAATTTCAAAAAATGTTAATATGTGAACTTTATAATGATAACATTTTAATATATCCATTTTTCCCCCATGATATATCTATGTTTCTGCAACATGTCGCTTTTCTCAGTTGCTGAATAAAGACAGGACAGGTAAAGGAAAGCAAGAGGAGGCCTCTTCCCAAACACGATGCCCAATTTCCGGAGGTAAACAGGGCTACTTACTGGGAGCCTTCATGGAAATGGTGTACTCATTCTCCAGCTTGGCTTCCACCCTTATGGAGGGAGAATCCTCAGGAGAAAATTCTGCTTCTGTCGTCACCCTCTCATCCAACTTACATCTCACAATGACGTAGACAGTGGTTTCTGCCTGGAACAGAAGACCAGTCATCGTCCCCTCTCCATCCTGGGGCCCCTATTAGGGTGCTGGGCCAGAGGGTCTGCCCGGCTCCTGCGGCCCCAGCTCTGTCTAGGGAGGCTGTTCCGGAGCCGAGTGGGGTCTGTGGTCCAGTGCTGAGCAGTGACTGTTTGCCACGGGTCCCAACAAGACAAGGTAGAAAAACCGAGAGTGAACATTTATTTATAAACCTTTATAGCAATTTGATGGAGTAATTTATGTCTGCTGAACCTAAAAATAATTTTATTAAAAACCTTGGGCTTGTATTTTATATGTCTTTTTATTTCATTTTTATGGCATTTCTGTCTTTATTGTATTTTACAAAAGCATTGGTCCATGGCAGAATTGAAAATTTAGAGAAAGCAAAAATATTCTTCACCACAGATAGTTGAAGGAGCAGTTTTAGACTAGCCTTGCTACTCAAACTGAGGCCAAGGGACCAGCAGCAAGGGCATACCCTGGAAGCTCGTTAGAAATGCAGAATCGCAGGCCCTTCTTGCACTCTCTGAACCAGAGTCTGCATTTTACCAAGACCCCTGGGTGATGCATGCACCTCACAGCGTGAGAGGCACCAGCCTGGAGAAGCCCTCTCAGGTTCTGCAACTTATGCTGTTCCCCAAACCAAAAACCTTCTGTTGTTTTATGGACAAAAAAATAAATAAATAAATAAATAAAATTTATTGAAGGATTAATTTTTACAAGGTAGTGAGCAACCTGAACAGCTATTTTATAACAGCTATTTTTGAGATCTCTTGCTGAACCTGCCAAATGGGATTATGTCGTTTTACCGTGCTAGTTAAGCTGGAGAATGGTCCTTTCAAGACTTTGAACTGGTAAGGATAGGCCCCCCAAAAAACAGGGGAAACAGAGAGATTTCTGGCAGTAGTGAATCCCCAAGTGCTCATCCTAAGATTCTGCTATAAAGTCCTTATAGTAGTAGCCCCTCATGACAAGGGCCATGATTTCACATGGCAAGGGAGGGGCATGTTCTGGCTCCTGGAGGCTGCTAGGCTGAGTGCAATGAGTTTGTGGTTGACCAGGTTCCTGCTGCAGGCCCAGCCCTGTCCCACCTGCTCCTTCTCCCGGGGAGCATGGGGAGCCCAAGAGAATGAGTGTGTCTCCCCTGTTGACAGCCAGGACCCAACTCCAGCCCAGCCATGCTAGGACCCAGAGACCTAGAGTAGGCAACAAGGAGAATCCTGGGTTAGTGGGGAGCCAGGATGAGAGAAGGAACGGAAGCCTGGAAATCAGAGAGGCATGCGAAGGGCATCATTCTGTAGTTCCAAATCTCCTCACCCCAGGCACCCACCAACCTGATCTCAGATTTTCATGCCTAATTCTTAAAACACTGCGCAGTCCAAACCAAATATGTCCATGAGTTCAAACCAGCCCAAAGCAGCAGTTTGCAATGCCCACATAGGGAGTCCTTGCCCAATGCCTCGTAGCCTCAGGCTGCACAGAAAACCACTCACAAGCGCAAGGAAGCTAGTACTTCCCATTGCCACAGCTCTCACACCCTCTTGTCTCAAGGAGCCCACAGTGGCAATCTTAGCAAAGGGCTTGTGTCCACAGGGAAGCATTTTGCTGCTCTGAACTAATATCACACATTTTTCATCAGGAAAGGAAATATAATGGAAAACTATCAATACTATGGTAGGATTCAAATGAAAATGGCTCCTCAGTTGTCCATCACATCCGTGTCACCTGTTAATATATGTCCCACTGCTGAATATGTTAGTCACATTATGCTTAGGCATTAATCTTATCCCTTTAGAAAGCACTACTGGTTAGCAAATTTCAGCCATCAAGCTTCCAGGTACTCCTTTGGGTCATGCCAGTGTCCAGTTGACAGAGAAGTAAGGTCTCAAAATGCCCACCTCTCCTTCCTCTAAGTGCTAGGCAGGCAGGAACAGACCCAGGACTCTAACTCAGGGTTGGCAGAAGTGTCTTGTAATGCTCATGTCTGCTGGTCTCCCACATGTTCTAAATTTTTGATTCATGAACTAAAATCTTAGATTGATAACACATACATTCCAGGGTTCGTCTCTCTTTGACTTAAAGGAGTGAGGTGTGCCCAAGGCTCAGGCACTGGGGTTCCCAGGGCAGCTAATGTACAGGGGAAACCCCATGGGAAGGCTAGGGTTATACTGAGGTGCAATAGGAGAACCCCGCTCCTCTTACCACAACACATGCATTGAAAAACCCAAAGCCCCTGTTTTGACATGGATCCCCCAGCCCCGGGAGTGCCTACCCCACAGCGAATGCGGTCCGGCTGCACCACCATCAGGTTCCCAGGCAAAGTCTCCGGTGGCAGGCTCTGCTGCTTCGAGTAGGGAAGGACCCTCTCGTCCTCGGTCTCAGTGTCAGTGACTGAGTCACAGCCAGAATCTGGAAGATAGAGAACACGGCTGAACGGGAACAGAAGGAAGAACTGTGCGCACGTTCCACCCCATGCAGGCCCCAAACATTACCAAATAGGAAATGGCTCTGAATGTCAAACAAATACAAGCTGAAGGGAGTGACTCAGGAAATCATGAAAGAGGATCTAATGGGGGAAAAGTCAACCACCATGTAGGCCACAGGGATAGGGTGACAGCAAGAGGATGATGGTGGAGGGGAAAGCCAAAAAGTCTGATGCAGGCTGATGTCTGAGGCAAGTCTAGTCTCAACCAATAGGCGTGTAAAGCTTTACCTCCAGACTTCTTGCAGGGCTGGCTTTGGGGGTTGTGAGAAAAGGAGGTGCCTTCTCCTAAGGTGGGGTCAAGAATGGGCTGTCCACTTAAAGGTCATCCTTTGAACATCAAGTAAAACCTGTGCTGTCCGGGAAGCCACTATTCCTCAAGGTCATGGCGAGCCAATGTACCCCTTCTGGAGGAACAATGAAAAGCAACCATTTTCAACAAATCTTAGATCAGTGTAGCCAGGTCCAGCTCAGTGCCACAGCCAACAGCTCTACTGTGAGAAGATTAGAGTGTGCACAGATTCACAGCAGGTGAGCAGGGGTGTGCAGATGTGTGGGGCATGGCATAGAACGAGATGATGCTGAGATGGTGTAAGTGGAACGGACCAGAGCTCTAAGGTAGGGACTCTCGGCCAAGGTCCATCATTTGATAGGCTACCTGTGTGCAAGATTCTGTGTGTGCACATGTGTGTGTGTTTGCCTATGCTTTCCGGGAGATAGTCCAAAGCTTCATCAGATAACCTCCAAGAAGGATAAAATGGTCAAGAATTGTTAAGAGGAGAGCAAAGCTTCACCCAGTCCTTTTCTTGGGCTTGCTCTTCTTCATTCCTAAACCACTGACAGAGCCAGCCAAACATGTTAGGCCCTGAGAGGACATAAGGATGAATCAGACATCAATCCTTCCTTCAGGGAGCCCACAATCTAAAAGGTGGCTGGGGTGACAGGTAAAGGTTAGCTTGGCTGACTCCTGCAGCCTGCCTTTCCTAGAAAGGAGCTGGCCTCCTGCAGAGCTCATGGCAAACAGTCCTTATAGAACGCTGGGCAGTCAGTGGGTCAGGCCACTGATATGTTCCACAGAAAGCTGTAACCACAGACTTGTACCCTAGACCCCAATTCATGCCAGGGGAGAGGCTGTGCTCCCATAACCATAAAGGCTGAGGTCGGGGAGCAGGGCTAGGGCACCAAGGCGCCACCATGTCCTACTGCTACACCTGTGAGACAAGGACCTCCAGAACCTGCTCATCTTAGGGAGGGTTGAGCCTTGCCAGATATGCAGCTTAAAAGCCCCACAGCCTTGGACAGGGATCCCATCCTAGAGCCTGACATCTGTGCTGAGCTATGTCTACACACAGCCCCAGAGTGTGATGGGCAGTGAGGAACGTACTCCTGCTGCTCTTCCCCTCTCCGTGATTTCTCCCAAGACACTCTATTCCAGTAGGCCCAGCTGAGTGCAGCAGCCAGGTCTCTGACCCTGTTTGCACAACAGGAATCCAGGCAGAATTTAGTGCTAAGACACGGGGCAGAGGAACCTGAGAGTTCCATGGAGGATGAGACTCTTTTTCGCCAGGCATCAGAGCCATCAATCTCCTATACCTCTCCTTTCCTTTCCAATCCTCCTGACTCCCCTCTCCCTCAACGCGAATTATCCCCCTGCAAAAGCTAAGTGCAGTGGTCTCCTCCCCTCCCTGCTCTCCAAGCCAAATTAACCAAAGGCTGCCATTTTCTCCACCAGATTAGCCCTTCCCCACACCCTTCCCTCCTTGATCCTTTATTTCTAATATGGCCAGGCCCATCCCCACAGACAGGGCCGTACACGCCACCCAAGCAACCCCCACCCACCCCAGGAGCCTGTGAAGGAAAGAGCCAAAAAGATCAGTGATAATTAATCTTTTTCTTCTTAATAATTGGGTAACATCACGTCAAGTTTCAAGTTTTTTTTATTAGATGCCTGGACATCCCATGTTTTCATTTCTGAGGTTCTTCCTGGATGAGAAAATAGCCCCATTGACTTAAAACATTCCATCAGTTCCTTAAAACTGCAAGAAGCTTCCAGAACTACTCATTACTCCAGAATTGTTTCGAGACTATCCTGCGTGGCTGGGGTGGTGGGCACCCACCCTTGCCGGTTACTATACAGTATAATCTCCTTGGGACAGATGCACAGGACAGTCTACCACAGCCTCAACAAAGAAAAAGTTCTTCATTTCTGCCAGTTTACTGACCCATTCGTCTGCTGACCAAAGAGTCAAAGCCCTAGTAAATATAACTCAGAAAGGAACAGAAAAAATACAAATAAGGCAAGTGAGAAAGAGACGACAAGGACAGATACAGAGAAGAATTTTTAGAAACACATTGATATGAAAACTCTATGCTAGGAATTTTGAAATTTTCAATAGAATTTTTATGGAAAAATGTAAATTACCAAAATTGTCTCAATATTTGTAGAAAACCTGACTAAATCAATAATCATGGGGAAAACTTTCCTCAGTTTTCAAATAAAATTGAGAGCAGAAGCTGTACACCCCTCCTTGCATTGAATTTTCAATTGTGGTTGCAACCATGTTCTTCTTTATAATATTCAACTTTTCTATCTAGGAAAATTCCATTTCTATAGGTATTATGTCTCCTACTAAAGTTTAAAACACAAAAAAGGGTAGTCTTATTTTATATTAAATTTATAAAAAATTAAACAGAGCAACTAAATACAATAGACAGCCCAAAAATCAAGCTTCATTCTCATAAAAACTTAATATGTGATAAAGAAAGCATTAAAAATCAGTATAGGGGCTGGTCCGGTGGCGCAGCAGTTAAGTTCACACGTTCTGCTTTGGCGGCCCGGGGTTTGCCAGTTTGGATCCCAGGTGCAGACATGGCACCGCTTGGTAAGACATGCTGTGGTGGGTGTCCCACATATAAAGTAGAGGAAGATGGGCACGGATGTTAGCTCAGGGCCAGGCTTCCTCAGCAAAAAGAGGAGGATTGGCAGCAGATGTTAGCTCAGGGCTAATCTTTCTCAAAAAAAAAAATCAGTACTAGGGCTGGCCCCGTGGCCAAGTGGTTAAGTTCGTGTGCTCTACTTTGGTGGCCCGGGGTTTCACGGGTTCAGATCCCGGGAGCAGACATGGCACTGCTCGTCAGGCCATGCTGAGGCGGCATCCCACATAGCACAACCAGAGGCACTCACAACTAGAATATGCAGCTGTATACTGGGGGACTTTGGGGAGAAAAAGGAAAAATAAAATCTTAAAAAAAAAAAATCAGTACAGAATAAAGAAAATGGCCGGTGAGAAGGATGACTCAGCAGATGGTGCTGGAAAAACTGAGCTATTTGGGGTGAGGGTGGAGGGATAGAGAATTAGATTCTTCCTAATTCTCATACACTCCAAAATAAAATTTAGGTGGATTATAGATTGAAATCAAAAATAAAATAAAACAAATTTTGAAAATTAAAAAGGTGAAAATTTTATTATTGGTTTGGGAAAAGATTTGTTAATCTTAAACAATCAAAAGAAAGATAATCCAAACAAGCAATAGAGTTGATGACATGAATTAAAATTTTAGTAAACTAGTTTTAAAAACCTAAAAACTAAATTGTAATACTTATAGAGGTATTAGTCATAAGAGCCAAAAGGTGGAAATAACCCAAATGTCCATCAACTGATGAATGGATAGACAAAATGTGGTATATTATTTAGCCACAAAAAAAAAGAATAAAATACCAACACATGCTACAACATGGATGAACACTGAAAACATGCTGCGTGAAAGAAGCCAGTCACAAAAGACCACATATTATGATTCCAAAAATATGAAATGTCCAGAATAGGCAAAGTGATAGAGACAAAGTAGATGAGCGGTAGCCTAGAGCTGAAAGACTTGGAGGGGGATGGTGAGAGCTAAAGAGCATGGGGTTTCTTTTTGAGTTGATGAAAATATTCTAGAATCGATTGTGGTGACAGTTGCACAAGCCTGTGAACATACTAAAAAAATTACTGAACTGTATACGTTAGATGGGTAAATTTTACGTTATGTGAATTACATCTCCATATAGCTGTTACCAATGGCAAATATCCAACAGTAAATAAAAATCTGGTTTCAAACTAAAACTTTGAAATAAATAGGCCAAAGGGTTAATCTTCTTAATATATGAAGAGGTCATAGAAATCTCTTTAAAAGTGCCCAAAGCCCAATAAGTAGATAATTCACAAAGGAAGAAATACAAATTACCTCCCCATCCAAAAAGATAAAATAGCATTCATCATCACTAGTCATCATGGAAATGCAAATAAGAATAACATGTTGCTATTTTACATTTTCAAATCAGGAAATGTTTGAAGGTGAGACAGGGCAGAAACTTTCATTTGATGCTGAGAATAGTATTAACTGGTACCTTTCTGGAAAGTCATGTGTCCATATACAGAGAAAGAAAGTCTTTAAAATGTTCATACCTTTGGCCACATAATTGTACTTCTAGAAATCTCTCTTAAGGAGGAAAATTAATGTTCAAAATGTACAAAGATAATGAATGAAGACGTCTGCTAAGTCATCCTTTCTATCAGTGAAAAACAGAAAACAATCTGATGAAAAAATATTAAAAATATTATTTTCAAAGAGTTTTAAGTAAAAGCTCACAAATTATGTTAAGCAAAAAAGAAGGATATAAAATCATGTATCTTATAGTGTAGGATATCAATTACATAAAGAAAATGGCATTTAAAAAGGTCGGAAGAAAATGTGTGGTGGGATTGTGTGTGGCTCCTCCCTCCATCCCTCTTTTCTTCCTTCTTTCCAATCTTTCAGGAATTTTCATATTTTCCACAATGAGAAAGCACTTGATAATGGGGGAGAAGTGAAGAGAAAAGCAGCAACGGAATCTTTTGGCTACATTGGCACCAGCTTGGCACAAGTGAGAGGGATCCTAACTGGGTAGCACCTGGGCGACATTCTGCAGTGTCCAGAGGGCCATACAAACAATTCCTTCCAGTAGGTCTGGTTGTGTCGTCACCTGAAACGAATCAGCTCCCCGCATCTAATTCATTTCAGGAAGTCAGACAGGACGCCATTCATTCTGCAGGGTGATTCTGGTGGCACTGACTGACAGCACCAGCGCTCACGTTTCTTCCAGCCACGTCGGCCTCTTCCACAGGGCACTAGAGACCGGGGCCAGGGTCCAAGCACTGCAGCAGATTCAAAGTTTCCTTTGAAGGAAATGCCAACTCAGACATAAGCACCACTGAAACCCACCTGACAGAGTGAGATGGTCCCAGACTTTCCTACTTGAATGTGTAGATCCCTCTCAACTCCTCCCCATCTTGAACATAATACCACCTTTGCTGTCCTGAGACTCAAATAACACGTTTCAGAGAAGGCACTCTGAAAACTCCGAGGGGCCTCTGCGATGTAAAGTATCATTAAGGCACCAATAGAATCCTCACTCCTTTAAAATGTAATGACATCCTCTCAGCTTTTATGAGGTCTAGAGAAGCTCTGAAGAAATTACAGAAAAAGACTTTCTTCATGCCTCTGGCTCCCCAAAGTCTCACCTATAAAGGACCTATGTGGCAAATACTCCTTGAATTCAGTGGCAGGAAGTTTGTCTCTTCGGAGAAGTTGCCTGCTTTCACTTGTTAGACAAGAAGAACAAGCAAACATGGTGTGTTTCACCTTTTGCCCTTGCTGCCAGGTTGCTCAGTGACAGTTTTGGTTCTTAACCACTGTTAGACTCTCATTCAGGCCCTTGGTCTTGTCTATTTCTCTTTTCTATATTGTGTTTAATTTTGGAGGCTGCTTTGAATACTTTGGGGATCTAGACAGGATGTGAATCAATGTTTTTTAAACTGGCATCTGCCAGAAGTCCTCAGACATAATCCTTACGAGAATTTGTGCTTGGGCTTTTCTTTCAGATGAAAATGCCTTTAAAAAATGGGATGCAAAGACAGTCCAGATTATCTGGATGACCATCTTATAACTGGATCCTGCCAGAGGACTGTGGTGCCTGCATTTAGAGTGTGTGTGTGTGTGTGTGTGTGCAATCATTCTGCAGCGAGGTCATGCTATGCTGAATGTCAGGGGCTAACGAGGAAAGAAGAGAGGGGGCAGGATGATACATACATGAGGCATTTGTGCCAAGTGAACACAAGAAGGTTTCCCCGTACACTACTCCATGCAGAGAAATGTGCTGGGAGATCCACGGCCCAAAATGACACAAGGGGCTGCAGCCCTTCAACAGCCTCAGAGAGCACCATGGCCTCGTGCCGTGTTCACGAAGCTGCTTCAGTAAACCAGCATCGCCTATGACAAAACAACTGTCGCCAGTTTGCCTTTGATTTATTTTATACCTATATTTGCGTCTTGGTTATTTGTTTTGTGTTCGGAGTTGGGAAAGAACAAGAAGCATAAGGAGGTGAATATGTTTATACATATTTAAACAACATCAAAATAATCTGTCAATACTAAAGGTTCATTTTTTTTTTTTCTTTACAAGGGAGTCTATTGAATATTTAGGCTAAAAAAACCTATGAATTTTAAATGAAATGTGTATATGTATGCACTTGGAGCCACACCAAGCCACATGGAGCAGCTCATACCGGTGACAGCGCTGATGACAGACTCATTATTACTAACAGTGATCATGATAAAAGTTAATTACTGAATACCATGGTGACTGCTCAATAGTCTTAATGTCATTTAATTCTTACAACAACGCTGTGAGATAGGAAATAATATCCTATTCCCCTTTACAGATGGAAATACTGTGCCTGAAGGGTTGAAGTGACCTGGCCGAGGTCATGCACCAAGCAAGCAAAGGGCAGAGCGGAAATGCGCCCCCAGGTGTGTGCCCTGCCTCCCTGATGGATGTGGTCCAGGGCAGGAAGCAGCGTCACTTGCTATTCCTGGTCTGAGGTTGTGACTGCAGCTCATGAGACATGACGCGAGATTTTGCTCATCAACGCCTGGTGGTGCTGCCTTGTTCTGAGCAATGCCACCTTGGATAGGTATGCTGTGACCTGCCACCAGGGTCAACAGGCACATTCCAAGGATGGGGTTTAAGTCAAGAGACATTGAACATCAACTGAACCAGCCAGGGTCCCGCAGGCTAGAGGGGCCCCTGACCCAAGGCTGCACTCTCTTACTTTCCAAATAAGTTTTCAGACCACAGTGCTTACTGCCTCTTCCCTGCACATTGTCTGGCACTCAGATGGGACTGCAGTTTTTTGATAGCCTGTGGGACAGGTTGGTAAAGAGGGCCTGAGTGTGGTGTTTGCTGATCTTGGAGAGTTTCTTTCAGAGTACACAAACTAACTCCTCTTACAAAGTAATGCTAAGCTTTGGAAAAAGTATAAACAAAGATTGTTCTTAAAAATAACCACAGCTGCCAATGGTGAGCATTTACTATATGCCAGGAACCAGGCAAAACCCTTAACATACATGATTCCATTTTATCACAACTACAATAATTCTGCCCATTTCACAGATGAGAAAACCAGGGAAATTTAAGTAAGTTGTCCAAGTCACACAGTGCACACTGTGGACTGGAAATTTGGCCTCCCAATCCATGCTTTCAAGCCCTCTGATAGCATTTCCCACACTGTGGTCCCATAACCTGGGGTGCAGGAGACGATCCCAAAGTGTATGGCAAATGCTCAGTGACACTGAGCCGCACAGCAAGAAAGCAGTCCCTTTTCAACTCTTTCAATCCCACTTCCATCAAGAAGAAAGCCTCGGTTTGGTAAGAGGATGAATTTTAATGTCTCTTTAACATGCTTATCTCCCTTTGCACCCCAGAGAAAACAAGGCCTTAATCCCACAGGCTTCTGTAGGCATGAGCATCTAGTAGAAGTTACTATCACTGTTTGGTTTTTTTCTTTGTAAAGACTGGCACCTGAGCTAACATCTGTTGCCAATCTTTTTTTTTTCTTCTTCTTCTTCTTCTTCTCCCTAAAGTGCCTCAGTACATAGTTGTATATTCTAGTTGTGAGTGCCTCTGGTAGTGCTATGTGGGGCAGGGCACATTCTGTGTGGCCTGACAAGCGGTGCCATGTCTGAGGCCAGGATCCGAACCAGCGAAACCCTGGGCCCCCATAGCAGAGCACGCGAACTTAACTACTCGGCCACGGGGCTGGTCCCCACTATTTGGTTTTTATTGTGTTTATTTTTATAGTTACCTTCTTTTTATATCAAGAGATACTGGGTGGCAAAGTTTCCTTTTAAAATAAATTTACTTAAATAAAAAAATATGAATTGACAAAAATATTGTTACTAGAACAACAGAAAAATTTTGGAAATAGTGGTGATGGTTGCACAACACTGTGAATGTCATTAATGCCACTGAATTGCATACTCAAAATTGGTTAAAATGGCAAACATTATGTCATACATATTTTGCCACAATTTTTAAAAATTGATAATGTAATATACCCCAAAAACCTATTGTATTCTACACTTTAAATGGGTGAATTGCATGGCATGTGAATTATATCTCAAAAAGCGGTTAAAAAAGGGGCTGAACCCATAGCCGAGTGGTTAAGTTCGCGCACTCCGCTGCAGGCGGCCCAGTGTTTCATTGGTTCGAATCCTGGGTGCGGACACAGCACTGCTCATCAAACCACGCTGAGGCAGCGTCCCACATGCCACAACTAGAAGGACCCACAACGAAGAATATACAACTATGTACCGGGGGGCTTTGGGGAGAAAAAGGAAAAAATAAAATCTTTAAACAGCGGTTAAAAAAGATAAACCAAAACCATATTGATGATTCTCAAATGACTGAAGTTTGAGAAAAGCTGAATTATGCTATAGTGCTTCCGTTTTGTTAAGCCAAGTTTACTAGTGATTTTTAAAATAAGCTAAAGCGAGGGTGAGAAAGGAAGAAGAAGATCTTCAGGACAAACATGTTGAATTATTTTCTCTGAGTTTTGGATGACAAGGAAAAAGAAACTGAGCAGAGAAGGAAATTAAGGAGATAAATTTCAACTGAGAATTAAGAGCTTTCCACCAATCTAGCCAAAAATGGAATGAAACAGAAACGGTCTTGGGGGCCAGTCAGGACCATGTGCGTCTCTGGGCTGGCTAGAATGAAGTAGGAGGAGACCATCAATTTGTGTCCAAGATTTCCAGTGTGGCCGGTAAAAGAAAGAGTGAAGAAGAGTCAAAGATTTCTTGGAAGAATGCAGAAATGAATAGCCAAGCAACCTAGGTAGAGGGGTCCACGGAAGCAAGAGGCCATGTTCCCTCTGCATTTGTATTCTGTGGGGGTGACCCAATTTAACCATCGCACAGATGGGGCAGGAATATAGAGAGTTGCCTGAGGTCTGGAGAACCTTCTGGAGGCCTTTCCACCCAGGATGAAAATTTCTCAGCTATTACGATTCTCATCCATCCTACTGAAGCCACGATGATGAAATCATAAAACAACATCTACCCCAAAGCCAGGCATAAAATGTTATGAAACCTGAGCTTCCTAATCACCTGGCAAGTGTCTACTAAACATGTATGACACAGGTCCCAGGGGCATCCTCCATAGTCTTGGCCTTAAGGAGCTTATAACAGAACTGGGAAGATGAGGCTCCATGTGAAAAAACAGAGGACTATGTGATAGCTTACCAGCCAGCACGAACCTGCGTGACAAGGCCATAAACACAACTAACCAAAATGAGTTATCTTCCTAAGTGTTTATAAAAGTGCTGACACATGAAAAATATAACAGAAATTTAGAGAAGTTGAGAAAACCTTCCTGAAGGATGAAGAAGACTAGTTAACTTATTTTAATTAAGTCAAATAGCATTTGGATGCCGAGACCATCCTTCTCTGAAAAAGGTATATTTTCCATTTAATTAATAAAATAATTTGTAATTCTTTCCTTTATTCCTTCAACAAATATTCACTGCCTATCTATGTATCTATGAGTATTTGTTAATACTCAAAGCCTCTCCTAGGCCCCCCAAGAAATGTAAGGGTGAGACCATTTCTGTCCTCACTGATGGTGGGGGACCACACAGGAGAGAAACAGCTTCTCTCCAACTTCCAGAGATAAATGAGAACAGGAATAACTTCAAAACAAAACGTTACGAAGCATAAGCAGGGATTTATAAAACACAGTTTATGGCCACCAGAAGATCAAAGAAGGAAGGACATCCCCAAAGAACTGACAAGGGCCTTGAAAAGCACAGAAAATGCTGACACGTGGGTGGGAAGGATTTTCCTGGCAGAGATAAAGGTATGATTAAGGGCACAAAGGCATGAGAGTAAATGATGTGTTTGCGCTACAGGAAGCCATGGGGGGTCACCTTCTATGGGGGGGAGGGGCAGGGGAGCCTGGGTGTCAGAGAGGACCCTGAATGCCATTCAAGGAGTTCGGTCTGTTTATTGAAGACCTGTCAGCAAACAGTATTCATGAGAAAAAGAAATTCTGTAAAATATAGATTGAAAATGTAATTGTATTTTTCTAAAAGTCGAAAAATTTTCTTTGCTGTTTTTGAAATAATTCCAGGCCACAAACAGGATATATCAGCTCTTTTGTAAATCTTAGTCAGAACTGAGGTGAGCGGCTGACCACCCTTCACACCCTGAGCAAGCAGTGCCTTCAAGTATATAAAATAACACAAACTAGTGGCTAACAAAGTGTCACCAAGCCAACATCCTGCTCTGTTCGCTTTCACCAGCAAATAAGATGCTACAATTAACCTGATGTTTGAAAGTATACCACAAGCATGCATGGTTCACAAAATGCTTAGAAAAATGATTCTTAAGTAGGCTAAACATTTCTCCTGTCTATCTTGTTCACAATCTCTATTAGCTTAGAAAATCAGTGTTATGGCTATTATGGTGTCCTTAGAAAGCACAAAGGGAGACTTCATACTTGACCTTGCCCCCAAATTCCAAATGTGTGACTCCAAATGACGGAGCTTTTGCTCCACTGCGAATTCATGTGGGTTCATGGGGGGAGGCGAGAAGCTAGCAATGGTGGGACTCAGATCTTGAGTTTCAACAACCCCCACCCACCCCCCCAGCTTCCCGGCAAACATCAAGACTGCTTTTTCATTTTAGTCATCACACATGGGTCTTTCTTCCCCCTTGTTCACCCACCTTGGTTAATGGGTATTGAATTTCCCATCCAACTAACCCATTTCATTTAAAAAGCTCCCAACACAGTGACAAGCATACCAACCCACAAGTCACCGGCTAGCCCCAAAGTCACATAGAGTCATCAGTCAGAATGATATTAAGAGGGTCAGTAGAATGCCAGACTTTTAACCACCACATGTCTTACTGGCATTAAAGTCAGGGGAGGCAGGAGGTGACAATTATTTAGCAGTGTTAGTGTGAGTCCATTAAAGTAACATCAATCATTGTCCTTGTCACCTTTATCATCATCTTCATGATGCCAAAAAGGTAAGGTAGAGTCCTTTGGACATATCCCCAACTCAGACTTTAAATAAACTCATGGTGGCCACTCTGCCTCCCCAGAAACAAGGAGAAAGGAATAGAAAGGAGGAAGGAAGAATGAATCCACTCCTCCCACAAGCCCATGCTGACTTTCTGAGGCAGGCAGTGCTGCTGACTTTCCCAGCTCAGGCTGGCTCACCTTCACATCCAACCTGCTTTGCCATCCAGATGCTCCATGCCAGCTGCAGATTCCTGAAGCTGCCTGGTTTCACTACACATCGGTGAACTTGCGGTGCTGGGTAGAGGCTTCTGGGTCAAGAATCTACTGTACATCAACCTCAGTCTTTTCCAGCTCACATAGACAAGGAACCGTCTCTCCTTCATTTACCAGAGAATTCCCCTGGCCCTCCTCAAGGTACTCAAAGTCCAGGATAAGAGAGGAGGACTGGAGGAGAGGAGACCTCAGGCCTCTGACACCCTTATCCAGCCTCCACCTACTCGCTCTAAATGAACTGTTCAAAGTGTTTGCTTTGTTTTGTTTTAAAGCAAAGGATGATGGTTCTTCCCTTCCCCTCCCCAACTCACCCTACACGCTCTTCAGCTTAAACAAAAATAGCCCCACAGCTGAGGCTGTCACGACAACCAATGAGAGAGGGAGCTCACCCTTGTCCCCCGGATGATAAAATCTGCCTGCAGCCCTCCCACCCTCCAATCTTCTTCCAAGTTCAACCTTCAGGAAGCTTTCCTGAGTGTTAGAACCAAGTTGCTCCATTCTCATCCAAGAAGCCCAGGGTTATCTGGAATTCTTGCACCATCCAGTGCCTCAGAGCTTTTTAATCTGTTCTCATTTGTTCCTTCCAGCGTCCCCAGGCACGTGTGACAGCTATGACTATCTCCATTTTGCAAAGGGAAAGCTGGGAGCACAGGAACATGAACTGACTGGCCCTAGGTCATCAGCTGCTGGTTCAATGGTAGAACCACATTTAGAACTCAAAGTTCCCGTCTCCTATCCAGTTCTCAGATTGAAGGAATAGCTACTCTCAGGAAACATCACCCCAACAGGGAAATAATTCCCCTGGAAGAGCTGCTTCCTGGCCATAGACTGAAGTTCCCTTAACCAGTCTCTGGGATAAATCTGGGAAGGATTGGGAAAAAATCTGCTCCCCACCACGCGAAACAGTTTCCACGGAAACCCACCTCTATCCTGGACCAGCATCTCAGGAGCTGCTCCAACCAAGTACACTGTGCTGGCCAAGTTTATCAAGATCCTTAAGAAGCACTGTCCATACCTGCACTCCAAAGGCCACTGCCAGGGAGAAAGCTCTCTACCAGGGCTCTCATGGCTGGAGGCCCACAGGCCCCTGTTTCATCGTTCAGGAAACCCCAGTGTTGCTAACAAAGCAGGAGATACCACAGCCCTCGTGAAGGGTTCCTCTTTCTTCAACTCTTTCCGACACTTATAAATATGCTTCCTCTCTCTATGTAAATTTCGTTCAAAAGGCAAGACACAGGCTTGTAAGGAGGCCATTAATAATTAGTCTTTAAACAGGCTCTTCTTGGTTTCCTGGTTCAGGAATCAATTCTAATCTAACAGACACTGATGTCTGGATTTACTGGTGTGAGGACAGACAAATGGGCTTTGTGCGGGGAAGGCCACAAAATGCAGTTTATTTTCACCCAGCTAAGAACTGAGAGGCCAAAGGCAACTCTCGATAATAGAACCGAGCTTAGGAAATTGTGAAGAAAACTCCTTTCCTTTCGTCTTTCTACCACTCAGGCTACCACTCTGCCTAGAACACAGTCAAACTTCCAGTTAAAGCTGAGATGGTGTTGACACGCCCCCACTTTTGCTGACCGTTAGCATTCTAACCAGCTGAAACTATGAAATTGGACTGGTCAGTTTCACTTTCTCTTCTTAGGAAAGATAACTTTCACACCTCACCCTGAAACGCTGTATCTGGCTTGATAGTATGGTCAAGTTGGGGTGGGGGCACAATTCTCCTCAGTGATCGGCTCAAAAAAAGTACAAAACAACAAGATGGTACTCCAAATTCTGCTTAAATAACTATGGTTCAAAATAAAAACTCCTTTCACGCAGGAGCTTCTGATTACCCCCCAAAATTAAAACCTGGGCCACGAAGGGCAAGGCTCTAAAGATACTGTATAATATTTCCCAGGAACATAAACGCAGCTACTGAGGGGTTCTGTAAGAGTGCAGTCAATGAAGCCACAGACGGCCTGGATTCAAGTCCCACCGCTACCATTTACTGGGTATTCATGACTTTTCTAAGCTTCAATTTCCTCTCTTTTAAAATGAGGATATTTATACCTGTCTGGCCTGCTGCACAGGCTTGTTGGGATTAAGTGATAAACAAACAAAAGCCCTTTGAAATCTTAACAGTATTAGACAAAGTTAAGTATTTGTTATTTTTGTTATCATTCATTTACTGAATGGGAATTCCTGTGAAATGATTCTCCATGTAGAAATGGGCAGGAGCGTACCTCTCCATCTGGTAGTCCAGAGCTAGACAATCAAATGTGAACCAGGAAGTGAGTGTCAGGCAGCCCAGGGATGCTCCAGGCAGCCACGGAGACAAGAAACAGCAGAGATCCAGCTACTCCCAGGCAAGAGAGGTGAGCCATGAGCCTCCACAACAAAATAGGAGTCCTATACCCACCAGATCCCCCAGGGAGATTGTTCTCACTGTGGCAGCTGATATGGATTTCTAAAGTGGGAACCAAGCTGCTCAGAATGTCTGTTGCAGTGGAAGTCTGCACTTCCCCAGGAATGGTCACACTCTCTTAGAGGAAGCAGCCTGGCAAGGGGCAGTATAGCAAAGCAGTAAGCACAAGGGCTCTGCCTGCATTCAAACCCCAACTCTGCCACTTATTATCTGTCATTTACCTCTCAGTGCCTCAGTTTCCCCATGTGCAAATGGAGATAATAATACGACCTATCTCATACAACAGTTGTAAGTATATAATGTTGATTCATATGCAATGCTTCACAGAGTACCTGACAGAGAGTAAGCACTGAAGAGTCAGCAGTTAGTGTTGTTTATCTGTTGACCAAACTGTTCTTCCACTAGACTGTGATTTCTTCGAGGGCAGATTCCCTGAAATTCATCTCTGGATCCCCAGAGTGCAGAACATAGTGAGAAATCAATAAATGCTTCTTGCATGAATGAATGAGATAAGACCAACCACCTAAGTTACTAGCAGGGGGTGGAAATACAACACAGAGAGAACCACGGCAAGCCTTCGTGCCTTGTGCCTTTTAGTATGGAATCTGGAGAGAAGCAGGAAACTGACTAACCGCTCCCCAAATTTATGCTAGTGGGCAGAACCAGGCTGCCGTGAAAATTCGGCATGGCACACACTGTGTGTCCTTCTGAGAGGCAAACACTAAAATGGGATTAAACATGCAAGGATTTTATTAGGGAAAGTGCCTGTGACGGAAAATGGGGAGGGATGCTGGGAGAACCATCGGATGGCCTGAGCCCGAATGAAGAAGAAGTGGAGGAAGGATGAGTAGAAGCACCCTAGACCAAAACAGTCTTAGGAAAGTTCTGCAAGCCTCTCAGGGAGTCCTCGAGCCACTGGAGGAGTCCCATGTCTTCCAGGAGCCGGCCTGCTATAGCAACCCTGCCATGCTCAGTTATCAGCCAGGAGCAGCCTGTGGGAAGCAAGGTTTTCATCAAATGCCGTGATGGATCCTGAGGCCCTTGGTCAGTTCCACTCCTGGCAGCTGGAGTTCTGCCAGGTGCACTCTCATGGCTGCCACGTACACAGTAGTCCTTAAGAGCATGGATTTGGGTTCCAGACAATCTACGTCAAATCCCGCCTCTTACTACCAGCTTACTTTAGACAAGTTACTCAACCTCTCAAAGCCTCATTTTCCTTATTTGTAGAATGGAAACTGTAATTCCAACCTCTTGGGATTGTGATTGTTGAACACGGTGCCTGACACATAGCAAGTGCTCAGTAAAAGGCAGCTGCCATTTCCCTGACCATTACTATTATTAGTAATGAAGTACATCCATTAGCAATCAGAACAAGGAACAGACCCCACCATTGCATACTGGTATTTGAGTTTTGTGAGTCTACCATAGGGACATGGGACATAAGCCTAGAACCAGGGTTTGGCAGTATCACAATTCAAACAACCAAACCAGTTTGTCTACAAATGAAAGGTCATAGGGACTTTTCTAGTTTGGCTCCTTCCTGGTGGGAGGTCAAGGCGGGTTGTATTGTGCCGGAATCCATCTCCAGCCACAAGCCCTCTCCTCTCTTCGACTTGCTGTGATTCATCTGCAGTGTCCTCAGCCTGTCCCCAGCCTGCTGTCTGCCTTTGAAGGAAAGTGTGGTCAGCATCCTTTCCCCCCAAGAACAGGCTGATTCCTGGGCTCTGAGAGACACCACTGCTATGCTGCATACATTCTGAGCACCTTGCTTGCCTTTGTCTCTGAAACGTTCATTGTTTTTTTAAAACCTTGGCCGGGGGCCAGCTGGGTGGCGCAGTGGTTAAGTGCGCACATTCTGCTTTGGCGGCCCGGGGTTCCTGGGTCCGGATCCCGGGTGCGGACATGGCACCACTTGCCAAGCCATGCTGTGGTAGGTGTCCCACATATAAAGTAGAGGAAGATGGGCATGGATGTTAGCTCAGGGTTGGTCTTCCTCAGCATAAAGAGGAGGATTGGCAGCAGATGTTAGCTCAGGACTAATCTTCCTCAAAAAAAAAACAAAAAACAAAAAGGACCTTGGCCAACTTTCTGGTAGTGGTCATCGCCAGGCTACTGCTGGCTTCTGGGCCCTACATCTGACTAGACTCACAGAGTATCCCCTTGTTGGGCTGGCTATGACCCAAGGCAATTACAGCTTTCTGTGGCCCCAGTTCAGCTGGCTTGGGCCTCTCCCAGCCTTGCTGACCTTGTGCCTTGATGGCAGTAATGACTGAGAACCACCAAGGAAAGGAGCCCCCAGACAAACTAGAAACCACACTCTTACCTCTCCCACAGGTGCCTCTTACCACTTCAGAGGCTGTTTCTCCAACCCCCACTTCCCAGAGGGTCACCAAAAACACATGCTAGGATTTCTGAGTTGGTTTTTTTTTTTTTTTTGTCTTTGGAGAAATGACCTTCAGTTCTAACTGAAAAGAGTCAAAATTAAACTAAAAAATATTGATTTTGTTTAATAATTAACAGCTTAACAAAGCTGATCAAACTGTATTTTCCAGGATAGTCTCCATTTTACAGGGACTTTTCCAGGGAATTTCCGTGTGGGAGCTGGAATCCAACACTTGAGCTGCCTGGTTTCAGCCCGAGGTTAGAAAGCTGAGGCTGAACCTCCCGACCAAGCTGAACTGGGCCGTTCTACGTGACGGGGAGGAGGTCACTCTCTGAAGCAGAAGCAAAGCCTCAAAGCAGTAAACGGGCTGGCCACTTGTTCATGTGGCCTCCAACAGAAGCAATGAGCTACCCTCTGAACGTGGCTTCTTTTTCTCCTCTGGTTCCCCAGGCAAAGCTAGGGAAGTGCTGGGCCAGCCGGACACCCGACATGCCCAGTGCCTGCAACAGAGATTTCCTGTCACATTACATCCAAATATTTACAAGCTTTGTAACTAGCCTTTTCATTCCACCTCTGCCTCTCGTTGGCACTTATCCCTCTCACTAATTGAAAAATCAATTGTTTTGTTTCCTTGCAAATCCACATTCTTACAAAGTGATACCCTCAAGCAAAAGCTGGGCAAAATCACACCCTTACCCTCAGATCAACTATCCATTAACCACTTGGCTGGGGTGTGTCACCTCCCCACTCCCAGTTGTCCTCCTCTGCATTAAGACAGAGTAGCAATACAGTTTGACACTCTGTGAGTGACACCCCAATGGTCTTGCCAACTACATTCTCAGGAAGGCCCTCTGACCTTCTGGGAACACTTCTCCCCAACAAGCCCAGTCTAGTTATGTGTAGTATGAGATACACAGCGTGAGCGCACACTTCCTGGTTCCGAGTCACAAGCACGAGGGCAAAATAGAGTTTTCACTGTTACATTATATTTAATTATAGAAACCACTAGAAATGTACATCAGGATCAAGATCAAGAAAAATGTATCCTTGGGCTTCGTATCTTCTCAGAGGGGAGGCAGGAGTGTTTGCCAATGTCCTGTCAAAGTGACGAACTAGAACAGAGAAACTGTAGTTTTTAAAGTATAGTCAACACTATATTAGAATTTTATACTTTAAAATTCAAAAGCTATTATTTTTATAATGTGAACTATGGAAGGGGGACGTTTGTCAAAAGGGAGCGTGGGTTAAAAGAGACTGAAAACTGCTTCCCTGTAGTCCTCGAGACACTGTGTCTACCTGTCCGCCACTCCCCTCAGCCTCTGTGCCGCCCCCACCAACAGCTCACAGTCCACAAGACCCTGCTCTTTTTCACTCTTCCTCTCCACCATATTGCAGTCCCTTTATATGTTGTGTTTTGCAAATCCAGCCGTCACAATATGGTTTATTTCCCCTTTGGTCAGGGTCAGTGACCTTCCAAAAGCGGGGGCGCCAGACACAGACCCCTGTGGGGGAAGAGGAGAATGGCTCACTCACATGAAGTAGACAAGGAGCACCTGGAAGGCTCTCATGCACAAAAACCTCCCCCACCTCCACATTCTACTAAGAAAAGCTTCATGGGAGTTACCACGCTGGGGATAATGCAAATGCCCCGGGGAAAGGTTCGGCTTCATGGTTGCTCACACCTTAGTAAGAATTATTTTTGAATCTTAGATCATGAGGGTTTGAAAGACACTTAAGAAGCATTTAGAGCAAAATTCCATTCAATAAAAGATTTTTTTTTTCTATCATAGTCAACCTTTATATGAATACTTAGTGACAAAACCTCCCTTCTTGAAAGGGTTTACTCCACTGATGGGCAGTTGGAATTCTCTGTGAAAGCTCATCCTTATCTTCAGCGCAAGCCTGTAGAATCTGTCAAGATGGTTCTGCTGCAAGTAAAGGAAATCACAACTCAAAATGCCTTAAACAATAAGGACATTTACTCTCAGAAGAGCAAGTCCAGCAGTTGGGAGGGCTGGGGTGGGCTGCCATGAGGGTTCAGCAACATCGTCAAGGCCCCAGGTTCTTTCCATTTCCCTATTCTGTCATCTTCAGCATGCGCTTCATTCTCAGGTTGGTAGCTAGATGGCTGTGGCAGTTGCAGGTTCATTTCAGACACAACAAGGTCCAGAAGAAAAAGAGAAGTATTCCCCCAAGCACGGAATAGAAAGTCTTCCCTTCACTTGGACTATTCCAACCTATGTCATGTGTACAACAACCATCCCCAGCGGGGTGCCATGCACTCACGACTGCACTCATCATCCAGGATGGAAGATGGAACTTCCTGCCTCCCAGGAACCTCCACCTCAGACAGAGTTCTCCCTTACCCTGCAACTCAGGACACAGCCACAACCCTTCCACAAAACGGCACTTACAACACGTTTCCAAACTCCCTAGTTGTCCTTCTCTGGACATATTCTAGTTGGTCAGTTTCCTCTTAAAAAGGCAGTACCCAGAATGAAACACGATTCTTCACAAAATATAGTGAGATTTCAACATTCCAAGACTGGGGAGCTATATATTTTTAAAGATTTTATTTATTTATTTATTTATTTATTTTTATTTTTCTCCCCAAAGCCCCCCGGTACATAGTTGTATATTCTTAGTTGTGGGTCCTTCCAGTTGTGGCACATAGGAGGCCGCCTCAGCATGGCCTGACGAGCGGTGCCATGTCCGTGCCCAGGATTTGAACCAGCGAAACCCTGGGCTGCCGCAGTGGAGCGAATGAACTCAACCACTCAGTCATGGGGCCAGCCCCGCGAGCTATATTTTTATTAATGTAGCTTAATATTGTAATAGTTTTCAGTGGCAATAAAACACTGCCGGTGCCGTATCAATCAAGTGGTCAACCATAATCTGCAGCTCATTTTCACAAGTTAATGCCACGCTGGATTTCTACCATGCTATACTAGTTGAACTGCTTTTATGGACCTAAGAGCAGAATTTAGGATCATCCCTATTAAACTAGATCAAGGTAATTTTTTTTTAAGATTTTTATTTTTTTTTTATTTTTCCTTCTTCTCCCAAAAGCCCCCCAGTACGTAGTTGTATGTTCTAGTTGTAGGGCCTTCTAGTTGTGCTGTGTGGGACGCTGCCTCAGCGTGGCTTGATAAGCAGTGCTAGGTCCGCGCCCAGGATCAGAACGGGCAAAACCCTGGGCCCCAGAAGCAGAGCGCGTGAACTTAACCACTCGGCCATGGGGCCGGCCCTAGATCAAGACAATTTTGAATAACGCTTCTGCCACTCAGTGTAATAACTACCCAGCTACATATAAATGTTATCTATCTATAAATCTGTATCCATTTGCTAGGGCTGCGATAACAAAATAACACAGACTGGGTGGCTTAAACAAAAGAAATCCATTTTCTCACAGTTCTGGAAGCTAGAAGTCCAAGATCAAGATGTCTGGCAGGTTTGGTTTCTCCCGAAGCCTCTCTCCTTGGCTTGCCGATGAATGCCTTCTGGCTGTGTCCTCAAATGGTCTTTCTTCACGCAAGCACACATCTAGGTCCTAATCTCTTTTTATGAGGACACCAGTCATACTGGATTAGGGCCCACCATAATGACTTTATTTTAACCTTAATTACCTCTTAAAACACCCTATCTCCAAATACAGTCATATTCTGAGGTATTAGGGGCTAGAATTTCAACACATGAATTGGAGGAGGGGAACACAATTCAGCCCACAACAAATTTGAATCTGACTTCTGTATATGCCTCCAAGTCAGAGAAAATCTGGACAGGAAATCTAAGACCAGAGCCCCCAGTACTCCATCCACTAGACAATCTTTTAAGGATGACCACTAAAGAATCACCATTAATCCAATTACCTTCTCCATCCTATGCTGAAACCAGCCACTTTGGAGAAGGGATTTTGACTAAGTTTGGGAGAGCGCTGAAAAGAAAGATCATTCTGGGAACTGAGAAATTTCTACTTGAGCAAAAAGAGGGTTCTGCTAGGGTGTCTCCACAGTCAGAGTGGGTGACATGAAGATGCTGAATCAGGGGAATGATGAGCAGCAAGTCATAATGGAGAAAGTTGAAAGAAAAAGAACTGGAAGGTTATCAAAAGGCAAATTCAGTTGCTTCCCAATTTTATTTAGGACATGGGTCACAGCAACTGAAATTGAGACACTGCAAACTATCCTGAGTGCCCATAGCCAAGACTGACCATGCCTGTCTTCATTACCTTGGGCTACAATTAACCAAGTGGGCAGCGATGACCTGGCATTTTTCCCAGAGACTTGAAGACCCATGTTTCTATAGGCAGGACGAATGGAAAGCAATTGGTGTGCTTTCTCACTCTTATCCTCTTTAAAAAATATACACACACAAACATAAATAGTAAATAAATATATGGGGGCTACTATTAGAGTAACCACATACAGATACTAAAGAATTAAGCAAGCAGCTCTAGAGAGTAAGAGTTAGATAAAAACACCTGCTCCTAATCAGCTGGTTACTTCACCGTCCCTTCTTAGATTAAGTCGCTTAATTTAACAGACAAAAGCCTGCTCTCCAGGTGGATTTACAATTCCAGTGGCTGAAGCTTTAGGGTAACATGGTGTGATTAACCCCCCACCAGGGTTTGTTTTTTTTTTTCCCCTCTTGCTGGTTTGATGTGAAAGATGTGAAATAGTAGCTGGAGGGTTAAAGGTCACTCAGCCTAGCAGCTACATTGATGCTTAAATCTCCCTTCCCACAACCAAACGCATATTTAAACCAATGAAACTGGCCCGTGGGAGTTCACCTCTGCAAGAGCTGCCTCTTCTTGAGGAAGCTCTCTTGCCTTCAATTTCCTCCAGGAAGAAACTGTCACAGGAGAAGAGAAGCACCATTTTTCGTTCCCAGCTCTAGTTGGCACTGCCTTGTTCACCATTATGAGATTAGCATGTGCCGACATGATACCTGGGTAGGGAGAGAGCTGTGTGACCCCATCCTTTTCCCCCTCCCCCCATTAATAGATGCTTTTTAGCCACTTCACCAACTGACACCAAGCATTGCCTCTGGCCTCTAATCAAAACCTTAGCAGGGTTTTACATAAACTGAAATTTACATTCAATCATCACCATAGCAACCATCACACAGAATTAGATACAACTTTTTCCCCTCTGATATAATGTACCTTTTTTTAAAGAGCTGCTTTTCTCTTCAGTTGCAAATCCAAGCTATTCAGAAGATAACCATTAAAAATCTATTTTGAAAAACTACATTTAAACAGACTGTAATAAGGTTCTAAAAACAGGCATTTGAAGTGGTTTCTAGACACTTAGCACCATACACTTTCTCCCTCAACTGGTGGCAGCATGTTGCTGAAGTCTTAAGGATTTGGCCCTGCGCTAGGAATTGTTAAAATCAAAACAAAGCTTTACTCATAAGTGGGACAACCATCTATTGAAAGATGCCCCAAGATAACGACCCTGAGCTAGGGCAGAAAATTCTGCTAATTTCAAAAAGGATATGTGCATTGTATTTTTTTTTCTTTTTTCTTTTTATTTTTTGCAGGGAAAGATTTGCCCTGAGCCAACATCTGTTGCCAATCTTCCTGGTTTTTTTTTTTTTATCTTCCCCAAAGCCCCAGTGTATGGTTGTATATTCTAGTTGTAAGTCCTTCTAGTTCTTCCATGCGAGCTGCTGCCACAGCATGGCAACTGACAGACAGGTGGGCAGTGTGGTTCCATGACTGGGAAATGAACCTGGGCTGCTAAAGTGGTGACAGCGCCAAACTTTAACCACTAGGCCATTAGGGCTGTCTCTGGGCATTATATTTTAAAAAATAAAATAAAACAAGGGTTTATCTGACTATTCATTGTGCAACTGGCAAATCTCCTGAAATTTTTAGGATTCACCTGTTGACTGAAGAGGAGATGTTCAGCTGTGAATGTGGCTGAAGGCCACGGGGAATATGCTATGGTAATGGAGAGTAAGCCAGAGATAAAAGGATACAATATCCCCACCCAAGAGGTCTAACTTTTTCGTATTCTAGAGTACAATGCCACAGGAGCCCCTGAGCATTTGTACATGTTGGAAATACATTTCAGATTTAGAAAAAGGTAAGGAAAGATACCTTTCTGAAATTTTACTAAGACAAAAAAAATCTACTTACGACACTAACTCCACTAACAAACTAATGAGCACCCATCTCATCCCTCCTATGACATCTTATTTCCTTGCTATTTACGGTATTAGAAATTGGGCCATTCAGTTGTATTGAAAATTGAGACAATGAAATTAAGTCATTTTCCATGAGCCAAATAATTTGATCTTGTTTATTAAAGCCAAACGATAATGTAGTGATACTCCAATCATGCATTTAATCATTCACCAAATATTTATTGAGCACTAGATGTCACCATACGCTGAGAGCTGTGTCTCATAAAGATCAGTGAGACCTCATCCAAGATCTCAAGATCTCTAGTTTTCTAATTCCATCGTACGGCAGATGTTCTATAACAAAATGTCAGGGAAATTTTAACACATTTTCTCTGAATAAACATTCGAGATTGTGTCCATATATAGGAGATGATGCCCATCCCATGGCTGTGCCGCTCATTTTAATGACCCCAGTTTGGAGATCAGAAACTAGACTGATGGGTAACAGTTCACTTTTGTTACTGAGATCTAGTAGACCTCACCAGAGGATATTCATTTTGAGATTTCTGAAAACGTCCTGACTTTCTCAGTGCAACTCTGCCACTCAGGAGATATGGCTGAATTTCACCCCAAATGATAAAGGAAAGCTCCCCCAAATGCTCCTAATAGTCAGGTGTTGTGAAAAACAAGAAAAGGCAGCTCTTGAAGGTTCTCAGTTATTCTTTTCCATTCAAGAGCATTGATATAGCTAGTCAGATAACATAAGCTGGGGGTGGAGGGGTATGTTCAAAGAGTTGACAAAATATCCTATATGCCTAGAAGTGAGAAATCTTGTATATTAAGTGAGATAACATGTGGGGAAGATGCTGGACCAGGAATGGGATGCTGGTTTCATCTCAAGTGCCAACTCCAGTGGAGCGGGGATGGATGCTTAGAACCCTGCGTGAGACCAATGCTGAGGCCAATCCCAGCTCCATGAGAAAAGATGGCTTGATCCATTAACAAAGTCTGATCTGGGAGCAGGCAGGCTGCACTGTACAATATGTCCCACTATACAAGACCATGGGAGAAGGAGGAGGGAGATACATGCCACTGAGTTACCTGGGAGGGTGTGTGGAAATAATCAAAAAGAAAATCCCAATGCATTCAAAGATCAATAAGCCCATGTCAGCAATCTTAAGAAAAATTCTGAGGCATAAGTGGCAGAATTTAAGACAGAATTTAAGACCTTTCAAATGGCTGGAAAAAAAATAAGAGCCAACGAAACAGATTCCACGTTAGAAAAAACATGTACCAAGTGTAAAAACTGGAAACCTAAGTATGATCATAGAAAGCAGAGATCAGAGGATTTGAGGTGACACTCTCCAACGGATATGCCACATTGCCAATTAACAAGACAAACTGAAGATTAGGTTCAAATCTTTTTGTAAGAATTGAAGAGCCTAACCCATATATGTGTTGCAACCAGCACCGGAGTTCTTGGCTTTTCATTTGTTTTTGCTTTTTTTAAAGATCAGTAGGAAGATGGCAACCTCCCTGACACAGCCTCCTGGTAATGATGCAGACATGTGGCTTTTGTGGTCAAAGGAAGCGAAGAATGTCATTTTGAGCATCTTAGAGCTGTAGACTTAACTGCTTTTGAAAAATATAAATAAATACATCCACAAAAGCCACAAAATTCAGCTTGTGAGTTATTTATATTTTGATTTTTTTTCAGAGTTTCTTAGATGACCGATGTTGAATCTAAAATGATCCCAGTGTGGTTTTGGGTGGTCATTCCAGTGGTCATCAAACTCAAGACACAGAAACCTATCACGGGTGTGAATTAAGCAGCTTATTGCAAGAATTGGGTTGCAGGCCTACGATGAATAGAGAGAAATTCAGAAGGTTTATATATATCTCTGACTTCTTGAGGCTGATCTCAAGAAGGATTAACATGCCCTGAGAATATGGAGCAGGATAGAGAATGGGGCCTGGGGGACAGAGAGGGTGCCTGAGCAGGCGGGGGTCTAGAGACCCCACATATGTACATGCTAACCCCAGGAGCTCCATATCTACCTGTTTGATACATTGGGGGTATACATAGGTTTTGTTCAGAGGTTCTGCTACTAACAAAAAAAAATCTAAGAAATATTCCAATAACATTGCAGAAGTCAGCAGGGGCAAGATGGCAGAGAGCTTTGTACTGTCATTTTAAGGAATCTGAACTTTATCCTATGGTCAATGGTTCCCCATTTGAGTTTCGGGGAAATCATTTTGGCAGTTTAGTGGAGGACGGGCTGGAGAGTATGAGATGGAAACAAGAGACCAGTTAGGAGCTGTCCTTGAGCTAAGACAAAAAGCAAGCTGCAAACAAAGTGTATACCATAATCTACTTCACAAAAAAAATTTCCAAGTGGTTATATGCTATAAATTCACAGAAAGGATCAATTAATTGAGAAAATCAAGTCACAGAAAAATGTACATGATGACTCTATTTATGGTGAAAAAAATGTGTTTTGTAAATTCGTAAAAATGGACTGGAAAGATACACACCAAACCGTTTATAATAGTTCCCTCTATGGAAGAGAATGAGGATTTAGGGAAGCTGATGAATAGTTTCATTTTTTCCTTTCAGATTTCTGATTGTTAGAAAAAATTGTTTATAACTAGCATGTATTACCTTTATAATTTTTAAGAGATTTCTAAAACTTAAAAAAAGACTACCATAAAATAAAGTATATAGTTTCTGTGACAAGAAATGATTAAGATTTAAAAACAAATCAGTAGCTATGAGAATGAAAAGGGAAGAAAAACGCAGCAGACAGATGCTGACAGAAAGGCAGACACAAGCCTGGGTGAAGGGGGGTGGGGGGAGAACAGGGGGGCATGTGTTTCCATTCATGATCTCAGTTACATTGCCTGATAGCACTGTGGGGAGGGCATTTTCACTGCATTTTACAGATAACTAAATGGAGCCTCAAAGAGCCTTGCCCCCAGACTCACAGCTGGTTACCAGAGCCACGCCTAGCACCCTGGCCCACCTGACTCCAAATCTCAGACTTACTGCCTCAGCCAACTGATTTCCTTCATATCCAGAGCCTTCTTAACTGCCTTTTCTGTGCTCAAGTCCTGACCCCATGCAGCAGTGGAGAACTAGGGAGCCGGTTCTGACAACACCAGGTGGGCCACGGGGAGACCAGACAGGCTGAAACACCCACCCAGATGCTGAAACTGACCATTAACAGATGAACGCCCACACGCCAACTTAGCGGGGGAGGATTCTCGAGAGCAGGGCCCACGTTTTCTACAGAATCTATAATGCCTCCGCAGCGTTTAACATAGCCCTAAGTCCTCACTAAATTCACTGTGGGTGTTTAATAAATATATATTAACAGGAGGGCAGCAGGATCAGCTGAAGCAAATATGAAACTGCATTTGATTCCTTATTTAGATCATGAGTGTTCTGAAAGCATTTTTTTTTCCTCAACAATTCAGGATGTGGGCAGTCAATGTGCATTTGTGACAGATGATGACTGTGACCCTACCCATAACAGGTTTCTGTGTCTTGAGTTTGATGAGCACTGGAAGAGAGTAACTGAATCACTGTCATAAAGCTGCTTCAGTTGAAAAGTAACTATAATATCTGTGCTCCAAGACTTCAGCCAAACAGTCAACTAAGACGACAGCATTTACGCAGATCTCTGGTGCCCACGCTGTGCTGGGCACGATGGGGAATCCCATGGCGTGATAACATGTGGGCCCTACTCCTAAGGAACTTACATGCTAGCTGAGAGCCAAACAAATTCAGGAAATGGTTAGACATGAGTGTTATCTGTGGATCCTGTAAATGAGTTCCACAGGAGTCCAGAGACAGGAGAAACCACGGGTACTAGAATCTAAAGAGGAGGGACTTGGACGGTGGGGTAAAGGATGGAAACAAAAGACAGGGCTTCCCCCAGTGTCTTAGGAACCTAATGGCATTTCACAGTATTCACAAAAGCACTATAGTTCTCATGCTATTTACCCCCCAGCGGGGTGTGGCTGCTTGGCCAGAACTATTTAATACACTGACCACCCCTCTGTTTATGTGCCAGGTGGCCATTGCAGATTTAGAAGCGAAGAACCCCACTCCATCCCAACACCCCTTGGGGTTTCCACTGTTTATTCAGTAGGCAACCCTGCTCCTTCCAGCCAACCATCATTCCCCACCCACGCTGGAGAGAGGCCTGTGCAAACACACCACCTGAGATTTCTAAGGTACATTAGTTACTGCTGGTAAATGGGGGTTGGAGATAAGAATCAAAGGGCAAGGATAAGATGTCAGAGGAACTTAGCAACTGATGCTATCTCAATAAAATACTCACACAAGCCTATGGAAATTTATTATAATATTTTATCAGAAAATCCGGTTGTCATATGGGTTCCATTTCTCATTTAAGTAGGATCTCTATACGTTTAGCTCTATGTCCAACTGAAATTGGGGAAAAGGCTGCCTCAAAAAGTAGGGTCAGGGGCCGGTCCCGTGGCCGAGTGGTTAAGTTCGTGTGCTCTGCTTCGGAGCCCAGGGTTTTGCCGGTTCGGATCCTGGGCATGGACATGGCACCACTCATCAGGCCATGTTGAGGTGGCATCCCACATGCCACAACTAGAAGGACCCACAACTAAAATACACAACTATGTACTGGGGGGATCTGGGGAGAAAAAGAAAAAAAGAAAAAAAAGAAAGATTGGCAACAGTTGTTAGCTCAGGTGCCAATCTTAAAAAAAAAAAAACTAGGGTCAGCTCTTTAGCTGGACTGAAACAATCTCTCCAAATGTCATTTTCATTATTTTGCTCCCCCAGCCAACAAAAGGCCCTCTAAGATAAGCAGGGCAAGGCTCTTTATCCTAACATTGAAGGCCCTTATCCCACTGACTCAAGTTGACTTTGATAACCTTTTTTTCCCCCCACTATTCCTCTTCTTCCACTTCTTAACCCAAATTGTGCTTTCCTACCCCTCGGCACTGCCCATGGAGTTCCTCCATCCTGGGATGTCATTCCCTCCCATTCTCATCAATGCCTCTTAAAAGACAACCCTCTACTTCAGTGCTATCGCCTCTATGAAGTTTTCAACCCACCACCCTGTTGACAGTGCTTTCTTATTTTCTGACTTCAATGCACACCGGCCCCACAGCAGCATCTTCTGCTCTCAGGTACTGAATTCACCCACTAGGCTGCTTCCTCTCCCTCCACTCCACAATCAAGAACCAATCAAGTCCTGCTGGTTCTGCCTGCTCATCACCCCTTCAAAGTGTCCCTTCCTCTCCATTTCCACCGCCTCTGTTCAGCTCTGGCCCATATTGCCTCTGCCCTGAAGGATGCAATAGCCTCCTGATTGCTCTCCAGCCTCTAGCCCTGCCCACACAGCCACCAGACTGAACTTACCGAAAATCAACTCTGATCACGTCAGACCCTGACTTTCGAAACTTCAGTGTCTCCCCATGGCCTTCAGAGCAAAGTCTAAGCTGCTTACATAAATAGGAGGTTTTTCAGGATCTGATCTCCCCACCAGCTTTCCTTTGAAAGATCTAGACCAGTGGTTCTCAAACGTTAGTGCCCATCAGAATCACCCAGGGGATTTGTTAAAAAATTCATATTCCCAGTCCGTTCCACACAGACATTCTGGTTCATTAGATAACCGGTAGGGCCCAGGAACATGAATATTTACAAAAATATGAGGTTCAAACTATTTTATCCTACATCAAAACCAAAAATATATGGTTCTGATGCAGGTATTCTGAGGATCAGACTTTAAGAACACCTGAGAGAGACTTTGTAAAAATAGGACTGCCATTGAATGCAGACGAGGGGCTTGGGAACAAACCTGGGGCTCCACGTGCCATTGGGAACGTAACTTAATGTTTCTGGGCCTCACCGGCAAAATGGAGATAATAATAGATTCTATGTCAGAGGTTAAGATTAAATGAGATCATCATTGTAAAACAGTTAGCACAGTATTTAACACTGTAAACATGCCACAACTGGTGGTGGTGGTTGCTGCTGTGGCTGTTGGTATTATCATTGGGAAAGAAGCTGAAGGAAAACAGTACAAAGCAACATGGTCCAGGCTTTTAATTCAGTGTCTGTGGGTTGGAAAGGGCTTTAGGGATTCCTTCTTCAGCATGGTTGGCAGATGTTTATCCAACGTTAGCCTGCCTAAAGGGTTAGTGACAGGGCCTCTGGCCACCACCTCCTGAGGTAGCCTGATCCATTGTTAAGCCATTCCAGGTATTAATGTTCTTCCTTAAATCTTGTAGAATTCTGCTTGTCAGTTGCCACTGTCCACGAATCCTAATGTGCCCTTCCTAGCAGCATCAAACAGCACCGTTCTTCCTTCCTCATAACAGTCCCTCTGTTTGAAGGTTATTATCATGTCTCTCCTTGGTGTTTTCTTCTTTAGGAAGACAGCAAAGAATAGTGTAGGAAACCGATTTCAGAGTCAGAGGCCTTGGCTTTTGTCTCTAACCAGCTGGGAATCTCTAGGCAAGTCATTTGACAACGCTGAGCCTCAGTTTCACTCTAGCCCCCAAATCTATAATTCTATGATTAAACATCCTCAGGTTATTTCCTCTGTTCCTCAGGCACCCGCATGTTTCCAGAGCCCTCAGCATGGCGGTCATGTTTTGCATTCCTTGACAGGAACAGAACGGCAACACCCCTTTGGCAAAATTCCTGATCCCTCCACTCTCACCCAGTGGTCTGAATGGAAGCCACGAAGATTTTAGAAATTCCACACCCCAGGTTATCAAGATGGGCCATTCATGGTCCTCCAATCCCCTGGCCACAGTGAATTGGCCTAGAATGAGGCACCTGACCCAAGTTCACCTAATTAGACTCTACTCTGGAATTTTTACATTTTGGACCAGAGAGAATAGTATCAATTCCTCTCTGGAGCTGCAATTGGAAGGAGTGAGGTGTGGCAGCTCCTAGGGGCTGTAATTCCCCTTCTTGGAGACATCTCATCAGAGAATGACACCAACATGCAAACAGACAGAAGGGAGAGGTTCAAGTCCCTGGTTCCCTGTTATCTCTGAGGGCCAACTACACTCCTACCCTTCCCATAGTTGGGTTAATTCCTCTTTTGCCCAGGTTGGGGTTCTTTCCTTACAAATAAACAAGTCCAGAATAATACACTCACCTTTCTAAGCAGGCCTCAGATGGAGAGAGCTCTGGCTTGTCTGTCCCCCAGCATCCCCCCAACCTAACTCTCCATTCCCCTACCTTCTGCCAACAGCTACTGCAGATGGCTAACTAGAGTCTATGTATAATACAAGAAGGGATGTCACTTCTTCCGGTCTGGCCATGGTTCTGAAGGGCCACTCAGGACTGCATCTTAGAGCACTCGTGCCACCTTGCTGGTTCACATTGAGTACGTGGTCACTTCAAACCCCCAGCTGTTTTTCACGTAAACCACGGAAGCCAGGACTTTCCCTCTGCCATGCTACAGTTGTATAGTTCAGTTTGTTTTGTTTTGAGGGAATGAGATTTCGGAACTAATTGCACTAATTTAATACTTAGCCTTGTTAAACGTTATATGTGGGATTGGGCCTGTCAAGACTTTTTTGACTCGAGCCCATCATCAGTGGCCAAGCTTCCCAACTGGTCTACCAAATGGAATGGGTCACAGATGTACCAGGATATCTATTCCCTTGGTTCTCCGCTTGGCAGTACCAAGCTTGGGGCCCTGAAGCCCTGTCAGCAGCTTCCAACTCTAGCAGTCTTATCATTTTCTGAGTATTCCTATTTCAAGTCCTCGCAGTTATGGTAACATAGGAAAGCTGTTTTTCACAACATAAAACTATTCACTAACTAAATGCTCATTTACAAAATTAGTCCCCACTTAAACACCTCTGCTTGCTTGATCTTGGTGTATATTCTCCTCATCCATCAAGTCATGTTTTCATTGCTTGTATCTCTCCCAGATTTAGGATTTATCCACAATAAACCACAAATACAATGTGATTTGGTTATTCAGGGTAATTCTAGATTTCGCAAAAGATGCATAATTTTACAAAGTTGATGAAAGTGATGTTGGAAAATTGTTTGCGTCCCAAGTAGAGCCGCTGTCAGTTGGAAAGGTTACCAACTGGACAGCAGAAAGTCCACAGGGATGCGGCCCGATAATCAAAAGTGAATGACAAGGAATATATGATGATGGAGAGGAGGACTTGAAAACCGTCAAAGTCAAATGCGTTTTGAATTATATTTCAATACAACTGTTTAAAAAAAGTCAAACATGAACTAAGGAACGTCATCTTCTGCTGGCTTAAAACTATGTCAAGAAAATGTACTCAACCCCTCCTGCATAATACCCAGCAACAGTTCATTCAGTCTTTGTGTAGTTTGAGAATTAGCTTAAAGCTAAAATTATACTCAAAACTGTGTTAATATAAAAATAAACTTATTTTCTTGGGGCCAGCCTGGTGGCATAGTGGTTGGGTTCACACACTCTGCTTCAGGGGCCTGGGGTTTGCCAGTTTGGGTCCTGGCCGTGGACCTAGACACTGCTCATCAGGCCATGCTGTGGTGGCATCCCACATAGAAGAACTAGAAGGACCTACAACTAGGGTATACAGCTATGTACTGGGGCTCTGGGGAAAAAATAAAATAAAAAGAAGAAGATTGGCAACAGACGTTAGCTCAGGGCCAATCTTCCTCACCAAAAAAAAAAAAAAATTATGTTCTTAATTTTTAGTTTTGCTTTTCAAAATAAAGTCCCAGTAAAAATTTTTTTTAAATGTTTACTATGAAATTTTAACCCCTACTTAAGTATAGCCAATGTTGGGGCCCAGGGCAGGCCACTCCAAAATATCCCACAATGGCATATTGATGATTTTGAATTAAAGTTACTTGAGAAGCAAAAAGGGCATTCTGACCTTCCTCCCTCTGTTCCCCCTGAGAGTAGGAAATAAATCTCCCCTTTGAAAGGTGCTCTCCCTCTGTCCTTATCCAGAGCCAGGGGATTCAGGGCTGAGAAGACGATATAACCAACTTTGTTCATTTTCTACCTCAAACCCAAACTCTGTTTAAATTCCTCACTAATTACATACCTCAAACCTAAGTTTCTTTGTCAGGTCATTCTTCACAAATTTATGTTTTTTTGTGTGAAAAGATATATATACTGCCTGCTTTGATCACTCTCCAAACATCATTTCTCTATGATCTCCAATATGAACGTATTAAATTGCGTTTTTTCCCCTGTTAGTCTGGCCTTATGTCATTTTTATTATTGGTTCAGGCATAAGAAGACTGGAAGGGTAGAAGGGGGAATTTCTCTCTCCCCAACACCACTTCACCTGACTTTTTCCCAGAATCAGTCGTCTTTGGGTTATGAGGGCCACCTAAACTTGCGTCACTGTCATTGTTGCAACTTTCATCCATTGCTCCTTGCCCTGTCCACCACAGAAATACAGAAAAGTCACACCCCTTGCTTTTCCACGTGACAGGACTTCAAAGCTCTGAAGACAGTCTCCATGGTTCCAGTGAAACTTCTTTTCCCCACAACAGCTTATTTACTTCAACCATTTATCATCTGACAGAATTTGAAATTTCCTCATTCAGTCATTTAACAATTTATTGAGGGTCTACTATGTATCGAGCATTGCTCTAGTCACTGGGAACACAGCAGTGAACAAAATCTCCATTCTCCTGAGGCTTACATTCTACTGAAGGGACAATAAACTCAATGAGTGAAAGGATGGAAAAGTGAGTGGATGGATCGACGGAGGGACGGATGGGTGGATGAGCATCGGTATGTGCCTCCCATTGAAATGTTGAACACACCTCCAGCTAAGCTGACCGATGCAGCGTAGAGAAGCAGCCTCTTCTCTGATACTGATACTTCTGTTCATAAGCCTTCATGCGGCGTTTACCTTTTTTGGAGGTGACTTTGCTCTGTTGACCATGTTTAGCTTGCCTTCAACTAAAACCACCAGATCTTCTTCCAAATGCTACTCTTAGAATATATATCCCTTTATCTGGTTTTTGTACAACTATTTGATTATTTTCTTGGACCCTGAGAAGGATTTTATATTGATCCTTATTAGTTTTCAACTTATCTTTAGCCCATCCTTCCAACCAATACACATTCAGGTGAACTAGAATGTGAAACTTTGAAATTGTGGGAACATGTGAATATATACACACCAACATCACTGCTGTCTACAAACTTAAGGAAAGAAGCAAAATGCTCATTTTAAAATTGAGTGCTTAAGGGGCTGGCCCAGTGGCATAGCGGTTAAGTTCACACCTTCTGTCTCGGCAGCCCAGGGTTCACAGGTTTGGATCCCAAGCACAGACCTAGCACCATTTGTCAAGCCTCGCTGTGGCGGCACCTCACATAAAGCAGAGGAAGATTGCCACAGATGTTAGCTCAGTGACAGTCTTCCTCAAGCAAAAAGAGAAAGATTGGCAACATATGTTAGCTCAGGGCCAATCTTCCTCACACACACACAAAAAATTGAGTGCTGGAATAAAGCTACTGTAAAATTTCAGACAGTTCTAATCACTACTCTGAGAAAATGAGTGCTCTGCCTAACCTGCCTGGAAGCCACAGTTAACTTAGGCTCTATGTTACTATGAAATGACCATGTGGTATAACATTTGCCATAACTACAAGCCATGCCTTCTCTTCTCTTTTCCAAGACGGATGCTCAGGAAACTCATTCTTTCCTTAATGGATGCTGTAGGAACTATCAAAGGGGTCCCTGGGATATCTCAGGTCCCCTTTATTATTCAAAAGGACATCCCTGGGGCCTGCCCAGTGGTGCAGCGGTTAAGTGCTCACATTCAGCTTTGGCAGCCAGGGTTCACTGGTTCGGATCCTAGGTGCGGACATGGCACCGCTTGGCAAGCCATGCTGTGGTAGGCATCCCACGTATAAAATAGAGGAAGATGGGCACAGATGTTAGCTCAGGGCCAGTGTTCCTCAGCAAAAAGAGGAGGATTGGCAGCAGTTAGCTCAGGGCTAATCTTCCTCAAAAAAAAAAAGGACATCCCTGACTCTTGCTTCTAACACTGGACACTCTTGGCATTAGGTAATTAACAGGGCAACTGGCTGTTTAATCTCTCTCTCCCTCTAGGACACATAAACTCTGAGAGAGAAGGGGTGGAGTATGACTTTTTCATCAAGTTTTCCCAGGACCTTGCAGGGTGCCACCCCCATGGCAGGCATCCATAAGCTCACTAAATATTTGTTGAATATAAATATAATGAACAGTCGCATCTCTGCCACTAACTGTGTAACACTGGGCTAATCTTCTAACCCCTCTTGTTCTTACTTGTTTCATTTTAAACTAAAGGGGTTGGGCCAGATGATCCCAGAGTTTCCTTTTCTTTTCTTTTTTTTTCTTGGTGAGGAAGACTAGCCCTGAGCTGATACCTGTGCCAATCTTCCTCTATTTTGTATGAGGGACACTGCCATAGCATGGCTTGATGAGCGGTGTGGGATCCGAACTCACAAACCCCAGGCTGCCAAAGTGGAGTATGCAAACTTAACCACTAAGCCACCAGGCCAGCCCCAGAATTTCCTTTTTTAATGCTAATATTCTATATTTCCATCTTGTTGACTCAGCCCTATGTCTGTTTTCCCCTTAGAGAATTTAAAGTTAGACTATTTCCAGAGTATGGGCAAGTTTTAATCATAGGAACACCGTGGACCATGGAAGGGACTGGGGCGAAACAATGTTGAAGGATTTCTGTAACCTATGGGACTCTGAATTCAAAGTGACTACAAAATAAAACACTTAGGCTGCCAAATTACTGAACGACTATTTTGGCATGACATATTTTCCTGAAAAACTTCTAACACGAAAATGCTTCATAATCACAGTTAGAGACCTTCTCTGGCAACAAACCAAGGCTTTGAGAAATGATATTCAGAAAGTTTTAGAAAATGAAAAGGGGAATCTGTTTCAGAACAAGCAACAGGTTGACTCCATTTGGAACACGAAATGCCATATCCTCAACAGAAATGTTTCCCACACTTTACATGCTCAAAAAAAAAAAAAGAGTCAACAGCTAATGTTAATATTCTTCTATCTGCTAGTTTTGATGACAGTCTTTCTTACTGCAAGCTTTAACTACCATACAGCCTCAAATATTAGCTGTACACGCAAAAGGAAACTTATTTTAGTCCAGCTGTAAAAGTAGAGCATTTTCATTTCATCATCAGCCTCCCCTCTATTTCCTGTGTTATCAGATGTTAGAGAGGGAGCCAGCAGGCTGTGAAACTGGCAATTTGGCAGACAAAATATGCGTGTCCAACCATCATTCTTTTAAATAAGAACCTACCATGAATCTAACCTTGTAAGATTGATAGGGAGGATAGACATACACAGAAGACCTAAATCCAGCAGAAAAAGTACCAAGGAATTCCCAAAATGACAAAGCCAATTCTAGAGGTCTCCTCTGAACTCTACCGATTTCTTCCTTTTAATGATCTCCTTCAAGAAGGACACGCCCAATTTAATCTCTGCCACCAACAGATCCATACACCCCCCTCCACGGAGCAAACAATTCCAGCTATCAACTAGCTTCTGTAATAGCATACTCGATTCTTTTGTGGAACAGGCTGTCATATCTGGTACATTTTTAAGTATAAACATAGCAAAAAAAGATGCATTCTATAGACCCAGTCTTGCTTTGAATCAACTTGTGGACACATCCTGACCACGTGACCACAAGACAAACATGCTCCATGGAAGTAGCTGATGATCCAAACGGCATCAGTAGCACAGGCCCCTAAGAAAGATGCTCATGGGAGGCTTATCTTTTTCTTCAACTGGGATATTCAAAATGGGCCCAAGAGTAAGGAAAATGCACAAGAATCCATGGATGCACCCACCCATCCAGTCATCCACCATTTACTGGGCGCCTACCACATGTGAAACATTGTCAGTGAAGACCAGTATTTTCTTAAAATACGTAAACATAGTAAAAATAAAATAGGCTCCAAATGGTTTTCCCCCCACAGAAAGGGTAATTTTATCAATGATTCGTTTTACTCATTTTTCTGTATCTTGTAAAACCAACTGACTGCTGTTTAAGTCTAAATTTTACCAAACTGACTAAATTAGGAAGTCTTCTACCCCAAAGTCCATGTGATAAACCTACTGTGGTTTCAATAATTTCTCCAATGGGCAAATAAAGAGTCATTTAGAGCATACATCATCCCATTTCCTCAGCCATCCCAGGCACACTCTCAGTCATGTGAATGGTGATGGAAACTAAATTGAAAAGCTATCAAAACATCCTGCAATAACAGGGAAATTGACAGACCCATTCTGTCATACAGATTTGCCCCCATTATCTTCCTGTGAGCCTAGATTCATAAATCTACATGCAGACCATCATAAACAGTACATGTAAAATGTTAAATACATGCATTCTTTCATTTGCACACAGATAATGGCATAATGTTATGTTCTCCTAACTCAACTTGGGACTGAACTTGGATAATGCCCATAAACAGAAAGCTATTATTATGTCATCTAAGGCTCTGTTTAAAATTCTGTTGTGAACGATAACTTTCTGGCTGAAATAATACACTGTACCTTGATGGGATTTTGAAAAATATCAGATTGAGAACCAGCAGTGAAACGTAAGATATATAAAATCACACACAGTTGGAATCATGGAATTTCATGGCTGTAAAGGTCTGAGATGTCAACTTGGGCTCTTGCCAACATCTTAAAGATGACAAGAATAGATGCAGGGTGGCCAAGTGACTTGCCCAAGGTGGCACACCAGTTAGTGTCAGAGAGTGTGAAATAGACACCAAAATTCTCTTATTTCTTGTCACAAAGATTGTAGTAACCTAAGAAGACATCAGTCCAAATTTGACAAGAGTCAAATTCCATTTGACAGGAGTAAAAAGATGACTCGATGACAAGTAGCTGCTCTCTCTTTTCAGGCATTAGCCCACATGAGTGAGTGACGGTGCAGACATTAAAGCAGTAATACCAACCAATGCCACGTCGCCTCCCCTTACCCAGAAGATCAGTCTAACGAAGACGAGAAAAAGGCCGAGAGTTTGCACAAAGGGAATTTAGCCTGAAGCTCAACCTACTCAGGTTAGCTGGGTGTAAGCCCAACTCCTTTCTCTAGATCCATAAAATCCTCACGACTCCAGCATTTTTCTCTTTTGAAATTCGTAAATGAAAGTAAAACAGGAACACAGTAGAAAAATTAAAACATTGGAGAAATGTCTAAAAGTTCAAAATATCCTCCATCCACCAGAAGGAAACCACTAGCAACAATTTCTTGTGTGCCCGTTTATTTATATATAGATATATATAAGTAAATTAAAATTACATATATAATTTAAATTATAATAAAATACACACCAGATTTCAAAGACTTAGCATGAAAAAAAGGATGTAAAATATATCATTAATAATGTTTATATTGATTATATGTTGAAATGAGAATGTTTTAGATATACTGAGTTAAGTAAACCATGTTATAAAATGAATTTACCTGTTTCTTTTTACTTTTTTTTTTTACTGCAGCTACTAGAAAAGTTTAAATTTCACATGTGGCTCACATTATATATTTTTGGGATAGTGCTGGTCTAGAGGGGGGATACCATTACAGCATAACTATGTCTGTCTTTCTCTGCTCTATACCAGCACTCAGCACGGGCCCTCGAGAACAGTAAATACCCAGTGAGTACGCACCACATCAAAGGCTGGCTGTGGTACCTAGACAAGGCAATCACTAGGCCTTGGACTACAAGGTAGGAGGCCCTCGCCCTGACCCTAGCTCCAATGGAAAAGCAGCTGTGTGACCTTGGGCAAGTCATTGAACCTGCCTAGGCCTTGTTTTCCTTATCTTTAAAATGGAGATAATAATAATGTCCGCCTGCTAGGAAACGTTCATGAACCAAATGAAATAATGTCTATAAAAGGGCTTTGAAAGGGTAAAACAGATGTCAGGTCCCTCCTAAGTTCCAGTATTCTCTTCTAGCAATAGTTCCAGGAGAAGCAAGATGTAAAGAATACCGAAAAAACAGGGTAAGAAAGTAACTGATAAAATTCCTATACCTGATATTTCCATTCCGGTGCATGTTAGAAAATTTAGACAAAGACAGGTGCAAACTTGAGATTCTCACGCTAGTGGAAACTTCGGCATTCATCACCCCCTTTCCACTGCATCTTAGCAATCACAGTTGACAGAGGGACTTGCAGATACTTTCCTTGAAGGACCACAGAAAGTCTAAGAAACTGGGAGGAGAAGGCTGTCTCTGGGTGGCTGACGAAGCAGCCTGTGGCAAATTTCACTGTGCCATCTGGGCTCACAGCTTTGTGGGAAATTCATAATCCTGGGGGACTCTGAGGCCTCAAGGGGAAAGTTCCATGGGCCCACAAGTCTATCATTGGCATGAGTCCTTGCTAATTGTTTCAGGTGCAGCTAGGAGTGTGGACATATCTTGTTCTACAAGGCAGTCAGGGTAGCTGGCAAGGGAAATGCAAAATCCTGAGACAGGCTATAGATTTTTAGTGACACTGAAACGGATTTTACCATCCCAGCTGGGTATGTTCTTCCCCAAATCAAAGATTATTTCAGAAGGGAAGACTGTCCAAAGAAAGCATCCTTCAGCAGGGGTCATTTAAGGAGGAGCCTTGAGGAGCCCACTGCAGAGTGAACTAACCCACATCAGAGAAAGATCAAACCCAATAACCCACGGCCACGAGACAGAAGGATGGCAGAACTAAAATAGTCCATTTCAAGAGGCGCGAGGTCAGATTCTCCCCTCAGTCTCTGCAACGCACCACAGAAGCCCCAGAAGTCAATGACTTACCATCAGCGAGGCCACCACACCAGGGGAGCGAGGAGGACACAGCAACTTCCCCTTTGTTGCAAAGGTTTGACTCTCCTCCCCTCTCTAAGGGCTGCTGCCTGTGACGTGGAAGTGAGTCACGCCATGGCCAAGCTCTGAGCCCCTGGGACCACTGCCCCGTGACCTGCCTCAGAACAGCCAACAGGGCCTGAGCTGCTGCTGGCTCCTTCAACCGAAAACCAAGGGACAAGGCCCTGGGCATGAAGCAGAGCCTCCAGAACATGGCTGCACAGCAGAACCAACTGCAGAGGCTTTTTGAAATTCAGGAATGAGACCAAGCCCCCTAGATTCTGGTTCAGTAAGTTTGGGGTGGGGCCCAGGCACCGTATTTTAAACAAAGTACAGGGGCAATGCCAATGCCCAGCCCAACTTGGGAATCTGTGGTCAGAAGAACCTGAGAAGCTTCCTGGTCGCTGATCCTTTCCCTCCCACGAGCTTTCTTCACCCCTCTTGTCTCCATGTGGAAGAGGAGGGTGGGGAGAGGAGACTAAGAGGAAAGCAAAGCAAAGTGGAGAGCGTTCTAGAGTCTGAAGGACCTAGGTTCCAAGGTGAGCTGCTCTCAGTCCTTATGCAAGTCATTCAACCTCTCCGAACCTCAGTTTTCCCATCTGTGGAATGGCTGTAAAATCATCTAGCCACTCACGGGTGTAGGGGGAAAGCGCCCAGTGACTTACACATGGTAACTGTCATAAAAGCATTCATTGCATTATGAGTTCTTTCCACGAGGGGAAGGAAGCATGCAGGGCGGTTCTCAAATGAGTATCTGTACAAGAGAAACTGCAAATGTGAATAACTGACTTGATCAGGCATAAAGGGAAAGAAAAACATTAAATAAACTGCAACAACAAAAACTGCATTCAGGGGGGCCCCGGATTCAGGTCACAGGGGGAGGGTGGGGAGATGCCCAGGGCAGGCCTGTATCCCCACCTCTGGGACCTCTACAGGGACACTGCTGGGGTGAAAGCAACCGAGATTCACAGAGACTTAGGCACAAAGCTGCATGAAGATTTATTGCAACTTTATTTATAAAAAGAGAAAACTGGCAAAAACCTACAGGTATTTTTTTGTTTTCTTTTGTCTTTTAACATGATGAACATGTGTTACTTCATTTCAGAAAAAAACATCCCTTTTTAAATTTAGGAAAAGACTGTGGAATTCATCTGATTAGCTGAAAGCATTTTTAAATATCTCAATTGTTTTTCTTCCAAACTCCAGATTAATATTCAGATTAGAACATTCATGTCAACAAATGGAGGCCAGACGTGGCATATCCTAAATTTTTCCCATGGGGAAAAAAGGGCAAAATACACGATAATTTTGGGTACCATCAGAACTTCTGAAGTGCAAAGGGCACAAGGAGGGTCAAGGGAAGGCAACGTGAAAATACGTGTAAAAAGCAGCAGACCAGATCTCCACTGCAACACTGAATCATATTAGAGAAGCAGGTTTAGTGCTCCCCTTCCCCCTCAACACACACACACACACACACACACACACACACACACACACAATCATGAGAACTTTTGAAATAAAACTTAATATCACTCACCAAGACCTTTCCCACACAGACTAACAGAATCTATTTTTGTATTCCAGTGAGATTTGCAGCAAAGAATAGAGCTCCAATAAAAAGAGGAAATAATTTCTGCGCTGTACCTGGGTTTTTCTCACTTCCTTATTTTAAAATAATCACCCAACAAATGTGAAAAATTCAGAACAATAGTATCATCTTCTACGCATTGGGTATATATCACTGCAGACATTTGGAACTAAACTGAATCAGTTCAAAGGTTCTGGGTAATTTGCCATCTTCTTAGAAAACTTATAATGATAGATTACAACACAGGGGGCTGGAAGAAACCTTCCAAATCATCTGGTCCAACCCCATCATTTTACAGATGAAGATCTTGGGAAATAAACTGGCTGCTCCAACACACTGAAGACTCTAATTAAAACATCTGCTCGATTTTAAGGTAGCTGACAAATTTGGAGACAGGAGGTGGGAAATAAAATAAAACCTCCAAAACATTTTTTAGTGGAATAGTAATTATGAGCAATGGGCCTATTAAATGAAGAAGCAATAAGGATTGTGATCAAAGTATACCCCTACTCTGACGTCAGGATCACTTACTTCTGAAAAACTGAGAGATTAAAAGTCACCCGAGCTAACACACTGAATCTGTGAGTAGGGCACAGGAAGAGAACTAGGGAGCTCAACCCTGAAGTCTATTGGCCTAAGCACTAAACACTGGCCTAATTTTATACCTAAACTGATGGGTGTCCAGGAGTCACCCAGATATGATGGTGCATCCATTTCTAGAAGAGTGGAGATTTGAGAAAATGGTCCATGCAGAACAGAGGTACATGACCACTGACCTGTCAAAGGAAGGGTAGCTTAGATCCTTGCTCACTACTCAGCGGACCCCTGACAAGCAGCATCAGTATCCCCTGGCTGATTGTTAGAAATGCAGAATCTTGGGCCCCACTCTGACCTTCTGAGTCAGAATATGCATACTGACAAGATCCCCTGGGCTTCCTGCACACAGTAAAGTTTGAGAAGCACTTGTTTAGATAACGCAGCAGCAAAAGAAAGTGTAATTGACTACCTGTAACTACATTTAATTTCAGTTTCTGGAGTAATTATCTCCACTACCAGTTCTTCTTCTAAAGCTTTTGATCTGTAAGCCTTATTTTAAATTTCAAACGGTCTAATATTTAGCCTAAATTTTACATGGTCTCAGTGAATATCTTATCAAGTAGTCATGTTTTTTTCAAACGGTACCTGAAAGTTAAGAAAAAATATACATAAACATGCTGGGAACTCTACCATCTTCAAAGGTGACATAGATTATGAGTTGAGATCTTTTTTCCTACTATTTTCTGCCAGGTCATAGTAGGAACATGACCAGTGTTTCTTCAGTTGGGAGTTAGAAACCCCAGGGAGACCTGGAGAAGTAGGAAGACCGAATTCAGAATAGAAATATGTTCCTGGTGAAATAGAGGAACTTCAGGTCAGGGAATTTTATGATCAAAAGGCTGTGAAGGTCACACGGTGTAACCATGGTTCCAAAGCTGAATCCCTTTCTGCCACACCTGCAGTCTCCATTCACACACTACCAGTGACGTGGAACTCACCCCCTCCAAAGGCCACCCATTCCGTCTCTGCATGCTCTAATTGTTAGAAAGTCTTCCTGAAATTTGTCTCCCTAAAGCCTTCTATAGCTGTGCAATCAGTAACCCCATGATTATTGTCCCTACCATTAGTTCATCCCCATTACCAATTTTCCATCACATTTCCCACTGGGATTTTCTTTTAAACACAGAAAGTCAAAGAAACAAGTTTCGATGTATTTATTTCTCATGGGGCTGGGGTAGCTTGTATAGTGGGACATACGGAAACTTCTTTTTTTCTTTCATTTTGAGGTGCCTTAGGAAAACCTCATATGTACAAGAGGTGTATTAAAAAAACTAACACAAGTTGTAGAGAATGTAACTAAGGACATCGTTATACCAGAAACCTATTACAAAGACAGTACTGTTCCTAAACACTGTTTTAGCCCTAATCTTCCTAGGAGTCAAAGCAGGTATGAAATAGGGCAAGAAGGTGGTGCTTCAAAAATGTTTGAGACTCTCTGGCTTAGAGGAATCATAGATTATTTGCCCCGGAAAGCGTCTTAGATCAAGTCTAATTCCCCCTCTTACAGAGAAGGAAAGTGAAACCCAAAGGGGCTAAGTGACATGCCCAATATTGGGCATCTAGTTAGCAGCAGAGCTAGGCAATGGAGCGTCCCTCCCCTGTTTTTGCTACACTGCCCTTCTTTGAGTCTTGAGTTTGTTAAGAAAGTTTGGCCAGTATAAAAATCAGAGATAGGGCAGCACACTACTGTGTTGACCAAGGGCAACGGCTATGAACACCCCAAAAGCAAACCCAAGCCTCCCTGGCACACAGAGAGACCTCAAATCATAAAATTCACAAGTCTAATACCAAATAAGAAAGTTATTTTGGAGCCATAAGCGATCCTTCCTCCTCTTCTCTTTCCTATAATTCCATTTGTCCCTATTTAGCTATTGATTCTGAACTGCAGAGATTTTCCACTAAGCAGCTTAGTTTAATCTCCCATTAAAATAATCTCTTTCTGATGAGAGCTTGTTTGCTCTCAGAACAGAAACACCACCGTGAAATGCTTCATTCTTTCTGAAACACTTGAAGCTAAAGGCTCATAGCATACCAAACCATGGTTGTTAGTATAAAGTAAAATGCTATAGCCGATCAATTTATCTAGGCATCTAAACATTGGATGCATCCAAAGAATATGAAAAGAATCCCTTTCACCATCTATTTTTTAAAATAACTCCACTGTAGTATTTTAAAGAACAAACTGTTAGAGCATACAGTGTGAAGTGCCAGTATAGTGACAATACATCCATAGAGCCCTGAATGATTGTTGCGGGGGGCAGGGGGGCAGTCACAGATCATAATGGACCGATGCCATGACATAAGCTCATCCGAGGAAACAACCAGTTGTGTGTCAGTTCTTTAAGTTTAGGCAGATCGCAACTCGCTCAAAGCAATGAAATGCCATCATGCAAGTATGAATATGTGGTTTTTCTATCATTGTGTCCTTCTGAAGTAAAGCTAAGCAAACCCTGGAAAAACGACTAATCTGGGTCCCAGGCATTTCAGGTGAGATCTGTCATGCTAACAGTAACCATTCATGTTACAAAATGAGCTGGGATCTCACTATGTGAAGAGATCTGGTCATATTTATTGGTTTAGAGAAGCCTATTCTATACCATACTAGGTTTATGCTATACTATATCTACACTAGGTCTCTGGGATAATTACATCCTTAGTTACATTCTCTATAACTTGCGATAGTTTATTTTTTATTTTTTTAGTAAAGATTGGCACCTGAGCTAACAACTGTTGCCAATCTTTTTTTTTGTTATTCTTCTCCCCAAAGCCCCCCCAGTACATAGTTGTATATTCTAGTTGTAAGTGCCTCTGTTTGTGCTATGTGGGACGTCGCCTCAGCATGACCTGATGAGTGGTGCCATGTCCACACCCAGGATCCGAACCAGCAAAACTGTGGGCCACTGAAGCAGAGTGCGTGAACTTAACCACTTGGCCGTGGAGCCGGCCCCCCAGCAATAGTTTATTTTTTAATACTCCTCTTGTACACATGAGGTTTTCCTAAGGTACCTCAAGATAAAAGCATCTAGGAAGCTATTTTTAAGATCACTAAGAACCAGTGAATTCTTGATTCAGTTCATCAAATGGGACAGGAGGTGGGTGAGATAAATTAATCCCCAAGTCACTCCAGGAATAACTGAGCATAGTTAAATCGGTCCATAATTTTCCAGGCTTCTTTGCTGGTGTCAGGTACATAAGATCTCAAATGGCAAGAGAACACAAGATAAACACATAGTCTGCTCAGAGCCCACAGGGAGGCAAAAATAGAAAACAAAAAGAGGAAGAAAAGCCGTGAAATGCATCCATCCCAGAGCACGTCTTCCGTTACTGTTACTCAGAGTGTATGTCACACTTCCTGGGGCCACTGAAGTCATTAGTCCCGGCAGAGAGGAGCAGAATTTTCCCACTTTAAAAGGAGAAACAGGGCAAAAGACAGAAGCTTGGCTGGCAGGAAATAGAGAAGAGGGGTGTTTTCCTATAAACATGTTAGCCAAAAGTGACACATTTTCAACAAAAAACTTAAGGTCACATGATAAAATGGAAGTGGCTTGCAAGCACAAAAGTTGGCAGTCATGTTCCTCACACTCCCAACAAACTAAGTCTCAGCCTCTCACCCCCACTGCCCTCTAGGCTGGAACCTGTGTCCTGTGTAGAAAATTCTAGAAAGAAGGCTTCTGTCCTGGCACAGAACCTGAGGGAAAGTGTTGTCTTCCTCTCCTGTGGTCCAAGAGACCTATCCTTATCCCATCCCAAGAATAGGCTCTAAGCCAGTAAATATGACTGGGGCACTTAGCACAGTGAGACCTAGGTTCATTTTGTAATACAAATGACTAGTGTTAACGTGACAATGCCTCACCTGCAATGCCTGGGGCCTGGATCAGTCATTTTTCTAGGGCTTGCTTATCTCGACTTGAGAAGAGACCCTTACCTTCAGAAATGGCCTTCTTCACAGCTGCCACATAAGTCTCGGGCTCATCTTCACAGGTGAGCTCCTGCCAGTGCGCCCAATCTGGAAAGAAGTCCAGGAACGCCTCGCTGTCCTGCACGCCGCAGAGCAGCCTCACCATGCGGTGCGGAGGATGGAAGGCTCTCTGCAGCAGGGGCAGCAGGGCTGGCTGCCAGAAGCGCTGCACCAGCTCCGCAGACAGCAGCACCACGATGCAGCGCGAGCTAAGAAAGAAGCTCAGGTCTTCCGCTGAGAAGGAGGCCTCAGGGCCCAGCCTGTAAGTCAGTGTCTTCTGGCTACGGACCTGCCGACTGGACAGGAAAAGGTCCTGGAGGTACTGGCACCATTCCTCAGCATCTGGGCTGTAGACGATGAGGATGTCACATCCTCTGGGCGCCCCTGAGCAAGAACGAGGCACAGGAACATGTTAACATGCCTACTCCTTCTAGGGCTCCCCATGACCTGCAAGATACACCATCCAGACAAGCAGCTTGGACCCACAATCTTCCACGGTCTGCCTCCAGCAAACTTGTCTAATCTCTTTCCCCACTTACAGTCTGTGTTACAACCACACCACACTGTCTGTCTTTGCCCGGACACACATTTCAGATCTCTGCACAAATTATTGCTTCTGCTGGCATACTCTTCCCCCCCAGCTGATGTATAGGATGCTGCTGCTGATAATAATAATAATAGCAACAGCAAGCACTTCTATAGAGCTTACCATGTTCCAGACGCTCCTCCAAGCACACTGCCTAGAAAACTCATTTAATCATCATGGCAACTTTCTAAGGTAGGTGCTCCTATGAGCCCCATTTTAAAGATGAGAAAACTGAGGTGTGGCAGTTTAAGTAACTTACCCAAGATCCACAGTGGCAGAGTCAGAATTTAAACTCAGACAGTTTGGCCCCAGAACCTGGCTCTTTCCCAAATACAGCGGTTACAAGCACAGGCCTGGAATCGGGCAGCCAGAGTTAGCATCTTGGCTCTGCGAAGTATTAGCTGTGTAATCTCAGGCAAATTATTTAAATATTCTCTTAAACCTCAGTTTACTCACCTGCAAATGGAAATATGATGGCAATATCTATCAGTGTTTTGTGAGAACTGAATTAGATATTTCACGCAGAGTGCGAAGCATTGTGCTTGGCAAGTAGTAAACCGTCAATAATTGGTAGCTAGTATCATTGTCCTCCCATTAACATAAATGGTGCATTAATGTAAAGGGTAACTGTGGTTGAATTAATGCTTTGACCCACACAATACCATTTGTAAGGTGTCCCTACTACACCTGTTCTTTGACAAAGGATTTCTTCTCCCTCTAATAAAGTGACACTGCTGGAAACGGAGTCAAAAGCCTCGGAGAAGCATCGAGTTAAAAAGGGCTTTTGGGGGTCACTTGGCCCAAACTCCTCATTTCCAGATAAAAGAAACACTTCATCTGGGAAGACGGAGGAACTTGCTTAAATTTATACTCAGCAAATTAGTCTCGGAGCCAGGACTGAAACTCAGGTTGTCCCCTGGTTCCCAGTCCAGTCCTCTTGCCAACCACCTGCTGCTTCCTATCAGGAACTCTGTCAAGAATCTTATGAGTAATAAATCTTATCTTCCCATTAGCAAAGTTCAGAGAAGCTTGGTTCTTAACGTAAGTGTTACGACTGTTGTGGGTCCTCCTCTCTGCACTAATGCAACAAGCTGTTCTGAGTGATCCTGAAGGGGTGAGCGCAGAGGAGGACCCGCTCATTAGTACAACACAAGGGGGATCCTTCCTCCCACTCAGAGAAGAAAGCCGGTCAAATTTTGTGAAGCTTGGGAATCATTTAAACTGTGGATTGTCACAATTAAACACCACCCGTGGACTGCATTTCACTGAGTGGTTCCGGCAGAAAGGTCAGAGGCAGGACTGGGACAAGAGCCGAGGCTCTAAGCTCTAAACAAATCTTGGAAGGAATCCCCTGTCTTGCCCCCATCCACCACCATATTCAAAGTAAACAATGACTTATAAAACGTAAACCCAACACAGTGCTGATTTTCCTCTGGATGACGGTAACAAATATTTTTCACTAGCAAATAAAATAAAGTTTGGAGTTTCTTTATTTCATTCTTTTTTTTCCTCCAGTGAGGAAGATTGGCTCTGAGCTAACATGTGTTGCCAATCCTCCTCTTTTTGCTTGAGGGAGATTGTCCCTGAGTTAACATCAATGCCCATCTTCCTCTATTTTGTATGTGCGCCATCACCACAGCATGGCTTGACAAGCAGTGTGGAGGAGAGCTCCTAGGATCCAAACCCACGAACCTCGGGCTGCCACTGAAGCGGAGTGCGCCAACTTAACCACCATGCCACTGGGCCAGGCCCCGGGAGTTTCTTTATTTTTGAAGACGCTGTTTTGCTGGAGCCCTAATCCAGTGCTAAGACAAAACCCAATAGGCTCTGAATAGGAGCAAGTTGATCAGGCTGGGAGTACTCTTGAAGGAAAAGTGGACAGATTTTAGAAATCAGTATTAGCAGGCAATATGGGACTGGAGAAAAACAGTCAGCAATTTCGACAACGCCATGGACATTCGTGGCTCTACCGAGAACTCAATTCTGAGCATGGTCTGCTTCCTCAATTGCGAATAAAACAATCTTTTTTAGAAATGCTTACTCTAGTCCCAAAGTTTAAGCAGATTAAGGATAAAATTTTAATGTGCCAAAGTTGCAGCCTTCCATAAAATAAAATCTTTGCTGATTGGATCTTTTTTTTTCTGTGTAGAATATTTCTCCATACCTCAATAGAGAAATAATTTCAGGACTATAGAAGGAATAAAATTGGCAAAGTTAGATAACTGTGGAGCTCACATTGAGAAAAGCAGAGTTAAGGCATCAGAATATATTTTACCTTCTTTCTGCCCCTCCTTCTTATGTGGCTGGTTTATCCTAAGAGGCAAATGTTCCTCTAACGTGAAGTATTGCATGTGAATGTGCATGAGCATGGTCCATCAGGTAGGCAATGTACAAGACTCTACATTTCACATTAATATCAAAGATGCAATGTCAGTGATGCTACGCTCAGAATCTAGTTAAGTGCGAATGTAAGAAGCAGTTGCCACCCCCCACCACACACACACAGACAAATAAACTAGCAGATACCATGTCAACAATTTGTATATGTGGCTTAGAAGGAAAATAAGATCTCATAAAGGGCTGGCTGTGGTCTCATACATTAGTGATGAAGAAGCCATCAGACGAGGATTTCCTAGAGCTTAAGAAGTACCCTTAAGAAGGCAAGCTGGGTCTTGGAACACTGACTGAACAGGAAAGCAATGACTTCACCCTGCTCTGACCATGTGGCCATGAGTGATTTATGCTACTTTTATAAGACAGTGAGCCAAAAGCAAAATAACATGTGTGTGTGTGTGAGGAAGACTGGCCCTGAGCTAACATCTGTTGCCAATCTTCCTCTTTTTGCTTGAGGAAGACTGTCGCTGAGCTAACATCTGTGCCAATCTTCCTCTAGATTATGTGCGACGCTGCCACAGTGTGCCTTGACGAGCACTACTAAGTCCACACCTGGGATCCAAACCTGCGGACCCCAGGCTGCCGAAGCAGAGTGCGCAAACTCAACCACTACATCACCAGGCCGGCCTCCAAAATAACATTTTTAAGATGACAAGTTCTGGGGCCACTGAGGGAATGAGTACTCATTTCACCCTGGACCCTGCCTCACCACCTCCTGCTCCCTTGTTAAGAGCACATTGCCATACCTGCTGTTCATCAAAGACCTCTAGTCATCAAGGAAAGTTCAAATAACAGGGGAGACTGGGTGTGGAGTACCTGAGAACTTTTTGTACTATCTTTGCAGTTTTTCTCTAAATCTAAAACTTTTAAAGGAAAAGTTTAAAAGTAGAATTTAAATAAAAAGCACTTAAGGGGCTAGCTTCTTCTATATGGAAAACATATTTAAAAAGTCTCATTCCTGGGGTTCTAGTGTTAAATTCGATCCCCCTTTTAGCAAAAGTACTTGAGAAGGAAGTGGTTATTGCCTCAGACTAGCTAATATCACAACTTACTTGGTCACCAACTTGTGGTGTGACTTCAGACCAATATACTAAATCTAAGCAAATTCTGCCTCAATGTAAATGAGGAAAAGGAAATCTATCAGCGAAATCTTCCTGAATTTCACTCTGCTGCTGAAACTGAAAGCTGGAGAAGTTGTAAAAAAGTCCAAAGTGGAAGTTCAAGTCCCTCCATTACAGAGCTGGGTAACAACACAGGACCAAACGCTTTGTCAGCAATTCTCTCTGGTATTGGGGTGGACACCACCTTCTTCAAGGAGAATTACTTTAACTGTAAGCCATTTCTCCACTTGTGCCAAATGAATCCTCTCTTTTTTGTCTATTTGTTTATTCAGAGAAATGAAGTACAAGAACTAACAGGGAGTCCATAAATCCTAGACAGAAATGAGGAAAGGTCTTTGTCCCTGTAGAACTTAAAGAACAGGTTTGGCTGTAGAAGGAGAAAGGAATGGATAAAGGTGGAGGCAGGGGCTGGCTGGTGGCAAGAGGGAGTGGCAGTGGTGGTCACAAGCACTCTGACTGAAAGAAAGATTCCTTTGAAAGATTCAGAATCCACCTGAGAAGAGAACAGAGAGGAAGTGCCAGGCAGCTTTTCAAACTCCTCAGTCCAGACCATTTCTTTAGTCTGTAGGTGACTGGCACCCCGGTCATCTGTCCTGGACCCCCATGTTTAAATCTAGCAGCATACTCAAGAGGGATGTGAGATAGGGAAGGCGACCAGGATAGGGAGAGATCTGGAAACAACTCATGTGAGGACTTCCAGACGCTTGAAGGTTTCAAGTTTACAGACTTGGCAGGAGTACTGAGGGACCTCTAGGATCACATGGAAGATCAGATCACAGAAAATTAAAGGTTCCTTCAAACCCTATTGTCCTGTAAGTCCAGGGATGGTGGAAGGATCTGGAGATAAGAGAAGCCTTGGAGAGAGGGGACAGGGAAATGTATAAGAGCATTCTTCAAATAGCTGGAGGCTGACACATGGAGGAAAGGATTCTAGTCTTCACCCAACCAGACTTGGCCACTTGGGAAAGTCACTTATGGCCTCTCTCTCATGTGTGAATATAAGAGACCCCATCAGGAACCTAGAGATTATCCCAGAATAGGCTGATTCCATTTCATTTTATCTTGCTTCCCAACTTCTTTCAAGGACAGGAAGCCAAGATCCTCCTTGATTTCAACAAGCAAATATGCCTTTCAAAAAATAAACGACTAATGCTTACCTTTAGTGGAAGGGAATTTAAGGAGACCACATGATTTGGCCATAAAACGGAATAAAGTACTAATGCATGCTACAACTTGGATGAACCTTGAAAACATTATGCGCCATAAAAGAAGCCAGTCACAAAAGAACACACACTGTATGATCCCATTCATATGAAAGTACAGAGTAGGGAAATCTACAGAGAAAGGAAGTAGAACTTAGGGCTGGGGAGAAGGTGGGAGAAGGGGTGATAGCTAAAGTGTACAGAGCTTCTTTTTGATGTGATGAAAATATTCTAAAATTGACTGTGGTGATGGTTGCACATAACTGTGAAGACACTAAAGACCACTGGATCATACACTTGAAATGGGAGAACTGTGCAGCATATGAATTGTATCTCAATAAAGCTGTTTAAAAGAAGAAGGAAGAGGAGAATGACAAAGAAGAGGGGGTAGGGGGGAGAGAGAAGGAAGAGGAGAAGACCACATGGAAGAGTGGCCTGGATGACTCCAGAGCCTACAGCATGTTGGCAAGAGGTGTTCTCATCACTCTCACTCTCACCACTGTGACCCGCCACCATGGGTCCTTGTACCTGCAGACCTCAGGAAGCCCCAAGGGACCCTGGAGGCTTAACTCTCACTTGCAGCACCTGGTGTGGTGTCTCACCACAGAAGATGCTGATGGCAAGAGGATCTGACAGCTCTAACCATTACACACGTCTACAGAGCCCTAAATAGCCCCAGGTTTGGCCACTGGTCTTGAGTCCCCATCTGAAGGGGAGATACCCTTCTAGCCCCTTCAGCCATGCCCACTGGAGCAATGCACACAAGACACTGGACAAGGGTGGTTTTCTCTGCCTCCTCTGCCCAGAGGCCCTCCCAGTTTGTAGTTTCCTGGACTTAGCCCAGGGCTTGTTTCCAGCCATGGAAGAAAGTGAGAGCTTCACTGGTTCATTCTCTGACCTCATCTCCTACTTCTCCCCAGTCACCCACCTACTCAGGCCACCTGCTCCCTCTTCCCTAAATACACCACATACACCTGCTTACTCTTCCTCTGCTTGGAGCACTCTTCCCCAACATGTCCCTCCCTTCAGGTCTTTGCTCAAATGTCCCTTTCTCCATGAGTCCTAACCTGGCCACCTCATTTAAATTTATAACCCCAACCCCCTTTACTCCTCTCTATTGTTTTCCCACTGCCCTTAGCATATCAAGTACTTTCCTTATTAAATGCCTTTCCCCACTACTCCACAAGCTCCATGGGAACACGGCTTATGTCTGTTTTGTTTACTGAATATACATCCAACACCTAGAACAGCACCTGTAAACAGTAGGCATGCAATGAGTATTCGTGGAGTGAATGAATTCTCTCTAGAGATCTCTGCTTCAGCTTTCAAATGGAATGTCTGGACTCTGAACCTACTATTACCAGGGGTTCCATATTCACAATACAGCTTCTTCTGACCTCCAGAGCCCAGCTAGAGAGCCACGAGGCTAATGTTAGCTACTTTCCCACTCCCCTTAAATAATGAGCCTGCATCACCAAATCTAACAGAACTGTCACCATTGGTCTTCTCTACCCCTGCTTCCAGAACACCATTGGAAGGCTAGACCTCAGGGGACCAGGGGAGAGCTCTTCATTCGAGCATCTGCCCATATCTTCCAAGAATGGGACCTTCTCCTGGCTGACTAGATTTTATTTTTCAAGAGGCTTTTCCATCCTGTTTTCACACGTCATCTTCACTAAAACATCATCAGATGGGCTGGGAAAATACAAGGAAGCCCATTTACAAACATGGCATCTCCACTCCTCCCTTCTAGTAATTCCCTGTTTACTTGACACTTTCCTTCACAAGACTATAAACTTGAGAGCTGAGACTAGGCGCGTCCTGGTCACCACTGAGAACACATTTAGGCGCACAATATCCATAAAAGTGCACAGTAAGCACTCATTAGTTGTCTCTATTATCATCATTTTTACTGGTTTGTCTTGGATCTTAGCAAGTGAGTGACTTGCCAAGTGTACAGACTCACCAACTACAAGGGAGCCCAAGACTAACCAGAAAAGAGCCCTGAGGCCGTTTGATGGGTAGATTACCCCGTGGCCTCCCGCTCTCCTCAGACTCCAAAGTTCTGCAAAGGAGATAGGAAAAATTAAGCTAAAGGAATGCTGTTCCCAGATTCCTATCAAAATTCTAGACGAAAATCAAAACCTAGGAAGGGGAGGGGAAGCGGGCTTGGGAAGGTGGCCCCGAGGGCGGCCTCTGACCTCCCAATGCCAACCCAAGACTGTCTGAGCGCCCCCTATTGGTCTGATGGGGCCCTAAGAGAAGCATTTCGCCGGAGTAGACAAGTGGTTCTCTCAGCCTTCTTTCACCTTTTCTCTAGGTTCCCAGAGTTGGCAGAGGAGGGAAAATGACCCTCAGAAGCTCCGAGAGCCCGTGATGGAGGGAGAAAAGGAGACTTAGACGACGGGGAACCGGGGAGGGTCAGGAAGGGGCTGAAGAGAATCGCGCAACAGGCTGGGAAGGGGAACGTGGAAAGTTGGGGTGGAAGTTTGCAACAAGGAACAGATAAAAGGAGAGAAAGAAGAGATCCCGCACCCAAGAAGCAGACAGCATTAAGAGAGGGACTGAGCTCGAGGGCTGCGGTGGGTGAGAGCGCGCGGGGGGAGGAAGGGGCGCGCCCGCGGGAGGCTGGGGCGAGGAGCCGGCGCCGGGATACGCACCTGAGGCTGCCATGCCGCGGGGCGCAGCTCACGGGCCCGGTTCGCGCGGGCGCGGTCCCCGGGGGCGGGAGCCGGGCCGGCGGCGTCCCTGGGCGCGGGGCGGGCGGGGGCGCCGGGCTCCGCGCAGCACCAGCCGCCGCTCTGGCGCTTCCTCCCGACGGGCAGCGAGGACTCGCCGCGAGGGCGTGTCCACAGGGCCCGCCCCGCCTGCGGAGCTCGGCCCGCGGCACCTGCACGCGCGGCAGTTGGGGAGGGGAAGTGAGAACCCCTCCGGGCCGGCCGCTGGCCAGCTCCGGACACGGCCCCCGCTCCCGCTTCGCTCGGGGCGGGGAGGAGGCAGGGGGCTTCGTGCCACGTGCGCCCCTCTCCCCGTGAAACCAGCCTGAAGGGCCACCAAAGGGCAGCGCGAGGTGGAGGGGTTGTTGAGAGGGAGGGATAAAAAAGGATGAATAGCCCGGCCTCTGTGACCCAGGGCAGGGGTCGTCGTATATGAGCCCAGCTGGCCATCTCCCCATTCCCTGGGGCTTTCTCCCTGAGCCTCTGCTCTGGCAGGAAAGGGCAGGGGGCAGGAAGGGGAAGAGGCACCTTCTCTGGCACCTGGGCCTGGGTCTTGGCGTTGCCTTTGATTGCCCTCCAGTAGCCTTTGTGTAATTCCTTGGACCTCGTCTCCTGATGGCACAGGAGCATTCATGATAATCTGCGATAAATGCACAACATAGTTGTATATGGCTTTTATGCCTTAACACCTATCACTGTCTTCATGTTAAAGCAGATGAAACAAGGCAAATGCCTTGCTCAGACTCCACAGGGAGGGCATGCTCCCCCAGGTTCCAAACCAGGCGTGTCTGAGTCCAGAGCCAGAGCTCTCTTTTTTTTTAACATTTTATTTTTCTTTTTTCTCTCCAAAGCCCCCTGGTACATAGTTGTATATTTTTAGTTGTGGGTCTTTCTAGCTGTGGCATGTGGGATGCCGCCTCAGCATGGCTCAAGGAGTGGTGCCATGTCCGGGCCCAAGATTCAAACCCGGGAAACCCTGGGCTGCCGAAGCAGAGTGCCGCAACTTAACCACTGGGCAATGGGGCCAACTCCCCAGAGCCAGAGCTCTTAACCTTAACCCTTGCACTCAGCTGCGACTTCCTCTCCTCCTCCCTTTGCCTGCTCCTGGAATTGATCCAATCACGCTGTGCCCTTGGAGTCGCCAACAATGCTGGGTCCAGAGGATGGCTCTAGAGAGCAAAGATGAGGGAAAGATACGGTTCAACCATGGCGGAAATAAATGAAACAGATTTAATAATGGAAATATCAGGGTTGAGGCTGAGAATTAGTTTTCTACTGCTACCATAACAAATTACCACAAACTTAGTGGCTTAAAATAACGTAAATTTATTATCTTACGGTTCTGTATTTCATGAGTTGCATTGGGCTAAAATCGAGGTGTTGGCAGGGTTGAGCTCCTTTCTGGTGGCTCGGAGAGGATCTATTTCCTTGCCTTTTTCAGCTTCTAGAGACTACCTACATTCCTTGGCCCCTTCCTCCATCTTCAAAGCCATCAACATAACATCTGCCTGACCCTGCTTCCCACATCACCTCTCTCTCTGACTCTTTCCACTGCCTGCCTCTTCCGCTTTTAAGGACTCGAGCAATTACATTGATCCCACCCAGATAATCCAGGAAACCTTAACAGTAACCTTAATACCCTCTACAACATTAATTATACTTTGCAGTGTAACATAAATTCACAGGTTCTAAGGGTTAGAACATGGACATCTTCGGGAAGCCATTACTCTGCCTACCACAGGCCTGGAATTGCAAAAGAGGAGATGAGATCACTACCTGCTATACTTACACCTGTTCCCCATGTTCAGGGTTTCTCTGGCCTCCAGACCAGGTTACTGGCCCCCTGACACACACACACATCATGCACTGTCGCAGCCCTGTACTGTTCTTGAGTAGAAATTATATAGATATTTTTTGGCAATTACATATTTTAATTTATGTCTCCTCCATTCAACTATAAGTCCCTCGGAGGCGTATCCAACTCTGTTTTTTTCACCATGGAACCTCCAGAACTTAGAGCCGACTCTGGCCCAGAGAATATACTCAGAAAGTATTTGAATGAGTGAATGAATGAATAGGACCAAGAAATCCTTAAATTTGAGGCAGAAAGATAGAAGGGAATTTTCAGGCACTGAAAATCTTGGAATCCTAAGCTTGGAGGAGGGGAATATAAATGTCAAAAAGAAGCTGTACGTAATAAAAGCCATGGGAGGAAGGAAAATGGTGAGCTAAAGTTTGGAAATGTTGAGTTTGAGGTGCCCACAGGATATCCTAGAGGCCTTCTCTAATCGCAGAACAGAGAGATGGGGGCTTAGGACCTGGCCGGGGTGACCCCCTTGGAGTTGAGGCTACATAAGTGGATGGGGGAGAGGGAACAGAGAGCAAGAGCCTGGCCTCAGGAGAAGAGCCATGGGGAAGGACTGTGCTCAGGAACCATGGAAAGAAGATTCTGTAGAGAGACCAGAGGATCCAGAGAGGTAGGATAAGAGGCAGGATGGAAAAACTGGGAGGCCAAGGAAGGAGGGTTTTGAGGAGAAGGTTGTTGGTAGTGTGGATCACTGTGAGGATGAGATCTGATATAAAAACAACAGGCTACTGAGGTCACCAGTAACATCCAGGAGTTCAACCTGGAACAGTGGAACCTGGACTGCTGGAGGATGAGGAGAGGGAGCTGGTGGTGAGGAAGGCAGCTTGAAACAGGGCACAGAGATCTGGGCTGAAAGGCAGGGCCCCCAGATTCTTATCTCAGCCCTCTGCATTCTCTCCAAGCCCACAGTGGGGACTTAGGCAAGCTGTAAACTCCAGAAGTCCTCCATTTCCTCAGATATACAATGAGGGCACTCCAGTTCAGAAGATGCTAGGGCTCTGTGGAATATCCTATTTGGAAAACCTTGTTTGAACACTGGTCTTCCAGACTCTGCCCTCTCCCTGCACCCTTCCTCACTCTTCGCAAGCCTCTGGACCTGGATGGTCTGTGTTCCTTGTCGGAGAAATTTCTGTTGACTGTGTATTCATCCATTTGAGATCATCTCCCCTGATCCTGCACACACACACTATCCAAATGCATGGTCCTCCTTCCAGCTCCAGATGTTAGGAGTGAAGGCCCTTTGCTGCTTCACAACCAAGAGAATCTGGACAACTTTGAACCGAAAGGATACTTGTTACCGCCGTTAGAGGACATCTGCCAGTCATGGATAAGGTTTTGGGTGGGGGGTCCGCTGTCCAAACTGAACACTCCCACTGCTGCACAGCACTGACCTGTGGAATCTGGCCGGGAAGGGGACTCAGAGGCTGACATTCCCTCGCTGAGATGACATAACTAGTCCCTGACGCTGACAGTTCCTCCCAGTGTCTTTGTAGAGCAGGTGGGGTCGGATTGGGGGAAGTGGTGTCTGTTTCTTCACCTTCATTTGACGGTTTTTGCAGAACGTGGGGGGAGGGTGGCTGTCCCCCTCCCCCAGAGGACCCTTCTCTGCCCTGGGCACTGGCTCTCTGGGCAGGCTCTGCCGTCAATCCCTCCAGCACCAGAGGGCCTGAGGATGGGGTCTAGGCAGGATGGAGAACCCAGACTTGGCTGCCGCCCTACAGTCTCGTTTGGCTTGGCAAATAGGAAAGGCCAGAGAGATGAACGTGTCATCTAAGGGACAGGGATGAGGAGGGGGGAAGAAACCCCTGTTTCTTATTCTCCAAGGTGTTATTTCATAATCTGTCAGGCCTGGGACCAGAGCCTTTTTCCTGGTTATCAAGACTTCACTTGCTAGGACAAAAGGTAGAGGTGGAGAAGCATGCCATTCATCTTAATTCATCTTAATTCTCATAACTATCCTATGAGGAAGGTACTAAAAGTCTACCTACTTTACATTTACCCATTTCTATGTGTAGCTTGCCCAAGGGCACAAACTAGTAAATTGCAGAGCTGAGTTTTGAACACAGATGGTCTAGCTCCAGAGCCCGTGCTTCTCCCACTAGAGTGGGTGGGACATGCTTGAAACAGGCCCTGCTGTGATCTGAAGGGCCCCACAAGTCACCACTGGCCTGTGTTGGCATCATCTCCTATTGCAAGTGGGCAAGGCAGTAGCTCTGTGTCTCCTATGAGTTTGCCCTGCTCTGCCAGGAGTACCTTACACTCATGAAACATGAGCATCAGGAAAGGGCCCTCCCTCGGAGCATCCCCTACCTCTGCCCACCTCTCTGTCAGTGTCCCATAAGACCATCAGCCCTTGAGGGCAGGCTATGGCTCTTTCACGATTGTATCTCCGGTGCCTGACATAGGGCCCAGCACATAGTAGCTGTTCAACAAGCATTAGTTGTTTGTTTTTAAATGATCAAGTCCAACCTGCTCATTGTATAAGTAAAGACTCTGATATGCAGTTTAAGTGACCTGCCCAAGGTCCCACAACCTTTGTCTGAGGCTTTTCCCTTACTTTGATTGGAAGATCAAGGAGACCGCGAAGGTTCCACCCGAATAGGGTGGAGCATGTGAAGACTGGACTATATGGGACAGGTCAGTGGGCCATCACAGGTGGGGGCAGGGAAAAGGAGTTCCAGAGCACCAGGAGCTTGGTTTCACCTTGTGAACACCCTGGATTTATAAAGACTGGTGCCTTTTCTTCCTACTTGAGACAATTTCAGCCCAATCCAGTGGGGCTTCATATTAAAACCTGAAGCAGGCTATTTCGGGACATTCATGGCTTTTTAGGAATAAGTAGCTTTGCAGGTGAAGCCTAGAAGCCTAGCCACCTAGCCCTCTTGCAAGAGTGAGAACTTCTTCCCTAATCACCAAAATGGCCGCTCCCCATACAGGTTCTGCCACAGCCCAAGGGCCCCTCCTTGGGCCATTCTGAGCAACGGCAGTGCCCATTTCCATGCCCTGGGTCTCAAGTTCAGAGAAATAAAATGTTGTCAGGCATCTGCTATGTAACCAGCTCTGCTCAGGGCACTGTCACTTATTCAGCTTTCATGGATCTTTACCTCTAACCTGTGAGGTAGGCATATTATTATCATCCCATTTTACAGGTGAAGAAACTGAGGCCCCAATAAGGTAATTCGCCTGACCTCTGGTTATTTGGTTAGTAAGTGTCAAAACTAGACTTTGAATTCAAATCCATTGGTTACACGAGAGCTGCCTCCCTTGTCATTGCATTATGATTCAGAAGCCATGCCAGCTATCCTGTGCTAGTTCCATGATCCCCAACCCAACAGTTACCTTAGTAACAAGAAAAAGCAGTGTCACAGAGATGGCTGGTTGCTGATCCCTTGTTTCTGAGAAACAGAATCCCAGTTTTATTTGGGGGCAGCAAGACTCTATTCTCCAGCCTCTCTTCCAACTTAGAGGAGGCCAATAAGATGTAAATGGAAGTCATTGACTGTCCAGAAAATTTTATAGAGTGCTTTACTCTTTCTCTCTTTTTGGTTTTCCCTTTCTGCCTTTCTCTCTCTCTTTTAGCTCCTGCCAGAAACGTGAATGTGTTGGCTGGAGATTCAACAGCTCTGTTAGATTATGAGGTGACTGTGTGTATGGAAGCCACACACTAAGGACAGTAGAGCGGAAAGATGAGCAGAGTCTGGTCCCCTACTGACCATGGAGCTCCCAAACAAGCCCCAGGTTTCCCACCTCTGAATTCTTTTACATGAAAGACAAATACACACATCTCTGTCTTGCTTGAGACATGATTATTTTCGTGCTCTGCTACATGTAGCCAAACCTAATTCTTCACTGCTATGGGAACGGAAGATAACATTTATTGAGCATGAGGTATAATGCAAGAACTTTCTTATGCTATCTCAATTAGTCCTTATGATACTTCTGCATCATAGGTATTATCCCCACTTCACAGATGAAGAAACTGAGATTCAGAGCTGTTAGATCATTTTTCCAGGGTCATTCAGCAGGTAGCAGAACTGGGATTCAAACCCAGCTCAGTCTGATCTCAAAGTCCATGGTCTCCTCACAGCACGGTGACATATTGAAAGCCTTCAGAGAGTTAGTTACAAGTACTTCCTGAGGGCATGTGGGTGCTCTCACTGGGGGGGTCAAGTCACATGCAGATGGTGCCTTCACTCGTGCATGAAAGCATATCTTGCACATTTTCTACTTCTGCCTTCTGAGGTACTGAAGCAGAAAGTCTAGGCAGCTATGATAAAAATTGAACTTGGCCTCATAGTCTCTTAGAGTATTCGAGTTGGGAAAGACCCTAGGAGGTCGGTCTTATTGGACACATGTGGAAACTAAGGCCAAGACAGGCAAAATGGTCTTTCTAATGTCATACATTGAGTTGGAGGCAGAATCAGGACTAGAATCCTGGTCCTGATTCCTAGTCTGGTGTGGTTTTTTTGTTTTGGGCGTTTTTTGGTGAGGAAGATTGTCTCTGAGCTAACATTTGTGCCAATCTTCCTCTGTTTTGTATGTGGGATGCCACCACAGCATGACTTGATGAGTGATGTGTAGGTCTGTGCCCAGGAACTGAACCCACGAACCCCAGGCCGCCAAAGTGGAGGACACAAACTTAACCACTATGCCACCAGGCTGGTACCTTTTTCTTTTTTAGTTACTTCTGACCACCTTTTTTTTCCCTACCAGTAAAAAACAGCAAATGCAAAAATCCTGTCCTTGATCTGATGCTTTAACTTTATAGTTCTTTCCCATAAATCTACCACAAACTCCTGGAGAGTTAAACCAAACTTGAATGCCTGGAATAAGCCCCATTTGGTCATGATGTATCATCCTTTTTATATGTTGCCAATTTACTAATATTTTGTTAAGGACTTTTGGATCCGTGTTCATGGGGGATATTGGTCTGTAATTTTCTTTTCTGTAATGTCTTTTGTTAGTTTTTGGTATCAGGATTAATCTGGCCTCATAAAACAAATTTAGTATTATTCACTTCTCCACTATTTTCAAATAGAGAAAGATTGGTGTAATTGTGTTCTTAAGTGTTTGGTAGAATTAACCGTTAAAATGATCCAGGCCTAAGTTTTTCTTTGTGAGAGGTTTTGTAAGTGTTTTCGATTTCCTCTGTAGATATAGGGCTCTTCAGATTTTACACTTCATCTTGTGCCAGTATTGATAAGTTGTATTTTTCAAGGACTTTGTACATTTAAGTTTTTAAAATTTATTGATATGAAGTAATTCATAATATCTCCTTATTATCTTTTTAAGGTCCGTAGGAATTGTAATGATAGTCCCTCTTTTATTTCTGATATTGGTAATTTATCTATCTCTGAGTCTAGACAGACATTTGTCATTGAGCTTTCTAAAGAACCAACTTTTGGTTTTGTTAATTTTTCTTTTGTTTGTTTTCTACTTCATTGGTTTCTGCTCTTTATTATTTCCTTCCTCCTACTCACTTTGCTCTTACAAATCCCTGCTATAGTAAATTTCCTTGAACATATTTCTTTATGTACTGGTGTTATTCTTTCTTTAGGATAGATTACAAAAAGTAGTATTGCTGGATTGTGGGATATGTGCACTTATTTTTTTTTATTTTTTTTTTTTTGAGGAAGATTAGCCCTGAGCTAACTACTGCCAGTCCTCCTCTTTTTTGCTGAGGAATACTGGCCCTGAGCTAACATCCGTGCCCATCTTCCTCTGCTTTCTATGTGGGACGCCTGCCACAGCATGGCTTGCCACGCGGTGCCATGTCTGCACCCAGGATCCACACCGGCAAACCCCAGGCCGCCGAATCGGAACGTGTGCACTTAACTGCTGCGCCACCAGGCTGGCCCCTGCACTTTTGAATACGTACTGTTGTAATCCTTTCCAGAGAGGCTGTAGAAATCTACATTCCACACCCATATTGATAGTCTCATCAAGCTTTTTTATATTTGCCAATCTGATGAATCTAAATGCTATCTTCTTTATTATGCTAATTTGCATTTCCTTGAATACCAGTGACACTGAGAATCTTTTCATATCACTGATGATTTACACTTTTTTTCTAGGAGTGCCTGTTGATGTGCTTTGTCAAATTTTAATTGATTGTCTTTTCTTTTAATTGGTTTGTAGGAGCTAAGGTACATTTGCAACATTCGCCATTTGTCATCTGTATTTTAAGCATTTAGTCTATCATTTGTCTTTTGATTTTGTTTATAGTTTCTTTCGCCATACAAAAACATGTTCATTTTTAAGAAGTGATGTAAGACTGTTGTTTTTAGATGGTAACCCTGAGGGTTTCTGGATTTTATCTTTTGCTTCAGAAGGTCTTCTTTACTTTATAATTTTATAAATAATTCTTTACATTTGTATCTAATGTTTTTATTTTTCACAGTTAGACTTTAATCCATCTGGAATTTATTTTCGCATACGTTGCGGGATAGAAGTGTAACCGTGTCTTCTTCCAGATGGATAGTCAGCTCTGCCAGCACCGTATATGAGTAAAGCATCTTTCCCCCTCTAAATGAAATGTCATCTTGATTTATATTGAGTTTCCATTTGAATTTGTTTCCGGACTCTTTATTAGGTTCTACTTGTATTATTTATTCTTGTGCTATACATATGGTTTTATTATCATAGCAGTATAGTAAGTTTTATTATCTGGTATATAAGGTAGGAATTGTGTTTAGCTAGTAACGCAGATACAAATAATAGAACCTTAAACAAGAAATAAGTTTATTTCTTTCATGTAAAAGAAGTCTAGTAGAGTAAGACCAGTGTTGGCATGATAGCACCATGTTCATCAAGAACTCAGGCTCTTCCTATCACTCTGCTCAGCCATCCTTAGCCCTGACTTTCACCCTCAGGATCTCCTTGCACTCCAAGATGGCTGCTGAAGCTCCAGCCATGTGTCCCTTATTCCAGGCAGGAAGCAAACAGAGTGGGGAAGGGCTAAAAGGGCACATGCCAGCTGTCTGACCTCCTTTTTAGGAGCTTTTTGGAAAGTCTCACCTAACAGGTTTATTTATACCCCTATCTGAGAGGGAAGCAGAGAAATAAAGTCTTTTAGTTTCTGGATATTGAGTGCAAACCTAGTTAGTCTCAGCCACATCTAATAAGGTAAACCCCCCCCATATTCTTTTTTTGTTTTTGATATTCTCGGACATTTATGTTTTTTGTATTAGACTTGATGTTTTAGAACAGTTTTAGATTTATAGAAAAATTGAGGAGACCATACAGAGAGTTTGCATATACCTCCTTCCCATGTACCCTCCCACCCCACTCCTACACAGGTTCCCCTTTTATTAACATCTTGCTTTAGTGTGGTACACTTGTTACAATTAATGAACCAATAGTGACAGCATTACTGCTAACTGAAGTCCACAATTTACATTAAGGTTGTCTGTATTGTACATTTCTATGGGTTTTGACTAACGCATGATTTCAGGTGTCCACCATTACCCTATCATACAGAATTGTTTCACCACACTAAAAATCCACTGTGCTTCACTTATTCATTCCACCCCCAGCACCCCTGAACAGGCAGCCGCTTATCTTTTTACTATCTCCATAGTTGGCCTTTTCCCAAATATCACACAGTCTGTAGCTTTCAGACCAGCTTCTTTCACTCAGCAATATGCATTTAAGTTTCCTCCATGTCTTGTAGTGGTTTGAGAGCTCATTTCTTTTTGTCACTGAATAATACGCTATTGTACTGTCTTGATATACCACAATTTGTTTATCCATTTACCTATTGAAGGACATCTTGGTTGCTTCCAGTCTTTGGCAAGTATGATTAAAGCTGCTATAAACATTTGTGTGCAGGTTTTTATGTGGACATAATTTCAACTCAATTGGGTAAATACCCAGAACACAGTTGCTGGATTGTGTGGCAAGATTATGTTTAGCTTTGTAAGAAATTGCCAAACTGTCTTCCAAAATGGCTGTACTCTTTTGCATTCCTCTCAGCAATGAATGAGAGCTCCTGTTGCTCTGCATCCCCTCCAGCATTTGGTGTTATCAGTATTTTGTATTTTACCCATTCTCATAGTTTTGTAGCAGCATTTTATTGTTGTTTTAATTCATAGTTCACTAATGACATATGATGCCGAGTATCTTTTCATATACTTATTTGCCACTGAATATTTTCTTTGGTGAGGTGTCTAATTCAGATCTTTTGCCCATTTTTTAAATCAGGTTGCTTGTTTTCTTATCGGTGAGTTTTAAGAGTTCTTTGCATATTTGACATACAACCCTTTATCAGACATGTATTTTACCAATATTTTCTCCAAATCTGTGGTTTGTCTTTTCATTCTCTGAACAGTATCTTTCACAGAAGTTTTTTATTTTGATAAAGCCCATCTTATCAATTTTTTCTTTCATGGATTGTGCTTTTGGTTTTGTATCTAAAAAGTAACAGCCAAACCCATGGTGATCTAAATTTTCTCCTCTATTATCTTATAGAAGTTTTATAGTTTTGTCTTTTACATTTAGGTCTATGATTCATTTTGAGTTAATTTCTGTGAAAGACATAAGATTCTGTGTCTAAATTCTTTTTTTTTTTTTTTGCGTATGGATATCCAATTTTCCAGCACCATTTGTTGAAAAGACTATCCTTTCTCCATTGAATTACCTTTTCTCCTTTGTCAAAGATCAGTTGACTGTATATTGTGTGGGTCTCTGTCTAGGCTCTCTATTCTGTTCCGTTGATCTATTTGTCTGTTCTTCTGCCAATATCACACAGTCTTGATTACTGTAGTTTTATAATAAGTCTTAAAGTTGAGTAGTGTCAACCCTCCAACTCTGTTCTTCTTCAGCATCAAGTTGGCTATTTTGGGTCTGCTTTCTGTATAAACTTTAGGATCAGGTTGTTGATAACCACAAAATAACTTGCTAGGCTTCTGATTGGGATTGAATTTAATCTATAGATCAAGTTGAGGAGAAGTGACATCTTAACAATATTGAGTCTTTCTATCCATGAACTTGGAATATTTCTCCATTCATTTACATCTTCATTGATTTCTTTCATCAGACTTTTGTAGTTTTCTTCATAGATTCTGTGTATATTTTGTTAGATTTATACTTAAGTATTTCTCTTTTTTTTCAGTGCTAATGTAAGTGGTATTGTGTTTTTAATTTCAAATTCCAATTTTTCATTGCTGGTATATAGGAAAGCAACTGATTTATGTACATTAACCTTGTTATCTTGCAATCTTGCCATCATAGTTTACTAGTCCCAGTAAGGGTTGTTTTGGGTTTTTTTTTTTTTGTCAATTCCTTGGGATTTTCTGCATAGACAATCATGTCTTCTGTGAACAAAGTTTTATTTCTTCTTTACCAATCTGTACATATTTTATTTCATTTTCTTGTTCTTTTGTATTGGCTAGGACTTCCAGTACAATGTTGAATAGAAGTGGTGAGAGGGGATATCCTTGGCTTGTTCCTGATCATAGGGGGAAAGCATCTGTTTTCTCACCATTAACAATGATTCTAGCTTCTAAGTTTTTTGCAGATATTCTTTGTTGAATTGAGGAAGTTCCATTCTAGTCTCAGTTTGCCGAGAGTTTTTATAATGAATGGGAATTGGATTTTGTCAACTGCTTTTTCTGCATCTATTGATATGGTCATTCAGTTTTTCTTCTTTAGCCTGTTGATGTGATGGATTATATTAATTGATTTTTGCATGCTGAACTAGCTTTGCATACCTAGAATAAATCCCACTTGGTTGTGGTGTATAATTTTTTTAATACATTTTTGGATTTGATTTACTAATATTTTGAGTATTTTTGCATCTGTGTTCATGAGAGATATTGTTCCATAGATTTCCTTTCTTGTAATGTATTTGTCTGATTTTGGTATTAGAGTAATACTGGCCTCATAGAATGAGTTAAGAATTGTTCCCTCTGCTTCTATTTTCTGGAAGAGATTCTAGAGAATGGTAGCATTTCTTCTTTAAATGTGTGGTAGGATTCACCAGTGAACCCATCTGGGCCTGGTGTTTTTTGTTTAAGAAGGTTACTAATTATTGATTCAATTTCTTTAACAGCTATAGGCCTATTTAGATTATCTATTTCTCCGTGTGTGAGTTTAGTAGTTTGTATTTTTGAATGAATTAGTCCATTTCATCTACGTTATCAAATTTGTGGGCATAGAGTTTTTTCATAATACTCTTTTATTATCCTTTTGATGTCTGGTACAGATGACTCCTCTTCCATTTCTGTTAGTTATTTATGTCTTCTCTCTCTGTTTCTTACTTACTCTGGCAAGAAGTTTATCATTTTTATTGATTTTTTTTCCAAAGAACCAGCTTTTAGTTTCATTGATTTTTCTCTGTTGTTTTCCTGTTCTTAATTTTATTGACTTCTACTCTAATTGTTATTGTTTCTTTCCTTTTGCTTGCTTTAGGCTTATATTCCTCTTTTAGCTCTGATTTCCTAAAGTGGAAGCTTAGATTATTGATTTTTAGATCTTTCTTCTTTTCTAATATATACATACAATGCTACGTTTCCCTCTAAGCATTGTTTTGCTGCAGCCCACAACTTTTGATGTTATATTTTCATTTTCATTAAGTTCAAAATATTTTTTCAGTTTCTCTTGAGTCTTTATCTTTGACCCATTTATTATTTAGAAGCGTGTTGTTTAATCTCCACATATTTTGGAATTTTCTGACTATCTTTCTGTTATTGATTTCTAGTTTGATTCCATTGTGGTTTGAAAGCATGCTTTTATATGACTTTCATTCTTTTAAATTTGTTAAGATGTATTTTATGGCCCAGACATTTATTTTTTAATGAATTTTCCAATCTCTTTGTCCAGTTTATTTTCAATTTCCTTTTTTAGATGAAACAAGAATGGCAAAATGTTGATATTTGTTAGGTCTGGATGATGGAAACATGGGGCCTCATTATATTATTTTCTCTACTTTTGTGCATATGTGAAAATTTCCATAATAAAAAGTTTTTTTTAAAAATACTTAAAACTCTAACACAGTTTCTGACACATAGTAAGGGATAAGCCCTCTAGGATAAGCCATCACCATCATCATCATCAAGCACTGTTTTGGGGCTTTGTATCTCCTCCATTTCCAACTTCTTCCTCTCCAGACACTCTGTCCGATTATTATTTAAACATAGTTAAGTCTCCCTCCGTTCTTCTCTTCCACTTCACAGCTCAGTCATGTTTGACTCTGTTGACTTGTTAGTTCTTGTGTGTGTGTCTCTCTCCCTTTGGCTTCTGGGCCACCACTTCTCCCAGTTTACGTCTGATCTCTCATTCTGTCTCCTCTGTGGACAGTTTTTCTCCACTTGCTCCATATGCATTGGCGCTTCCCAGGGTTCTATCTCAGGCCCGCTTTTCTCTCAGGGTATACATTGTCATAGGATGATCTCTGCTAAACAGTCCATGTTCATTTACTGTCCAAATGCCGCTGGCTCAAAAATCTACAATCCCGGTTCAGTTTTCTCTCATAAGCTCCAGAGACATATTTCCAATTGCTGACTAGAAACTTAAAACTCAACGTTTCCAAAACCAAAATCCGTAAACCAGTTCTGATATGCCCATCTTGATGGACCATCACCCACCCACCGTCCACCCAATGGCCTAAGCCTGGGTCATCCTCTCTTCCTCCATCTCCTCCACCACCCATATCTAATCCTCATGTCCAATGGATATGCCTTTCTTGCTGCTGTGATTGCATTCCCTTCTCTCCATCTCCACTGCCCCATGTCCTAATTCAAGCCCCCATCATCTCTTCTCTGGATCCCTGTATCAGCCTTCTAATTGGTATTCCTGCCTGGAGTCTTTGTCCCTCCAATCTATTCTCCACCAGAATGATCTTTCCAAAGCACAAGTCAGCATGTCCTTTGCCTGTTTAAACCCCCTCAATGAATCTTCATAGTAGGGTTTAATTCCTAACTACCTTGTGCTATTTTCCTTGTCTCCCTCACCATCCTCTCTGCTTCCCCCTTCGGTGCGCCCCCCCCAACAACCAGCCTCTGCTTGAAACATATTTATAGTTCCCATGAATGGGCCTTGCTGTTTCACTTTCACGCCTCCACGCTTCTGCACATGTTGCTTCCTATGCTATGCCCCCCATTCCTCCTTTCCTCAGGACTCAGGTCAGAGGGCCTCTCTCTGGGTAGCTTTCCTACTTATCTCCCTCTCATTTCCCCTCCCCTACCCCTTGCTACTCCAGCTTGCATCACTCTATGGTGGATTTTATTGTCTATCTCCCCTATGAGATAGAGAGCTCCTGAGGGCCAAGACTGTGCCTTATGCACCACTGGACCCCCACTACCTAGCACATCGCAGATGCTCAGAAAATATCGGCCAAATAAGTGAATAGACACCTGAAGGTCAGGAACAGAAGAGGCAGAATTTGAGAAAATGACAGGGGTTTTTCTTTGCTTTTAGTCACGTGGTGGAGCTCCAGGGCAGCACAGTTTCTTTTTTAACACTCTGAAATATTGATATATTACATAAACATATAGCTTATATATGTTAAATAAACATACAGGTTTAAACTAAATCAGGTATTTTCTTCTACTTGATTCTAGGATAAACAAGTGTTGGCAGGAATCAAGAAATTATGAAAAGCTATGAGACAAAAACTTAACATTAAGTAAATTCTTTTTATGATGTGGGAAATACATTCAACATGATAGTTAATGAAAAACCTTAAGACAAAACGGTATATGATACAGTGTATACATCAGCCAAAAATGTAGGCTCACAGTCAGATCTAGGTTTGAATTCCAGCTCGCTACTTACTACTGTGTGACTTTGGATGAATTTCTTTTCTTTTCTTTTTTTTTTAAATATTGGCACCTGAGCTAACATCTATTGCCAATCTTCTTCTTTTTTTTCTTTCTTTTTCTTCTCCCCAAAGTCCCCCCAGTACATCGTTGTATATTCTAGTTGTAGGTCCTTCTGGCTCTGCCTTGTGGGGCACTACGTCAACATGGCTTGATCAGCAGTGCCATGTCCACACCCAGGACCCAAACCGGTGAAACCCCGGGCCGCTGAAGCAGAGCGTGCGAACCCAACCACTCAACCAGAGGGCCAACCCTGGACAAATTTCTTTACCTCTCTGTTCTGCAGTTTCTTTTACTGTTGTGTAGGGATAATATTGTTTCTACTTCCTAGGGATATTATGGAAATTGCATGTTTTAATACCTGAAAAGGGTTTAGAACAGTGCTTGGCCCTGGTAAACATTTGAGAAATATTAAACAAACAAGAATAATAGTTAATTATTGTTAACTATTATCAATATAATATTATTAAGTTAATAATAATTAACTACTCTTATTCATAACATATCTAATTATATTTGTAAATAGATTATCAATCAATTCATCCACAGAAAAAGAGCCTGGAAGGAAATATACCTAAGTATGTAGTGGTGAGTTGATGAATGACTTTTCTTTTCATTTTTCTGATGAAAAAAATAGGTTAACTTTATCATGAGAAATAAATAATTTTTTTCTTTTTTATGAGGAAGAGTAGCCCTGCGCTAACATCTGTTGCCAATCTTTCTCTTTTTGCTTGAGGAAGATTGTCACTGAGCTAACAACTGTGCCAGTCTTCCTCAGTTTTATGTGGGACGCTGCCACAGCATGGCCTGATGAGTGGTGCTAGGTCCGTGAACCCCGGCTGCCAAAGCAGAGCACGCGAACTTAACCACTACGCCACCACGCTGGCCCCTAAATGATATTTTTTAAAAGGGAGCTCATACTATCTGCAAATACAGAAAAGACTTCTGTTTTAGCTGTGGATCACCTTGGCCCAGGGTTCTACCTGGCCTAGTTTAAGAACCAACGCCCTGTCTCCCATTTTTCATCCTCCCTCTCACACCACATATGCTCAGCAGCCCTTTACTGGCGCTGCTCTGACCTTCTTTACTCAGTCTTGCCCCTCAGGCAGTCTTAGGCCTCAAGGGGCTAGCCCTCTGGGCAGGCCCAGATTCCCACGTGGGCCATGCTAACCTTAGTAACTGGGTAAGAAATGTGAGCTTCTTCTCTTGGGCAGTCTGTGGACTTTGCTGGGAGGGTGGGGGTGGTGGGGTCCTCTGTGAGCTGTGAGAGGGCTGTTTCCTCCTGGAGCCTTCTCTGGAGAGAGGGTCTTCTTCCTCTAGGACTCTCAGCTCCTCTGCCTCCCTCCACTACTGGTTGGACCTGAGAGCAGGCTCAAGTCAAGTAGCTTAAGGCCATTAGTTTTGTGGGTCCATGATGTCCTCCACATCTAGCGTTTCCTGCCTCTCAATGTCCTTGAAGTCCACGCCATGACTTGCTTAATCAAAAGCTCCGTTTCTATTCAGATTTTCTGCAAGTCCTTCCACCTCTCTTCTTCTGTGATATCCGTTGGCTTAGGGCCACTTCCCTTTCCAAGCCTGGCCAACCTTCTGGCAGAAGTCTCTCGACAATCAGCAAATCCAATATTATAATATTATATTATATATTACGTAATATATAGAAATAATGTATGTTATTTAAAGTCATGTATACATACATCCTTTCAATATTGTTCATTTTTCATCATTCTAGGAAATTCTCAGCCACTAGAAAACTGTACATACATACATTGAAATTTCCCCCTGAATTTGTCATTTTTCCCCTTGAATTGTTCAGGCGCTCACATAGCTGAGGAGAAAAGGCACCCTGGTTTCACTGCTTGCAGAGCTCAGCAAGGCGTCTGTAGACCTTTAAACATGGACACTTCCCCTTCAGGGCCCCACGCCTCGCCCGAGCTGCAAAGTCAGCCTCCAGCAGCCTCCTCTCTTGGCTTCACTTGACCACAGCTTTGCTCAACGATGTCTCCTTCCTGGCTCTTGAAATAGCTCACTCTTCGCCGCTTCTCACTGCCCCTCTACCTGCTTCTTGTCTCCCCCGCACCCCTCCTAATCCCTTCCTCACCAGGCAGGCTCTGAGGTCAAGAGGCAGGCTCTGAGGTCACCTGTTTTTTCCTCCTTCATTCCATTCCCGCTGTCCACAGAGTCCTCCCTCACTTTTCCTCACATGCCCACCATTCTTTTCTGGTCTGTTGTTGTTGTTTTACTTTTTAATATAAAACTAATACACACTGATCAGGAAAGAGTAGATAGAGTAAGCTCTACTTAAGGTTCTAGGGGTCATGACCTTGCTGGATATTGACTATTGACCGGGACTGGCTCAGAGGCACAAGAAAAGGATTTGGAAAACCCACTCCATCTCCTCAGTTGTTCTCTTCCCAGGAAAATATTTTCTTAAGGGCAAAATTAGAATTATAAACCTGGTGCCAAGATCCTTTTTAGGTCCATGAAGCAATGCAATATTCCCCCTGTGTTAAACATATCTGAATAGATTAAAATTCAGGAAACTACAGGAGCAAAAAAAAAAAAAGTAATGAATACTCTGCAGAAAAATTAAAATATAACAAAGTCAAAAGGCCAAAATGAAAATGGGCTGCAATTCCATCAGTCAGCAATAGTGCTGTAACAATGCAATGCTTGCGGGCTTTCCTGATGCCATATAGAACTCAGGTCCACAGACCCTCATCTATGATTCCAGAAAGTAAAAACCTCTGGAAACGCAAGGTTCTTGTGGTTTTGTTTTCTAAGTTTACAGCAATTTATTTCACTATACAACCGGACCCAAAATGATGTGACACTATTTATAGTCTTTGGTTATCTCAGTTAGTGTGTATATTCATGTTTCACTACAGAAATTTTAATTGGTTTGATTGTGAATTGCTGCCTCAGACCCACTGAGGGTGTTCTGTAATGATGCACTTTTGTGAAATCTGAAAAATTCTGAATTCCAAAGCACATCTGACCTCCAGGAGTCAGAATCGTTGACCTGAGTACTTAACAGAAGTGATGATAATAATAACGATGCTGTACGGTGTCTCCATTTTACACATGAGGAAAGGGATTCTATTGTACCTACTGTTTTATCACTTGCTTTCTGCACTTAATAATATGTCTTGAACACCTTTCATTTCAGTGAATGTTCGTCAACAGCCTTATCTTTAGTAACTGCATTATGTCCTACTGTGTGGCTGTGCTATCATTTAGCCAGTCCTCTGGTCTAAGACATTAGGTTGTTTTCACACCCTTTCCTTTTGATGCATTTCTCCCCAAGACCTTTCAGTAGAGGCCTGTCAGTTGTCCCTCTCAAAACTTTGGCTCTCAGAGGACAGCAGCACATCCCAGTACTCATTGGCTCCTTCAAAGGAAGTCCTTCCTGCCTTTTGATGTACCATCTCTTTTATATTTTTTATTTTTTGTTATTCTAACAGAAATGCGCTCATCCTTTGTATGTCCCTGTTAAATTTCCCAGCATTTGAGAAATCCACTTTGGCATAGTTGGAGCAGGATCTGAAATAGCAAGTATCTCTCACCTCACACAACGTGGCCTCATATTTCCCGCCCTGAACTCCTGTCAGTTCTACTGACCTACTTCCCTCTGTGTGATTTTGTTTCAGAAGGTTAGCGTGTCATCTTACATGAGGTCTGTATTCCTATTGCTTGATGCTAAATATTTAGTGAAATGGGTCCTTTTCGATGTCTTTTAATCTTGATTCTTTTCCCAGAGTTGCCACTAAAATGGTCTCATGGTACCTATATTAGTTTCTTGTGGCTGCTGTGACAAATTACCACAAATTTGGTAACTTAAAACAACAGAAATTTATTCTTTCACAGTTCAAGAGGCCAAAGTCCAAATCAAGACGTCAGGAGGGTCTAAAATTGAGGTCTTGGCAGAATCATGCTCCCTCCAAAGGCCTGGGGGTGAATCCTTCCTCGCCTCTTCCAGCTTCTGGTTGTTCCAGGCATTGCTTGTTGCTGCATAACCCAAATCTCTGTCTCCATCTTCACATGGCCTTCTCCCACTCTTCCCCTGTCCCTCCCCCATGTCTCCTATGAGGACACCTGTCCCTGGATTTAGGGTCTACCTGGAGAATCCAGGATCATCTCATCTTGACATTATATCTGCAAAGACCCTTTTTCCAAATTAGGTCATGTTCACAAGTTCCAGGGGTCAAGACATGGACATACCTTTTTGGGGCCACCGTTGAATCCACCACTACAACACCACTCTTCCCAAGCCTAGGGATTTATTTTTTTTCCCTTCACACTTTCCAGGGGGGATTTCTTGCCCTCCTGATTCCCATCCAGGTTAACCCATCCCCCCTGGAGATCTTTCAGTCATGTGGAGCCTGTGGAAGTTAAACTACAGTCATGAGAAAAATGGTTCCTTCCTTTTGCTGATCCATCAAAGAATTCCAAACCAGTCCTTTCACATACATTAAATATATTTTCTTTAGCAAACTGAGTGTTGTTACTTATGCTAAAACTATGGGCAGTTTTTCTTTATCCTAAGGACCAAAGGTTACACCACAAGGAGGAGGGAATTCTTTCTCGAGTGCCTAGAGTATATTAAGTGCTGGTATACTATCTCTTTTAACTCTCATACCAACCCTGGGTCTTACAGTCCATTTTCTCTACTTTAGAGAGTAGAAAACTGAGACTCAGAGAGGTTAAGTAACTTGTTTAAAATCACGCAGTAACTAGTGGGATCCAACTCTGTCAAACCCAACAGCCCTTACATCTTGCCTCTACACCAAACTGCCTTTCGGATTTTTATAGATAAGTGTAGCACAGAGACCATAAATGACTCAGAGGTCACTAATAACAGCATCAGGACCAGAAGTTTGGTTTCAAGTGCCAGTTCATTGTGCTTCCCACCGCATCACACTCTCTGCTCAGAACAGAGAGCAGCATTTTAGCTGATAGAAAGACATGCACGCTGACTGAGCTCAGAAAGAGCCTGAACTTTGGAGTCGGAGCCTGAGCCTATTCCAGCTCCATTGCTTGCTGACAGATGCTCTGGACCAGTCATTTGGAAACTCGGAAGCTCAGCTTCCTCATCTGTAAAATGAGATGATAATGACACTCACATCTGCATTGTTGGGAGGGGTAGAGAATGCATGCTAAAGTACATGGTATGGAGGTGTTCCCCAAATGGTAGCTAGGACAACTATTTATATTGCAATCCAATGTCTTTAAAATTAGAGACTTTTTTTAATTATAAAAAAAAGCAATTCATACTTATGGTAAAGAGTATAAAGTAATTTCTCCCCCCTCTCAAAAGGTCCCAGTTCTAGTCCCTGGAGGTAGTTATTGTTAACAGTATCCTAAGTAGAGTTCCACAAATTTCTGTGCATTTGGAAGTATACGTATCCATTTGTTACAGAGACAGGTTCTTACAAGTTCACAGCCTGCTTTTTCACTAACTAATGTTGCCAGCTGTGTTCTCCAGGAGGCAGACTGGGAGATGGACTTTCGCGTGCAGAATGCTTCCCTGGGTGTGCTCTTGGGAGTAACGTCTGTGGAAGGGAGGGCAGGACCAGGAGTGGGCAGAGGGAGATGTCAAGATCTTGGATAGCCTCAGCCAACCCCACTGGGACTCTGGAATTAAAAAGACCGTCAGAATTGTCCCATAGCATGTTGGTCCCAAAGGCCGGGGCCTTTCCACCCCCACCACTATCAGTGGGCCAGCATGGACAGGGCTTCCCCTTGAACAAGGCAATGCTCTGCAGCTGAGGCCATCTCTGAAGGAAGTGATGGCTGGAGGCTGGCTGTCAACAGCACTCCTGCCACTGGACGAGCCCTTCTGAAGGAGGCCGCACCAGCATATCCTGCAGTGGCGCATCCAGCACCACCTCAGTAACGCTGGGGTGACTTAGAAAGACAGAGCCCAAACCTGCCCACACATGCCACAGGAGAACTCCGAGGAACTAAGGGCATCCCCCTGCCCTGGCCAACTTGTCTACCAGCTGAAGACTCAAATCCTGTAGACCCAGTGAGCCTGGCTGCATGGGGCTGTGTTAACTTTAAATTCATTTTATGTGAGTTTTTACGATCTGAAGACAGTCACCGTCAGCTTGTCTTCCCCTTTCGACAGCAGAACTTCTGTTTCCTCTTTGGCTGGGATGTATGGTGAACAGCTGGGGGAGGCCACAGGATTAAGTCTCAAGGCACATTTCTCTGACAAATAATGAAAACAGAAAGTAGCTGAGGATTCCCATCCTATAAAAGACAAGCACAAAAGGTCATTCGCATACATGGCGATGGGCCCTTTCTGTCCACTTCCCCTTTCCATGGCCTTTTAGTATCTTTCTTTGTTCAGCACTTGCTGAACCAAATCCCAATGTGAGAATTGGGGGCCATTGCCCCATGGTCTGAAAAGACAGATTCTACTGCCCTCCCCAGGTGATGCCCCGAAAGGGGGCTGCTATGTAACTCGGCACACTCGAGTGGTGGCCCCACACCTCCTCCACCCTTCCCCCTTCCCTCCTCCCTCAAACTTTGGCATCCACTCATCCGTAGAAAGGCAAAGATTGAAAGGAGGTAGACCAGCCTCCATCCTGGGGACGGAGACCTGCTTAAAAGAAAGAATTGGGCTTTAGTCAATATTACTGGTGGGAATGTACCATTTCAAACCTTTTTGAAAAACAGTTTGGCAGTTTCTTATAAAGTTAAACAAATACAGTAGGAGCCAGGCATTCCACTGGTAGATAAATGAAAATCCATATTCACACAATGACTTGTACATGCATACTCACAGCAGCTTTATTCATACATAATAGCTCAAGCTAGAGACAACCCAAATGTCCGTCAGATAAAGAATTGTGATGTATTCTTTTTTTTTTTGAGGAAGACTGGCCCTGAGCTAACATCCGTGCCCATCTTCCTCCACTTTATATGTGGGACGCCTGCCACAGCATGGCTTGCCAAGCGGTGCCATGTCAGCACTCAGGATCTGAACCGGCAAACCCCAGGCCGCCAAAGCTGAATTTGCGCACTTAACCACTGCGCCACTGGCCCGGCCCCCATGATATATTCTTACAGTGGGATACTAACACGCAGTAAAAAGGAATAAACTATTTTTTTAATTTCTTTTAAATTGAGATTCATAATAGTTTACATCATTGTGCAATTTCAGTTGTACATTATTTCTTGTCTGTCATGACATAAGTGCTCCCCTTCACCCCCTGTGCCCACCCTCCATGCGCCTTCCCCTGGTAACCACTGAACTCTTTTCTTTGTCCATGTGTTTGTTTATATTCCGCATATAAGTGAAATCATGTGGTGTTTGTCTTTCTCAGTCTGGCTTTTTTCACTCAGCATAATACCCTCCAGGTCCATCCATGTTGCAAATGGGATTATTTTCTCTTTTTTTATGGCTGAGTAGTTCTGTTGTATACATATATATATACACACCACATCTTCTTTATCCAATCATTGGTGGATGGGTAGTTGGATTGTTTTCAAGTCTTGGCTATTGTAAATAATGCTGCAATGAACATAGGGGTACATATGTTGCTTTGGATTGTTGATTTCAAGTTGTTTGGGTAGATACTCAGTAGTGGGATGGCTGTGTCATATGGCAGTTCTATTTTTAGTTTTATGAGGAACCTCCATACTGCTTTCCGTAGTGGCTGCACCAGTTTGCATTCCCACCAGCAGTGTATGAGCGTTCCATTTTCTTCATATCCTCTCCAACATTTGTTGTTTTTGGTCTTGGTAATTACAGCCGTTCTGACTGGTATAAGGTGATATCTCATTGTAGTTTTGATTTGCATTTCTCTAATGATTAGTGGTGTTGAGCATCTTTTCATGTCTCTGTTGGCCATCTGTATACCTTCCTTTGAAAAATGTCTGTTCATATCCTCTGCCCACTTTTTGATGGGGTTGTGTTTTGTTTTTTTGTTGTTGTTGAGTTGTGTGAGTTCTTTATATACTTTGGATATTGACTCCTTGTGTGATAAATGATTTGCAAATATTTTCTCCCAGTTGGTGGGTTGTCTTTCCATTTTGTTGATGGTTTCCTTTGCTTTGTAGAAGCTTTTTACTCTGATGTAGTCCCATTTCTTAACTTTTTCTTTTGTTTCCCTTACCAGGGTAGACATGGTATTCGAAAAGATGTGACTAAGACCAATATCAAAGAGTGTACTGACTATATTTTCATCTAGAATTTTTATGGTTTCAGTTCTTAAATTCAAATATTTAATCCATTTGGAGTTAATTTTTGTGTATGGTGCAAGATAATGGTCTGCTTTCATTCTTTTGCATGTAGCTGTCCAGTTTTCCCAACATCATTTATTGAAGAGACTTTGCTTTCTCCATTGTATGTTCTTGGCTCCTTTGTCAAAGATTAACTGCCCGTAGATGTGTGGTTTTATTTCTGGGCTTTCAATTCTGATCCATTAATCTGTTTTTCTGTTTTTGTACCAGTATCATGCTGTTTTGATTACTGTAGCTTTGTAGTATGTTTTGAAGTCAGGGATTGCGATGCCTCCAGCTTTGTTCTTTTTTCTCAGGATTGCTTTGGCTATTTGGGGTCTTTTGCTGTCCCATATAAATTTTTGTATTCTTTATTCTATTTCCATGAAGTATGTCATTGGGATTCTGATTGGGATTGCAATGAATTTGCAGATTGCTTTAGGTAATATGGACATTTTGACTATGTTTATTCTTCCAACCCATGGACATGGAATATCTTTCCATTTCTTTATATCTTCCTCAATTTCTTTCAGTAATGACTTATAGTTTTCAGTGTACAGGTTTTTCACCTCTTTAGTTAAGTTTATTCCTGGGTATTTTGTTCTTTTTGTTGCAATGGTAAATGGGATTGTATTCTTGCTGTCTTTTTCTGCTAGTTCATTGTTAGTGTATAGGAATGCAACTGATTTTTTAAAAGTGATTTTTGCTCTTCAACTTTGCTGTAGTTGTTGAGTATTTCTAGTAGTTTTCTGGTGGATTCTTTAAGGTTTTCTATGTATAGAATCATGTCATCTGCAACTAGTGAAAGTTTCACTTCTTTCTTTCCAATTTGGATTCCTTTTATTTATTTTTCTTGCCTAATTGCTCTGGCCAATACCTCCAATACTATGTTGAATAGGAGTGAAAGAGTGGCACACCTGTACTGTTCCTATTCTCAGAGGGATGGCTTTCAGTTTTTCACCATTAAATATGATTTCGGCTGTGGGTTTGTCATATATGCCCTTTACTATGTTGAGATACTTCCCTTCTATACCCATTTTATTGAGAGTTTTTATCATAAATGGATGTTGGACCTTGTCAAATTCTTTCTCTGCTTCTATTGAAATGATCATGTGATTTTCATTCCTCATTTTGTTAATGTGGTGTATCACATTGATTGATTTGAGGATGTTGACCCATACCTCCATCCCTGGAATGAATCCCACTTGATCGTGGTGTGATTCTTTTAATGTATTGCTGCATTCGGTTTGCCAATATTTTGTTGAGGATTTTTGCATCCAAGTTCATCAGTGATATTGGCCTGTAGTTTTTCTTCTTCATGTTGTCCTTGTCTGGTTTTGGTATCAGGGTAATGTTGGTCTCATAGAATGTGTTAGGAAGTGTTCCATCTTATTCAATTTTTCAGAATAGTTTGAGAAGAATAGGTACTAAATCTTTGAATGTTTGGTAGAATTCTCCAGAGAAGCCATCTGGTCCTGGACTTTTGTTTTTTGGGAGGTTTTTTATTACTGTTTCAATCTCTGTACTTGCGATTGGTCTGCTCAGATTCTCTGTTTCTTCTTCTTTTTTTTCCTTTTTTTTGAGGAATATTAACCCTGAGCTAACTACTGCCAATTCTCCTCTTTTTGCTGAGGAAGACTGGCCCTGAGCTAACATCCATGCCCATCTTTCTCTACTTTATACATGGGACACCTACCACAGCATGGCTGTTTGCCAAACAGTGCCATGTCAGCACCCAGGATCCAAACTGGTGAACCCCAGACTGCCGAGAAGCGGAATGTGTGATCTTAACCACTGCGCCACCAGGCCGGCCCCTCTCTGTTTCTTCTTGATTCAGTTTTGGGAGGTTGTATGAGTCTAGGAATTCATACATTTCTTCTAGGTTATCAAATTTGCGGCCATATAGTTTTTCATAGTATTCTTTTATAATCCTTTCTATTTCTGCAGTATCTGTTATAATTTCTCCTCTTTCATTTCTAATTTTCTTTATTTGAGCCTTCTCTCTTTTTTTCTTGGTGAGTCTGGCTAAGGGTTTGTAAATTTTGTTTATTTTCTCAAAGAACCAGCTCTTAGTTTCACTGATCCTTTTTACTATTTTTTTAGTCTCTATTTCATTTATTTCTGCTCTGATTTATATTATTTTCCTCCTTCTGCTGACTTTGGGCTTTGTCTATTCTTCTTTTTCTAGCACTGTTAGGTACATGTTAAGATTACGTATTTGAGATTTTTCTTGCTTGTTGAAGTGGGCCTGTATTGCTATGAATTTCCCTCTTATGACTGCTTTTCCTGCATCCCATGAGAGTTGGTATGTTGTATTTTCATTTTCGTTTTCTCCAGGTATTTTTTAATTTCCTCTTTGATTTCTTCAATGATCCAATGGTTGTTCAATAGCATGTTGTTTAGTCTCCACATAGTTCTTGTTTTGTTCTTGTGGTTGATTTCTAGCTTCATAGCATTGTGTTCAGAAAAGATGGTTGGGATGATTTCAATCTTCTTGAATTTATTGAGGCTTGCCTTGTTACCCAATATATGGTCTATCTTTGAGAATGTTCCATGGGCACTTGAGAAGAATGTATATTCTGCTGTTTTGGGATGGAATTCTTTATGTATGTCTATTAAGTCCATCTGATCAAGTGTTTCATTCAAATTTACTGTTTCCTGGTTGACTTTTTGTCTGGATGATCTGTCCATTGAAGTAAGTGGGGTGTTGAGGATCCCTACTATTATTGTGTTGTTGTTAATTTGTCCCTTTAGGTCTGTTAATAATTGCTTTATGTACTTTGGTGCCCCTGTGTTAGATGCATATATATTAATAAGTGTTATGTCCTCTTGGTGGAATGTCCTTTTATCACTAAATACTGCCCCTCTTTGTCTCTCATTGTCTTTTTTAACTTGAGGTCTGCTTTGTCTGATAAAAGTATGGCAACACCTGCTTTCTTTTGTTGGCCATTAGCTTGAAGTATTGTCTTCCATCTCTTCACTCTATGCATATGTTTGTCTTTGTAGCTGAGGTGTATTTCCTGGAGGCAGCATATTGTTGGGTCTTGTTTTTCAACCCACAGCTACTCTGTGTCTTTTGATTGGAGAGTTCAGTCCATTTACATTTAGAGAGATTATTGTTATATGAGGGCTTAATGCTGCCATTTTATCTCTTGTTTTCTGGTTGTTCTATGTTTCACTGTTTCTCTTCCTTTGTATTTCTGACTACCATTTCATCATGTTGGTTTTCTGAGAGGGATTTCTTGGTTCTCTCTCTTTTTGTGAATTGTGGCTCTGCTCTGATTTTTTGTTTAGTGGTTACCGTGAGGATTGTATGAAAGATATTGGAGATGAGGCAGTCCATTTTCTTATAGCCTCTTATCTCCATTAGCCTAAGCAGGTTCCTTCCCTTCCTCTCTTCTTCTGAGTAATTGCTGTTAATATTGTTCTGTTTTTAATTTTGTGAGTTTGTGGCTAAGTTGAAGTGTTTATCATTACTTTTGATGCTTTCTTTCCCTTTCTCTGTTAACTTGTAATTGATCCTTTGCCTCCCTGTTCTGGTAGAGAGCTGCAGGTTTCTGATCATGTCTGTCTATTTATCTCTTTGCTCAGAGCTTTGTAGACCTTTGCCTTTTTGTTGCCAGTGTGAGGACACCTTTAATTATTTCTTGTAGGAGATATCTAGTGATGATGAACTCCCTCAGCTTTTGTCTATCTGGGAAAGCTTTTATTTCTCCATCGTATCTGAAGGAAAGTTTTGCTGGATAGAGTATATTTGGCTGAAAGTTTTTGTCTTTCTGTATTTTGAATATATCATTCCATTCTCTCCTAGCCTGTAGGGTTTCTGCTGAGAAAGCCACTGATCCTGATATGGTTTCTTTTTTGGGTTATTCTCTTCTGCCTTGCTGCTCCTAATATTCTTTCTTTATCCCAAGCTTTTGCCATTTTTACTATTGTATGCCTTGGAGAGGGTCTTTTTGCATTGGTAAAGTTGGGCATTCGATTAACTTAGTTTATTTGTAAATCTGAAACCATCCCCATCTTTGGGAAGTTCTCAGCAATTATTTCTTTGAACAAGCTCTCTGCTCCTTTCTCCCTCTCTTCTCCCTCTGGGCTACATGTAATCCTTATGTTGCTTTTCCTAATTGAGTTGGGTATTTCTTGAAGAATTCCTTTGTTTTTGTTTTTGTTTTGTTTTGTTTTGAGGAAGATTAGCCCTGAGCTACCATCTGCTGCCAATCCTCCTCTTTTTACTGAGGAAGACTGGCCCTGAGCTAACATTCGTGCTCACCTTCTTTCACTTTTTTTTTTATATGTGGATGCCTACCACAGCACGGCCTGTCAAGCGGTGCCATGTCAGCACCCTGGATCCAAACCTGCGAACCCTGGGCCACTGAAGCGGAATGTGCACACTTAACTGCTGCACCAGTGGGCCAGCCCATCCTTTGTTTTTTTTTTTTTGTTGTTGAGTTATTGATAGGTTACAATCTTGTGAAATTTCAATTGTACATTAATGTTTGTCAGTCATGTTGTAGGTGCACCACTTCACCCTTTGTGCCCACCCCCCACCCCACCTTTCCCCTGGTATCCACTAAACTGTTCTTGGTCCATAGTTTTAAATTCCTCATATGAGTGGAGTCATACACAGATTATCTTTCTCTCGCTGGCTTATTTCACTTAACATAATTCTCTCAAGGTCCATCCATATTATTGCAAATGGAATGATTTTGTTCTGTTTTGCAGCTGAGTAGTATTCCATTGTATATATGTACCACATCTTCTTTATCCATTCGTCTGTTGATGGGCACTTAGGTTGCTTCCACATCTTGGCTATTGTAAACAGTGCTGCAATAAACATTGGGGTGCACAGGACTTTTGGGATTGCTGACTTCAGGCTCTTTGGATAAATACCCAGTAGTGGGATGGCTGGATCGTATGGTAGTTCTATTTTTAGTTTTTTGAGGAATCTCCATACTGTTTTCCATAGTGGCTGCACCAGTTTGCATTCCCACCAGCAGTGTATGAGGGTTCCTTTTTCTCCGCAACCTCTCCAACATTTGTTGCTATTAGTTTTAGATATTTTTGTCATTCTAACGGCTGTAAGGTGATATCTTAGTGTAGTTTTGATTTGCATTTCCCTGATGATCAGCGATGATGAGCATCTTTTCATGTGCCTATTGGCCATTAGTATATCTTTTTTGGAGAAATGTCTGTTCATGTCTCCAGCCCATTTTTTGATTGGGTTGTTTGATGTTTTGTGGTTGAGTTGTGAGAGTTCTTTATATATTATGGATATTAAGCCTTTGTCAGATATATGACTTGCAAATATTTTTTCCCAGTTAGTGGGTTGTTTTTTTGTTTCAATCCTGTTTTCATTTGCCTTGAAGAAGCTCTTTAATCTGATGAAGTCCCATTTGTTTATTCTTTCTATTGTTTCCCTTCTCTGAGAAGGCATGGTGTCCGAAAAGATCCTTTTAATACTGATGTCAAAGAGTGTACTGCCTACGTTTTCTTCCAGAAGCCTTATGGTTTCAGGTCTCACCTTTAGGTCTTTAATCCATTTTGAGTTTATTTTGGTGAATGGTGAAAAAGAATGGTCAATTTTCATTCTTTTACATGTGGCTTTCCAGTTTTCCCAGCACCATTTGTTGAAGAGACTTTCTTTTCTCCATTGTATGCCCTCAGCTCCTTTGTCAAAGATAAGCTGTCCATAGATGTGTGGTTTTATTTCTGGGCTTTCAATTCTGTTCCATTGATCTGTGAACCTGTTTTTGTACCAGTACCATGCTGTTTTGATTACTGTAGCTTTGTAGTATGTTTTGAAGTCAGGGATTGTGATGCCTCCCATTTTGTTCTTTTTTCTCAGGATTGCTTTAGCAATTCGGGGTCTTTTGTTGCCCCATAAGAATTTTAGGATTCTTTGTTCTAATTCTGTAAAGAATGTCATTGGGATTCTGATTGGGATGGTGTTGAATCTGTCGATTGCTTTAGGTAGAATGGACATTTTAACTATGTTTATTCTTCCAATCCATGTACATGGAATGTCTTTCCATCTCCTTATGTTGTCATCCAATTCTCTCAGAAAGGCCTTGCAATTTTCACTATATAGGTCCTTCACTTCCTTAGTTAAATTTACCCCAAGGTATTTTATTCTTTTTGTTGCGATTGTGAATGGTATTGTATTCTTGAGTTCTTTTTCTGTTGGTTCATTACTGGAGTATAGAAATGCTACTGATCTATGCAAATTGATTTTATACCCTGTAACTTTGCTGTAGTTGTTGATTACTTCTAACAGTTTTCCAATGGATTCTTTGGGGTTTTCTATATATAAGATCATGTCGTCTGCAAACAGCGAGAGTTTCACTTCTTCCCTCCCTATTTGGATTCCTTTTATTCCTTTTTCTTGCCTGATTGTTCTGGCCAGGACCTCCAGTACTATGTTAAATAAGAGTGGTGATAGAGGGCATCCTTGTCTCGTTCCTGTTTTCAGGGGGATGGGGTTCAGTTTTTGCCCATTGAGTATGATGTTGGCTATGGGTTTGCCATATATGGCCTTTATTATGTTGAGGTAGTTTCCTTCTATGCCCATTTTGTTCAGAGTTTTTTTTTAAGATTTTTTTTTTCCTTTTTCTCCCCAAAGCCCCCAGGTACATAGTTGCATATTCTTAGTTGTGGGTCCTTCTAGTTGTGGCATGTGGGATGCTGCCTCAGCGTGGTTTGATGAGCAGTGCCATGTCCGCGCCCAGGATTCGAACCGACGAAACACGGGGCTGCCTGCAGCGGAGCGAGCGAACTTAACCACTCGGCCACGGGGCCAGCCCCTTGTTCAGAGTTTTTATCATAAATGGCTGTTGGATCTTGTCAAATGCCTTCTCTGCATCTATTGAGATGATCATGTGGTTTTTATTCCTCAGTTTGTTGATGTGGTGTATCACGTTGATTGATTTGCGGATGTTGAACCATCCCTGTGTCCCTGGTATGAATCCCACCTGATCCTGATGTATGATTCTTTTGATGAATTGCTGAATTCTGGTTGCCAAAATTTTGTTGAGAATTTTTGCATCTATGTTCATCAGTGATATTGGCCTGTAGTTCTCTTTTTTCGTGGTGTCCTTGTCAGGTTTTGGTATCAGCGTGATGTTGGCCTCATAGAATGTGTTAGGAAGTGTTCCATCTTCCCTAATTTTTTGGAATAGCTTGAAAAGAATAGGTATTAAATCCTCTCTGAAAGTTTGGTAGAATTCCCCAGGAAAGCCATCTGGTCCTGGGGTTTTATTCTTTGGGATGTTTTTGATTGCTGTTTCAATCTCTTTCCTTGTGATTGGTCTGTTCAAATTGTCTGCCTCTTCTTGAGTGAGCTTTGGGAGATTGTAGGAGTCCAAGAATTTATCCATTTCCTCTAGGTTATCCATTCTGTTGGCATATAGTTTTTTGTAGTATTCTCTTATAATCTGTTGTATTTCTGCAGAGTCTGTTGTTATTTCTCCTCGCTCATTTCTGATTTTGTTTATTTGAGCTTTCTCCCTTTTTTTCTTTGTAAGTCTGGCTAGTGGTTTGTCAATTTTATTTATCTTCTCAAAAAACCAGCTCTTTGTCTCATTGATCCTTTCTACTGCCTTTTTCGTTTCAATAGTATTTATTTCTGCTCTGATTTTTATTATTTCTCTCCTTCTGCTGACTTTGGGCTTCATTTGTTCTTTTTTCTCTAGTTCAGTTAGGTGTGTTTTAAGGTTGCTTATTTGGGATTTTTCTTGTTTGTTAAGATGTGCCTGTATTGCGATGAATTTTCCTCTTAATACAGCTTTTGCTGTATCCCATATGAGTTGGTATGGCATGCTATCATTTTCATTTGTTTCCAGGTATTTTTTTATTTCTTCTTTAATTTCTTCAATGATCCATTGCTTGTTCAGTAGTGTGTTGTTTAGTCTCCACATCTTTGTGCCTTTCTCAGCTTTTTTCTTGTAATTAATTTCTAGCCTTATAGCACTATGATCTGAGAAAATGCTTGTTATTATTTCAATTTTTTTAAATTTGTAGAGGCTTGCCTTGTTTCCCAACATATGGTCTATCCTAGAGAATGTTCCATGTGCACTTGAGAAGAATGTGTATTCAGCTCCTTCAGGGTGGAGTGATCTATATATGTCTATTAAGTCCAATTGTTTTAGTTTTTCATTCAGCTCCACTATTTCCTTGTTGATTTTCTGTCTGGATGATCTGTCCATTGATGTGAGTGGGGTGTTGAGGTCCCCTACTATTATTGTGTTGTTTTTAACATCTTCCTTTAGGTCTGTTAATAGTTGCTTTATGAATCTTGGTGCTCCTGTGTTGGGTTCATAGATATTTATAAGCGTTATTTCTTCTTGATGAGGTGTCCCTTTGATCATTATATATTGTCCCTCTGTGTCTCTCTATACCTGTCTTATTTTGAAATCCACTTGGTCTGATATGAGAATTGCAACACCTGCCTTTTTTTCCTTGCTATTTGCTTGAAGTATTGTCCTCCACCCCTTCACCCTGAGTCTGTGTTTGTCCTTGGGGCTGAGGTGTGTTTCCTGGAGGCAACAAATTGTTGGATCTTGTTCTTTAATCCATTTTGCCACTCTGTGTCTTTTTATTGGAGAGTTCAATCCGTTCACATTGAGAGTGATTATTGATGCATGTGGACTTAATGCTGTCAATCTGTCGCTCATTATCTTGTTTTCCTGTGTTTCTTTTCCTGTGTGCTTTAGACTACCCATTTAATACTGCAATTTCTTATGCTGGGTTTCTTAGATTTTTCCTTATCTATGATTTGTGACTCTGTTCTGTACTTTATTTTAGTGTCTACCTTGAAGTTTGTATTTAGAATCTCGTGTATAATATAGTCTATTCTCTGGTGGTTTCTTACTTACTCGACCAGTACTGATTTAGACCCTTTGCTCTTCCCCTCCTAAATAATTATTTTCATTTTTTATTCCAACTTGTCTTATTAATTTGTAGTTAGAGTGCTAAGATCGTCCTTGTTTTGGTAGTTTCCTTATTTTTACCCTAATGCTATAGTTGAATATTTGCTATCCTGTTCTGGTTCTATCCATCGGTCTCCCTAGTCTGTGGATTGTGTCCCCTTTCTCCCTTTTTTCTTTTTACAAGTATGAGAGCCTTCTTGAGGATTTCTTGTAATGGAGGGCTTTTAGTTGCAAATTCCCTTAACTTTTGTTTGTCTGGAAAAGATTTAATTTCTCCCTCATATCTGAAGGAAATTCTTGCTGGATGGAGTATTCTTGGCTGGAGGTTTTTATCCTTTAAAGCTTTGAATATATCACTCCTAGCTTGTAGGGTTTCTGTAGAGAAATCCGCTGACAGTCTGATAGGGGCTCCTTTATAGGTTATTCTCTTTTTTTTTCTTACTTCCCTGAGTATTCTTTCCTTATCATTCCTATTTGCCAACTTTACTATTATGTGCCGTGCGGTGGGTCTTTTTACATTGACAAATCTAGGAGATCTAAAACCCTCCTCTACACACATTTCTCCATTGATCCCTAGATTTGGGAAGTTCTCTTCAATAATTTCGTTAAGCACACTTTCTGCTCCATTTTCCTTTTCCATATTCTTGGGAATTCCTATGATCCTTATGTTCTTACTCCTCATTGAATCCATTATCTCTTGGAGATTTTCCTCATTTTTTTAAATTCTTAGTTCTCTTTCTTCCTCTGTCTGGCGCCATTCAGCCTGTCTGTCCTCGATTACGCTGATTTGCTCCTCTATTTTGTCTACATGGGCATTCAGGGAATCCGTATTCTGTTTTATCTGGTCCATTGTGTTTTTCATCTCAAGTAATTCTGTTTGATTCTTCTTTATGATTTCAATCTCTTTTGCGAAGTAACTCCAGAACTCGGCTTGTTTCTCTATCTTTCTCTCTACCTCATTGAGTTTTGATTATAGCTGCTCTGAATTCATTATCACTTAGTTTACCTAATTCCAAGTCCTCAGGACTTAATTCTGTGTTTTTATTGTTTTCCTTCTGGTCTGGGGCTCTTATAAATTGCTGGATGGTAGAGGAGCGGTTTTTCTCATGGTGGTAGAATTCAGTTGCAGTTACAGCCTGTCGCCACTAGATGGGGGTCGAGAGCGGCGTGTTAGCTCTCCGCCTTTGGGGCAAGATGGCTGCGCCCACTGGCTTCGCTGGGGGGGGAGGGGCTGTTACTCACACGCGCTGGTCTGGGTTCAGATCAGTTCTGTTCTCTGGTCTCCCAAGGCCCTTGATTTATAGGGTCCCTGAGGACGGAAGCTTTCCCCCCATCAGCGGGTCTCCACTGAATCAGCGGCAGGAGTCCTGGATGATCCCCCGGTCGCACGGCCCCTCCCCGGCTCCTTCCTGACCCGTGCCGCAGCGATCGCAGACTCTAGGGGAGGGAGCGATGTTCTCTCCTACCGTTCCAGCACCTCCGAGGCCGTCTGCAAGGTTTATGATCTCCGCCTTCTTGGTATTGTAGGTCTCTAACGAGCTGGCATTATGTTTATTCTCTGAAATTCAGTTCTTCCAATCTTTTGTTCTATTTTGGAGGGGAGAGAATCCCGGGTCAGCTCACCCCGCCATTTTGCTCCACCCCCTCCTTTGTTTTTTTTTTTTAATCTTACTTCTGTCTCCTCCTCCACCTGTAGAATTTCTACATTTTTATCCTCAAAAAGACTAATTCTTTCCTCCATAGGATCAATTCTATTTCTTAATGATTCTAGATTATTATTTATTTCATTAATGTGTTTTTCATATCCAGAATTTCTGCTTGATTTTTTTTATAGTTTCAATTTCTTTGGTAAAGAGATTCATTTTATTGCTGAGCTCCTTGAATTGTCTTTCCATGTTTTCTTGTAAGTCACTGAGTTTCCTTGTGACGGCTATTTTGAATTCTCTCATTTAGGTTGTATATTTCTGTGTCTTCAGTGTTGGTTTCCGGCGAATTGTCATTTTCCTTCTGGTGTGAATTGTTGCTGCAGTTTCTCATGGTGTTTGATGAACTAATCTTTTGTCAGGGTATTTGTGCTATTCTTAGGATGCAGATTCCCCCTGTTACCACTAGGGAGGAGCAGGAGCAGTGTTTCTGGCCTCACCCCATCTGCTGGAAGCTGTAGGGGTATTATGGGTGTTTTCCCCAGCCTGGGATGTGTTCAGACACTTGTGTGGACTGTCCTTGTTAGGCGGGGCTTCCTCACTAGGCTAGGGCCACTCTTTGGTGCCTCAGGGGTGCTCTGAGCTCCCCATTTCTGCCAGAAAGTGGTCACCAGTGGGTTCACAGCTACCGCGCCTATTCCTGCCACCACCCAAGACACATTCCCTCTTTGGGAGTGCAGTTGCACTGTGAGCACTCACGCATGCCTGGGAAGTGTTTGTCCCAGTGCAGAAATCTGCTGAGGTCCCTGTTTATGATCCGCAGTCCGTGGGGCTGCTGAGCTTGGCCAATGGGGCTTCCCTGCTGGGACCTGGGCTATGGCTGCTCTTCTACAGCACTGGGGCACAGTGGGCCCCCTCTCTCCACTGGTAAAGTGACCATGAGCGTGGACTAAAGGTTACCCCTCCTCCTCTTGTGGTCACCCCGCTGCATGTTCCCACTTTCCAGGTGTTTGCACAAGGTTGGAAAGCATTTGTGTGTATGCACAGGGCTATTGAGGGAGAGCAGGGTGTGCTCACCTATCTCTGCCACTTCCCAGGGGGCCAGTCTATCCACCCTCAGGTGTATAGCTGTGTGTGTCTCTCAGGCATCCTGTTGTGCTGTGTGGGCTTCCTCTGTTGGTCAATGAGTGCCCATTTAGTTGTAGTTCAACAGGGGGAGAGATGAAGGGAACAGCTCACTGTGCCATGTTGCTGACATCACTTCAGGAATAAACTATTGATACACCCAAAACATGAATGAGTCTCAAAAACATGCTGAATGAAAGAAGTCAGACAAAAGAGTATAAACTTCACAATTGCATTTATATGAAACTCTAAGAAAATCAATTTAATCTATAATGACAAAAAATAGATCCAGGAGAGGATCCAAGATGGCGCCGTGAGTAGTCCTCTTTGTCTCTCCCCCTTCGAGTCTACAATTATTTGGACACTCATTGCTTAACAAAGGATATCCAGATAGCATCTCAGGACGTCTGAGAGACCCATGCGACTATACATCGGAAGGCGGACGGACTTCCCTCAGGGAGGAGGTGGAGATAGGTGAAAACTCTCTGACCCTGACCGAACAGCCTAGTACCTGCAAGCGGCTTTCTTCCAACGGACGCCCCCAGAAGATCAACACACACCTAGGACAGGAGCGAGCACACACCAGAGGAGCGACGGTGGAAACAGGTGACCATAACCCTACCTAAACCCCCCGCAATTACTCCTAAATGCAGAGGGAAAGTCTAGGGTTACACACCTGAGCCCGCGGGGAGAGTCTCGCCCCGCCATTGGTGGGGAGATCCCGCCTGGTGTCCACGGCGCCCAGAGGGTCCCAGAGAGAATCACAGAGGGTACGGCAGCCCCCCAGCTGCCACTGCCTGCACAGTGGGGCAAGGGATTGCTGGAGATCTTGGAGAGGACTGGGGCTGGGTGAAGCTCCAGAGGCCGGCTCCGAGCCCCGGAGGGGAAGCTCCAGAGTTCCACTCGGGCAGCAGACAAAATTCTCTGTCTGCCATTAGCGGAGGGACCATGCCCAGCATTCACAACTCCGGGAAAATCCCGGAGAGAATCTCAGAGGGCGTGGCGACCCCCAGCTGCCGTTGCCCGCCCCATGGGGCAAGGGATTGCTGGAGATCTTGGAGAGGACTGGAGCTGGGTGGAGCTCCAGAGGCCAGCTCCAGGGCCTGGGGGGAAGCTCCAGAGTTCCACCCGGGCAGCAGACAAAACTCTCTGTCTGCCATTAGCGGAGGGGCCACGCCCAGCATCCACAACACCAGGAGGGTCCCGGAGAGGAGAATATCAGGCAGGGCAGCAGCTGACCAGCTACCACTGAAATCAGGATCTCTGGCTATCCCCAGACAGGGCAAAGGGCTCCCCGAGTTCCTGGGGAACAGGACTGGAGCTGGGTGGAGTTCCAGCGACCCGGTTCCGTAGCCTAGGGGGAAACCCTACAGGCTCACAGCAGCCTCAGTGAAAGCCTCTGCACAGCACTAGTAGAGAGCACCCATCCGGCAGCCACAAGGCTGGAAGACCCCGGGACAAAAGTAGCATAGCTAGGTGAGCTAACCACAGACTGTAGAAGATGCCAATAGCTCTGCTGCGACCCATAGTGGACAAGTGAGATTTTGTGGGTGCCGACAGTGACAGAGCGGCAAATATAAGTGATCCTACCCCTGGCCTCTGGAAAAGCCCATAACACCGTTGCAGACGCCAAGGAGGGAGCACATCTAGGTGGGCTGCAACAGTAGGCACCAGCAGCCTGAAGCCCCCCCGTGACGGCCCCCACGGCAGAAGAAGGAATCCAAAGGACCACTGTGACTACGAGGAGGGGCCCAGGCCCAGTTAGCAACTGCGGATAGGGATCCTGGTTGGTGCAGTATATACAGCTGCTCCCCCACCACACCAGCAGAAACAAGTGGAAGGAGAAACTAAACTCTATCTCTATGTGGAGGCACAAATCTACAACATCAAGCAATATGAAAAAATACATTAAATCTCCAGAACAGAAGGAAAATAACAAATACACAGAAAACAATCCCAAAGAAAATGAAATACATAACCTAAATGACAATGACTTCAAAACAGCCATCATTAAAATACTCAATGAGTTAAGAGAGAATTCAGATAGACAACTCAACGAGTTCAGGAGCTATGTCACAAAAGAGTTTGATACGATAAAGAAGAACCAAACAGAAATACTGGAAATGAAGAACACAAAAAAGGAGATTAAGAAAAATCTAGATGCACTGAACAGTAGGGCTGATAATATGGAGGAAAGAATTAGCAATTTGGAAGATGGGAATATAGAAATGCTGCAGGCAGAGGAGGAGAGAGAAGTAAGACTAAAAAGAAATGAAGAAACTCTCCAAGAATTATCAGACACAATTAGGAGACGCAACGTAAGGATTATAGGTATACCAGAGGGAGAAGAGAAGGAGAAATGGGCAGAAAGCCTATTCAAAGAAATAATGGCTGAGAACTTCCCAAATCTGGTGAGAGAGATGGATCTTCAGGTGACAGAAGCCAATAGATCTCCAAACTTTATCAATGCAAGAAGACCAACCCCACGGCATATAGTAGTGAAGCTAGCAAAAGTCAACGACAAGGAGAAAATACTAAGGACAGCCAGGCAAAAGAAACTAACCTACAAAGGAACCCCCATCAGGCTATCAGCAGATTTCTCAGCAGAAACTTTACAGGCTAGAAGAGAGTGGAATGATATATTCAAAAATCTGAAGGACAAAAACCTACAGCCGAGAATTCTCTACCCAGTGAAAATATCCTTCAAATACGATGGAGAAATAAAATCTTTCCCAGATAAACAAAAATTAAGGGAGTTCATTGCTACAAAACCTCCTCTTCAGGAAATCCTCAGGAAAACCCTCATTCCTGAAAAATCAAAAAAAGGAAAGGGCCTACAAAACCAAGAGCAGAGGAGATAAGTAGAAGGACAACAACAGAGAGTAGCAGCTCTTCATCAGAACAGATTAGACCATGGGACGAGAAACAAAGGAAATTGAAGAAAACCAGAAAACAAGACATAAAATGGTAGTGGTAGGCCCCCACATCTCAATAATCACTCTAAATGTAAATGGATTGAACTCCCCAATCAAAAGACACAGAGTGGCAGGATGGATCAAAGAACAAGACCCAATAATATGCTGCCTCCAGGAAACACACCTCAGCCCCAAAGACAAACATAGACTCAGAGTGAAGGGATGGAGAACAATACTCCAAGCTAATAATGAACAAAAGAAAGCAGGTGTTGCTATACTAATATCATACAAGGTAGACTTCAAAGCAAAACAGATAAAGAAAGACAAAGAGGGACAGTATATAATGATAAAAGGGACTCTCCACCAAGAAGACATAACACTTATAAATATATACACACCCAACACAGGAGCGCCAAAATTTGTAAAGCAACTCTTAATAGAACTAAAAGAAGACATCAACAACAATACAATAATAGTAGGGGACCTCAACACACCATTAACACCAATGGACAGAACATCCAGACAGAAAATCAACAAGGAAATAATAGAATTAAATGAAAAATTAGACCACATGGACTTAATAGATATATATAGAACACTTCATCCAAAAACAGCAGGTTACACATTCTTCTCAAGTGCACATGGAACATTCTCAAGGATTGACCATATTTTGGGAAACAAAGCAAACATCAATAAATACAAGAGAGTTGAAATAATATCAAGCATCTTTTCTGATCATAATGCTATGAAACTAGAAATCAACTACAAGAAAAAAGCAGAGAAAGGTGCAAAAATGTGGAGACTAAACAACACGCTTCTGAACAAACAATGGATCATTGAAGAAATTAAAGAAGAAATCAAATATTATCTGGAGACAAATGAAATTGAGAACATGACATACCAAATCATTTGGGATGCAGCAAAAGCAGTCCTAAGAGGGAAATTAATCGCAATACAGGCTCACCTCACTAAACAAGAAAAAGCTCACATAAGCAACCTCAAACGACACCTAACAGAACTAGAAAAAGAAGAACAAACAAAGCCCAGAGTGTGTAGAAGGAGGGAAATAATAAAAATAAGAGCAGAAATAAACCATATTGAAACAAAAAAGACAATAGAAAGGATCAATGAAACAAAGAGTTGGTTCTTCAAAAAAATGAACAAAATCAACAAACCTTTAGCCAGACTCACCAAGAAAAGAAGAGAGAAATCTCAAATAAATAAAATTAGGAATGAGAGAGGAGAAATCACAACAGATACCAATGAAATACAAGGGATCATAAGAGAATACTATGAAAAACTATATGCCAACAAATTGAACAACCTGGAAGAAATGGACAACTTCCTAGACTCCTACAACCTCCCAAAACTGAATCAGGAAGAAATGGAGAATCTGAATAGGCCAATCACAAGTAAGGAAATAGAAACGGTAATCAAAAACCTCCCCAAAAATAAGAGTCCAGGACCAGACGGCTTCTCTGGAGAATTCTACCAAACATTCAAAGAAGACTTAATACCTATTCTTCTCAAACTATTCCAGAAAATTGAGGAAGATGGAGTACTCCCTAACACATTCTATAAAGCCAACATCACTCTGATCCCCAAACCTGACAAGGACAACACAAAGAAGGAGAACTACAGGCCGATATCACTGATGAACATAGATGCAAAAATCCTCAACAAAATTCTGGCAAACCGAATACAGCAATACATCAAAAAGATTATACACCATCATCCAGTGGGATTTATATCAGGGACACAGGGATGGTTCAACATCCGCAAGTCAATCAACGTGATACACTACATCAACAAAATGAAAAACAAAAACCACATGATCATCTCAATAGATGCAGAGAAAGCATTTGACAAGATCCAACACCCATTTATGATAAAAACCCTCAATAAAATGGGTATAGAAGGAAAGTACCTCAACATAATAAGGGCCATATATGACAGACCCACAGCCAACATCATACTCAATGGACAAAAACTGAAAGCCATCCCTCTGAGGACAGGAACAAGACAAGGGTGCCCACTTTCACCACTCCTATTCAACATAGTACTGGAGGTGTTGGCCAGAGCAATTCGACAGGAAAAAGAAATAAAAGGAATCCAAATAGGTAATGAAGAAGTAAAACTCTCGCTGTTTGCAGACGACATGATCTTATATACAGAAAACCCCAAAGAATCCATAGAAAAACTATTAGAAATAATCAACAACTACATCAAAGTAGCAGGGTATAAAATCAACATACGTAAATCAGTAGCATTTCTATACACTAACAATGAACTAACAGAAAAAGAACTCAAGAACTCAATCCCATTCACAATCGCAACGAAAAGAATAAAATACCTTGGGATAAACTTAACCAAGGAAGTGAAGGATCTATACAATGAAAACTACAAGACTTTCTTGAAAGAAATTGACGACGACATAAAGAGATGGAAAGACATTCCATGCACATGGATTGGAAGAATAAACATAGTTAAAATGTCCATACTACCTAAAGCAATCTACAGATTCAATGCTATCCCAATCAGAATCCCAAAAACATTCTTCACAGAAATTGAACAAAGAATCCTAAAATTCATATGGGGCAAGAAAAGACCACGAATTGCTAAAGCAATCCTGAGCAAGAAAAACAAAGCCAGCGGAATCACAATCCCTAATTTCAAAACATACTACAAAGCTGCAGTGATCAAAACAGCATGGTACTGGTACAAAAACAGGTCCACAGATCAATGGAACAGAATTCAAAGCCCAGAGATAAAACCACACATCTATGGACAACTAATCTTCAACAAAGGAGCAGAGGGCCTACAATGGAGAAAAGAAAGTCTCTTCAACAAATGGTGCTGGGAAAACTGGACAGCCACATGCAAAAGATTGAAAATTGACCATTCTTTTTCACCACACACCAAAATAAACTCAAAATGGATCAAAGACCTAAAGATTAGGCCGGAAACAATAAGTCTTCTAGAAGAGAATATAGGCAGTACACTCTTTGACATCAGTTTCAAAAGAATCTTTTCAGACACTATAACTCCTCAGTTGAGGGAAACAATAGACAGAATAAACAAATGGGACTTCATCAGACTAAAGAGCTTCTTCAAGGCAAGGGAAAACAGGATTGAAACAAAAAAACAGCTCACTAATTGGGAAAAAATATTTACAAGCCACTTATCTGACAAAGGGTTAATCTCCATAATATACAAAGAACTCACACGGCTTAACAACAAAAAAACAAACAACCCGATCAAAAAATGGGCAGAGGACATGAACAGACATTTCTCAAAAGAAGATATAAATATGGCCAATAGACACATGAAAAGATGTTCATCATCGCTAATCATCAGGGAAATGCAAATCAAAACTACACTAAGATATCACCTTACACCCGTTAGATTGGCAAAAACATCTAAAACCAAGAGCAACAAATGTTGGAGAGGTTATGGAGAAAAAGGAACCCTCATACACTGTTGGTGGGAATGCAAACTGGTACAGCCACTATGGAAAACAGTATGGAGATTTCTCAAAAAGTTAAAAATAGAAATACCCTATGACCCAGGCATCCCATTACTGGGTATCTATCCTAAGAACCTGAAATCAGAAATCCCAAGAGTCCCTTGCACCCCTATGTTCATCATAGCATTATTTACAATAGCCAAGACGTGGAACCAGCCTACATGCCCAGAAACTGATGATTGGATAAAGAAGATGTGGTATATATACACAATGGAATACTACTCAGCCATAAAAAAAGACGAAATTGGCCCATTCACAACAATGTGGATGGACCTCGAGGGTAGTATGTTAAGCGAAATAAGCCAGTCAAAGAAAGACGAACTCTATATGACTCCACTCATAGGTGGAAGTTAATATATTGACAAGGAGATCTGATCGGTGGTTACCAGGGAAAAGGGGGGGTGGGGGGAGGGCACAAAGGGGGAAGTGGTGTACCCACAACATGACTAACAATAATGTACAACTGAAATCTCACAAGATTGTAATCTATCATAACATTAATAAAAAAAAAAATAGATCCATAGTTGCCTGGGTCTAAAAGTAGAGGGGAATTGACTATAAAAGGGTATAAACGAACTAAAGGAAATAGTCTATATCTTGACTATGGTGGTGATTACATGGATATATAAATTTGTCAACATTCATCAAAATGTATACTTTATATGAATGCATTTCATTATATGTAAATTACTCCTCAAAAAAATTGACTAAAGAATAAAATATGTAGGCAAGAATATTAAAGAAAAATGTGAAAAGTAGATGAAACCAGGGACTTTTGACTTTCCAGCTATTTTAACTTACTATAATTTACATGAAAACCATGTGACAAATATTAGAAAAGCTATTAATATAAATCATTCCATTAATAAAGGAGTATAACCTCAAGGTCATCTCAATAAGTGCTAAAAAGTTATTTAATAACCATTACAATTCACCTTCCAGAAACAAAAAAATGAATAGAAACTAAACTAGTAATAGAAAATTTCCTTAACCTGTTAAAGATTATCTGTCAGAAACCAAGAGTGCACATCATATGTGATAGTGAAACAAGCATTTCAATACAAGTGCCTGCTAACATCTATGACTGAACATTGTACTGGAGGATCATTCTAGAATCATTACTAGGACTCAACAAGGGAAGTCCATACATCCTAGGAGATACATATATACATACATCCTAGAGAAGGTACTGGAAAACGTGGGCTTGTATTTGCTTATCATAGTGACCAGGGTACGATAAAGGCAAACAGTGGGTAGGGGCCAAAGATACTAGATATTTTCAGTTCAAGGGACAGTTCCACAAATAAAAAAATTGTCCCATGTTCCAAACAATTTTCTGATTTCCTACTGTTTTATATATAAACGCAAAGCATTTTTTGCAAGGATTGAATATACACTGAAAATTTTCCAGGAAATGAAACTATGACATAATTTGAGAGAATATTGTACTTTGTTTTTATCTAAATTTTACCAAGATTTGTTGACCATTTAGAAAAATTTTGTTACCTGTAGCACCACTGTAGATATTTGAATAGCTTATACATCACATCTATATCAGTCAAAATTTGTACTTGTCACATTCCCAATGGTAATATTCTTAGATGGAAGCATCTGACAACTTCATTGTGGCTGTTAGTATATTTGTGTCCCAAACGTTGACATATTGAAATGGTACTATCTTATTATAAAATACTTTTCCTTTAGTTCTCCTTCTATTACATTATGGCATAATACTTTTGGTTCAGAAATCATGAGATTAAATAGTTTATATTACCTAAGAATTTCATTCCAGGGGCCAGCCCTGTGGCCGAGTGTTTAAGTTCACACACTCCGCTTTGGCGGCCCAGGGTTCGGATCCTGGGCACGGGCACAGCACCGCTCATTAGGCCTTGTTGAGGCAGCATACCACATGCCACAACTAGAAGGACCTACAACTAGAATATACAACTATGTACTGGGGGGATTTGGGTATAAAAAAGCAGGAAAAAAAAAGAAAAGATTGGCAACAGTTGTTAGCTCAGGTGCCAATCTTTAAAAAAAAATTTTTCATTTCACATTAGTAAAGATACAGTTACATTATTTTTGTTATAAATATGATGGAATTGACAACCATTGTTCTAGTGTGACAAATGAAGTAACTGAAGGAAAATATAAGAAGGGAAAAATAGAAGCTGTTTGCTAGACATATAATTGTATTCTTAGAAAACTCAAGAGAGTCAACTAAAATCTATTAGAATTGATAACAGAGATTACTATGGTAGCAGTTACAGGATAAGTGTTAGGTCAGATTGATGGTCATATATAAACATACAATGGTTTTATTTTTCTTCATAAATATCAACTTTGTTTTGCAAGCCTCTCTCCCCGTCCTAACCCTATGCTAGCGGAGATGGGGTGGAGGGTAGTGATGAACACTAAGCATTACCCTTGACTGTCTCTTCTGTTAGACATAGATTTCACTCCACATGGTGGTGATTTCCTGTAGAGATGCAGAGAGCGGCTGGCGACTAGGGGAGAGCAAGGTTCACATTCTCCCTCTCACTCTTTCTCCTCTCTGTTCCCTGAGCCAAAGCTCCCAGCAGAAGGGGACCAGACCACAATAATGGATGGTGAGCAGGAAAGGCTTTCCCTCTGGGCCGCAATCATTCCTCTATTGAGTTCTTTTCCATTCTTGTTAAAGAAGGGGAGAGGGAAGGAGTGGAAAGGAGAAAGAAAATTTTAAAAAGAAAGTAAAAGAATAGTAAAATAAAGAAGAAAAAGGGATATCTATGGGCATGATTAGAAAAAAGAAGCATATGCTCCGAAATATTCAAGAACTTGGCTCACTTCGGGGGTGGGGGCAGTTGGGGGGCATTATAGATGACTTTTACTTTATACAGCTCTATATTTTAAAAACTTTACATTATGATCCAGCAACTCAACTCTTAAGTATATAACCAAGATAAAACATATGTCCACACAAAAACTGTACACAAATGTTCATAACAGCCTTATTCATAATAGCCAAAAAGTGAAAATAACCCAAATGTCCATCAACTGATGAATGAATAAATAAAATGTGGCATATCCATATGGTGGAATATCATTTGGCAATAAAAAGAAATTAAATACTGATATGTGGTACAACATAGATGATCTTTGAAAACATTATGCTAAGTGAAAGAAGCCAGTCTCATGTTATATGATTCCATGTATATGAAAAGTCCAGAATAGGCACATTTATTACAGAAAGTAGATCAGCAGTTGCCCAGGGTTGGGGGAATGGGAGGAGTGGGGAACAATAGCTAAGGGATACAAGATTTCTCTGTGGGGTAATGAAACTATTCTAGGATTGATTGTGGTGGTGGATGCACATATCTGTGAATATACTAAAAGCCGTTGAAATGTACATTTTAAGTGAGTCAACCGTATGCTGTGTGAATTATATCTCAATAAACTGTTAATAAAACTTTACAAAGAGCATGCATAACTTTTATACTAATAAAAATTAGTGATTTTATCTGTTAAATGTACATATTATCATATAGATTTGTTATATATTACAGATTTGCCCCCAAAATACCTGAACTATTATAATAGGACTCTGCCTTGAGTCCCCTGGATAATGACTGTTATAAATGGGTAGGTTATGTAACAAAAGCAGGAGGGAATACAACACAGTATTGGCAAAAAGAAAAGAAAAAGAAAAGCAACATACAGCAGTGAACAAAATGGAGAATCCAGAAATAGACTCAGCTAAATATAAACTCATTATATGATATCATAAGCTTTTTAAAACTCTGAGGTGAGAACACTTTCTTTAATGAATGGTGTTAGAATAATTAGAGAGTAATTTGGGGAGGAAAGAAAATCAGATACATATCTTACAACACACTGCAAAAAGATACTCCAGATCGATTGAAGTGTTAAACATAAAAATCATATTAAATAAAATAAAAAAAGAAATGAAAATGGAGCATTTATCAGATCTGTGGAGGATTGGTAACTTTCTCAACTCTAAAAGCAATAGAAAAGTATCACTACAGCCAGACATTCAAATACATAAAATTTTTCACTTCTACATCTTGGCAATTAAGCAAATTAAGATAAAAAGCCAGCAGATTAGAGCCAGCCCTGATGGCCTAGTGGTTAAAGTTGGGCACGTTCCACTTTGGTGGCCGGAGTTCAGTTCCCCGGCACAGAACCACATCACTCGTCTGTCAGTACCCATGCTGCGGCAATGGCTCACATAGAAGAACCAGAAGGACTTACGACTAGAACATACAACTATGTACTGGCACTTTGGGGAGGGAAAAAAAAACCCCACCAGATTAAAATATATTTGTAAAAAATATGACGAAGGATTAATAGAAAGGTCTTATTCTAGCTATGAGAAGAAAAAATAACCCAGTTGGTAAAAAGACAAAGGAAATGAAGAGACAATCTGCATTAGGAGAACTAACAGTAAACATACATAAAAAGGCTAATGATTGCTAGTAATCAAAGAAATGCAAATTAAAGTGACTGCACTCTGAACGCTGGCACCACTGTATTAACCTGTGTGGTTGCCTTGGATCCTGGGCCCTTACTTTCTTCAGCAAATAGACCTGGTTTCCCCTTCTCTCATTTGGGCCGAGCTAAATTCATACTCAAATACAATAACCTCATGATCTACACAAGGTTAAAATTATCTCCCATTTATTCTCCTTTTTTCCCCACCTTCATCTTCCATATATTTTCCGGAAAAAACAAAGTTATTGAACATGTGTAAAAACACACCGCTTCCAATTCTTCTTCTTCTTTTCTCTTTTAAGTAAGCAAGTTATAAATCTATAAAGCATACATAAATGAACTTTTTAACCTCTGAGCTACCAGATGTCTCATGGTTCCTTCAGACACAGTTCAGCAGGCCTGTGAAGTAGCTCTGATGGGAGAGACATCTCAAGCACTTACAGCTCTCCCTGACTCCCACTCCTTGCCTTGCGTTCATCCCGAGACCCCTGCCATTGCCCCCCACCCAGCATCACTCCGTGAACCCTTTCTCCTTCCTCCAACTTTGTGCTCTCACAAATTTGCCTGAGACAACATGGGCAGTGCCTCTCTGAAACAGATGCTTCATGACCCTTGTTTGGCTCTTGTCACATATTCCCCCTCCCTTTTATAAAAAAAAAAAAAAAAAAAAAAGGTTGTCATTGTTTTGTTTTTAAAACAAGACTGTTAATTTAGCCAAAAAGCAAAAATAATTTAATTATAATTTTTGATGCTAGCACACTGGTACAATCCCATGCCACTAATACAAGTGGAAAATGATACAAAGCCATAAAATTGTGCATTCTTTTTGATTCTGTGAATGTATGTGTGTGAAGATATTCATTACAGTAAAATTTATAATGGTAAAAAAAAATGGTGCTTTCTAAATGTACAGTAACAAGGAAAGAGTTAAATTGTGAGCCTGCCCCCTTGCAAAGACTGATTGGAATAAGGATGTATAGTTGACCCAATCCATCAGATGGCCAGTGACCTATCATCTGAGGGACCTGGCAAGAAAAGACAAACTGAGCCTATTAGAGTCTTTCTCTCTCAAATTAAGCAATAGCGGGACCAGTCCCAGTGGCCTAGTGGTTAAGTTTGCTGCACTCTGCTTTGGCAGCCCAGGTTTGGTTCTGGGGTGTGGACCTACCCCACTCATCTGTCAGTGGCCATGCTGTGGCAGCAGCTCACATACCAAAAGAGGGAGATTGGCAGCAGATGTTAGCCCAGGGCGAATCCTACTCAGCAAAAAACTAAAATAAAATTAAGCAATACCTATTGCCAATTGCAGGTAGGTATTAGAGCTGGAATATCATCTAGACTAGCAGTTCTCTAACTTTAATGTGCCTGAGAATCACCTAAAGAGCTTGTTAAACTACAGATTGCCAGGCCCCACCAGAGTCTCTGATTCAGTAGGTCTGGGATGGGCCCCAAGAGTTTGCATTTCTAACACATTCCCAGGTGATTCTGATGCTGCTGGCCTAGAGACCACACTCTGAGAACCGCTGATCAAGATATTGCCAAGGTGCAACTATTTCTGGACCACGGGCAAACAGCAGATGTACAGAAGGGAGAAGGATGGAGAAGACCACAGAGGGAAGCAGAGACCAGCTATGGTTCCTGACTACTTTCCAGTTCCCATGAGCCCAGCTGTACTTGGGTTCCTAATTTTAGATTCTATGTGACCTCTGTGTATCCTGATACTAAACTCCCTTTTATTTGACTTAACTTGAGTCTCGTCGCAGTGTAAAAAGCCTGCCTAGAACACAGGTGAAAGAATATTGTGTCCTACAGTGGAGACAAAGTGCATTATTTCCAACTCCATTTCAACCCACCCCCTAGGTAACCAAGGTAAGAAGTTGGTATATGTATTTCCACATCTTTCTCTAAGCTCCATATACAGATATATGCAAGGGTTTTACTATTTCTTTTACAAAAATTAAACTGTTCTGAGTTAGGCTTCAGATTCTACTCCTGTAATAGGCCAACATATTTGTGGCTTAAACACAATGAAAGTTTACTTCTCTCTCAAATAACAGTCCCAAGGTACATGGTCCGAAACTGGCAAGGCAGTTCTGTTTTCGTGGTCATCTTGGAATCTAACCTTCCATCTTGCAGTTCGACCATCCTTAGGGGTTGCCTCAAACACATTTTCCAGAGTGGCTCACACCATGTCTGTATTCTAGTCAACAGGAAGGGGAAAGGATGAGGGCAGGGAGGGAATTCCTGCCCTTTAAGAACAGAATCTCAAAGGTGCACAGATCAGTTCGAATCATTTCCCCTTGGCCGTAATTTAGAACCATGCACACAACTAGCTGCAAAGGAAGCTTGGAAATAGTGTCTTTAGCTGGCCAGTCATGTGCCTGGTTAAAATTTGTAATTTCTTGGGGAAAAAAGAAAAGGAAAAGGGGAGAATGGATCTTGGGGGACATTTAGCAATCTCTGCCACACAGACTATACACAGTGCTCTGTAATTTATTTCATAATGTTCCTCCAAATCAATAAATACAGAGCCAATTTGCTTTAATAGGTGCCAATTTATTACCTCATCGTGTAGTTATAATGCATTCAACTATTCCTATATTGGTGGAATTTCAGGTTAAGTCCATCTTTTGTACCCATAAAGTTTTTTCAATAAACATACTTGTTCATAGATTCTTGCTTCCAAGAGTTTTTGCTTCTGTAGGATGAATTGCCCAAAATGAGTTAAAGGATATGTACATTTATATATATGTTGCCAAATTACTTCCCCAAAAGGCTATAATAATGTTATACATTCATCGGCAATGGATGAGAGTCCCCATTTCCTCGTGTTATCATTAATGCTCTTATTCTTTGCCCATGTGAATGGGTGAGAAATTCTACCCCATTGTTACTGAAATCTGAATTTCTCTGGGTGCAAGTGAAGTCTAGTGTACTGTCATATCTTTATTAATGATTTGAACTTCCTCTTCTGTGTATTTCTGGTTCATATTTGTATCCACTAGGATCCAAGCAGGAAAGAGAATTCAACCCAGAGTGTTCAAATGCAGGGATCATAATGAAGTCAGTACTTACAGAGCTGGGGGTAGGACTAAGGGAGTCAATGAAAGATGAAAAGCTGATGAGGCACTCAAAGATGAAACAACAAGAAATCATTGCTGCCTCCCAGGGCTGAAGGGACAAAACAGTGTTACCCAGTCAGCCCAGTGAGTACTGAAGAATGGAGGAAAATCTGTCCCGTGGGAACTGCTGAGGCAGAAGCACTTAGCTTCCATCTGAGACTTACCACCAGAGGTGGGAAACATCCCAACTTTTCTCTCCTTCAGCCCTCCACTCTCCTGCTGGTAATTCCCTTTGGCCAAATCTAATGGGCAAGCCAGCCAGCAAGGATCCCAGGTGATGCAATCCACAGGGCAACCTCCCAGGGCACAGATGCAGGCAGAGGGCAGATAATAGATCTGGGGAAGAAACAGAAAAACCTGCACAGTGTCCTTTACCCTTTTCTATTGGGTGTGTGTCTTTTCCCTATCAATTGATGAGAACTTGTCAAACACTGGGGACATTAATGTCTAACATATGTGCAAATGATTCCCCAGTCCATCACTGTCTATTGACTTTTTTTTTAAAGATTGGCACCTGAGTTAATGACTGTTGCCAATCTTTTTGTTGTTGTTCTTCTTCTCCCCTAAGTCCCCCAGTACATAGCTGTATATTCCAGTTGTGAGTGCCTCTGGCTGTGCTATGTGGGACGCCACCTGAGCATGGCATGATGAGTGGTGCCACGTCCGCGCCCAGAATTTGAACCAGAGAAACCCTGGGTCGCTGAAGCGAAGCACACAAATTTAACCACTCGGCTGCAGGGCTGGACCCAATTGACTCTTGTCTATGGTTTATCTTTCCATAAAAACTATTTTTATGGTCTAGGATTCTACCTTGCTTAAGACAATCTCCACCTTTACCTCCAAGGTTTGACAAATAGTCTCCTACATTATCTTCAAAAGTTTTCTTAACTTTTGCATCTTTGGTCCCTTTTTGAATTTATTTTTGTACAGGGCATGAAGTAGAGAGTCTAGCTTTGTTTCCTTCCAGAAGAAGAGCCAATTATCCAAGCCATGTAAATCATACTTTCTCCACTGACGTAAAATAACAGCTTTGTCGTGAAAGCTTGGAATACATATTTAGATTTATTTCTGAGCTTGCTGTACCACTCCTTCACTAGTTGGGTGGGTGGTACTCTAGGGAGCATGGCATAAAAGCATTTAAAAACCTGTAGGGAGGAATCAAAGTCCGCAAAGTGAGAGAATGCCTTAGAAATTCATGAAAAAAATTTTTTGAGATTGACATGACATACTAGATGCTAAAAATTTCTATAAAGCTGTTCTAATCAAAAGAGTACAGTATTGTCCCAGGAACAGATGAATAAATAGATACAAATTGATACAAATTGAATTTGAGAGCTCGCAGTTGTATTCTACTACTCTGATACAGCAGCTATTTTTAGTTCTTTATATTGTCTTCCTCTCTTTATCTGTATAACCCAATGGTCAGCCTCCTGATTATCCCGAATTCATCAGCTTTCTGGGAGCAATTTTGTTTTGTTTTGTTTTTTGTCTCAACCTAGCTCCCTCTTGCACTTGTGCTTCATGGTTGTTCCTAGAACATTTTCATGGGTCATTTCTTCTCCTAAAGTATCCAGCTTCCTGTCCTTTTTCTCATCTTTCTTTCTCTGATCTCACTCTTCATCTCCACCAGCTTCCCATTCCCTCCCTCCTCCCCCGCTTCATTTGCCCCAGGATATTAAAAATTCACCTGTCTTTATTTTGAAGAGCAATGCTATATTACTTATCTCACACTACCCCAGGCCAGCCCTAAGCTCTAGATTGTTAAAACCACAGGAGTCTATGAAGTATTTGGCAAAGCAAAGATAGCTCACTTTCTGAGGATTTCTGCCTCCAGCTTTTTATTTATTTATTCTTTTTATTTTTATTTATTTACTTATTTTAGGAAGATTAGCCCTAAGCTAACATCTGCACCAATCCTCATTTTGCTGAGGAAGACTGGCCCTGAGCTAACATCCGTGCCTGTCTTCCTCTACTTTATACCTGGGACGCCTACCACAGCATGCACCTGCAAACTTAACCACTGCGCTACTGGACCGGCCTCTCCAGCTTTTTAAAGGAACAACTTTTTCTCCTTGCTCCATATGCATAATTCTCACAGAGTTGTAATGACAGTTTATATACGTACAAATTTGTGTGCTACTTTCATTTGCTGTTGTTTCATCAAATGTACATACATATAAATTTGTGTTCTACTTTTCTACTTTTTCATCTACTTTTTCATAAGTAGCTTTCTCATCATGGGTCTTGTTTTTAAAAACTCTATGATTACATCATGTAGAGATGACATAATTGACAATCATTTCTCTAGCATTGAACATTTAAAATATTTCCACTGTTTTGCTGCAGAAAATTTGTTATAAAATATTTTTAAACAATAAAAGATCTCTTTCTATCAAATTATTTTCTGAAAGTAAACCCCTTGGAATATGCAGAATGAGAAAAGAAGAGTTTACATTTTTATTACTCTTGACATACATTGTTAAATTTTACACAGCACAATTCTACCAATTTACAATGCCACCAGTAATGAATATTTCTCTATAGCCTCTCTTGTTTTGGATTTTGTGTTTTCAAAAAAGTGTTCCAAAGTTGGAGATGCAAATTGCACTTTGTTATTATTTCCATTTGATTACCAGGACTGTTGAAAAGTTTGCCACTTATTTAAAATTTGTGTTTTCTCTTCTGTGTACTGTCGGTCCTTGTCTGTTTGTAATTGACTTCTTGATGCTCTCATTCACACACTTCATAGAGGGTATATGTTAATCCTTTATCACATCTGCTGTAACTGTTTCCTCCAATCTCCTCTTTTCTTTCTCTTTAGATTTTGTATGTAGAAATTCTGAATTTTTACTTTGTCCTAGCAATTCAATTTTTTCCTTCTTATTCATTGACTTATGTTTGAAACTAGTAGAAGAAAATCAGGAATGTATGAATTCAAATTCCACCGTTCCTCTTCTCGCTCTGCCGCTCTGGGTGACTGAGCAGGTGACACAGCCCTTTAAGCCCTGTTCCCATCTGTGAAGGCCTGATCTCACTGGCAATGGCACCGAGCTCACAGGGTCTTATGAGGATTAAATGAGATAATGCATAAACTGAACCTGGTACGTAGCAATTGATGAAAGTAGTTCATCATTGTTATTATTATCATTCTTTTATTCCTTCAGTAATTAGAAAAATGATTGTTTTACCATAGCCGTGACAACTGACCTATTATTTTTTAATTTTATTGAGATCATAATAGTTTATAACATTGTGAAATTTCAGTTGTACGTTATTATTTGTCAGTCGCCATATAAATGTGTCCCTTTACCCCTTATGCCCACCCCACAACACCCTTCCGCTCTGGTAACCACTAATCTGTCCTCTTTGTCCATGTGTTAGTTTGTCTTCCACATATGAGTGAAATCATATGGTGTTTGTCTTTGTCTAGCTTATTTTGCTTAATATAATACCCGCAAGGTCCATCCATGTTGTTGCAAATGGGACGATTTTGTCTTTTTTTATGGCTGAGCAGTATTCCATTTATGGCTGAGAGTCTGTGTGTGTGTGCATCTATATATATACATATATAGACACACCGTCTATTATCCATTCTTCAGTCAATGGTCACTTGGGTTGCTTCCATGTCTCACCTATTGTGAATAATGCTGCAGTGAACATAGGGCTGCATAAGTCTCTTTGAATTGTTGATTTCAAGTTCTTTGGATAAATACCCAGTAGTGGGATAACTGGGTCATATGGTATTTCTATTTTTAATTTTTTGAGAAATCTCCATACTGTTTTCCACAGTGGCTGCACCAGTTTGAATTCCCAACAGCAGAGTATGAAGGGTCCCTTTTCTCTACATCCTCTCCAACATTTGTTATTTTTGTCTTGGTGATTATAGCCATTCTAACTGGTAAAGGCAATATCTTAGTTTTTTTTTTATTTTTCCTTTTTCTCCCCAAAGCCCCCTGGTACATAGTTGTATATTTTTAGTTGTGGGTCCTTCTAGTTGTGGCATGTGGGATGCCTCCTCAGCATGGCTTGATGAGCAATGCTATGTCTGCGCCCAGGATCTGAACCGGCAAAACCCTGGGCCACTGAAGCAGAGCCTGCAAACTTAACCATTCAGCCATGCCGAGGTGATATCTTAGTGTAGTTTTGATTTGATGATTAGTGATGTTGAACATCTTTCCATGTGCCTATTGGCCATCTGTATATTCTCTTTGAAAAAATGTACATATCCTCTGCCCATTTTTTGATCAGGTTGTTTGGGGGTTTTTTGTTGTTGCTGAGTTGTGAGAGTTCTTTATATATTTTGGAGATTAACCCCTTGTCAGATATATGATTTGCAAATATTTTCTCCCATTTGGGTTTTTTTTTTTCTCATTTTATTCCTGGTTTCCTTTGCCTTGCAGAAGCTCTTTAGTCTGATGAAGTCCCACTTGTTTATTTTTTCTTTTATTTCCCTTGCCCAAGTAGACGTGGTATTCAAAAAAGATCCTTCTAAGACCAATGTCAAAGAGGTAACTACCTATATTTTCGTCTAGGAGTTTTATGGTTTCAGGTCTTACCTTCAAGTCTGATCCATTTTGAGCTAACTTTTGTGTATGGCAAAAGATAATGGTTTACTTTCATTCTTTTGCATGTGGCTGTCCAGATTTCCCAACACCATTTATTGAAGAGACTTTCCTTTCTCCATTGTATGTTCTTAGCTCCTTTGTTGAAGATTAGCTGTCCGTAGATGTATGGTTTTATTTCTGGGCTTTCAATTCTGTTCCATTGATCTGTGGGTCTGTTTTTGTACCAGTACCATGCTGTTTTGATTACTCTAGGTTTGTAGTCTATTTTGAAGTCAAGGATTGTGCCTCCAAATTTCTTCTTTTTTTCTCAGGATTGCTTTAGCTATTCAGGGTCTTTTGTTGCCCCATGTGAATTTTAGGATTCTTTGTTCTATTTCCATGAAGAATGTCATTGGGATACTGACTGGGATTGCACTGAATCTGTAGGATGTTTTAGGTAGTATGGACATTTTAACTATATTTATTCTCCCCATCCATGTGCATGGAATATCTTTCCACTTCTTTATGTCATCATTGATTTCTCTCAATAATGTCTTATACTTTTCATTGTATAGGTCTTTCACCTCCTTGGTTAAATTTATCCCTAGATATATTCTTTTTGTTGCAATTGTAAATGGCATTGTATTCTTGAGTTCTCTTTCTGTTAGTTTGTTATTAGAGTACAGAAATGCAACTGATTTGTGTAAGCTGATTTTGTATCCTGCAACTTTGCTGTAGTTGTTGATTATTTCTAATAGTTTTCCAATGGATTCCTTAGGGTTTTTTACATATAAAATCATCTCACCTGTAAATAGCGAGAGTTTCACTTCTTCATTGTCTATTTGGGTTCCTTTTATTTCTTTTTCTTGCCTAATTGCTCTGGCCAATACCTACAGTACTGTGTTGAATAAGAGTGGCAAGTGTGGGCACACTTGTCTTGCTCATGTTCTCAGAGGGATGGCTTTAGTTTTTCCCCATTGACTATGATGTTGGCTGTGGGTTTGTCATATATGGCCTTTATTATGTTGAGGTACTTTCCTTCTATGCCCATTTTATTGAGGGTTTTTATCATAATGGATGTTGGATCTTGTCAAATGCTTTCTCTGCATCTATTGAGATGATCATGTGATTTTTATTCCTCATATTGTTAATGTGGTATATCATATTGATTTATTTGCAGATGTTGAACCATTTCTGCATCCCTGGTATAAATCCCACTTGATCATGGTGTATGATCCTTTTAATGTATTGCTGTATTTGGTTTGCCATTATTTTTTTGAGGATTTTTTGCATCTATGTTCATCAGTGATATTGGCCTGTAATTTTCTTTCTTTGTGTTGTCCTTGTCTGGCTTTGGGATCAGGGTGATGCTGACCTCGTAAAATGTTTTAGGAAGTGTTCCAGACTGACCTGTTATTTTTATTAGTAGTTTTATTTTTAATCTCAATAATCCACATGTAGCTTATTTTGATGTGTATATAATGGGTGAGTCTGAAGCAAGAGAAGGAGATGGGGTACAAGCACCAGACCACATCCATCAAGGATTCTCGTGGGCACCATCATGAGGTGAATTGGGAGCATTTTTATAGAAGAAGAAGGGCTTATACATTAAGCTAGAGAGGTTACTTAATATATAGGTTGTCCAAATTAACACCTGCCAATAAACAAGAATCAAAATGGCAAGTGATGAGCCACAGAGGGTAATGCATCTGTAAACATGAGTGGACAACAGTTCAGAGTCTGAGGGACAAAATGAGGAAGTGCAGCAACAAAATGCAGCAAGCTGAAACCCAGAGGCACAGTGAAATGGGCCAATATTTAGCCAGTAAGCACCACAATGGCCATACAGTGAGACACTGAAACATGTTTGTTATGCTTGAATGTGCATTTCTATAAGGGAATCAGCTCATTGCAGGGAGAAAATTATAACCTTCATCAGGAAATAAAGAAGCCCTCAGTTCAGCTGCTACACTGACTGCATGAGCCCTTTCAGCTATATTTTACAAAAATTAAAAGTGAGTACTCACACCCAGAGCCCTTTTCCCCAGCTTGAGCCAGGTTGCACTGCCTACTGGACCCACCTGAACAGCGCTCAGAGCCCATTGCCATCTGCACTATTCCAGTACCTGCCAGCTAGCTTAATTAAAGCATTACCAGCATTTTCCCACTCTATCGTACAGTACATTTGAAACATCCATGGTGACAGCCTCCAGCCACACTGAGATGCCTGTCTGGGCAGTCTAAGTTATCTCCTTATGTGCAAACTACTATTTTTATTAGCATTCCGGTTACAGATTTGCATAGATTTTGAGTGATCTGTCTCTAACCCTATTTTCCCTAGCCCTATTGTTTGTACTGCTTGGTTTTGCAGAACACAAGGTTTTTCAGGAATGCATAGGTGGTGGACCCCACTGTGCACAGCCTCACATCCTCTTGGTCGTACATTCAATCCCAGCCATTGTTTGGGGATACAATTCATACAGGCTTCAGCCTGTCTCCTCTGGCCATGCCTCACCCTCTCACCTCTGGAGGGCCTCTCTGATGTGGTGGTGTGGGATCCATCTGATAGGTGGTGGGGATGTGAAGCCCAGTTGCCCACTGCAGTGACCAACGCAAATGGCTTGGCTTTCCCTCCTTCCCTGGCCAGTCTCCCTAGTCCCTCCCTCCTGCTCTCGGGTCACCTTCCACAGTAAAGCATCTACACACACAGCCTTGTCTCAGGCTTTTCTTCTAAGGGAACTATGACAACATGTGCCGCATTAAAGTCAAAACACCTTTACTCACTGTCGGTCAGTAATCATTGCCTAATCCTTCTAAGGGCCTTTGTCATCCTTCCCCAGGACCCCCGGACCTCCTTATGATTCCCGACCTAAAGGAGTAATATCTAGCAGAGTAGGGGGCTGCCAGCATTCCACTCCAGCCCTACAACAGCATCTGTTCTCAGTGATCGGTACCTCTGCCAAACCAGCATTAAATATTTTAGATATCATCCTGGCAGTGAGAAATGGGTATAGATGAGTGCCAACAAGTCCCTACGTCCCTTTTAACTGTGGCCTATGTAGGATACTCCCAATGAACTGGGGACTATTTATAAAGGCAAAGTTAGAGGACTGGGTAATTTGGACTACACGTTCACCAAGGTTGACCAGAAAAAGTTGGGTGAAATATTAAAAGTAATAAGAGATCTAGCAAAAAAATAAAGAAACACGATGCCAAATTCTGAGAGAAGATGGAAATCCAGAGAAGAAATCCCAGAGTTTGTGCCACTTTTCCCCTCGATGAAACTGTCAATTAAGAAAGAGGTGTCATAAGAAGCCAAGAAATGGAGCTGTGCTTTTGGACGGTCTTTAGAGCTTGGGAAATAAAAATTGGAGTTGAAGGCATGCAACAGGTTGAGGTAGCCTGGTAACTGCATCCCCCCGCCTTGTTTTAAGGTTAGGATCCCAAAATGTTACCTAGGAGTAAGGATGAATCAGAAATAGAATAACCTTTGGGGCTGGCCCAGTGGCACAGCGGTTAAGTTCACACGTTCAGCTTCTCGTTGGCCCGGGGTTCGCAGGTTCGGATCCCGGGTGCAGACATGGCACTGCTTGGCAGGCCATGCTGTGGTAGGCGTCCCACATATAAAGTAGAGGAAGATGGGCACGGATGTTAGCTCAGGGCCAGTCTTCCTCAGCAAAAAGAGAAGGGTTGGCAGCAAATGTTAGCTCAGGGCTCATCTTCCTCAAACAAACAAACAAAAGAAATAGAATAGCCCTTAAAGGAGCAGAAGCCCAGCTTTGAATCATCTCAGTCACTGAAATTGGATTAGGGCAATTCTGGACTGGTGGTGCCTCTAGCTCTGCCTCTCTGGAGGAAAACAACATCACCCTAAGCCTCAAAATATTTCTATATTATTTTAGGTACAAGATCGAGTATTCAATAAAAAATAACCAAACACCTGAACTGACAAGACTGACAAGATGACATGAGCAAAAACCAAAAGAAAGACAGACATAGAAACAGACCCACAAGTGATCCAGATAATGGAGTCATCAAATACAGTTATTTATGAATATGGTTAATATTGCTAAATATGCTTAACATGGTTAATATGCCTATGATTAAAGAGACAAAAAACAACTCTCAAAATTTTGGCTGAACACTGTAAACTATAAAGAAAGAAACAATGGAAAATCTATATCGCATATGTATAAGAAAATAAGACACGACTTCACACCCGCTAGGATGCCTGTTACCAAAAACACAGAAAATAACAAGTGTTCACATGGATGAGGAGAAATTAGAACCCTTGTGCATTGCTTGTGGGAATACAAAATGGTGTAGCAGCTGTGGAAAACAGTGTGATGATTCCTCAGAAAATTAAAGAGAATTTCCATATAACCCAGCAATTCCACTTGGGTATATACACAAAAGAATTGGAAAGCAGGGATCCAAACAGAGACTTATACACCAGTGTTCATAGCAGCATTATTCACAATAGCCAAAAGGTGGAAACAACCCAAGTGTCTGTCGACAGATGGGTATATACACAAAATATTTCACACACGCCCACACACACACACATACAATGGTATACTATTCAGCTTTTAAAAGAAAGGAAATTCTGACACACGCTGCAACATGGATGAACCTTGAAGACATTATGCTAAGTGAAATGAGCCACGTACAAAAAAAAATATTGCATGATTCCACTTACGTGAGGGACCTAGAGTAGTCGAATTCATAAAGACAGAAAGCAGAATTGTGGATGCCAGGGGCTGGAGGGAGGAGAGAATGGGGAGTTATTGTTGAATGGTATAAAATTTCAGTTTGGGAAGATGGAGTGTTCTAGATAATGGATGTTGGTGATGGTTGCACAATCATGTGAATGTACTTAATGTCACTGAACTGTACACTTAAAAGTGGTTAAAATGGTAACTTTTATGGCATGTTTAATTTACCATAATAAAAAAATTACCATAATAAAAAAGTAACAACAAAAATTTAAAACTCAGTGCATGGGTTTAACAGTTTATTAGACACAGCTGAATCAAGCAGTGAATGGAGGATGGGTCAGAAGAAATTTCCAGAATGAAGCACAGAGAAACAGAAGTTATCCCAAAGAATGATACAGAATTTATGCTCTAGTCTCCAGCACTTGTTTTACCAGGCTTCCTCTGGGACTTCCCCTTATATAGAAGAAGTTAGGCTTAACATGAGCTAGACTAAGTGCTCACCCAGAGAAAAAGGGATGCCAGCTTTGAGACAGGCACCTGTGTACTTAATTCGGTGCACTTAATACTGTTTCACTTAATTCCCCCAACAATTCTAAGAGGTAAGAGCTGTAACCCCCATTTTACAGGATGGATACTCAAGTCAAGTAACTTTCCCAAGGCCGCAAACCCAAAAGTCAATTCAACACAGGTGAATCCAGCTCCAAGCCTGTCTCCTACACCAGCATGCTCCTCAAGTGTTTATTCATTCATTCAGTAACTAGTTCTTGTGTTCCTATCAGAAGTCAAAATTGCGCTAGGAGTTATCGTACAGTGGTGAACAAAGCAGACACAGTACCTGCCCTCAGGGAGCTTGCATTCTAGGGATAGACAACTGAGGAAACGAACAAACAAGCAAAATGTTAGGTGGAGAGGGACTGAGGCTGGAGTGTGCATGCTATTTCATATAGTGTGGTCAGGAAGTACATCCCTGATAAGGTGACATTTGAGCAGAAAATCTGAAGGAAATGAGGGCATGAACCTTGTGGATATCTTAGGGAAAAGCTTTTTGAAGCAGAGGAAGAACAAATGCGAAGACTCTGAAGAGGCAGCAAGCTTGCAATGTTTGAGAAATCTGGGGGATGGAGGAGGGAGTATGGGGTACAGGTGGGAGAATGAGTAGAAGTGGATGGAAATAAAGTCAGAGATGTGGCGGACAGGACAGGGAAACAGACTACATACGTGCAGACCATATGTATCCATTTCCTGTTGATGCTGTAACAAATAACCACAAACATAGTGGTTCAAGACCACACAAATTTCATTATCTTACCATTCTGGAGGTCGGAAGTCTGAAATGGGTTTTACTGTGCTAAAATCAAGATGTTGGTAGGGCTGTTGGCATTCCTTCTGGGTGCTTTAGGGGAAAGAATCTATGTCCTTTTCCACCTTCTAGAGGCTGCCTGCATTCCTTGACCCACGGCCCGTTCTCCTCTATCTTCAAAGCCAGCATCAGAGCATCTTCAAATCTCCCTCAGTTCACACTCTCTCTCTCATCTCTGCTTCTATTGTGACATTTCCTTCTCTAACTCTCCTGTTTCCTTCTGTCTCTTGTAAGGACTCTTGTGATTACATTGGGCCCACCTGGTCATCTAGAATAACCTCCCATCTCAAGATCCCTGCCTTAATCACATCTGCGAAGTCTCTATTTGCATGCAGGGTAACATGTTCAAAGGTTCTGGAGATAAGGATTTGGTCCCCTTGGGAGTCTATTATTCTCACTACCCCACCATGGAAAAGACTGGATTTTACTCTAAGTAGGAAGCTATTGGAGGGTTCTGAGCAGAGAGGTATATGATTTGATTTACTCTGAAACGTTTCAAAGGAAGTAGGCATGACAAGCACCAGATACATTGTTAGAATATTGAATAAATCTAAAAGACTCTGGCAAATTTATCATGAATTCCTACTTAATGATCAGCCCACTCTCAACGCTTCTGTGTTCAGAGTTCAGAAGCACAATGAATAGGGGACAGGAAAGGAAAACAATAACACAATTCCCTCCAATGCCTCCTCTTCTCTCTGACCTGGTTTGCTGACAGTAAGTTTCAATATCAATATACATCTCACTGTATGAAAAAGAAATACCCTTCATATAGCAAAGAAAAAGATGAGGGAACTGTGACATTTCTGCCACAGAAGTGGAGATTGAATAGGTTTCTTTTGTTTGTGAAGTAGTACTGCTTGAAAATACATTTTTTGCTAAGTTTTGCAGCAAAAAGAAGAAATTAAAGAGAATGTTTAATATAAACATTGTATATATAAACAGGGTTCTATAAGCCTATATGGATACAAGCTCCATAACACTTGGATGCAAGAAATATCACATTTTTAAATTTTTTAAAAATCAAATTAAACTTAATTCAATCTCTCCCATGGTTGATAGAAATTCACCCTCGACCATTTTGGGAGGCCTCTATACCCATCAAGAGCCCAGGGGGCTTATAGGCACCCCAAAGACATTTCCCTGTCTGTATCATGGATCCTAGACCAGACAACTGTGGTCTATTCAAGAATGGACCACTTCCATTGGGGAGGTCCATTCCTTCCCAGCTAAACTTACTGTGGTCTCCAAAGCCAGGGTGCCTAGACAGTCACATGGTCACTGTATCAGTTATCTGTTGCTGCATAACAAACTACCCCAAAAGGTAATGGCTTAGAACAATCATTGTATTGCTCATGTTCCTGTGGGCCAGGAATTTGGGCAGAGTTAAGTGAGACCAAGTCATCTCTATTCCTCGAGGTAAACACTGGGCTCAGCCCTATAGCTCAGTCAGCTCACAGCTGGGCTGAGCTCAAAGGTTCAAGAAGTCCTCTCACCATGTCAGTTGAGACACATTGATTCTCCCCACAAGGACTCGCTCTCTAGCAGAATGACCAAGACCTCTTTACAGGGTGGCTAGGATCCCTGAGCAAAAGCAGAAGCTACAAGGCCTCTTAAGGCATGTGCTCAGAAGTTCCAGAACATTACTTCTCCTACTTCTACTGTCAAAGCAAGTCATAAGCCCAGCCTAGATTCACAGGTTAGGGAAATTGACTCTACTTCTTGAAGGGAGGAGTGGCAAAGTCAATTGCCAAAGGTTGTGGCCATTTAGACCATGATCCATTGGAGACCATTTTTAACATTCTACCAGAACCCAAGATTAAGTCACCCCCTCTAACCCACCAGTGTCTGGGAATCTCCTTAAAGAGAGGCTTTCCCTCCTCTCCCATCTGGGATGATCCAGCTTAACTCTGTGGACCTGCCAAGCCCTGCCAGAGACCTAGCTGAGATGAGGGTCCTTCTCCTAAAACACACACCCCCTCTTAACTGCCTCTCCAACCTTGAAACTGGCCCAGAATACAAGAATGGTAAGTCTCCAGCCTCTGTTTGGGCAAGGGAGAGGAAGGCTGAGAAAAAGAGCCTGCAAGACTTTGATGTGGCCTCATCTCTTGCCAGGCCTGGCATGGTGTTGGTAACCAGGCCCGCCTCGCCTGTCTCTAGGTGCCTGGGAGAAAGGTAGCAGTAATGCTAATGCTGGTAAGCACCTTGAAGTGGGATGATGGTCTCCAAGGGTCCCAGGCATCAATCTGACTCCACTCAAAAGGTTTCTGTGAAAGATAAGCTGCTTATTTAAAGAAGCTAATTTACCCTGTACATGTAAAGTGCATTTTCCTGATCCAAACAAACTTCATTGCTTTCAGTTAACCATAACTCCAGATGAGGGTTACTACCAGGATGGAAATTTTCAGTTTGAAACTGTAGTTCCCACTGTGTACAACATGGTACATCCCAATGTGAATGCTTGACCAGGATCTGGCACCCCAACATCACTGACACAGGTGAAATATGTCTAAGTTTACCCAGAGAACATTCAAGTGACAGTACTGGCTGGACCCCCACTAGAACATTGAAGGATGTCGTTTGGAGGTTAAACTCTTTATTTACTGATCTTTTGAATTGTGATGATCCATTGAATATTAAAGCTACAGAACACATTTGTGGGACAAGGAGGACTTCCAGAATAAAGCTGAAGACTTCGTTAAGCGTTATGGCAGATGACAGAAAGAAAAGATTGTAGGACCATGGAGTGCGTGTTATAAATTTCTAACGTGAAACAAGAGGTAGCCTCTCCTCTCTCCAGTCCTCATGCTCCCTCTCAGCCTCAATGGATTGTCTGAGTCCCAGGACCATGTTGCCCTGAAGAAAGACATCTTCATGACTGCCCATTGCAGATGGAGAGTTCAACATAACACAGCACGAAAATGTGTTTTAGTTTCTAAAGAGTTGTCTGCTTACCTTAACATGTTTACTTTTTTGAAACTGTACTGGACAGGTTGTTGATGAAATGCTTGAGAAGTTTTAATGAACTCAAAACTGAGGCTAGAGCTTGCTTACCCTTTTCCCAAACAAAATCAATTCCTTGCAAAGTGATATGAATGATGTGTTCAAATCGACTTGCAGATTGGTGATAAGAAACCCACTATAAACTGTGATTAGATGCAAATTCTCTTAGCTTCTTCCTCAAATTTTGGCCCTGCCTAGAAGTTGTAAAGTTTCCCAGAATGCATGGAATCATTTGCTATGTATCTCTTAGTAAAAACCTTATTTTATTTAATGCAAGTGTATTTTGAAACAAATGTACAATTTGTACAATTGAATGCTTTATGTTTTTCTATTCTCATTATTTTATATTTTTACTGTGGAGTCAAGCAACTATTAAAGAGAGATTGCAGAGAAAATATGAAAGACGTTATTCATTCTGTCCAAAAGCAACAAGAATTTGGCTTTTTAAAAATCAGCTCTTGCTTGTGGCTGGCCCAGTGGCACAGCAGTTAAGTTTGCACGTTCCGCTTCTCAGCGGCCCGAGGTTTGCCGGGCCTGCCCGAGTGCAGACATGGCACCACTTGGCAAGCCATACTGTGGGGCAGACGTCCCACATATAAAGTAAAGGAAGATGGGCATGGATGTTAGCTCAGGGCCAGTCTTCCTCAGCAAAAAGAGGAGGATTGGCAGCAGATGTTAGCTCAGGGCTAATCTTCCTCAAAAAAAAAAAAAAATCAGCTCTTGCTTTCAGGTCCAGATGTGCAAAGGAAGCTTCAGAGAGGGAAAGTGATTTGCCCAAGATCACACAGCCAGTAGGTAGCAGGACAAGAATTCCAACCTAGGTAGCAGTGAGCCCAGAACCTGCTTGTTTATCTGCTGTGCCCCAGCTGCCTCTTAAAAAGGTACTGTTGGTGTTAGGCTACCTGTGGTGTTTCTTTAAAAATACAGCCCTTTAGTCTAAGACTATGTCCTTTATATATTTTTTTAGTTGTTGTTAAAGTACCTTTTTTAAAGTAAAGTGATCATGATAGTAAAGGTTAATTTCTTATCAATCCCTACTTGGCAAAATTGAAATGACCAAATTATGAGTTTTCCAATTATTAAAATACATGTTTCTTTTAATTTACTGTTCTGCAAAATCCCAAAGTCTGAGAAAGAGTGACCTAGATTTTAGGATACAAAGAATGCAGAGAATGCAAAGACAAAATTAGGCCCACACGCACATGCACCGAAGTATCAAAGTCTAAGAAGGGAGTGCTCCGGTAGGAAGTGCACACCTCAGTGATGGTCTCGCTCCTGCCCCCTGAGCACATCCTGAATGTGACAAGGCAGGAAAAGCATTTAAAAATCTCATAAACCTAGTTATTACCCTGTTTTGGCCGCAGACAGTTTTGCTGAATCCTGGTGTACAATTGAGAGTTAAAGCTGTGAGAGTCCGTCCTGTTTGTGGATTCAGACCAGCTCTCCATACAGAAGAGCCACTCCTGTTCAATCCAGACACTTGGCCAGTCGCTGAAAACTCAGCTCCTTCTATCTAAACCATCAGAAGATTCCAGATGGAAGCTTTGTTCTTCAGTCTGGCTTATTCTGTTTGGTAAATGAACAAATGATGCCCTGGGTAATAGAAAACAGGTGAAAAGGGCAACATTAACTTGAAAATTTGTGCTTAGCTTTAATTCACATGGAGCTTGTCTCATTTGTCTTCATACAATGACCACTTTGTGTTACAAGTTTAGTGTGCAAATTAGAGGAAACCACAGTCTCCTAATGTACAATTCCTTTCTAAGCTTAAAGAAGGTGAGTCTGGAGGCTTTTTTGAATTCTTCAAGTTCCTAAGAATAGGATACTATTTTGTAAAATTGATTGCCTAAATGGTACTCCACTATACAAAGTCAAAGTGACTCTCCAAATGCCTGTATAATGCAACGGAAAAATTCAATGCCAGATGTGTCCACTAACTCATAACCCACTCTGCAGACAGAATTTAAATGCAATTTGATCATCTTGCAAAGCAGAAAATATTTCTGGAAAGGTTTCCAGCAAACGCCATCAGTTAAAAGCTGCTTAAGTTAAAAGCTATTTAGTTTGCCACTAACTAGTAAATGGGCTGTAGGATTTTGTTTGTTTGTTTGTTTCAAGCTTCAGTTCATGGGTGTGTATCCTAGCTGTTAGTTTTTAGTTCTCTATGTGAGCCGCCACCGCAGTATGACAACTGACAGACGGTGGTGAGGTTCCACAACCAGGAAACGAACTCAGGCAGTAGTGGTGAGAGCACTGAATATTAACCACTAGACCACCAGGGCTGGCTTGACTGTAGGATTTAACAGTACATATTTTAGCAGTGCTTCTCAAACTTTGGCCTGCATCAGAATTACCTGGAGAGGGGCCGACCTGGTGGCACAGTGGTTAAGTTCGCACATTCCGCTTCTCGGTGGCCCCAGGTTCGCTGGTTTGGATCCTGGGTGTGGACATGGCACCGCTTGGCAAGCCATGCTGTGGTAGGCGTCCCATGTACAAAGTAGAGGAAGATGGGTATGGATGTTAGCTCAGGGCCAGTCTTCCTCAGCAAAAAGAGGAGGATTGGCAGCAATTAACTCAGGGCTAATCTTCCTCAAAAAAAAAAAAAATTACCTGGAGAGATCATTAAACCACAAACTGATGGGCCCTCTCCGCAGAGTTTTGGATTTGGTAGGTCAAGGATGTGATGTGAGAAACTGCATTTCTAACAAGTTCCCAGCTGATGCTGAGACTGCTGGGAAACTACACACTGACTGTATCACAAAGATGTGGAAATACTGGTTATTTGGCTAACTATAAAATGACACAAATTCTGTTATATCCAGGGACAAAAAGGGCACAAAATTTAGCTCTGGCCTGGAAAACAAACCAAGGTTATCTATAGAGTTTTTCTTTGGGGCTAGTGGTTGTCAAGGGTGCTGGGGGTGGGGGTGGGGAGGGGTAGATTCCAACAGAAGTTGAGAGGATGTAGATGTCATATTTAAATATGTGAAACTAGGTTGCTGGAACCACCAGTTTATGAATGTGCTGGGTGTCACAGGCATTGAAATTTCACCTCCTTCCAGCATTTGCATCCTGGCTTCTCTGCAAGCCCTCCTTAAAAAAGGAAAAAGGAATTATCTTCTCTCTGATCTAATCTCTCAAGGCTCAAGGTGTGAACTAGGTCATCTGGTGATGAAACTTCTAAAAACTTTACACGTGATTTGTCATTAACAGGGTGTAAAGCACTTTCGTGTATATTATTGTCTTTGATCCTCAAACCAATCCTAGGAGGTAGACCCCATTACTTTCATTACACAGATAAAGAAATTGAGTCACATGAAAGATAAATGACCGACTCAACATTTATCTTTGATAAGCAGCAATGCCAATGCTCAACTCCAGGCTTTGAAGACCAAGTACTAAAAGCTTAAGCTGTCCAGAGATGTAAATTTCCAGAAATACTGAAGCCAAGAGGAAAGTTTGTTGTCTTTGTTAATGCTATTTCTCAAACATATTGGAAATAATTAGTAACATTTAGGGGGCCGGCCCCATGGCCGAGTGGTTAAGCCTGAGCGCTCTGCTTTGGCAGCCCAGGGTTTCGCCAGTTCAGATCCTGGGCACAAACTACCACCACTCATCAAGCCATGCTGAGGTGGCATCCCACATAGCAGAACTAGAAGGATCTCCAACTAGAATATACAACTATGTAGTGGGGAGCTTTGGGGAGAAGAAGAAAAAAAAAAGATTGGCAACAGATATTAGCTCAGGGCCAATCTTTTAAAAAAAAAGAAAGAAAAAATTAGTAACATTTGAATATATGTAATTTTTGTTTTTGTAAGGAGATAGTATAAAAATAGAAAGAAAGTATGCTTTGCCCTATTTAAAGAAATAACTTTATTTAAAGGATACAATTTGATAAGTTTCGCCAAATAGATACACCCGTGAAATCATCACCACAATCAAGATAATGAACACATTCATCACTCCTAAGAGTTTCTTTGTGCCCCTTTGTACTCTGTCCCTCCAAGCACAAGCCCACCCCAAAACCCAGGCAACCGCTAATCTGCTTTCTGTCATTATGCATTAGTTTGCAGTTCCTATAATTTCATATAAATGAGATCATACAGTGTGTACTCCTTTTTTCTCTGGATTCTTTCACTCAGCATAATTATTTTGAGATCCATGCATGTGATAGCACATATTAATCGTCCATTCCTTTTTATTGCTAAGTAGTATTCCATTGTGTAGATGTGCTATAATTTCTTTATCAATTTACCTATTGATAGACATTTGAGTTATTTACCAAATCTTGGTTATTTTAAATAAAGCTGTATAAACAATCATGCACAATTCTTTGTATAGACATATGCTCTCATTCGCTTGGGTAAACACCTAGCAACTAACAGTATACGGGAGTTCTAGTTGCTCAGCATCCTCATCAACACTTGGTCTGGTCAGTCTTTTTAATTTTGGCCATTCTAATGAGAGTGTAGTAGTATCCTATTGTGATTGTAATTTGCATTTCCCTAATGACTAATGATGTTGCTCATCTTTTCATGTATTTACGTGTCTTCTGTATATTTTCTTTGGTGAAATGTCTTTTATTCTTTTTTTAAAATGAGTTGTTTGTTTTCTTACTATTAAGTTTTGAGAGTTCTTTCTATACTCCGGGCACAAGTCCTTTATCAGATATTTGATTTAAAAGTATTTCCTCCTAATCTGTGGCTTATGTTTTCACTCTCTTAACTGACTCTTAGGAAGAGCAGAGGTTTAGTAAGACTCTAAATGTATCAATTTATTCTTTTATGGCTTGTGCTTTTGGTGTCATGTCTAAGAAATCTTTGCCTAACCCTAAGGTTACAAATATTTCTTCCATGTTTTCTTCTAGAAGTTTAACAGCTGCAGGTCTTACATTTTGCTCTATGATACACTTTGAGCTAATTTTTGTATGTGATGTGAAATATGATTTGAAGTTCCTTTTTTTCAGGTAGATATCCAAGTTGTCCCAGCAACGTTTGTTGAAAAGACTATCCTTTCTCCACTGAATTGTTTTTGCATCTTTGTCAAAAATCAATTGTCTATATATGTGGAAGTCTATTTCCGTACTCTCTATTCTGTTCCATTCATTTATTTGTCTCTGTTTAAGCCAATTTCACCTTGTCTTTATTACTGTAACTTTATATAATCAGTCTTGAAATCAGATAATATCAGTAGAATCATATTATGTAAAACATATATCAAAGGCAATAAACATGTAAAGTCCTCTTGTTCTCCTATTCTGCACACTTTAGGGAGTTTACTTTTAGGAAGATAATTTGAAAAAAATAGAATTTTATTTATCTTGAAACATTTTATAGCAATTTTCCTCCAGCCAGAAAAAAAAAAATGGGTAAGAAAAATGCAAACTCTTCTTCCCTCATTCTGCATATTCCCAGGGGGTTACTTTCAGAAAATAATTTGATAGGAAGAGAGCTTTAGTTTTTTAAAAATGTTTTATCACAAATTTTCCCCAGCAGAAAAGTGGAAATGTCTTAAATGTTCAACACTAGAGAAATGATTGTCAATTATGTCATCTCCACATGATGGAATTATACAGTTTTTAAACATAACACTTATGATGAGAAAACTACTTACAAAGCAACACCAAATGAAAATGAGTGGAACACAAATTTATATGTATGTACGTTTAATGAAATAACCTCAAATGAAAGTAGAACACAAATTTGTATGTACATAAACTGTGATTACAATTCTGTGAGAACTATGCATATCAAGCAGGGAGAAAAAGTTGTTCCTTTAAAAACCCAGAGGCAGAAATCCTCAGAAAGTGAGCTATCTTTGCTTTGCCAAATATTTTAGTAGACTCTCACGGTTATAGCAATCTAGAGCTTGGGGCTGGTCTGGGTTAGAGTGAGATAAGAAATACAGTATTACTCTTCAAAATAATGATAGATGGATTTTTAATTTTCTAGGGCAAGTGGCAGGGGGAAGGAGAAGAATGGGGGGAAGCTGGTGGAGATGAGGAGTGAGATCAAAGAAGGAAAGATGGACAAAAGGATGGAAGGCTGGAGACTTCAGGAGAAGGAATGAACCGTGAAAATATTCTAAGAACAACCACGAGGCAGAAGTGCAGGAGGGAGCTGGGAGAAACAGGAAAGAAAAAAAGTGTGCCCAGAAAACTGGTAAACTTGGGATTTCCAGGAGGCTGACTTTTGCGTTACACAGGTAAAGACTAGAAGGTAAAATAAAGACCTGAAAACAGCTGTTATATTAGAGGGGTGGAACATGACTGAAGAAAGTTTTCAAATTCAGTTTATAGCTATTTATTCATCTGTTCCTGGGACAATACCATACTATTTGATTAGAACAGCTTCCTAGAAATTTTTAGCATCTAGTATATCTCTACTCACAATTCTTTTTTTCATGAATTTCTTGGCTATTCTCTGATTTATCAGAGAATTTACCTCTTCCATACAGACTTCTGGATGGTTTAATTTAGTTCCCTCTGGTATATCCCCACAAATCAATGAATGAATCTTACAGCAACATGAGAAACAAATAAAAGTATATTTTCCAAACTTAATGACAAAGTTAGTATTTTAATTCAGTGGAAAAAGTATGATTTACATGGCTGGCATAATTGGCTCTTCATCTGGAAGAAAACAAAGCTAGACTCCTTACTTCATATTCTGTACAAAAATGAATTCTAAATTTACCAAAGACACAAAGACTTAAAAAAGTCTACTAGGGGCTGGTCCAGTGGCACAGCAGTTAAGTTCACACGTTCCACTTTGGCAGCTGGGGGTCTCCCAGTTCAGATCCCGGGTGCAGACATGGCACCACTCATCAAGCCATGCTGTGGCAGGCGTCCCACATATAAAGTAGAGGAAGATGGGCATGGATGTTAGCTCAGGGCCAGTCTTCCTCAGCAAAAAGAGGAGGATTGGCAGCAGATGTTAGCTCAGGACTGATCTCCCCCCCCCAAAAAAAATATCCATTAGAAGAAAATTTAGGAGATTATTTGTATAACCTTGGAGTAAAGTTGGAAATTGTCTTGAATAAGGCAAGAAATCTAAAAACCATAAAAATATTCATGACTATTTAAATTAAAAACTTGAATGGAAAAATAAACTATAGAAAAACAATAGATCCTTAAGAAAAAAATTAACAAAAGAAGTATAAAACTTACACTCTGAAAACCACAAGACATTATTGAAAGAAATTAAAGACATAAACAAATGGAAAAGCACCTCCTGTTCGTGGATCAGAACACTTAATATTGCGAGGATAGCAACAATCTCCAGATTGATATGTAAACCCACTGCATCCTCAGCCAAGCCCCAGCTGGCTTCTTTGCAGAAATTGACAAGCTGATCCTAAAATCCATCAGAAATTTCAGGAGCCCCCCTCCTTTTTTCAGTCTTGAAAAAAAAGAAAGAACAAATTGGGAGGACTCATACTTCCTGATTTCAAACCTTACTGCAAAGCTACAATAATCAAGACAGTGTGGGACAGGCATAAGGATAGACATATAAGTCAAGGGAGTAAAACTGGGAGTTCAGGAAAAGAACCCTCACATCTACAGACAACTTATTTTCAACAGGGTGCCAAAACCATTCACTGAGGAAAGAAAAGTCTTTTCAACAAATGGTGCTGAGACAACAGGACATCCATCTGCAAAAGAACACAGTTGGACCCCTACCTCACACCATACACAAAAATTAACTCAAGGTAGATCAAAGATGTAAATGTAAAGTTATAAAACTCTTAGAAGAAAATATGTGTAAATTTTCATGACTTTAGGATTAGGCAATGATTTCTTAAATATGATACCAAAAGCATAAGCAATAAAAGAAAAAAATAGATAAGTTGGGCATTGCCAAAATTTAAAAAGTTTGTGCTTTGAAGGAAATCATCATGAAAGTAAAAAGACAACCCATAGAAAGGGAGAAAATATTTGCAATTCATGTAACTGACAAGGGTCTAGTGTCTGGAATATATATATATATTTAATTTTGTGAACATATAGAAAACAGTTATAATAACTGCCTTAATGTCCTTTCTGTTAATTCTAACATCTGCGTCAGTTTAGGTGAACGTCAATTGACTGGTTTATCTCCTCATTATATGTTACATTTTCCAGGTTTTTTGCATGTCCAGCAATGTTTTTGGATGCCAGACATTGTGTACTTTACTTTGTTGGGTGTTAAATATTTTCATATCACTATAAATATTCTTGAGCTTTGTTCTGAGGCATACCTGAGTTACCTGGAAATACTTTTAAGATTTGCTAGGCAGGTCCGGAACAGTGCTCAGTCTAGAGCTAAGTATTCCCCACTACTGAGGCGAGACCCTTCTGTGTTTTCCAGTCTGGCTGCTGGGAGCAGGCACTAATCCTGGCCTGTGGGAGCAGCCGACACTCTTAGCTCTGATCATTTCAGGGGGTTCTTTTCCCGCCTCAGGTAGGGAGGTAGTTTCTTCACCTGTATGCACTGATCAGTACTCAACTGAAAATTCACAAGGCCCCTCTGGATATGCCCAGAGTCCCCTCTGTTTCCAGCTCCTTCCTCCCTAATACTCTGTTCAGTGGACTCTCATTCTCTTGGTCTCCTCAGACTCTCAATTTCATCTCCTCAACTCAAGAGTTTGCTGGGCTCCACTCAGGTTCCCCTCCTTGTGCGACAGTCTAGAAACTCTCTCAAAGCTATAAGCTGGGCACTTGGAGGCCTCATCTCATTTGATTCCTTTTTCTCAGAGATAATTAGGAATTACAAAATTCTGTTTAGTAATTTAATTAAATGTACTTTAATTTTAATTTTGCTCGTTAATTTTGGTCCTTCTTCCTAGTCTGTCTTGGTCTGGAAGCTCTGCTGAAACCTGTCCTCCATGGGTGACTCTGCTGGTATTTGAAACACCGAGGCATAGCTTTCATGCATCACAATAACAGGCAGCCACCACAGTACGACAACTGACAGACGGGTGGGTGTGGTTTCCTGACCAGAGGTGGGTGTGGTTTCCTGACCAGGAAACAAACCTGGGCCCAGAGGTAAGAGAGCTGAATCTTAACCACTAGACTACCAGAGCTGGCTATTTCTCTATATCTTTGACAATGTTTGGCATTATGAAACTTTTTAATAGTTGTCAATATTATTGATTAGAAAAGGTATATCATTATGAATGCATTTCTTTCATTATGAATGAGGCTGACCATCTTTTCGTATATGTAAAAGTCAATATTTATTAATGTGATTTACCTCTTCATGGGTTTTTCCCATTTTGCAATTGGTTTATTCATCTTTAAAGTATTGATTTTTAAGAACTTTTTCCATATTTAGGAAATTAGCTCTTTACTTGCAAGTATTTTCTCCTTTGCTATCTTTTGACTTCAATAATAACATTTGGTTCAATAGAAACACTTTTTAAATGTCAAATTTACCAATTATTTTATCTGTGCCTTTTGGATTTTATGTTCTGCTTAAAATGGCTTCCAACTATGATTGGATAATCAAAACAATGCACCTACTATTTTCTGACTCGACTTTTTTTTAACAATTAAAACTTCACATGGAATGTGTTGGTAAAGAGTGAGGAAGGAACCCAATTTTATATTATCCATAATTTCCACTTGTCCCATCAACTTTACTGAATAATCAATCTTTTCCTCACTTCAAAATGTCACATCTAGGGCCGGCCCATGGCTGAGTGGTTAAGCTGGCACACTCCGCTTCAGCGGCCCAGGTTTTGCTGGTTCAGATTCTGGGCGCAGACATGACACTGCTCATCAGGCCATGCTGAAGTGGCGTCCCACATGCCACAACTGGAAGGACCCACAACAAAAATATACACAGCTATGTACCAGGGAACTTTGGAGAGAAAAAGGAAAAATAAAATCTTAAAAAAAAAGTCACATCTAGTATATAATGAATCCCTTTATGTATCTGGCAACTTTGTATGCCTATGAGAGTCATTTCTGAGTTATCAGGCACTTACAATGTTATTTTTTAATAAAGTTTTTCCAGGTGATAAAATCATAGAATTCTAGCACTGCAACGATGTTCAAAATTATCTAGTCCAACCTCCAGTCAACTTTAGAAATTTCTTCTATAGCACACATGACAGAATGTCACCTAGCCTCAGCTTGAATATCTCTAGCAATGGAAAACTCAAACTCTATATGACAGATGCCTCAACTTTTGGACACTTCTGGTGATTAGAAATTTATATCATGCTGTGCTAAAATCAGCTTCCTGAAATTCCTGTCCACTGCTTCTGGTTCTAGTCTGACAGCATACACCTCTGTTCCTCCTCAAACCTATCAACCTTTCAGTGTATGAACACATCTTTCCTGTCTCCCTTTGGCCTTCTTGAAGGAAAATGTGGGCATGATCCCTCTACTTCCCACAGGCGTGACAAGTTCTCTACTCTTTGGATAATTAACCAGTTAGAAATACGATTTTTTTTCTTGATTTACTGTATTTCAAAAAGTACACGTCTAGAGGCCAGCCCGGTGGTGCAGCAGTTAATTTCGCATGTTCTGCTTTGGTGGCCTGGGGTTCGCAGGTTCGGATCCCAGGTGCTGACGTGGCACTGCTTGGCAAAAGCCATGCTGTGGTAGGTGTCCCACATATAAAGTAGAGGAAGCTGGGCATGGATGTTAGCTCAGGGCCAGTCTTTCTCAGCAAAAAGAGGAGGATTGGCAGCAGCTAGCTCAGGGCTAATCTTCCAAAAAAAAAAAATACATGTCTATAAAATAAAAATTCATAATCTTCACCCCCTACATTCCAAACTCCTTCCAATTCTCTCTCCTTGAGGAAACCAATGGTAACCTTATGATAAGTAGCCTTTTATGGTTTTTCGTCTATGCATATCGACATATATACACACATACAGAGTTTTTAAAACTGACATGTGACTTGCTTTTGCATTTAACAATATTTCATGAACACATTTCTAAGTCAATACATACAGAGATCTACAGTATTCTTTAAAGTAACTTCAGGGGGCCGGCCCTGTGCCTGAGTGGTTAAGTTTGCGCGCCGCTTTGGTGGCCCAGGGTTTCACCAGTTCAAATCCTGGGCGTGGACATGGCACTGCTCGTCAGGCCACGCTGTGGCAGCACCCCATATGCCACAACTGGAAGGATCCACAACTAAAAATACACAACTATGTACTGGGGGGATTTGGGGAGAAAAATGAAAAATAAAATCTTTAAAGTAACTTCAGAATATTTCATAGTATGGATTTGCCACAATTTACTCTAACATCCCTCCTATTCACTAACAGTGATTCCATATTTCTAAGGCATTATAAAAGAAATGATGCAATATGTATCTTTACATATAAATTGCTATATACTAATGCTTTTCTTTTTTTTTTTTTAAAGAGTGGCACCTGGGCTAACAACTGTTGCCAATCTTCCTTTTTTTTTTTTTTAAGGATTGGCACCTGGGCTAACAACTGTTGCCAATCTTTTTTTCTTCTTCTGCTTTTATCTTCCCAAACGCCCCCTGTACACAGTTGTATATCTTAGTTGCATGTCCTTCCAGTTGTGGGATGTGGGACGCTGCCTCAACATGTCCTGCCGAGCGGTGCCATGTCCGTGTCCAAGATCCGAACCCTGGGCCGCCGCAGCGGAGCGCACGAACTTAATCATTCGGCCACTGAGCCAGCCCCCTAATGCTTTTATTTCTATAAAATACATTCTAGAAGTAGGATTGCTGGATCAAAAGATATGTGCATTTTATTTACTTATTTATTTCTAATTTTATCTTATTGTAATAAGAACACTTAACATGAGATCTACCCTCTTAACAAACTTTTAAGTGTACAATATGGTATTGTTGATTATAGGTAAAATGTTGTACAGCAGATCTCTAGAACTTATTCATCTTGTTTAACTGAAACTTTATGCCTGTTGACTAGTAACTCTGCATTTCCCGCTCCCTTCAGACCCGGGAAACCACCATTCTAGTTTTTGCTTCTATGAGTTTGACTATTTTAGATACTTCATATAGGTGGAGTCATGTAATATTTGTCTTTCTGTTACCGGCTTATTTCATTTAGCGCAATGCCCTGAAGGTTCATCCATGTTGTCACATATTGTAGTATTTACTTCTTTTTTAAGGCTGAATAATATTCCATTGTATGTATATACCACATTTTCTTTATCCATTCATCTGCTGATGAGCATTTAAATTGTTTCTAATCTTGGCTATTGTGAATAGTGCTGCAATGAACATGATTGTTTCAAGATCCTGATTTCAATTCTTTTGGATAAATACCTATAAGTGGGATTGCTGGATCATATGGTAGTTCTAGTTTTAATACTTTGAGGAAACTCCATACTGGTTTACACAGCAGCTGCACCATTTTGCATTCCCATGAATAGTGTACAAGGGTTACAATTTCTCCATATCCTCATCAACACTTGTTGTCTTTTGTTGTTTTTGATAATAGCCATCCTAACAGGTGTGAGGTGATATCTCATTGTGGTTTTGATTTGCATTTCCCTGATGATTAGTGATAGTGAGCATTTTTTTACAAAGCTGTTGGTAATTTGTCTCTTCTTTGGAGAAACGTCTGTTCCAGTCCTTAGTCCATTTTTTAATTGGGTTATTAGGTTTTTTGCTACTGAGTTGTAGAAGTTCCTTACATATTTTGGGGATTATCCCCTTATCAGATACATGGCTTGCAAATATTTGCTCCCATTCTGTAGGTTGCCTCTTTGCTCTATTCATTGCTCCCTCTGCTGTGTAGAAGCTTTTTAGTTCGATGTAGTCCCACTTCTGTTGCCTGTACTTTTGGTGTCATATCCATGAAATCATTGCCAGGACCAATATAATGAAGTTTTTACCCTATGTTTTCTTCTAGGATTTTTGCAGTTTCAGGTCTTATATTTAAATCTTTAATCCATTTTGAATTGATTTTTGTGTATGTTATAAGATATGGGTCCAATTTCACTCTTTTGCATGTGGACATCCAGTTTTCCCAACACCATTTGTTGAAGAGACTATCCTTTCCCCATTGTGTATTCTTGCCATCTTTGCCAAAGATCAGTTGACCATAGGTGCATGGATTTATTTCTGGGCTCTCTGTTCTGTTTCATTGGTCTGTATGTCTGTCTTTATGTCAGTATCATGCTATTTCAATTACTGTAGCTTTGTAATATATTTTGTATCAGGAGGTGTGATGCTTTCAGCTTTGTTCTTCTTTCTCAAGATTGATTCGGCCATTTGAGGTCTTTTGTAGTTCCATATGAACTTTAGAATTATTTTCTCTATTTCTCTTTTTAAAAATGGCATTTTTTTGATAGAGATTGCATTGAATCTGTAGATCACTTCGTGCAGTATGGACATTTTAACAATATTAAGTCTTCTAATCCATAAATACAGGATGCCTTTCCATTTGTTTGTGTCTTCCTTAACTGATGTTTTGTAGTTTTCATCGTACAAGGCTTTCACCTCCTTAGTTAAGTTTTTTCCTAATTATTTTATTCTTTTTGGTGCTATCGTAAATGAGATTGTTTTCCTAATTTCCTTTTTAGATAGTTCATTGGTAATATAAAGAAATGCAACTAGTTTTTATATGTTGGTTTTGTGTCCTGCAACTTTACTGAATTCATTTATTAGTTAGAACAGTTTTTTTATAGAGTCTTTAGGGTTTTCTGCATGTAAGATCATGTCATCTGCAAACAGGGACAATTTTGTTTCTTCCTTTCTGATCTGGATGCCTTTTATTTATTTTCCTTGACTAATTACTCTGCCTAGGACTTTCAGCACTATGTTGAATAAAAGTGGTGAGAGTGGGTATCCTTTGCCTTGTTCCTGATCTTAGAGGAAAAGCTTTCAGTTTTTCATGGTTGAGTATGATGTGGGCTGTGGACTGTTCATATACGGCCTTTATTATGTTGAAGTACTTTCCTTCTATTCCTAATTTGTTGAGAGTTTTTATCATGTAAAGGAGTTGAATTTTGTCAAATGCTTTTTCTGCATCTATTGAGATGATCATAAGATTTTTATCCTTTATTCTACTAATATGGTACATCACATTAAGTGATTTTCATATGTTGAACCATCCTTGCATCTCAGGGATAAATCCCACTTGGTCATGGTATATGATACTTTTAATGTGCTGCTGGATTCAGTTTGCTAGTATTTTGTTGAGGATTTTTACATTTATATTCATCAGGGATATTGGCCTACAGTTTTCTTTTCCTGTGTTGTCTTTGTCTGGCTTTAGGATCAGGGTCATGCTGGCCTCAGAATGAGTTTGGAAGTGTTCCCTCTTCTTCAATTTTTCAGAAGAGTTTGAGAAGGACTGCCATTAATTCTTCTTTGAATATTTGGTAGAATTCGCCAGTGAAGCCATCTGGTGCTGGGCTTTTCTTTGTTGTGAGGTTTTTGACTACTGCTTCAATCTCCATACTAATTGTAGATCTGCTCAGACTTTCTGTTTCTTCATGATTCAGTCTTGGTAGCTTGAATGTTTCTAGGAATTTATCCATTTCTTCTAGGCTATCCATTTTGTCAGTGTATAACTGTTCATAGTAGTCTCACGATCCTTTTAATCTCTGTGGCGTCAGTTGTAATGTCTCCTCTTTCATTTCTTATTTTATTTATTTGAGTCTCCTTTCTTTCTTTCTTAGTCTAGCTAAGGGTTTGTCAATTTGCTTTTTCAAAAAAACCCTCTTACTTTCATTGATTTTTTTTCTTAGACTGTATGTGCATTTTAACTTTAGGTAGCTATGACCAGACTGCTTTCCAAGAAGGCCGTGGCAATTTATACTCTCTCCAAAAAACATGGGGGATGAGGCGGCTTTCCATCTGGGAGGAAATAAAGTTAGAACCTCGCTTCTCACTATAAACAACAATAAATTCCACAGAGATTAAAGATGCAAATGCAAAGAAAAAAGAACTCTTAAAATAGGAGGAAATAAAAGATAACGTTTGTTTAACCCCCATATAGGATTGACCAGTTTTTTTTTTTTTTTTTGAGGAAGATTAGCCCTGAGCTAACATCTGCTGCCAATCCTCTTCTTTTTGCTGAGGAGGACTAGCCCTGAGCTAACATCCATGCCCATCTTCCTCTACTTTATATGTGGGACGCCTACCACAGCATGGCTTGCCAAGTGGTGCCATTTCTGCACCCAGAATTTGAACTGGCAAACCCCAGGCTGCCGAAGCAAAATGTGCAAACTTAACTGCTGTGCCACCAGGCTGGCCCCATGGATTGGGCCTTTTAAAAAAGACTGGAAACCTAGAGGCCATAAAGGGAAAATTGATGGATTCAACCACATAAACATTTCAAATACCATAATCAAAGCCAAAAAATAAATGAATAGACTGAGAGAGAAATTTGAAAGAGAGGACAAAGTGGAAATATTGCTAATATATAAATATCTCCTCCACATTAATAAGAAATATATAAACAAGCTAGTAGAAAAATAGGCAAAAGATAGGAATAAAAATTCATAGAAAGAGAACTATAAGGAACCAATTAACTTATGAAATAAATGTTCATCCTCAGAGGTAGTGTAAGAAATATACACTTATCTAGCTATCATTATTGCTCATGAGATGGCAAAAATGGAAAATATTGCTAATATCTAATGCTGTTGAGCAGTGGGCATTCTTGGTCATTCTGACAAAAGAAGCATTTTAAGCAATCAATTAGTCAATTGCACTGTCCCATCTTACTTTTTTTGCTTGACTGAGTGTATTTCCAGAAAATACTATTTTATCACCAGCTGCAGGAGATAACACCTGAATGAGGTGTGAAAGAGTCAGAAGCTGTAGCACAGGGAAGCCTGCTCACAGTGCTGGGGGTGACAGGAGTGATGCTCCTCCTTCCACTCTCCAAATATTCTGTAATGTAGTTTTCACAATTTGGGGGCAGGGGAATTAGCAGGAAAAAATTAACATTCTCCTATTTTTCCTAAGCATGCTGCTTGTTTTAGAACCTCATTATGGAGTCTGTATGCAACTTACACTTCTGCCCAAGGTATCTTAGACCTAAGCACTCTGCCACAGCATGAATCAACGAAGAACAAAACTCACTTCAAAATAAAGCCTTTCATTTTATTTTCTTCTTTACTTGCAAGTGGAGAAAGGGGAAGTATCAGGGGAAGCTTTAGGAGGGGACTGTGATCCATATAAAGAAACACAGTCCAGGGGCTGGCCCCGTGGCCAAGTGGTTAAGTTCACGCGCTCCGGTGCAGGCGGCCCAGTGTTTCGTTGGTTCGAATCCTGGGCGCGGACATGGCACTGCTCATCAGACCACGCTGAGGCAGCATCCCACATGCCACAACTAGAAGGACCCACAACGAAGAATATACAACTATGTACCGGGGGGCTTTGGGGAGAAAAAGGAAAAAATAAATAAAATCTTTAAGAAACACAGTCCAGAAAGGGAACCTCAAGTGCACCTGGCTGCCCTTATTGTACAGAAGAGGAAACTGTAAGCTAAGAGAGGAAAGACCTCAGAAGACAGGATGTAAGTGAGCAGCAGTTGCCCCTGGACTTTGTTATAGATCATTCCAAAGCGGTTTCTACCTGTTTGTGGCCCAGCCTCTTCTCTGCTGTCACACACCTTGCACATTAACACCCTTCTGGTGCAGGCTGACCACTAGGTGGCACTGTGCACTGCTGGGCTGGTTCTCATGGAAAAATATCCCTGGCCCAGCTACAGCCAGGGCCCCAGTTTCTGTGGACAGGTCCTTTTCAAACTTGCTAAATCGTAAGTCTCCTCCAAAACCCATAAACTAGGCCAATTTTATGAGCCATCTCATTTTTATCAGAAAGAAAAGAATTTTGGTTTGTGGATTGGAAGGACCATTCACTTTAAATAATTTCTGGAATTAGTCCATTTCTAATTTGTTAGTGTAAAACTTGTCCAACATCTAGGGGCTTCTCAAGGAGCCCAATGACAGGTGACATAGGAGCTATGCAGCTGGAGGACAAGAATGTAGAGTGTAGAGTGCATGGGACTACTTCATGAGATCCAAGAAAAAGTGAAAACCTCTTGAACAAATCAGTTGGCTGGGAATCCTGTCGTGTCCAGCTGATCAGGACCATCACTTCCCATCCAACTTCCACAAGAATGGCATTGACAGTGTTGTTATTGACACCAGTAGCATCCTGAAAACAAATTCTCCCACCTGGAAAATGAAGATGAGAATAAGGAGCCGAGAACCTCAGGCACACCTGGGTCCCACAGACCTGGAAACCACAAGGAGGATGGCTTTTTACCAGGAGAATTACCTCTTGGAGAGGAGGTTCTTTGGGCAGGAGCAGGAAAGGTAGAGCTGGGACCTGGTGGAGAAGGGTGAGCTGCACTATGATGCCACAGAGAAAGCATCATATCCCTTGCCAGATACTCCTACTCCTCTGAAGTTATTGTATTCTCTGGCATGTCCTTTAGCTGTCCGTTGTCCAAACTGTCTGAGAAATTCCAGAATGTAAAGCCACTGGAAGGTTCTGCCATCCTTCACCCCTAACGGAGGGGCCCAGTCTCACCTCAGGGCATCCTGGACTTCCAGTCAGGGTTTCTGGAAGCTAGATGTTGACCTGTACCAAATGACCATCTTTAATAATTTTGAAGATGACTGCATGGGTGACAACAGGAAAAAACAGCATAGGTGACTACATTGCTCTCCTGAGCCTAGCTTCCTCCAGGCCAGTTCGGCACCCAGACATCTGATGAGAGATCCTAAGCACAAGTGCCTGGCTCAGGTAGAAGTTACCTGAGCTGGCCTCAGGCTTTCACAGAGGAGATGAAGGAGCCATGGGCTGCCACGGATGAGGATGGTGGTGAGAGGTCTGATGAGAGAACTGTGTCAAGTCATGTGAACCCGGCATCTTAAAGCAGTGGTTTTCCAGATGCAATCCTTAGACCTTCAGCATCAGCATCCCCTGGGAACTTGCTAGAAATGCAGATTGTCAGGCGCTACCCAAGACCTACTGAATGAGAAACTCTGGAGGTTGGGGCCCCCCACAAACTGTGTTTTAATAAGACTTTCAGATGATTCTGATGCAAAAGTTTTGAAACACTGCTTTACATGATGCATAATTAAAGGCAGGCTCATCTCTGTTGTGAGCACCTTCCTGGTGGCTATTTATCTGGCTTCAGCAAACCTGTGGGGGTGATGATTAAAAGCAATCCCATTGTCTGGTTTTATATTTTCCGGTGTATAGTGAGCATCAGAAAGAACACACAATTAACCACAGCTTTGTTATTCAAGATTGTTGTTGTAAAGCCTGACACACAATAGGTAATCAGGGAATATTTGTTGTCAGCAATAAAATAAAACATTTTATACATACCAATGCTATATACATTGACTTTCATACACATAATATTGAATAAAAGAAGCCAGACACAAAAGTTTACATACTCTATGACTTCATATATATGGATTGCAAGAAAGGACAAAACTAAGGAGGATAGTATCAGAAAAGTGGTTACCTTTGAAAGGGGAGTATTGACTGACAGTAAGAAATATTGACTGATAGAGCAATGAAGGACTATCTGGGATGCCGGAATATGATCTGAGTGATGGTTACATGGGTGTATATGTATGTAAAAAACCACCAGGTGCTACGCTTAAGAAAAGAAAGACAAGGAGTGATGTTAGCATCATAGCAGAGTGAATTGTTACCTTTGTCTCTCCCCTCTAAGTAACACTTAGATGGACATTCATCAACCAGCAGAAGATTTCCTGAATGGCACAATAGGACATGTGAAAGATACATGCAGCCATGCATCTGAAGGTAAGTGGACTGGAAGCCCAGGAGACAGTGGAGCTGGGTGAGAGCACTGTTCCCCCTCCCTGGCAGCAGTGAGCCAAGTTGTGGATCCTCACACAGTGACCAGTGCAACCGTAGGAGGAGGCAGGGGTGCAAACACTTTTGGAGTTGCAGCCCAGCCCACAGAAGTGCCCATGGGCTGCAGCAGAACCACTGCTGAGAATGCTCAACACTGAGTGGTGGTGGCTCAGCCCCTGTGAAGGCACCCACTAACCTAGTGCAGCACAGGTAAAAAGGTGCCCCACCTGATCAGAAGATGACCCACTTGTGGAGCACAGCAGCCTGAAAGACCCATCAAGTGGTGGATCACCACTGTAGGCACCCCTCCCACCTAACGCAGCAGCTCAGCTGGTGCCCTGCTGAAAGCAGCGGCCTCACCAGCATGAGAGCAACCCATCTGTCGAGAACAGAGGTGCTGCCTAACATGCATGACCTGCCTGCCCAGCACAGGGGCCCTGCCCATGTGAGTACAACCTGCAGAGTGGCTGCACCCAGCCTGTGCAAAGGCAGAGCAGCCCCACCTACAAAACTTCCAGCAGGCCAGGCAGAATCAGAAAACACAGCTCCTGCCCCCACCCCACCAGGGGGCAGGTAGGAATCTGTGACCTGATGCTACCACAAATGCACTGGTAAAGGACCCATTCATTAAACACCACAAAAAACAACAGTAACACTTCAGAGTAGAAGGAAAATGACAAGTCTCAAGAAACCAATCCTGAAGTCCCAGAAATTTGCAATCTAAATGACAGAGGGGGCAGGTCCCATGGCCAACTGGTTAAGTTCATACTCTCCGCTTCAACAGCCCAGGGTTTCACCAGTTCAGATCCTAGGTGCAGACATGCTGCCACTCATCAGGCCATGCTGAGGCAGTGTCCAACATACACAACCAGAAGGACTTACAACTGGAATATACAACTATGTTCTCGGGGTGTTTGGGGAGAAGAAGAAGTAAAAAAAGAAGATTGGCAACAGATGTTATCTCAGGTGCCAATCTTTAAAATAAATAAATAAATGACAGAGAATTCAAGATAGTTGTTGCAAAGAAACTCAATGAGTTACAAGAAAACTTAGAAAGACAGTTCAGTGAACTCAGGAATAAAATTAATGAGCAGGAGGAATACTTCACCAAAGAGATTGAAATTCTAAGAAAAAAAACAAATTCTGGATATGAAGAACATAATTAATGAGATAAAAAATAATCTAGAAACCATAAAAAATAGAGCTGATGTTATGGAGGACAGAATTTGTGAATCAGAGGACAGAAATACAGAAATTTTTCATGTAGAGGAGAGAGAACTAAGATTCTTTAAAAAAAAAATGAAGAAATTCTTCAAGAAATATCTGACTCAAATAGGAAAAGTAATACAAGGATTATAGGTATTCAAGAGGGAGAAGGGAGGGAGAAAGGAGCAGAGAGCTTGTTCAAAGAAATAATAGCTGAGAACTTCCCAAACCAGGGGAAGGAACTGGACTTACAAGTAGATGAAGTCAGTAGAACTCCTAACTACATCAATACAAAGAGACCTTCACTAAGGCATATAATGTTAAAACTGGTAAAAGTCAGGGGCCAGCCCCACGGCCGAGTGGTTAAGTTCATGTGCTGCACTTCAGCGGCCCAGGGTTTTGCCGGTTCGGATCCTGGGCACGGATATGGCACTGCTCATTAGGCCAGGTTGAGGTGGCATCCCACATACCGCAACTAGAGGGACCCACAACTAGAAATACACAACTATGTACGGTGGGATTTGGGGAGGAAAAGGAGAAAAAAAAAAAAGAAGATTAGCAACAGCTCAGGTGACAATCTGTAAAAGAAAACTGGTAAAAGTCAATGACAAATAAGAAATATTAAGGGCAGCAAGCCAGAAGAAAATAACTTACAAAAGAACCTTTATCAGGCTTTCAGCAGATTTCTCAGCAGAAACCTTATAGGCTAGGAGAGAACGGAATGATATATTCAAAATACTGAAAGACAAAAACTTTCAGCCAAGAATACTCTATCCAGTGAAACTATACTTCAGATACTATAGAGAAATAAAAGCTTTCCCAGATAAACAAAAGCTGAGGGAGTTCATTGCCTCTAGACCTCCCTTACAAGAAATGATGAAGGAAGCCCTCCTACCTATAACAGAAAGGCAAATGTTTACAAAGCTTTGAGCAAGGAGATATATAGACAGAGAAAATTAGAAAATTACAGCTCTCTATAAGAACAGGTTAGCAAACACTTAATTATAACATAAAGCATAAAGGGAAGGAAAGCATCAAAGATAATTATGAACACTTCAATTTAGACACAAACTCACAACACAAAAAAGAATAATTTGTGACAACAATAACTCAGAACGGGAAGAGGAAAGTGATGGAACCTGCTTAGACTGGTGGAGATAAAAGGCTATCAGAAAATGGACTCTCTCAAGTAGGAGATCTTTTTTTGTTTGTTTTTTGAAGAAGATTAGCCCTGAGCTAACAATGTTGCCAATCCTCCTCTTTTTGCTGAGGAAGATTGGCATTGACCTAACATCCATGTCCATCTTCCTCTACTTTATATGTGAGATGTCTGCCACGTCACGGCTTGATAAGCTGTGCTTAGGTCCATGCCCGGAATTTGAACTGGTAAACTCCAGGCCACTGAAGCAGAGTGCACAAACTCAACAGCTACACAACCAGGTGAGCCCCTATGAGATTTTTTAAACCAACCTTATGGTAACCACTAAACAAAAAATCAGAACAGAGCCACAAATCATCAATAAAAGGAAAACTGAGAAAACCATCACAAAAAAATCACCAAACTGAAATAGCAGTCAGAAATGCAAGAGAAATGAAACAGTGGAAATATACAATACCCAGAAAACAAGAGATAAAATGGCAGTATTAAGCCCTCATACATCAATAATCACTCTAAATGTAAATGGATTGAATTCTCCAAATAAAAGACACAGAGTGGCTGGATGGATTAAAAAACAAGACCCAACAATATGCTGCCTCCAGGAAACACATCTCAGCTCTAAAGACAAACATAGGCTCTGAGTGAAGGGATGGAAGACAATACTCCAAGCAAATGGCAAGCAAAAAAAAGGAGGTATTGCAGTACTTATATCAGACAAGGCAGACTTCAAGATAAAAAAGACTATGAAAGACAAAAAGAGGCAGTATATAATAATAAAAGGGACATTCTTCCAAGAGGAAATAACACTTATGAATAAATCTGCCCTTAATAGAGGAGCACCAAAGTAGGTAAAGCAACTACGAATAGACTTAAAGAGAGAAATTGACAGCAACAAAATAATAGTAGGGGACCTCATCATCTGACTTACATCAATGGATAGACCATCCAGACAGAAAATCAACAAGGAAACAGTAGCCTTAAATGAAACACTAGACCAGATGGACTTCATAGATGTGTATAGAACATTCCATTCAAAAACAGCAGAATACACATTCTTCTCAAGCGTATGTGGAACATTCTCAAAACTAGACCATATGTTGGGAAACAAGGCAAGCCTCAATAAATTTAAAAAGATTGAAATCATATCAAGCATCTTTTCTGACTGCAATGCTATGAAACCAGAAATCAACTGCAAGAAAAAAGCTGGGAAAGGCACAAATATGTGGAGATTAAACAACATGTTACTGAACAATCTTTGGATCAACGAAGAAATCAAAGGAGAAATCAAAAAACACCTGGAGACAAATAAAATGAAAACAAAAAATGCCAGCTCTGGGATGCATCAAAAGCGGTGCTAAGAGGGAAATTTATAGCAATATAGGACTACCTAAACAAACAGAAAAACTCAAATAAATAATCTCTATATTTATACAATAGAACACTACTCAGCCACAAAAAAAGACATAATCATCCCATTTGCAAGAACATGGATGGCCCTAGAGGGAATTGTGCTAAGTGAAACAAGCCAGACTGAGAAAGACAAACACCAGATGATTTCACTCATATGTGGAATACAAACAAACACATAAACAAAGAAAACAGTTCTGTGGTTACCAGGGGAAGTAGGGTGGGGGGTGGGCACAGGGAGTGAAGGGGAGCACTTATGTGGTGACAGACAAGAAATAATGTACAACTGAAATTTCACAATGATGTAAACTATTATGAACTCAATTTAAAAAATAGTATGCAAAAAAATAAGTAAATAAAATAATCTCAGACTGCACTAACAGAACTAGAAACAGAAGAACAAAGGCCAAAGTCAGCAGAAGGAGGGAAAGAATAAAAAGTAGAGCAGAAATACATGAAATAGAGACTAAAAAAACAATAAAAAGGATCAATGAAACTAAGAACTGGTTATTTGAGAAGATAAACAAAATTGACAACCCCTTAGCCAGACTCACTAAGAAAAGAAGAGAGATGGCACAAATAAATACAATTAAAAATGAAAGAGGATAAATTACAACAGATACTGCAGAAATACAAGGGACTATAAGAGAATACTATGAAAAACTATATGGCAACAAATAGGATAACCTAGAAGAAATGGATACATTCTTAGACTCCCAAAACTGAATCAAGAAGAAACAGAGAATGTGAATAGACCAATCACAAGTAAAGAGATAGAAACAGCAACCAAAACCCTTCCAAAAAACAAAAGTCTAGGACAAGATGGCTTCTCAGGAGAATTCTACCAAACATTCAAAGAAGAGTTAATATCTATCCTTTTCAAACTACTCTGAAAAATTGAAGAACATGGAAATCTCCCCAACTCATTCTATGAGGCAAATGTTACCCTGATATCAAAACCAGACAAGGACAAAACAAAGAAGGAAAATTACAGGCCAATATTGCTGATGAACATAGATGCAAAAATCCCCAAGAAAATATTGGCAAATCGAATACTGTAATATATTAAAAGGATCATACGCCATGACCAAGTGGGATTTACATGAGGAATGCAGGAATGGTTCAAAATCCGCAAATCAATCAATGTGATACACCAACATTAACAAAATAAGGACTAAAAATCACATGATCATCTCAATAGATGCAGAGAGAGCATTTGACAAGATCCAACATCCATTTATGATAAAAATTCTCAATAAAATGGGCATAGAAGGAACGTACATCAACATAATAAAGGCCATATATGACAAACCCAGAGCCAACATCATACTTAATGGTCAAAAACTGAAAGCCATTCCTCTTAGAACAGTAAGAAGACAAGAGTGGTCACTCTCGCCACTCTTAGTCAACATAGTACTGGAGGTTTTGGCCAGAACAATTAGGCAAGAAAGAGAAATAAAAGTTTCCAAAATGGGAAAGAAGAAGTGAAACTCTCACTGTTTGCAGACGACACAATCCCATATATAGAATAACTGTTAAGAATCCACCAAAAAACCATCAGAAATAATCAACAACTACAGCAAAGTTGCAGGGTACAAAATCAATTTAAAAAAATCATTTGCATTTCTATACACTAATAACAAACTAGCAGAAAGAGAAGTCAAGAATACAATCCCATTTACAATTACAACAAAAAGAATAAAATATCTAGGAATAAATTTAACCAAGGAGGTCAAAGACATATGCACTGAAAACTAAAAGACATTATTGAAAGAAATTGATGATGACATAAAGACATGGAAAAATAGTCCATGCTCATGGATTGGAAGAATAAACATAGTTAAAATGTCTCTACCACCTAAAACAATCCACAGAGTCAATGCAATGCCAAACAGAATCCCACTGACATTCTTTACAGAAACAGAACAAAGAATCCTAAAATTTATATGGAACAAGAAAAGACCCTGAATATCTAAAGCAATCCTGAGAAAAAAGAAGAAAGCTGGAGGCATCAAATCCTTGACTTCAAAATGTACTACAAAGCTATAGTAAGGAAAAGAGCATCATACCGGCAGAAAAACAGACACACAGATCAACGGAACAGAATTGAAACCGACACATTTTGGACGGCTAATTGTCAACAAAAAGGCAAAGAACATACAATGAAGAAAGGAAAGTCTCTTCAATAAATAATGTTGGTAAAATTGGACAGCCACATACAAAGAATGAAAGTAGACCATTATCTTATGCCACACACAAAAATTAACTCAAAATGGATTAAAGACTTGAATGTAAGACCTGAAACCATAAAACTCCTAGAAGAAAATATAGGCAATACACTCTTTAAAAGTATCTTTTCAAATACCATGTCTACTCAGGCAAGGAAAACAAAAGAAAAAATAAACAAATGGGACTACATCAGACTAAAAAGCTTCTGCAAAGCAAAGGAAACCATGAATAAAATGAAAAGACAATGCACAAACTGGGAGAAAATATTTGAAAATCATGTATCTGACAAGGAGTTAATTTCCAAAATATGTAAAGAACTCATACTTGGGGACTGGCCCCATGGCCGGGCGGTTAAGTTCGCGCACTCCACTTCAGTGGCCTAGGGTTTTGCTGATTCAAGTCCTGGGCACAGATATGGCACCACTCATCAAGCCATGCTGAGGCAGCATCCCACATGCCACAACTAGAAGGACCCACAACTAAAAATACACAACTGTGTACCAAGGGGCTTTGGGAGAAAAAGCAAAAATAAAATCTTTAAAAAAAAAAAAAAGAACTCATACAACTCAACAACAACAAGAAACCTGATCAAAAACTGGGTAGAGGAAGGGCTGGCCCCATGGCCGAGTGGTTGAGTTTGCGTGCTCCACTTCAGTGGCCCGGGGTTTTGCTGGTTTGGACCCTGGGTGCAGACATGGCACCACTCATCAGGCTGTGCTGGGGCGGCATCTCACATAGCACAGCGAGAGAAACGCACAGCTTTAACATACAACTATGTACTGGGGGGCTTTGGGGAAAAGAAGAGGAAACAAAAAAAGAAGATTGGCAACAGATATTAGCTCAGGTGGCAATATTTTAAAAAACAAATGGGCAGAGCATATGAACAGACTTTTTTTCTTGCTTGAGGAAGATTGCCGCTGAGCTAACATCTGTGCCAATCTTCCTCTATTTTGTATGTGGGACACTACCTCTGCATGGCTTGATGAGTGGTATGTAAGTCCACACCCAGGAACCAAACCCACAAACCCTGGGCTGCCGAAGTGGAGTGCATGAACTTAACCACCACTACATCGCTGGGCTGGCCCTGAACAGACATTTTTCCAAGGAAGATATATAGATGGCCAATAGGCACATGAAAAGATGTTCAACATCACTGATTATTGGAAATGCAAATCAAAACTATGAGCTATCACCTCACACCCTTCAGAATTGCTAGAATTAACAAGACAAGAAATAGCAAATGTTGGAGGGGATGCGGAAAAAAGGGAACCCTCATATACTGCTGGTGGGAATGCAAACTGGTGCAGCCATTATGGGAAACAGAATGGAGATGTCTCAAAAAACTAAAAATAGCACTACCATATGATCCAGCTATCCTACTACTAGGTATTTATCCAAAGAAGAAGAAATCAACAATACAAAGAGATTTATACACTCCTATGTTCATTGCAGCATTATTCACAATAGCCAAGATGTGGAAGCAACCCAAGTACCCATCAAGTGATGAATGGATAAAGAAGATGTGGTACATATATACAATGAAATACTACTCAGCCATAAAAAAAGACAGAATTGTCCCATTTGCAATAACATGGATGGATCTTGAGGGTATCATTTTAATAAAATAAGCTAGACAGAGAAAAACAAATACTGTATGATTTCACTCATATGTGGAAGATAAACAAACACAGCAATAAAGAGAACAGATCAGTGGCTACCAGAGGGGAAGGGGGTTGAGGGTGGGCATGAGGGGTAAAGGAGCACATACGTATGGTGACAGATAAAAGCTAGACTATTGGTGGTGAACACCATGTAGTGTACACAGAAACTGATATATAATAATGTACACCTGAAATTACACAATGTTATAAACCATTATGACCTCAATAAAATAATTTAAAAGAAAAACACAAAAAGAAAAGAAAGACAAGTAAACACCTGAGATGAGAGACAAGCTGGAAAGGAAAGCAGGAAAACAACTATAAAAATGAAAATAAGATAAAGAAAGAAGAAAAAAAGGAGAGTAGATATAGAAGAAATGCAAAGAACAGTCATTTATACAATTGTCCCTGAAGAAACTAAAGCAATGGAACAGAGCTACCATTTAAAACTAAAACCGAAGAAAAGTTTTCAGAAACAAAGAAGACCTGAATCTACATATTGTAGATTCCTGAGAGTCTACCAAATACCTGAGAAAATTTACCTAAAATGATTTAACTCTGAGACATATCTTGGCAAAACAGATAACGAAAAATATCCTGAAAGCCTCCAGGCTAAAAAGGACAAATAACTCACAACTACAGAAGGACGAGATTAACATCAGACTTCTCCAAAGCAGCATAGAAATCACGGCAAAAAGGGAGCAGCATTTTAGAAACGATAAAAAAAAAGGCATATAGGAATTTACAACCTTTCTTGAGGAATCTCTTAGAAGTTAAGCTTCACCCAACCAAGAGATGACTTAGAAAATTTTAATAAAAGGACTGATGGTGAGTATTTTAATATAGATAATTGTAGACCAAAGACTAAAGCAAAAGTGAGAATGAGGGTAGAATACCAACGAGCAAATGTAATATATTGTGACAAAGTAGAAACAGTGCAACTAAAAAATGGGAGAAAGAAGGAAGTGGAAAGTAGAAAAGTTGATTGATTGTTGCATACGCAACAGGTAGGAGTTAAAGGACACCATTAAAGTGAATGATCTTATGGATGTATGTTCAGTCTTTCCACCCTGAATACATCTTCTGATGCATTCAAAAAACATTCTTGGGGCCTGCCCAGTGGCGCAGTGGTTAAGTGCGCATGTTCTGCTTTGGCGGCCCAGGGTTCGCCAGTTCAGATCCTGGGTGCAGACATGACACTGCTTGGCAAGCCACGCTGTGGCAGGCATCCCACATATAAAGTAGAGGAAGATGGGCACGGATGTTAGCTCAGGGCCAGTCTTCCTTAGCAAAAAGAGGAGGATTGGCAGCAGCTAGCTCAGGGCTAATCTTCCTCAAAGAAAAAAAATTCTTAAAAATTGATCATATATTAGGTCATGAGAAAAAACCTTAGTAAGTTCTATCAGGTGGACAATTTACAAACAACACCCTTTGATGAAAATGCAATAAAACTAAAAAGTATAAATAAAAATTTTTAAAGAATCTTTATGTCAGGAAATTTAAAAACTTTTTATTAAACAACTTTTCAATTTATGAGGAAAAGCAACAAGAAAAAATTTTTTTTGTAACCATGTGTGGTCATGGACATTAACTAAACTTATTGTGGTAATCATTTCACAATATATACATACATCAAATCAATATGTTCTACACCTAAAATTAATACAATGTTATACATCAATTATATCTCAATTAAAAAAATAAGAAATGCAAATGTAAATTACAGAATTTCTAAAATATAATGATTAATGTAAATGCTACACAGCAGAATCTATGGGATATATTAAAACAATAATCAAAGAAAAATTCATACTACTAAATACTTTTATCAATTAAAAACAAAAGGATGAAAATAAGTCAATTAAATTCCTAGCTCAAAGGAACAGGGAAAAAAATAGAAAAAGAAAACAGTAAAGCAAAAGAAAGCCCAAGGTAGGAAATAATAAAGATAAAAGTGGAAAAATAATGAAGCAAAGAATAGAAAAGCAGAAGATCTAATTAAGAAATCAAAATCCGGGTTTCAGGATTTTATTAACAAAATAGACAAATCACTCACTAATTTGATCAAGAAAAAAGGGAGAAAGCACAAATATACAACATAAAACATGACAAGAGGGGCCAGCCTAGTGGCACAGTGGTTAAGTTCACACGTTCCACTTCAGTGGCCCAGAGTTTGCTGGTTCGGATCCCGGGTGTGGACCTATGCAATGCTTGTCAAGCCATGCTGTGGTAGCTGTCCCAAGTATAAAGTAAAAGAAGATGGGAATGGATCTTAGCTCAGGGCCAATCTTCATAAAAAAAACAAAACAAACAAACAAAAAACATGACAAGAGATATAACCATGGAAACAGAAGAAATTTTAAAAGTCATAAGAGATTAATTGGCACAACTTGATGCAAATAAATTTGAAAACCTAGATTAAATGTACACTTTCCTAGAGAAATACAAATTCCCAAATTGACTTGGTAGAGATATAAAGCTTAAAGTGATCAATTTCCATAGAAGAAAGAAAGACAATTATTGAGGAAATAACCACACAAAAAGCACCAGACATCAATATTCTGTAAAGTTTTTCAGAGCATTGAAAATAAAGAAAATCTCCTAATTCTTTTTATGAGGTAAGCATAACCCTGATACCTAAACCAGACACTAAAAGTACAAAAAAGAAAAACCAAAGACCAGTATCACTTATGAATATTGATGTAAAAGTGCTAAATAAAATTTAGGAAGCATAATCCAACACTACATCAAGAAAATAATGCACCTACCTGAGAATTTATTCCTGGAATGAAAGATTAGTTCAATATCAATAAATCCATTAATATTATATACCATATTGATAGATCTAGGGGGGAAGGTCATATGATCATTTCTGTAGATGCAAAAAACACTGACAAATTTCAACACCTATTTCTGATAAAAAGAAATCCAACAAAATAGGAACTGATGGATAACTTTTAATAGTCCTAAAGCCAGCATCTTACTTAATGGATTAAACATGAGACATTTCCAATAAGATTTGGGACAAAGCAAGAATGCTTACTATCTTTACTACACACATCATGTATTAAAGGTATTAACCAAAGCAATTAGACAAGAAAAAATTAGAGACATAACAATCATTAAAGAAAAAGGAAAAATATCTAAATTTGCAAATGATATGACAGTGTACCTGCTAAACCCACAAGAATCAATAATAAAACTAACTCAAACAACAAACGAATTCTGAAAGATAGCAAGACATAAAATTAACACAAAAAAATTATGTGCATTAACAATAACCAGTTAGAGGATACAATGGTAAAGAAAATCCCACTGACTTTTCACTTTGTTCACGGTTTCCTTTGCCTCGCAGAAGCTTTTTAGTCTGATGTAGTCCCATTTGTTTATTTTTTCTTTTGTTTTCCTTGCCTGAGTAGACATGATATTTGAAAAGATGCTGCTAAGACCAATGTCAAAGAATGTACTGCCTATATTTTCTTCTAGGAGTTTTATGGTTTCAGGTCTTACATTCAAGTCTTTAATCCATTTTGAGTTAATTTTTGTTCATGGTGTAAGATAATGGTCTACTTTCATTCTTTTGCTTGTGGCTGCCCAGTTTTCCCAACACGATTTATTGAAGAGACATTCCTTTCTCCGCTGTATGTTCTTAGCTCCTTTGTTGAAGATTAGCTATCCATAGGTGTGTGGTTTATTTCTGGGCTTTCAATTTTGTTCCATTGATCTGTGGGTCTGATTTTGTACCAGTACCATGCTGTTTTGATATCTATAGCTTTGTAGTATCATAAATCAGGGATTGTGATACCTCCAGCTTTCTTCTTTTTTCTCAGGATTGCGTTAGCTACGTGGGAGTCTTGTTCCATATGAATTTTAGGATTCTTTGTTTTATTTCCATGAAGAATGTCATTGGGATTATGATTGAGATTGCAGTGAATCTGTAGATTGCTTTAGGTAATATGGACATTTTAACTATGTTTATTCTTCCAATCCATGAGCATGGAATATCTTTCCACTTCTTTCTTTCTTTTTCTTCTTCTTCTTTTTTTTTTTTTGCTGAAGAAGATTGGCCCTGAATCAAAATCTGTTGCCAATCTTCTTCTCTTTGCTTGAGGAAGATTCACCCTGAGCTAATATTTGTGCCAATCTTCCTCCATTTTGTATGTGGGTTGCTACCACAACACAATCCCCAATGAGTAGTGTTGGTCCACACCTGGGAAAGGAACCAGGGCTGCTAAAGTGGAGCATGCCAAACTTAACCTCTAGGCCGTGGGGCCAACCCTTCCATTTGTTTATGTCTTCTTTGATTTTTGTCAATAATATCGTATAGTTTTCAGTGTATAGGTCTTTCACTTCCTTGGTTAAATTTATTCCTAGATATTTTATACTTTTTGTTGCAGTTGTAAATGGGATTGTATTCTTGAGTTCTCTTTCTGCTAGTTTGCTTTTGGTGTATAGAAATACAAGTGATTTTTTTAAAACTGATTTTGTGCCCTGCAACTTTGCTGTAGTTGTTGATTATTTCTAACAGTTTTTTTTTTCCCTAGGAAGATTAGCTCTGAGCTAACATCTCCAGCCAATCCTCCTCTTTTTGCTGAGGAAGACTGGCCCTGAGCTAACATCCGTGCCCATCTTCCTCCACTTTTATATATGGGACACCTGCCACAGCATGGCTTGCCAATCAGTGCCATGTCCGCACCTGGGATCTGAACCAGCAAACCCCGGGGCACCGAAGTGGATCATGCAAACTTAACCACTGCAACACCAGGCTGGCCCCAGTTTCTAATAGTTTTCTGGTGGATTCTTTACAGTTTTTCTATATACAGGATCGTGTCATCCACAAACAGGGAGAGCTTCACTTCTTTCCCAATTTGGAAACTTTTATTTCTTTTTCTTGCCTAATTGCTCTGGTGAAAACCTCCAGTACTATGTTGAATAGGGATGGCAAGAGTGGGCACCCTTGTCTTGTTCCTGTTCTCAGAGGGATGGCTTTCAGTTTTCACCATTAAGTATGATAGTGGCTGTGGGTTTGTCAAAACAAAAAGACAACCCACCAACTGGGAGAAAATATATGCAAACCATATATTCGACAAGGAATTAATCTCCAGAATATATAAAGAACTCATACAACACAACAACACAACAACAACAAAAACAACCTGATCAAAAAAAGGACAGAGGATATGAACAGACATTTTTCCAAAGAAGATATACAGATGGCCAACAAGCATATGAAAAGATGTTCAACATCACTAATTATTAGGGAAATGCAAATCAAAACCAAAATGAGATATCACCTGACACCTGTTAGAATGGCTATAATTAACAAGACAAGAAATAACAAACATTGGAGAGGACGTGGAGAAAAGGGACCCCTCATACTTTGCTGGTGGGAATGTAAACTGGTGCAGCCCCTATGGAAAACAGTATGGAGATTCCTCTATTAAAAAGAGAAATACCATAAGACTCAGCCACCCCACTACTGGGTATTTATCCAAAGAAGTTGAAATCAACAATTCAAAGGGGCTTATGCACCTCTATGTTCATTGCAGCATTATTCACAACAGGTGAGACATGGAAGCAACCCACGTGCCCATCAACTGATGAACTGATAAAGAAGATGTGGTATATTTATACAATGGAATACTACTCAGCCATAAAAAAGACAGAATCGTCCCATTCGCAACAACATGGATGGAACTTGAGGGTATTATGTTAAGTGAAACAAGCCAGAAAGAGAAAGACGAACACCACATGATTTCACTCATGTGGAAGATAAACAAACACAGGGATAAAGAGAACAGATCAGTGGTTACCAGAGGGGATTAGAGTTGGAGTGCGGGCAAAAGGCATAAAGGGGCACGTATACATGGTGATAGATAAAAATTAGACTATTGGTGGTGAGCACGATGCAAGTCTACACAGAAACTGAGAAATAATGTACACCTGAAATTTTACAAAAAAGCATCCAAAAAAAAGAGAAAAGAAAATCCCTCTCACAATAGCAACAAATAAGATTAAGAACGTAGAGGTAAATTTAACAAGAAATTTAAAAAACATATGAGTAAAACTTTAAAATATTTCTGAAAGTACAAAAATAGACTCAATAAAATGCAAAGACATCCTCTATTTTTGGGTAGGACAACTCATCATAAAGACGTGAATTCTCCCTAAGTTAATTTGTAAAGTTAATATAATCCCGTAAAAATACCAACAGTTGATAATAAAATTCATATAGAAAAATGAACATGCAAGAATAACCAAAAAAAAAAAAACACAGAAAAAGAAATACAATGGTAACCTAAACCTACCATACATTAAAGCATATAATAAAGCCTCTATAATTAAAACAATTTTTACCAATGCATAAATAGACTAAGTGACCTGTGGAACTGAATAGAATCCCAGAAATAGACCCTAGGAGATATGGAAATTGGTATACAACAAAATTGGCATCTGAAATGACTGGGGTAGATAAATGATACTGAAGCAACTGAGCAGCCTTTCAGAAAGACATAAAATTATATCCATACCTCACTCCATGCACAAGAATAAACTCCAAACTGATCAGAGACCTAATCGAATAAAAAAATAAATAAAACTATATAAGCACTAGAAGAAAATATGGGTAAATTCCCTTTTAACCGAGTATGGGCGAAGCTTTCCAACTATGACTCAAGATCCAAGAGCAATAAAAGAAAAGATTGATAAATTTGACTGTATAAAAATAAACTTTTGAATAGCCAAAAAAACTCCCATCATAAACAAAATAAAAAGATCACTGATATACCAGGAGAAAATATTTGCAATGTATATTACAGATAAAGGGCTATTATCACCAATATTTTTTAAAATTCAAAAATTGAGGAATAAAGGACCAAAGACTCAATAGAAACAATGAAGAGAAAAAGACATAAATCGTCAATTTACATTAAGAGATAAAAACTAGGGGCCAGCCCGGTGATGCAGCGGTTAAGTGCACATGTTCTGCTTCAGGGGCCCGGGGTTTGCCGGTTTGGATCCTGGGTGCGGACATGGCACTGCTTGTCAAGCCATACTGTGGTAGGCATCCCACATATAAAGTAGAGGAAGATGGGCATGGATGTTAGCTCAGGGCCCGTCTTCCTCAGCAAAAAGAGGAGGATTGACAGCAGTTAGCTCAGGACTATTCTTCCTCAAAAAAAAAAAAAAGATATAAAAACTGCTTTGAAGTATGTAAAGATGTTCAATCTCACTCATAATTAGAGAAATGCAAATTGAAACTTGCCTATCACATTGGCAAAAACTGAAAACAAAATAAAACATGACAGCACACTCTGTTGATAGAAATCAAAATTGGTAAAATCCTTTTAGAGGGGAATTTGGCAAAATCTGACAAAGTACATATGCACGTATCTTTTGCCCCAGCAATGCCACTCTAGGAATCTACCCTGAACACACACCTCCACCAATATGAAACTACCTGCAGACAAGACTGTTCACTGCAGTATTGTTTGTAATTGGAAGATATTGGAAATAACCTAAATTCCCCTACGTAAGAGAGTATTTGAATAAACTATGATACATCCACAGTGAAGAACTTTGCCACTGTAAAAAGAATGAAGGAGATCTCTGTGAACTGATAGAAAGTGATGTCTAAGATCTATCATTAGAGGCCAGCCTGGTGGCACAGTGGTTAAGTTCACATGCTCTGCTTCGGTGGCCTGGTGTTTGTGGGTTCAGATCCTAGGCGTGGACCTACACGCTCCTCATCAAGCCATGCTGTGGTGGTGTCCCACACAGAAAATAGAGGAAGATTGGCACAGATGTTAGCTCACTGACAACTTTCCTCAAGCGAAAAGAGGAAGATTGGCAATAGATGTCAGCTCAGGGCCAATCTTCCTCACCAAAAAACCCCCCAAAAGACCATATATTTTTAAAAGAAACCAGCCAAATGCAAAAGAGCATTTATTGAGAGACACTTCCAGAATAGTGGCATGAGGAGTCTGAGGACCTACTTCCTAGTGAAACAATCATAACTGGTGAAAATTAGTTTAAAAAAAATTTAAACTCTCTGAAAATTGTCCTAAGGGCATATAATGAATGAAGAAACATTTATCCAAAAACATCTACTAAATGTTGGTAAGATCATCTAGAGTATGTGGCATTTAAGCCATGACCCACTCTTCCCCCTCACCTGCTGAGTGTGATGGAAGCTCCTCTCCCCACAGCTGCCAGCCAAGGACTACTGTATGTCCCCAGGAAGGGCAGGTCATCAGCATTTCTGACCCTTCCCAGCTCCGTGTCCCAGAGGATAATCCAGGCAGGCGAGTGTGGACAAGAAGTTGGGGGCTCTCTTCTTACACCCAGCCCCAACTCATGTTATGGAGGCTGTACCCCAGGGCAGCAAGCCGAGATGCTGGGACCCTCATGGTCCTCACCTCAGCTGCTGGTGGGGCACAGGGCCTACAGGAAGCCCAGGACCAGAGGGTACCTCCTCTGCCCCGTGTCCTGCTTGTCGAGCAGAGCTGTCATTCTGAAAGAACAGGCTGCTGTCCCCACCCCTAGCTCAGCAGTTATGTATACTTTACCACAATTAAAAAAGTAATACTTATCAATATATTTACTACTGGATTTAGGATTAGAAGAATCTAAATTACCCTAACATCTCAAACACAATAATGGACCATAATGAGCTAAGTGCTTTATGGAACTCAGTAATATTGTGAATCAAATCCATTTTTGACAGTAACTTTTATATTAGTCTTTTAAGTGTATTTATATTAAATATTTTTCTTGGGTGAAAAACAACTAGAAACATCCCAAATATCCATCAACAAGTAAACAAATTAACAGATTATGGTATACATATACATGTGCATGTATACCACAATTTGTTTATAAATATATATATACATGTATATGTATACCACAATTTGTTATATATATATAATCAAAAACTATTCACAGCAAATAGGAAAGAATTTCTGATACACACAAAAAGACGTGTGCTAAGACCAAACACTAAAGTGTGCACACTGTATGACTCCATTTATATGAAGTTCTACAGGAAAAATGAATTTATAGTGAAAGAAATCAAATAAGTGGTTCTCTAAGGAGGGAAATTAGTGTGGAAATTGACTGCAAAAGGGGCACAATGGAACTTTCTGGATGGATGGAAATGTTTTACCTATTGTTGGAGTGGTAGTTACACTACTATATAATTTGTCAAAATTCATCAAACTCACCAAACTGTACACTTAATATAGGTGCATTTTATTTTATTCAAATTATACATCAAAGCTGATTAAAACAAAAAAGAAAGCAAAAAACATTCCTCACGCATCCGGTGTCTGCACCGTCAGCTCAGACCTAACAGTGGAGCGATGAGAAATTGATGGGCAGCTGTGTGTGTGAGGCAGGCTTCTCAACCGGAGGTTGCGTTATAGAGTGATCTGGATGGGCTGTTTTGTTGGAAACTTGCTGCTAGTACCTTTAGGTCTTTCCTAAAAAGGAGGCTGTAAGGCACTTGTTAAGAGCATAGTCTGAGGTCAGACTACTTAGGTTAAAATACAAGGTCCACCGCTCATTTGCTAAATTCCTAACCTCTCTGGGCCTCAGTTCCTTTATCTGTAAAGTGGGGGTGATGACAGTGTCTACCTCATAGAGTTAATGTGAGGATTCAATGAGTTAATATATATAAAACTGTATCTGGCACATATTAAGCACTAAACAAACCATAGATATTGTTTTCTCATTATTAGTCAGGCAAGACGCTTCCAGTCTCCTGCCTTGAAAACATAATCCTGGCTGTCACTATTCTAGGAGGGAGCAAAGGAGGAGAATTAGCTGGATGAGAGAAGAGAGCTCACCCATTCTTTTTGCCCTTTTCTTGGGGGTTGGGCCCTTATTTTCCTCTTATTGTCTCTTTGTGGCATTGGGGGAGGAACAGAAGCTAGTGTATGGATTCACCCCACCATCAATTTGGGAAGGATTTGCCAAGCAAAAGAGCAATGGAAAGTCTCACCACTGAAGAGTTGAATAGTTCTGATTACATAAACACTTAAATCAGAAATGTTAAAAGCATCCTAAGTAAAATTGTAACATCATAAAAAAATCAAAGATAAACAACCAAGCGTGAAAAGAATTTGCAACAAATGTAATGTGGAAATAAAGACCTACCCAAAGGAGATCTCAGAACTTGCTGAGCAAGGGAATCACCATCATCACAAGCTTTTGGCAGAGATTCACAGCCTGTCAGGGGAGGGGAAAGGCTTGTGGTGGAAAAAATAGCTTTCAGGTGTGCTCTGATTGGAGCTTTCTGGCACAGAGAAGCTGGAAGTGGGCTAATTAGATGGCAGGGCATCCTTTTTTGTCCCCTACTTTTTCTCCCCAAATCCCCCCAGTACATAGTTGTATATTTTAGTTGGGGGTCCTTCTAGTTGTGGCATGTGGGACGCCGCCTCAACATGGCCTGATGAGCAGTGCCATGTCCGTGCCCAGGATCCAAACCAGCGAAACCCTGGGCCGCAGAAGCAGAGCACGAGAACTTAACCACTTGGCCACGGGCCGGCCCCTGGCAGGGCATCTTATGTGATTACTTTGAGGAGCACATTTGGCTTTCTCTGGTTGGTCCTGAGTTGGAAATTGGGGAGAGGGAGCAAAAAAATAGGGAATCTGACAGTCACTGACCAAGTCCTGACCGTCCTGGGCCAGTTGCTACAGAAGTTGTGGTTTGGCGGCCTGGACTGGCTGCCACAGAGGTTGTGGGACAGAATTCTATTGTCATACATGGTCTGACTATTGTCTGTTTTTAACACTCAGTCTCTCCGTAGTTAATGTGTACAATATGTGAAGCTTATACAAAAGGGATAAGAAAAACTTAGATGTCCTCAACAGATTAACAGTCAAAAACTAGAAACATACAATTCCTAGATTTGGAATTAGAAGTAGCTAATTCAGTAGATTCAAATCATAATTAAGTTTTTATTTATGCAAATCCGATTGTAAATGCTCAAGAAAGAAAGAGAGGAAGGGCTGGCCCAGTGGCACAGCGGTTAAGTGCACATGTTCTGCTTTGGTGGCCCGGGTTTGGTGGTTCAGATTGCAGGTGCAGACATGGCGCCATGTGGCAAGCTATGCTGTGGTAGGCATCCCACATATAAAGTAGAGGAAGATGGGCACGGATGTTAGCTCAGGGACAGTCTTCCTCAGGAAAAAGAGGAGGATTGGCAGCAGTTAGCTCAGGGTTAATCTTCCTTGAAATAATAAAATAAAATAAAATAAAATATAAATAGCCCTGTGGCCTAGTGGTTAACTTTGGTGCGCTCTGCTTCAGTGGCCCAGGTTCGGTTCCCGGGTGTGGACATACATCACTTGTCAGCAGCCATGCTGTGGCGGTGACCCACAAACAAAAGGGAGGAAGATTGGCATAGGTGTTAGCTCAGGGTGAACCTTCCTCAAGCAAAAAGAGGAAGATTGGCAACAGATGTTAGCTCAGGGCAAATTTTCCTCAGCAAAAAAAAGATTAAAAAAAAATAATAATTATTATTTTAAACTCAAACAAGATTATCATTTGTTATTAACTTCCCAAAGCTTTTAAATGATAATGTTAAATGTTGGTGAGAGTTTACTGAGAATAGTCTCACCATTGCTGGTAGAAGTGTCTCTTACCAGAAAGTAATTTGGCAGTATCTTTCAAGAGACATAAAAATATTATTACCCTTCAGTTCAGTAGTTCTATTCATAGAAATTATTGCAAGGGAAAAATAAAAAAATATAGACAAGGATCTGGGCACAATGTTCATTACATTCTGGTTTTTTTAAGTGAAAAATTGTAAACAATGTAAATTTTGAACACATGGGGGAACAGTATAAGAACATTTGAACATTAGAAAATGAAAGAGGGGCCAGCCCAGTGGCACTGCAGTTAAGTTCACACGTTCTGCTTGGGCGGCCCAGGATTCATTGGTTGGGATCTGGGGTGCAGACCTCCTATGCACTGCTTGTCAAGCCACGCTGGGGCAGGTGTCCCACCTACAAAGTAGGGGAAGATAGGCACGGATGTTAGCTCAGGGCCAGTCTTCCTCAGCAAAAAGTGGAGGATTGGCAGCAGATGTTAGTGCAGGGCTAATCTTCCTCAAAAAAAGGAAAAAGAATGAATAAAATGTCTTGCATTCACATGATGGTATGTCATAGAACCCTTAAAATGTTTATTCATGAATAACTTTTAAAGGAGAAATGTCTATGATATAATACTTGTGTTAAAGAATTATTTTTTTTTGGAAGATTAGCCCTGAGCTAACATCTGCAACCAATCTTCCTCTTTTTGCTGAGGAAGACTGGCCCTGAGCTAACATCCATGCCCATCTTCCTCCACTTTATATGTGGGATGTCTGCCTCGGCATGGCTTGCCAAGCAGTGCCATGTCCACACCCAGGATCCAAACCAGTGAACCCTGAGCTACCGAAGCAGAACGTGCACACTTAACCGCTGCGCCACCAGGCTGGCCCCAAGAATAATTTTTTAAAAGATAAAATCATGTGGCTGGCCCCATGGCCAAGGGGTTAAGTTCACGTGCTCCACTGCAGGCAGCCCCGTGTTTCGTTGGTTTGAATCCTGGGCGCAGACATGGCACTGCTCATCAAACCACGCTGAGGCAGCATCCCACATGCCACAACTAGAAGGACCCACAACGAAGAATATACAACTATGTACTGGGGGGCTTTGGGGAGAAAAAGGAAAAAATAAAATCTTTTAAAAAAAAAACCTACCAAGTATCATTAAAAAAAAAAAGTAAAATCATAACCCTCACACAGATATAAAGTGAACACCCATCAAAGATAACTCATTAATTAATGAGGGAACCAGTAAGGTATTATAACCAGTTCAAAAGAGAATTCAAAGAATCCCACAGGAATAGGTCAGTTGGGAATACTTTAAGGACCTTACAAATAGATACAAAACTGACTTTATCTATTTGGGGATTTGGAAGTCAATTTGTCCCTCCACCCAACAGAAGTCATTTGCATATCTACAGACCAGAGGCATTTGCATTGCTACCTGTCAACAGAGATGTGCAGTAAACAGTACACTAAGTGATCATTTTTTTCTTTTTGTTTTTCCTCCCATTTCAAAGTCTTTTACAACTCTTCCTGACAGTTGAAATAATCAGAATATAAAATTGAATATATAGCATTGTCTCAATTAAGGGGAAAAAAGAGAAAATATACTCCAAATATTAAGTGTGGGTTTTTTCTTAATGTTGGATTTAGTGGTTTAGTTTCTTAATCTTTTCTATCTTTCCCAAATTTTCTACAATAAGAACATAGTCCCTTTAGAAGAAAAAAAATAACTTCTTTTCCCTTGCTTTTTCTCCCCAATTCCCCCCCAGGACATAGTTGCATGTTCTAGTTGTGGATCCTTCTAGTTGTGGCATGTGGGACGCCGCCTCAACGTGGCCTTACGAATGGTGCCGTGTCCACGCCCAGAATCCAAACCTGTGAAACCCTGGGCCGCCGAAGCAGAGAGCTCGAACTTAACCACTTGGCCACAGCACCAGCCCCAAAAAATAACTTCTAAAAACTGTAGTTGTACGGGGCTGGCCCAGTTGCGCAGCGGTTAAGTTCGCACGTTCCGCTTCTCAGCGGCCCGGGTTCGGTGGTTCGGAACCCGGGTGCGGACATGGCACCGCTTGGCACACCATGCTGTGGGAGGCGTCCCATGTATAAAGTAGAGGAAGATGGGCACGATGTTAGCTCAGGGCCAGGCTTCCTCGGCAAAAAAAAAACAAACAAACAAACAAACAAAAAACTGTAGTTGTAAGTAAAGAGAGTTTATAAGAGGCAAAAAGACCCAAATAACGGTACCCCTAAAATTATTGGTAAGCAGGAAAATTTATATCTAGAAATCTAAAATTAAGAGAATCAATATAAAATGTCTGGGATTAGCTACTGTTGGAAATACTCCCCCAAATCAGTCTTCCTCTGAACAAATATGATTGTAAATGTTTTTGAGGAGGAAAAAAACATGTGTACAAATTCCTTAGGGAAATCATATTCTAGGAATAAAATGAAAATAACCCAAAGGTGAGTATTTCTTGATTAATTGTAAAATGAATTATACATTTTACATGATATGTGGTAACGGCAGATTTTGGTCTGCATGTAGCAGTGGGGAAAAGATACAGATATAATGATTTGCCAGTGTTTCTTCAGTAGTTGTCAGAGGAAAAAATACACTGATTTGAGATGGCTGGTCCTAAATATTTCAGTATAATTTTTTTTTAGAGTAGAGAAGGACAGTTTATTTGTTTACCATACTATAGTTTGAGAAATACTTCTAAAAGAACATCCAACTCCTTTTGTTCTGTTAAAATAAAACACAAAATGGAGACGAAACTTGAAAATGCCCTGAGCCATGGAAGCACAACTACATCTAGCTTATTTTATGAACATAAGTGAAACAGGTTATTTCTTGTAAATGCCTCTGATAATCATAATAGAAATTTGTCATCTTCCTAAAAATGCTACGAGATAATCGCTTTTAACCAATCCCCTGCCATTTGGAAACTCTCAACTGTAATAACCAATCATTGTAAAGATTAAACAACTTCCTCATTTTCACTTCTAAGCCATCCAGTAACTTCATGCCTCCGAGCTTCATATAAGTTTTGTATTCGAAAGCTCCCAGCTTGCAAACTGTTCTTATATCCACAATAAACTCTTACTAAATACTATTTTATTGATCTGGTGGTTTTAATTTTACTATTTCTGGATTTTTGGCAGTTCTCATTCTGTCTTTACCTCTGTGATTTGGTCTCATGTAATCACAACCACTAGAATTTAAGTCTTATTCACATATACTCTCCTATTATAAATGCAAACAATGGACCCTGGGTATGTTGGTCAGTAGAGCCCACCTTAGAAACTCATCCTGGACTTGTGGCATCTTTATAAAGAAGTTCAGTCAATCTTAACAGCACCTACAGCAGAGAGACTCTGGGAGGCTGGTGTTCAGAGGGCACCTGAGGGCATGGGTAGTTCCATATGGGAGAATTGTTTTCTCACTTATTAGGCTCAGGGTTCATATCAGGTAGCCAAGCTTCCCTGAAAGGAGAGCAATACTATCAGATTCCTGAGCACACATCTTGGGCAAATTAATAAGGAAAGGAAAACAAAGTAGAGATAAAGGATAAGAATCAGGGAATTATAGGCAGACACACAGTTCTTAGTTATGGCGCTCTTCTTCATCCATGACTAGTCTTTAATTGACCTGATGAGATTTTTCACATGTTGAGGTATATGGGGCGGGGTAACTATTCGGATTCAAAACTTATTTGGCTTGAACTAAAAAGCCTGATTTACGGCCTATCAAAGACACATCGTATATCTGCTTAACCATTAAAGTAAAGAATGCACTCTCAAGATAAGAATGCAGACTTCCCCTCCTACGCCCTATTGGTAACGCCCTATTGATAACACCCGGATTAGTCCCTTTCCCAACATCAGGGTCACGTTGACCTGCTAATTGGCAACTAAATATCTCTTTGAGACTTTGATGAAAATGTATCCTGGGTGTGTTTAAGGTACGTTCTTTGTTCTGAAAGGATATAAGACTGTACTAAAAACCATGCTTCTCTGGAATGCTTTCTAAGGCCTTCCCAGGCTCTAATCCTCACTCTGGCTCAAGTAAAACTCACCTTTTTTCTCTTATCTATAGAATGGTTATTGGTTATTTTCTGTTGGCAGATCTATCATCAGACAAATGGACACTGTAAAATAATTTCTTTGTATTTATGATATTATGCTGTTACTTGCGTTATTTATATAGTGAAGATTCTTTTTCGAAACACTCTCACCTTGTCTCAGGAACAATAAAAGGAAAAGGGTTTCTCTGATCTCCTCCAACCTTTTTCAATATAGAGGAGGTATTCCTCCGGCACAATAGTTCTCAGACTTCAATGAGTTTAAGGATCATCTAGTATATTCAAAATGAAGATTTCCCTGTCCCAATCCTTGAGATTCTGATCTTTTAACAGCTCTCCAGGCGATCCTACTGTGCAGCCAGAATGAACCCCCTATGCTTAGGGTTTACCCTTTTAAAAATGCTTTCACATGCCTTTCTTAAAAGTACGTCACGTGGCCCCTCTCCCTAACCTCAAGCAGTGAAGAGTGTGCACTAGACTTTGTGCAGGCAATTACATGTTCAGCCTGGAACACTGACTCAAGAAAATGACTGCAGGGGCTGGCCCGGTGGTGCAGCGGTTAAGTGTGAACGTTCTGCTTTGGGGGCCTGGGGTTCACCAGTTCAGACCCCAGGGGCGGACATGGCACTGCTTGGTAGGCCATGCTGTGGTAGGCGTCCCAAATATAAAGTAGAGGAAGATGGGCACAGATGTTAGCTCAGGGCCAGGGGCTAATCTTCCTCAAAAAAAAAAAAAAAAAAAAAAAGAGAGAGAGAATGACTGCAAAGTCTCAGAGCCAATCAGAAATTATTCATGAAATTGCAGTGGAGTTGCCTGGTGGTGTCCTAAATAGACCTTTCCCATCTGTGTGTGTGGGGGGGGGGAGGGCAGGGAGGGAGGATAGTCTTTTCTCTCTTAGATCATCACCACCAAAGCCAGTTTCTCTGGCCTTCCCATTGAGTCTGAACTATCTAATCCCTTCCAATAAATTCCTTTTCTGGTTAAGTTAACTAGAAGTGGTGTCTGTTGGTTGCAATCTGGACCCACAACTAGTTCTATGAAGTAGACCTTATCACTACCATTTGCAGATAAAGAAATCAAGTTTCAGAGAGATTTAGTCACTTGTCAGAGGTCAGTTAATAAGTGACAGAGCCAGGACACAAATCAAGATCTTCTTTGTTCATTGTTCTTACCATCACAATATGGCGTGGGGCAAACCATGGTGCAACCAAAATACACCTTCTTGACCAACAAAAACAGTATCAGTGTTTCTCAGCCCTAAAGGCACATTAGATTCACTTGATAGGGTGACCAACTTGAATTGCCTGGGGGCCATCTTGGTTTTAGCACTTGAAATCCCTTTTCCAGGGAACTCCCTTAGCCCTGGGAAAACTGGGACAGTCGGTCACTCTACCTGGGGGTCTTTAAAAAAAAAAAATCAACGCCTAGGCCTACCACCAGAGATTCTGATTTAGATGTTTTGTGTGAAAGCTAGGTATTGGCATTGTTTAAAGTATCCCAGTTGCTTCTACCGCACAGCTGGGGTTGAGACTCATTGGTCTATATGAAATCTTTTAGAGTTTATCAGACTCTTTATCAATCTGTCATATTTTCACATCCAAGCCTGTCTCTATTACTCTGGTTAATATCTACACAAGCAGGCATTTGATAAAGACTCTGAAATAATAAGAACAGAAGGCATGGCAAGCAGTGTCCAGAGCTAAGGTGCTAGATTCAATGTCTGCCCGTCTGACTCCTTCAGGAAAGAGCAAACAGGGAAATATCAGAGGCATTTAAATGGCCCTGAAGGTGATAATTAACACTCCTGGCATTAACCTAGTGATCTAGGGTAGGGTAACAAGCTCTGTAACAGCTATGAGTGGTGATGTACATGGGAAGGGAGGTGTAGAGAAGGCTATGTGGATGAATGAGGTCATTTGGTGGCTAAAGTCTGATTGCGCCACACCAGTTGGGGAATCCTACAGCTTTGATGCTAATCTTGCCAATTTGACCTCATTATTAGGAGCCAAGGAGAAATCCAGAGGACCAGGTCATTTCTTTGGTCATCTGCTGTCCTGCTGGCTCTGAAAGAAAAGCCCAGAGCCTTGGTATTCCAGAGTTCTTTTTCCCTCAGAAGTTCATTTGTTCACTCATTCATTCAACAAATATGCGTTGAGTGCCTGTTATGTACCAGACACCAAGCCAGGGATACACCATCAGGGAAGACAAACATGTTTTTGCCCTCATGTGGTGTTGTAAGGGAGACTGATGCATGACCAAGTCATTTAATATAGTGTGATCATTGCTAAGACAGAGAAGTACTGAGTGCTTAAGAAACACATAGATGAGATCCAGGAAGACTTCCCAGAGGAAGTGTCACTAGGCTGGGGCTGAAGGATAATCTGGGTTTAGTCAGTCAAAGAGAAAAGCTGTCTCAGAGAGAGAGAACAGCAAATGTAAAGACCCCAACTGGACAGGGTGAAGCACTGCAGTAGGCAGAATAATGGCCCCCCAAAGATGTTCACTTCCTAATCCTTGGAGTCTATCAACATATTACCTTACACAGCAAAAGAGGCTTTGCAGATGTGATTAAATTAAGAATCTTGAGATTCTTATGCCTGCTGACATAGCTTTGCAAATGGAAGAAGAGACCATGGACCAAGGAAAGCAGGCAGCCCCTAGAGCTGGAAAAGGCAAGGGAATGGATTCTACCCTTGAGCCTCCAGAAGGAACAGAGCCCTGCTGACTACTTGATTTTAGCCCAGTAAAACTCATTTTGAACATGTGACCTTCAGGACTATAAGATAATACATTTTTGTTGTTTTAAGTCACTACATTTGTGGTAATTTGTTGTAGGAACACTGGGAAACTAATATAGGAACCTACAAGAAAGTAGTCCAGTACGGCTGGACCGTAGAGTGTAACATGGAGATGAGATTGGCAAGATCAGCAAAACCAGAGAACTTCATAGTGCTTGTTAAGGGTAAGACTAAAGTACACTTTATCCTTGGGATGCCCTGCAGGATTTTAAACTGGGGAACAATAAGGTGAGGTTTGCATTTTAGGAAATTATATTTTATCTGATCCAGGGGTCAGCAACCTTTCCCCATAAAGAATCAGATAATAATGTTTTATGCTTCATGGGCCATATGGTCTCTGTTGAATATGCACCTTCCTTTTCTGTTTTTGAACAATCCTTTAAAAATGTAAAACCTGTTCGTAGCTCAAGGCCCATGCAAAAAGAGGCCAGAGCTCATAGCTTGGCCCCTGCTCTGAGCTAACTGTAGATGCCCTGACTCCATCTTTCTCAGCTATCCTTGAAGCTGGGTGCAGTGATGGGCATTGGAGATCCAATTCTGGCTAAAGAAACATAGGAGAGAGTCTCCCAGAGAACTGCTGGAAAAACTTTCCTTTCCTAATGAAAGATCAGGTACTGCCTGTCCGCTTTCTTCCTGCCTTGAACACAGATGTGATGCCTTATCCTAGGAGAGAAGCCTGAGAAAAAAGCTAAGATTAATGCAGAGACGATAGCCTTGTCAGAAACTACTGAGGTAAAGCCAACACTGTCTATCTCTAAATTTGTGTGGGGGGAAATTGACCCTTTCCTAAAATCTACTTTAAGTTGAATATTCTGTTACTTGGGGCTGGAAGAATGCCTAATCGAAGAGATTGATGGAGGAGACTGGTTAGGAGGCTCCTGCACCCTTGGGCAAGGGGTGATGGTGGCCCAAACTAGGGCAGTGGTAATGCAGAGAGAGAAGTGCACGGACATGAGACATATTTAGGAGGCAGTATCAATAGGATATGGAGAGTGGATGTAGGAGGAGAGGAGGGAAGAGGGAACAGGTGATATCATGAATTAATCCCAGGTTTCCAGCTTGGGTCACTGATGGTGGTGGTGCTATTAACTGAAACAGAAAAAGGAGGAGGAAGAGCAGGTGTTGAAAGGAAAAGTGAGAAATTGAATTCTGAAGTTTGGGGTGGCTGTGGGCTATCTCAGTGGAGCTGTCCATAGCAGTTCGGTGAGGACTGAAGCTCAGAAAAGAGATTTAGATGGGTGTCATCAGCATCAATCCATACTTCTTCTTACAATTTATTGAGGTGTAATTCACATAACATCAAATTGACCATTTTAAAGTGGCATTTAGTACATTCACAGTGTTATGCAACCACCACCTCTTTGTAGTTCCAAAACATTTCCATCACTCCAAAGTAAAACCCCTACCCATTAAGCAGCAACCCATACTTCTTTATACAGAAATAGTCTCTTGGAGAGGCATAATCCAAATACATATATTTGATTAAAGCTGTGGACCTTGTCCCCTCAAATGATGCAGACATGCTCAAAGTAATACATATGATCTTGGAGAGCATACCTCCAAAATCCATCCACGGACCTCTGAGGGCTCACAGACTCCAGGGTAAGAATCTCTGATCTAGGTTGTTATTGAAGCTTTGGAAGTGGGTGCAGGGGCCTTTCCTGGTGAGAGGCATGGGTGCCACAGCTTCCTCTGGCTGGATTGTTTCCTTCTTCTTAATCACCTACTCACTGCCCACCCTTGTCCACAGCCTTGGTCCACTCTTCCGTGGTCTGGAGAGTACCAGCTCTCATTTATCTCTCTGTTCTCCTTCCCTAAAACCTCTGAAGCATTCTGCTTTCCTCTTTGGGACTTCCATTCTAGTCTGCATTTCTGGTCAAAATTGGGAGGTATGCAAGATGATCCATATATTAGAACATTAAAATAATACTTTTCAGCCCAGTATAGTTTGGAAGGACTGTCTCTGACACTTTCTTATTTCAGGCTCAATTACAGTACTGTGGGGGTTGGCAGAGGTGGGAACATTACCACCTCTCCCTCATCCCATCGTTCACCCCATCTGATAGATGAGGAGTCTAGCCCAAGATCGATAACTGATGAGGTGGCCACCAGTGTCAACCTTGCAAATGACTGGTGAGATCTTTCTTCAGATATTTACATTTCAGAATGAGAATGAATGGATGGCACTGTGAGCAGCAATAACTTGAGAAGAAGTGTATTTTCTGCTGCTAATTTTATCCAAAATTTCCTTATTTGGTGAGTCTGCAGAATTTTGGGCTGACCCCATTGATTTTTACTGAGCCTGAAAGATGCTTCTCAATTCCTTATTTTGCAACTTAGATGTGACATTTTTGACTGTCTCAACTCTTGCAATTCCTTGGGATATAAAATCTTTTCCCTAAAATGCAAAACTGTAGTTAATTTAACTGTATGTCCTTGGGCTAGTTGCCCAGCCCCACAAAAATGGAATTTTCTTATATGTAAAATGACAGTCCTAATAATACCTACTCCATAGTCTGTCAAGAGCATTGAGTGATAATCTGTATATGAAAGTCCTTTGTGAACTGTAAAAAACTGTATTAAGATTAGCTGGGTGCTCTTGTATACACACACTTTGTGAGAGTAAGGGGATTTCAGAGGATCTTTGTAGAACGGGTAGGAGTTAAACTGGCAGAGAGGAGAAGAGATGAATCGCAATGTAGGAAAAATGGTATGATATGATAAAGGACAGTTAACTGCAACCAAATAAAGTTAAAGGAGAAAGATGAGAGGCACTCCTTTCAAAATAATGATTCCACTATTATTACTATTAGTATTATCACTATTATCATCATCATCCACTGTTTTGAAAATTCTTCTCAATGCAGTAAGATATGAAATAGAAATAAGAGGAATGAACATCAAAAAGGAAGAAACAAAAATCATTATTTGTAGTTGATGTAGTTTCAGTACTAGTTAAGTAAAAACTGGTTAAAAGTATTGAAATTAGTAAGTGGATTTGGTAAAACAACTAGAAACAAATTAATTTATAAAGAAGGAATAACATTTTTCTAAGCAGTTGGAAAAGAGAGTGAAATTTTGCCTATTTGTGATTCTGAGGAACTTACCCCTTACCTCCCAGTCAAGTGCACTGTCCAAACCACGTCTCCCCATAGTCCTTCTCCTTTCTTCCCACCACCCTGACACCACCCTGAGGACAATCTCATGCATCACATATATTCAGTTAATTAGTATTCATGAGAACAAATTTTATCTTGAAGATTCTGTGTTAACATTTTGGGTGGATGAGGATTCTCTGAGAAGAGCACTTAAGAAAGGCCCTTCATAAAATGTTTTTGTTGATGCTTATCTCCCTTTCAGTTTCCCTTATGTCTCGCTTCTTTTTTCTAAAGATTGGCATCTGAGCTAACATCTGTTGCCAATCTTCTTTTTTTTCTTTCTTCTTCTCCCCAAAGCCCCCCAGTACATAGTTGTATATTCTAGTTGTAGGTCCTTCTGGTTGTGCCATGTGGGATGCCACCTCAGCATGGCTTGATGAGTGGTGCCATGTCCGCACTCAGGATCCGAACCAGCAAAACCCTAGGCCACTGAAGTGGAACGCGTGAACTTACTCACACAGCCATGGGGCTGGCCCCATGGTCTCACTTTTTTCCCCTCCCTCCAGTAACTGTTTGTTGTGAAATATAACTTGTAGACTTTTGTGATAAGCCTGCAATCAATGCCAGTGTCTGCCTGCACTTGGAAGTAAGTGTAGGGGAAGTAAACTTCTCTCTCTTCTCCACCCATTTTTCACCTGGACACAGGCTATGGGATGGGTTAGCAGAGTTACAGAACCACAGCCTCTCTCAGCCAGAATATTCCTTCCCCCAATCCATCTGCCTTGTCCACCAACACCTGCTGAGGATTTTATGGCCACAACCTGACTGCCTGCAGCTCTCTGCATTCGGATGGGTGAGCAAGCTCAGTTCCTTGGACTGGAGAATTTTACTCTCTCTAGCCCCATGGGGACTTTGGCCCTAAATTTAATTTGAAGCTGAAGAATGTTGTAGGGGCTAGGCTGTGACCAGAGGGCTGAGTAACCAGAACAGAATGTGAGAGAGGAGGGTGGAAAATGCCCCTCCTTTCACTGTTGCCAGGGCCTCCTCCCTGAGTCAAATTCAGTACTGAGAGAGACATGTGAAAGGGCCTAAGCAAGGGTTTGCTGAGTGAATGTGATTCCTCTTGGTCTCGAGTTCAGCTTAGCCCCTGTCCTCTCATGCTGAGCACCATGAGACCAGATAAAGGAGTGAGTGGGGAATCTTACCAGGCTTGGAGGATTTGCCTACTGGGCCTCAGAGCTTCATCCACTGACTGCTGACATAGCTCCTGACCCCAGCACCTGCTTTCCCACATTGTTAACATCTTAAATTACCGTAGTACCTTGTCAAAACTAAGAAATCAACCTTGGTACATTATTATTAACTAAACTCCAGACTGTATGTCATAGTTTTATCTAGTATTAACTAAACTCCAGATCAGATATCAATAGTTTTTTCGAACTAATGATCTTTTTCTGTTCCAGGATCCAATCCAGGAAACCACATTGCATTTAGGGGCTCATGTACTTTTAACCATTATATAAACCTCTTTCAATGCCCATTTCCAGCTCCATCTTGGTGTGTTCTTCCAAGACTTTCCATCAAACATAGGGGAGGAGAAAAAAACCAAGATCCTAAAACGTCATCTCTAAAGCCACCTTAGCATTTCTCATCAGCATTTCCTGAAAGGAAATCTCCAGATCAAGAGTCTAACAAGAGGCCCCATGGTTGAGTGGTTAAGTTCACAGGCTCTGCTTCAGCAGCCCAGGGTTTTGCTGGTTTGGATCCTTGGCATGGACCAAGCACTGCTCATCAAGCCATGCCGAGGTGGCATCCCACATAGTACAGCTGGAAGGACCCACAACTAAAGTATACAACAACATACTGGGGTCTTTGGGGAGAAGAAGGGGAAAAAAAAAGAGTAGTTTGGCATGCTCCACTTCTGCGGCCTGGGTTTGCTCCCCGGGCACCGACCCACACCACTCTTCTGTCATTGGTCATGCTGTGGTGGCAGCTTACAGACAAAATAGAGGAAGATTGGCAACAGATGTTAGCTCAGGGCAAATCTTCCTTACCAAAAAAAAAAAAAAAAGAGAGAGAGAGAGAGCCTAACAAGATACTCTGTTATCTTAAAGAAAAGAGCAGTTCTATAGTCAAATAAGTTAAAGAAATGCCAGATGTCAAATCCCTTCTTTTTTTTTTTCCTAGTGAAAAGAAATCTGGAGTATCTTTATTATTATCAGGCAAAGTTGATTTCAAAGCTGTTGCTTCGAAGCTGATTTCAGAGAAAAGAATATTATGAAGGATAAAGAGGGTCATTTAATAATTATAAAATTATCAATTCATCTAAAGACATAACAGTCTTAAACATTTCTTTACCAAATAACAAAGCTTCAAAATACATGAAGCAAAAACTGATAGAACTTCAAGGATAAATAGACAAATCCACAGATATAGTCAGTAATTTCAACAACCCTCTCTCAATAATTGGATAGAACAAGTAGACAGAAAATAAGGACACAGAGGTCTCAAACAACACTATCAACCAATTCAACCCAACTGACATTTATAGAATACTCTATCCAATACAGAGTATACATTCAAATCCCGTCTTGAAGAGGCAAAATGCCCATCAACATGACAAAATTCTGAAAAGCCCTGCAACAAATAAGCTGGTTCAATTGGTTTAATAGAACTTTTATCAAATTTCAATCATCTTCATGCCTTTTGCCATATCTGTAGACAGTCTGTACATTGACTTACTCTTTTTCTTTAAATCCACTCACCTTTTAAAAGGTACATTCTAAAGGTCATTTGATGTCACTACTATAAAGGGAAAATTAAGATCATTTGCCAAAATTAATTACAATGAAAAAAATGTTAATTTCAACTAAGAACCTCCAAAAGTCACCTCGTCTAACACCAGTGGTTCACATATGTCAGGCTGGGAAACACTGGTGAACAGAATCCTTTCTTCCACACCACCTGTTAACATCCTGGGGAGATACTCGGGGAAATGCTGATCTAGTTGGTCCACCTCTGAGGCTCAGAGAATCAGGAAATGTACACAGGTAGCTGGTGGAAAAGCCCAAACTGAAGGCTCCTACTGGCCTCTCCAGTGCTCTTCCTATAACCCTACTCTGCTTCGGAGTCTCAGACATTTCTTGCACATGGCTGAAAGAGATTCCATAAGGGTCAGAGTTTATAACATAAAAAGTTTAGATTCCATGTGATCAGGTTTTGATCTCACATTGAGGATTTTAAACAGATTCCCACCCCCAGTTCTGAAGGCTCCCTGTCTTCCTCCACTCCAGTGGGAAAACTTGAATCTGATTCTTTGTCAAAGTAAACAGGTACAAGGTGTTTTCTGATTCCCAACTATCATTGCTCGCTATACCCCACCAGCTCCCACCCACAGACCAGCTATCTGCACTTTGTCCCGTTCTTCCTAAAGTCATGTTATTTTTAAAATTTAATAGTGTTTGAGCAAGAGGGTGTGGCAAGAGGGGTGCCTACTGTTAATCAGTAACAGAGAGCAGCAGATAAACAAGGTGCTTCCAGCTGGGCTGGGCACTTTTTAGCCCTCAGTTATCCCTAAAGAGGCCTCAAAATGTGAGTACTCGATTCAACTTGTGCTCTTGGCTGTCTTCTCATCCCAAGAGGTTGGACCACAGGTGTCACTCTCCCCTTTGCCATTTGGCCAGTTGCTTGACAACATGATGCTCACTAATCTTACCCCAGCTGGTTTCCAACATTCAGACCAGACATGAGCACCACTGGGCTTGATAATAGCCCCTGGAGTCATTCATTCCTCTCTTAATTCAAAATATGGACACCTAGAATGAGCCAGTCTGTGCTGTGGTCTGAGCAATAATAGATAATATTTATAGAGCTCTTACTCATGTGTTAGGCACTCCTTGTACATTATCTCACTTAATCCTAGGACAACTCTGTGAGGAAGATATTCTTTTTCCCATTTCAAGGTTAAGTAAGCCAGGGTTCAAACAACTTAAATATCTGTCCAAATTTTACGTAATTAACAAATGTCAGATCTGAAATTTGTACCTAGGCATATACATAACAACAGAGCCTATACTCTTAGCCCTTATCCTATACTGCCTCCTCAGGAGAAGGCATGGTTTTTACCCTCAAGGAGTTCACACCTTTATAACAGCTATTTTGAGGTCCTTAAAAAAATCTCGCCATCTCTGGATATGTTTCCATTTTTTGTCTCTCTCCCCTGGTGATTTATCACATTTTCCTCTTTCTCACATCTAGTCATTTTTATTGAATGTTGTACATTGTGGACGCTACATTGTAGAGCATCTGGATTTTGTTGTCTTTCTTTGAAAAATGTTAAGACATTATTTCCTTTTCCTGGAAGTAAGTTAATTTAATTTGGAATAGCCTGATCTTGTCACAGCTTTGTTTTTTACTTTTTTAGGGCTAGTCTAGAGTTCCTTATTCGACAGCTAAAATAGCCCTGTTCCTAAGGCATGACAGTTTTAGAATCCAAACTCAAGGCCTAGAGTAAGCATCAAGGTCTCTCTACTTTCTATGGTCAGAACTAATCTCCCAGCACTCTGTGACTTCAAGGATCTCTGTTCTTACAACCCACTAGTAGCTGCATTCCTCCCCGGCTTCAAGGATGTTTTCCTGTGCACATGCAGCCGACAACTTATTCAAAGACTGGATTTCCATTAAGGGAAATCCTCTCTCTCTCCACCTGCCCCCCCCCCCCCGCCCCATATATTTTTGGGTTAAGGAACATTGGCCCTAGGCTAACATCTGGGCCAATCTTCCTCTATTTTGTATGTGGGGCGCTGCCACAGCATGGCTTGATGAGTGCTATATACGTCTGTGCCCAGGATCCGAACCTAGGAACCCCGGGCCGCCAAAGCGGAGCGTGCAAAATTAACCATTATGCCACTGTGCCAGCCCCCCTTTATATATTTTTTGAGCTAGTTATTTGTGCAGCTCTCTCCTCTCTTCTACCCTCCCTCACAAATTACAGCCACTATAGTAGTCTGGAACTCTGATCTCTGCCTCTTCAGCTCAGCAAGCTCTCTACGCTTTGCTTAGGCTCCCCCTCTCCACACCACGGCTTGGAAAGTGTGCCCAGGCAGAAAATTATGTTGAATATGGAGCTCACCTCATGTATTTCCATTTTCTCAAAGATCACAGATAAGCACTGTCTGTTGTTCAATGCCGAAAAACAGTTGCTTCATACATTTTGCCAATTTTACAGTTGTATAAGGTGGGAGAGTAAGTATGATATCCATTACTCCACTTCAGCCAGACCTGGAAAGCCTGGACATTCTTTTTTTTATAGCAATCTGACCATCTCTGAATTTTAACTAGAATTTTAGTCTAATTATATTTAGTGATTATTGGTATATCTGAGTTTGTTTCTACTGTCTAACTTTTTGCTGTATATTTTGCTTTTCTAACGATTTTCTTTTCTTATTTTTCCTTTCAAAAATTTAAAGCCATTTTTGTTTGTTCTTTGTTTTTTAACTTCATTTTACCTCTCTACAAATTTTTAAGGTCTACATTCTATTTCCCTTTTTTTTTTCTTTTTTGGTGAGGAAGATTGGCCCTGAGCTAACATCTGTGCCAATCTTCTTCTATTTTACATGTGGGACACCACTACAACATGGCTTGATGAGCAGTGTGTACGTCTGTGCCTGGGATCCAAACCTGTGAACCCTGGGCTGCTGAGGCAGAGTGCATGAACTTGACCACTATACCACCAGGCCAGCCCCCTATTTCCATTTTTTTTTACTAATTATTCTTGAAAAGTTTAACATGCCTACTTATATCAACAATTCTATAATTCATATCTGCCTTTCTGCTGAATAATACAGTCTTTAGAATACTTCTAAATCCTCCACTCCTAACTCATAAATTATTGTTATCCAGTATTTTCATTTCATCCTTTAAAAAACACACAAATTAGACAGTTTATAAATTATAACACTTTTTACTTCATATTAATAATGCTCATTTAATGTTACCTATAGGTTTACCTACTTCTTTGCTCATTATTACTTGCTGGATCTCAGGTCTTTGTTCTGAGATAACTTTTCTTCTTTCTGAAGTCAACTTTTAGAAGTTCCTTTGGTGAAGGTCTGCTGTGGCAGATTCTCTCAGATATTAATCTCAAAATGGCTTTATTCTGCCCTCATTCTTGAAACACAATTTTGCTAGGGACATAATTCAAAGAGGAAAATTATTTTCTAATTCTAGGTTGACAGTTATTTTTTCCTGCACTTTAAAGAGATTACTGATAAATATATTCTCTAACCTCAGTTGCTGTTGTGAAATCTGCAGTCACTCAAATTGTCGCTCATTTATAGATCAATTTTTCTCTTAAGCTGCTTTTAAAATATTTCTACCTTTGTGCTCTGGAGTTTTGCTACAAAGTACCTAGGTCTAGAGTTCTTTTTATCTATCAAGCTTGCTATATAAATCACGTTTTGGGGATTTATGGATTTATAGCCTTCATCAGAATTAAAATATTATCATCCATTAACTCATCAACTGCTTCTTCTCCTCTATTCTCATTAATCACCCAGAAATCCATAAATTAGATTTATTATTCTATTTTCCATGTCTCTCAATCCTACTTTCAGAATTTCCTTCTCCTTGTTTTCCTGTACTACATTTTGGGTAATTTATTTAGATCCAACAACCCTTACATTGTTATCATCCCTGTCTAATCTGCTCTTTAATCCATGGCTTTATGAAGTTTTAAAATGTCAATAAAGGGCTGGCCCGGTGGCATAGTGGTTAAGTTCGTGCACTCCACCTCAGTGGCCTGGGGTTTGCAGGTTCAGATCCTGGGATCCTGGGCACAGACCTAGCACTGCTCATCAAGCCATGCTGTGCTGGCATCCCACATAAAATAGGGGAAGACTGGCACAGATGTTAGCTCAGTGACAATCTTCCTCAAGCAAAAAGAGGAAGATTGGCAATAGATGTTAGCTCAGGGCCAATCTTCCTCACAAAAAAAATAAATAAAATGTGAATAATTATATTTTTAATTTTTAATACAGCATTTCTATTTCAAAAACTCTCAGTCACTTGTGATAGTCTCTTGTTGCTTGATCATTTTTGTAATTCCATTTTAAAATTTCTTTCAGTATTTCATATAAAGTTATATTTTGATTTTATAATTCCAATATCTGAAGGCTATGGAGGTCTAAATCTGTTGTTTGTTGTTCTGACTCTTAGTCATAGTGACTTTGCTAATCTCTGATTGTAAGATCACACATATGTCTCTTTGGGGATCCTACAGACCTAAATTGGGGATTTTTTGATGCTTCTACTAGGAGCCAACAGGAACTACCATCTGGGACTACTTCGGCTTTTTAAAAATATCTTTCCTTAATTAGGAATCTCAGTTCAAGAAGCCTATTTGGAACTAGTCCAAAGTTTGCTCCTCTGACCAGCTGACACATTGATATGCCTACATTTACCCTTATGGCAATACCAACCTCCAGGCTTCTTGCTACTCACACTCCCATCCTGGTTTCAGTTTACTTTTTTTTTTAAAGATTTTATTTTTCCTTTTTCTCCCCCAAACCCCCCCATACATAGTTGTGAATTTTTAGTTGTGGGTCCTTCTAGTTGTGGCATGTGGGACGCTGCCTCAGCGTGGCCTGATGAGCGGTGCCATGTCCGCGCCCAGGATTCAAATTGGTGAAACTCTGGGCCGCGAAGCAGAGTGCGTGAACTTAACCACTAGGCCACGGGCTGGCCCCTCAGCTTACTTTTTATTAGGGTCCACTTGAAGATTTTATTTATTGTAAGTCCCGCGATGTATTAAAATTAACCTCTTCCAGAATCTCCTTGTTTTGGAGTAACAAAGCGCTTTATAATATCTAGCCTCCCATACTGAAAGAAGCCAAGTCCTGAAAAATGCTTTTTTTCAAAAAATGATTCATGTGCATTTCAGAGTAGTAACTGTAAATAGGTAAAATATGCATTTGAAAATTGATTCAGATATATATTCCAAAAATAGTGCAATCACAGTGAACAAGGTAAAGTATACATCTGAGTAAAGATTCAGATATGAACTTGAAAAGAACGCATAGCACAGTCTCTACTAGTAGCAGGGCTGTGAACTGAAATAGATAAGAGTTGATGCCATAGAGGGAGTGCTGAATGATACCGAAAATCCATGGATATTTCTGCCCTGGAGATGCTTACTGACTATAGCTCGAGACTGAGAATCCAGGATTGGCCCTGGGGCAGGTAAAAGGGAAATCAGCAGAGATTATGGTATATATGTGGGGCTATAGGAAGACAAATTGGGTATTTCAGGGGTCAAATAGCCTCCATAACCTCTTAAGATATGTGCCAAATTTTGAAACTGCTTGGGGTGGGAGATTGAATACCCAAGCTGAAAATCTCTTTTTGTTTTGAGGAAGATTAGCCCTGAGCTAACTACTGCCAATCCTCCTCTTTTTGCTGAGGAAGACTGGCCCTGAGCTAACATCTGTGCCCATCTTCCTCTACTTTATACATGGGACACCCACCACAGCATGGCTTTTTGCCAATCAGTGCCATGTCTGCACCTGGGATTCGAACCAGCAAACCCTGGGCTGCTGAAGCAGAATGTGCAAACTTAACTGCTATGCCACTGGGCCAGCCCCCAGCTGAAAATCTCTTAAAGGCAGAACTTAACCTCCAGAAACTCTTGAAGAAAACAATCTCTTGTTTCTTAATTAAAAGCCCTGGAAGTTCTTTCTCTAGGAAAGAGAACAAATCAGAGATGGGCTGAGTCTAAACAAAACTGTAAGCCACTTCCACTGTACCCATCCTACCTTCAACACTCAGTCCCAGACTGAAATTAAATAATCAGCCCCCTCTTCTATCAGGCCAACAAATGAAAGGGTGAATTCTCTATGATGGAAGATATCACCTGGAGCATATATTGTCCTTTATACACAATATCTGGCATAGAGTCACCAATTTCTGGACATGTGGAGACCATGTCCTAAGACAAATGCACAAATCTTATTATCTGAGACTTCAATACCCCTCTAGGGTACCTTGATACCAACCTCTTAATCTCAAATTAATAGGCACAGTAAGCCAATCATTGAGACATGGTGGTGGAGATAGAGAAAGGTTTATCTGAATTGGCCAAAACAAGAAGGTGGGAGGATAGGTTCTCTCAAATCCACCTTAACAAGAGAAGAAAGCAGGGAGTTTTATAGAGCTAAGGGTCTTGGCAGGAGGAGTTTCCAGAAACAAAGGGGTAATCCATGTTTCTTTCACTTTGGATAAACCCTTGGGCAAAATGACTTTTGGGCATCAACAGCAGCTGGGGGCTGGTTATCTGGTAATTGTAACTTCCTTGAAGGCATTCTCTTTCTTCTGAGAAACAAGCTTATAAATCCTTGTGACCCTTGAGTCACCCCTCAGGTTAAACAAGAAACAGCAAATTAGTAAGATTAACTTCTTTTCTTAACATGGTCAAAGGTAATCTTATTGAATATTTACAGTAACCTCCAGGTCCCTGGCTTCAACTTCACTCTTAATTCAATAATTAAGTAGATTCAATGATTAAGTAGACAGAAAATAAGGAAGAATTTAGCAGACTTGAGCAACACTATCAACCTAGCTGACTCTACCCAACAACAGCAGAATATACATTCTTTTCAGGAACACACTGAACATTTACCAAGACTGACCATATTCTGGGTCATAAGACAAGTCTCAATAAATTTAAAGGATTTAAATCATACAATATGTTCTCTGACTACTATGGAATTAAATTGGAAATCAATAACAGAGAGATCTATAGAAAACTATAATTTTTTTAAAACAAAATAACACACTTCTAAATAACCCACGGGTCAAAGAAGAAATCAAAAGGGAAATTAGAAACCACTTTGAACTTAAGCAAAATGAAAATACAACCTATCCAAATTTGTGGGAATCCTCCGGAACTGTTACAAAATAAATTTTTGTTATTTAAGCCACCCAGCGTGTGGTATTTTGTTATGGCAGCCCTAGCAAACTAATATAAGCCCCAAACTGGAAATAACCTAAATGTCCATCAACAAACAAATGAATAAACAAACTTGGTAGATGTCCTTTTAATAAAGTCATCAAGGTTAGCATCGCCCCACGGTAAGTCATATTGATATCATATATCCCTGACATGATGCAGTGAGAAGAGGACCTCATCTCTGTGGCCTTCCGCCCCAAGTCCCAGTCTAATCATGATAACATATCAGACAAATCCAAACTAAGGGACATTCTTTTTTTTTTTGGAGGAAGATTAGCCCTGAGCTAACATCTGCTGCCAATCCTCCTCTTTTTGCTGAGGAAGACTGGCCCTGAGCTAACATCCTTGCCCGTCTTACTCTACTTTACATCTGGGACGCCTGCCTCAGCATGGCCTGACAAGCAGTGCATCAGTCCACACCCGGAATCCGAACTGGCGAACCCCGGGCTGCCAAAGCAGAACGTGCAAACTTAACTGCTGCACCACTGGGCTGGCCCCCTAAGGGACATTCTACAAAATACCTGAGTAGTACCTCTTCAAAAGTTTCAAGGTGATGAAGAGCAAGGAGACTGAATAACTATCACAGACTAGAGGAGACATAATGACTAAATGCAACGTGGCGTTCTTGATTGGACCCTGGAACAGAAAAAGGGACAGTCATGGAAAAACTGCTGAAATCCCAATAGTCTGTAGTTTAGTCTAAAATATTATTTTAATGTTAATTTCTTAGTTTTGACAAATGTACCATGGTCATGCTAACATCAAGGTCAGCTGGATGAAGGATATTATCTTTGCAACTTTTACATAAATCTAAAATTATTCCTGTCAATGCAAAATAACAAATAACCATTTTATAGATAAGAGCAATCAGGTGAGTTTTACTTGAGCCAAAGTGAGGATTAAAACCCATGAAGACAGTTTCCACAAAAGAAGAAAGCATTCGGGAGAAGCATGGCTTTCAGTACAGTCTTATATCTTTTTAGAACAAAGAACATGCATTAAACATGCCCAGGATACATATTCATCAAAGTTTCAAAGAGGTATTCAGTTGCAAATTAGAAGGTCACCATGACCCTCATGCCTGGAAAGGGACTAATATAGGCATTACCAATAGGACATTACCAATACTGGCATAGGAGGGGAAGTATACATTCTTACCTTAAGAGAGTGCATTCTTTAATGGTTAAAGCAGACATACAATGTATGTTGGACAGGCCATAAGTCAGCCTTCTGTAGTTCAAGCTGAATCCGTTTTGAACCAGAATAGCTACCCCATAAACCCCAATATATAAAAATCTCTTGTCATTCCAAAACAAAAAGTTTATTTAAAAAACTTGTATGTAGGTACCAGCATTAAACAAATACAAAATGATTTTTTAAAAGATCTCACTTAGAATATCATCAAAAATTAAATACTTAAGAATACAGATCCATTTTTAAAGACCTAAATAAACAGGAGGATAGATCATGTTTATGGATTGGAAGACTCAATATTGTTTAGACGTCAATATCCTCAAATTAATCTGAAAATTCAAGGCAATCCTAATCAAATTCCCAGCAGGGATTGTGTGTGTGTGTGTGTGTGTGTGTGTGTGTGTGTGTGTAAATCAACAAGCTGATTCTAAAATTCAGATGGAGTTCAAAGGGCCAAGAATAGCCAAGGCAATCCTGAAGAACAAAAATAATACCAGAGGACTTATACTAACTGATATCAAGACTATTATAAATGTATAGTAATTAACACAGTGTGTATTGCATGCAAAAAAGACAAACTGATCAGTGGAACATAACTGAGAGCCCAGAAAAAGACCCACACATATATGGTCACCTGATTTATGCCAAAGATGACAATACAGTGGGGAAAAGATAACATTTCAGCAAATAGTGTTTAGGCGATTGGGTAACAACATGGAAAAAGGTATATTGTGATCACTACCTCATTCTACACATGGAAGTCAATTCCAAGTGGATTGTAGATCTAAATGTGAAAGATAAAACAATAAAATTCTTAGAAGAGAACATGTCCTTCACCTTGGAGTAGGCAAAACTTTTAAAAACAAGACATAAAAGCACTAATCAAAAAGAAAAAAATTGATAAATTGGACTATATTAAATTAAGAACTTCTGTTCAAAAGTAAAATGCCATTATGAGAATGGAAAGGCACTACAAAGAATGGGAGAAGATATTCACAACACATATATTCTACAAAAGACTCATATCCAGGGGCTGGCCCTGTGGCCGAGTGGTTAAGCTCAAGTACTTGGCTTCAGCGGCCCAGGGTTTTGCAGGTTCGGATCCTGGGTGTGGACATGGCACCGCTCAACAAACCACGCTGAGGTGGCATCCCACATCCCGCAACTAGAAGGACCCACAACTAAAAATATACAGCTGTGTACTGGAGGGGCTTTGGGAGAAAAAGGAAAAATAAAATCTTTTAAAAAAAAAAGACATATCCAGAATACATAAAGAACTTATATGTAAAAACCAACTTTATAAATAAGGAATATATAAAGAAATACAAAGACAAACTAATAGAAAAACAAGCAAAGATGAACAGGCACCTTACAAAAAAAGTAGCGACATGGCCAGTACATAGGTGAAAAGATGCTCAACGTCTCTAGTTATCTCCAGAATGGCTAAAATGAAAAACGCCAAATGTTGGACCATCCAAAACACTCCTACACTGATGGTGAGAGTGTGAATTGGTGCAACCAATTTTGGAAAACCGTTTGGCACCACCTGTTAAAGCTAAACATAGGCATACTCTATGATCCAGCAATTCTGCTCCTAGGTATGCGCCCATAGAAATGCACACATATGTTCACCAAAAGATATGTACTGGAATATTCACTGGAGCATTGCTCATAAGAGTCAAATACTGGAAACTATCCAAATGCCCATGAACAGTAACACAAATAAAATTTAGTGTATTCACACAATGAATAGCACTTATCAATGAGAATGAATGGGCCACAACCCCATGTAGCAATATAGCTGAATCTCACAAACACAATATTCAGCAAAAGATGCCAACTGTATAATTATAAAGTATAAGAAAAAGTAAAACTAATCTATGCTGTTAGAAATCAGGATAGTAGCTTCCCTTGTGGGAAGGGGTATGCAGTGACTAGGCCCAAGTTTGACCTAGATGTTCAGTGTATAAACAGCTGTGTTCAGTGTGTGAAATTCAACACACTATGCACTTATACTGAGGTTACAAACAATCCCAGAATTTCAATATTTTAAGAACAACACTTGCTCACACTATATGTTCATTGAAGGTTAGCAGAGTGGTCCAGCTCATCTCACTCAGGGACCCAAGCTGACAGAGTACCCGCCACCTTGAATGTTCTGGTTGCCATCGCACAGAGAAAAAAGTGCCCAGGAGGGTGTTGCATCAAATGATCCTGCCTGGGAGTCATGTGTATCATTTCTGTTCACAATTAGTTCATTGACCAGGATGAGTCACACGGTCCCTTCCAACTACAAGGGGACCAGGAAGTGCAATGCAACTATGTCCAGAAGTGGAGAGAACTAGAAATGTGGTAAACATACTGTGCCATATTGTCAACCAACATTCTTCTAGAATACACTTTCTAGTGGCTATGTGGTAATCTAGCAAAGGAGGTCTCATTACATATATAAACAATTCCCTTTGTTGAACATTAATTTGGTTCTATTTTTTCTACTATTAATAATCAAATATTAAAATTTTGTTCTTTTTATCCACTGCCTTTTTAAGAGCCTTCACATGAGCTCAAATTTCTGCCATCTTGAGCACCCTGTGAAGATGCTGCAAAAGGCCTCTCTGTTTTGGAGGTACAATACCTGCTAACTGGATATACGAGATTTAATTTATCATTCCTTTGTTTTGAAACTTATTTTGCTAGGTCTTGTTGGTGTTCATTGTTTTGGGTTTTCCTATTGGTGTTACTGGTAGAGATGGCTTTAGCCAAGAGGTAGGCATCAATTTCCTACATATACTGTCTTCTTCCTAGAAAACTAATAATGCCTTAAACTTTGAATGTGTTATACTATCAAATTAAAAACAAATATCAATTACTATCACATTACACCAAATTAAAATGTGTGGATTCATGCAAAGTTGAGTTTCCTTATTTCACTTGACATACTATAGTATGTATTACTGCAATTTTGCAATTCTATTTTGCATACTGTGGTATTTTGTTAAAAGCTACAAATGTAAAATTATTTGTTTGAAACTTTCAGGACTTGACATTGATTAATCCTAACAACTTTGACCACTCAAGCTCTAAGGAAACTTTGGAATACCTAGTCCAACCTTCTTTTATAGAAGTAGGAAATGAGGGGCAGAGAACTGAGTGATTTGTTGAAGGTCATAAAGCAAATTGATTACCAAAGGAGATGTCCAACAGATTTCAAAGGTATAATGATGACTATGATCTTCAACTTTCTGAAAGGGTGATAGATCAAAGAATTGACCAATAGAGTTGCCAGAATTAATAGTGTCAGGAAATATGAAAGAACATTTGTGCAGCAACATCATCATCTGTTTGGAACACGTAGAGTTTATTGGCATAATTAACACTGCATCTAAGAGAGCGTCTGTCAAGAAGAATCTGACTGAGAACGAAAGCTTTCAGAGAGATGTACAGAGTAATTTTCAAGATGAGTTGTAATGGGGAATTTTTTATGCTAAGGTAACATCAACTGCAAGCAACTTGTGGATATTATGTTTTCCTTTTTTTAAGTGAATGTGAGGGAAAAAACCGAGATGTCATTCATCACTTGGTTGTAATCTCTTTCTTCTGAATATGAAATGTCATCCCTTACACAAATAGATGAACTGCCCTTTGTTTTATGTTGTACTATATTTACAGTATTTCAAGTCTTCCACAGTGTGTGCCTTGGAATTTGTTACGTCTGCATTTCAATTGATTTGGGAAGAACTGCTATTGGATCAATAAGACAATGCTTGGGAAGAAATTATAGACTTGTGCTGCAGGCAAAATAATGAGTCATTAGCATAAGTAATTGTTTAAGACATTCATCATAACACAGCTTTAGTGACAAATGACATTACTTAAACTTTGGAAAAGACATTTCAATGAGAAATCACAAAAGAATATTAACAGGAATTTATTTTTAGAAAAGACTGTGGATTGGTTAGCAGAATTATTAAATACAGTATTCTAATGTTTTATCATCTTTCAAGAATAACTGTATTAGTCAACCCAAGAGCTTTTATTCTCTGAAGATACAAAAAAATCTCAATCAATTGATGTAGAACTTCAAAGACTTAGTGGGTAAGCATTTGTTAAACGTCAATAGTCCAGTGTTTAATTTATATAGACTAAGTAAAAGGGAAGTTTGACAACTATCTTTTAATTACATACAAAGCCAAGATAGTGCTTGCCTTGATCTGTAATATACTACAGAGAAAAAGACAAAAACCAAATTACTGGAATCTCCTGAGTTCAAATTCTTCCATCTACCTGTCGTGTGAATTAGAGTAAGGTATTTAAACCCTATATGCTTTATTTTCCCCAACTCTAAAATGAGATTTAAAAAAGTACCTACCTTGTAGACTTGTTTTAAGTACTAAATGAAATAAAGCGGGTAAGGTGCTTAGCTCAAGATTTAGCTTAGAGTCTTTAATTAATAAATAGTAGCTCTTTGGGCCGGCCCGGTGGCGCAGCGGTTAAGTTCGCATGTTGCGCTTCTCGGCGGCCCGGGGTTCCCCGGTTCGGATCCCAGGTGCGGACATGGCACCGCTTGGCACGCCATGCTGTGGTAGGCATCCCACATAGAAAGTAGAGGAAGATGGGCACGATGTTAGCTCAGGGCCAGGCTTCTTCAGCAAAAAGAGGAGGATTGGCAGTAGTTAGCTCAGAGCTAATCTTCCTCAAAAATAAATAAATAGTCGCTCCTATCATTATTCTACAAATTCACATAAGCTACTCTGATTTTTTTCCTAAACTGATAGGTACTTAAAATGCCTGTATTGTCTTTTTACAGTAATAATTACTGTATATCTGCAAGAAACATAAGATTCATCCATAATAATGGAACTACTCTTTATGATAATCTAGCATCATATATCATATCATATCATATATCATATCTGGCACTCTTAGAGGCCAGAGTTGAAAAATCACTGTATAAGGAGTGAGCAGGGGCCAGCCCCGTGGCCAAGTGGTTAAGTTCCCGCACTCTGCTTCGGCGGCCCAGGGTTTTGCCAGTTTGGATCCTGGGCACAGATATGGCACTGTTCGTCAGGCCATGCTGAGGTGGCATCCCACATGCCACAACTAGAAGGACTCACAACTAAAATATACAACTATGAACTGGGGGGCTTTCAGGAGAAAAAGGAAAAATAGAATCTTTACAAAAAATGACCTACTGCAGCGTTACATTACTTTTCCTAAATTATAATCTGCCATACACTTGGGGATATTGCTAATACTTTATGACAAAGTTATCTTTTTAAAATATTCACATTTGAGCTTTTCAAGTGTGTTGTTGCATTACGTCTATTTTTTATCTAGAGATCATCTTCTTTTTCCTGATTATTGAAATAATATACCATTGTAAACAATTCAAATAATAGTAAAATGTACAGTAAAAGACAAGTACCCCATAATTCAATCCACACAAAGATAATCAGTCTTAACAGTTTGTGGATCATATTTTATACTTTTTTCAAAGTATACATCCATACATTCACTCATTTTTTTTTAACAAACATTTACTGAGCGCCTATTATGTGCTGGGGGTCAGTTAAGAGGCTATTGTAGCCGTTCAGGTAAGAGGTCATGGTGGCTTGAACTAAGGTATTAGTAGTGGAGGTGGGGAGAAGTGGCTGGATTAAGGCTTTATTTTGAAGATAGAACTGACAGGACTTGTCGATCCACTGATGTGAGAGAAATAGAGGAATTAAGGGTGACTCAGGTTTTTGGTCTATACAACTGGCTACTGGGGGTACCAGTTACTGATATAGGGAAGATTATGGGAGGTGCATATCTTGGGAAGAGAATCAAGAGCTGGGTTTCAGTATATCAAGTTTGAGATGCCTGTTAGACATTCAGCAGGAGATGTAAAGTAGGAAATTGTCGCTCGGGGACAAAACAGGGATGGAGATAAAAATTTGGGAGTCATTGATATATGAGCAGTATTTAAAGACACAGAACTGGATGAAACTGCCAAGGAAGTGTGGGAAGATAGAGCAGAGTGTTGGGAATTCTAACATTTCAAGATGGGAAGAGTTTCCTTCTTTTTAAGGGCTGAATAGTATATACCACATATTCTTTATCCATTCATCTGTTGATGGACATTTAGATGGTTTCCACATCTTGGCTGTATGAATAGTGTTGCAATGAACATGAGAGTGCTCATGTCTCTTTGAGATTCTGATTTCAATTCTTTTGGATAAATACCCAGAAATAGGATTGCTGGATCATATGGCAGTTCTGTTTTTAATATTTTGAGGACAAGATGAAGACTATCTAGAGGTGTGCTGTACAACATTGTACCTATAGGCAACAATAAAGTATTGTACACTTAAAATTTAAGAGCATAAATCTTATGTTAAATGTTCTTACCACAATAAAATACATTGTTTTTAAGTTACAAAGATTTTTTTAAAAGATGGGAAGAAGAGGAGGAGGCAGCAAATGAGACTAAGATGGAGGAGCTAGTGAGGTGGAAAGCTAAGTGGAAGCCCTGTGAAGACAGTGTTTTCAGAGGGAAAGAGTGTTCAATAGTGTTGAAAGCTACTGAGGTGTCAGGTCATACCGCTGAAAGTCAGCCATTCGATGTGTCACTGATGGAGACCACTGGTGACTTTTGACAGATGAGATTTCAGTGGAATAACAAGGAAAGGGCTAAACTGGAGGAGCTTGAAGGGAGAATAAGGGAATAGAGACACAAACATAAACAATTATTTTGAAGAATTTTGCCAAAAAGGGGAGCAGAGAAATGTGGTGGTAGCTACAAATGGATGTAAGGACAAGGGATATCTTAGGAATTTATATATGAATAGTGGGAGTAATATATTGTTGGAGATCAATCTATTAAATTTTGAAATATGTAATGCCTTTGACCCAGCAATTTGATTTCTGGGAGATAATACAGCATACACACACACACATACACACATGTATACATACAGATAAATAATAAGCATATATTAATATATTACAAGTAATAAGCATATATATCTATAATGAGATCTATAGTACTTTTTTTTTTTTTGGTGAGGAAGATTGGCCCTGAGCTAACATCTGTTGCCAATCTTCCTTTTTTAGCTTGAGGAAGATGTTGCAGAGCTAAGACCTGTGCCAATATTCCCCTATTTTGTATGTGGGATGTTGCCTCAGTATGGCTTGATGAATGGTGTGTAGGTCTGCACTCAGGACCCCAACCTGTGAACCTCGTGCCACCAAAGTGGAGTGCACGAACTTAACCTTTACACCACTGGGCCAACCCCAAGATCTACAGTACATTTTTAAATGACAAGAGAAAGCTGCAAAATTGCATCCACAGTATAACACAGTTTTGGTTAAAAAAAACATATGTGTGTGTGTGACTTGGTGATAGTATTAGTCAGGGTAGGGTAACTATATAACGAACAGCTTCAAATCTCAGTAGTTGAAAACAATGGAAATTTTTGTCATGCTCAGGTCATAGTCCAAGGTGGGGTGGTGGAGAGCTGGCGAAGGGGCTTTTCTCCATGCATCATTCAGAAGCCCAGGCTTCTTCCATTGTGTGTCTCAGCCATATTCTAGGACCTTGTCCCCTCTGTCTTCACTAGAGAATGGTAAGAAAGCAAGAGAATTGTGTGTAAGGTTTGTTTGTTTTTGGTGAGGCCTGGAAGTGGAATACATCACTCATGCCCACATTCTGATGGCCAGAATGTAGGCGTATAGCTCCATGTAACCCATGCAGTCTTGCTGTATGCCCAGAAAGAAAACAGGATTTGGTGAATGTATAGCAGTCTCTACCATACCCAGGTTGCCTTTAACCCCAACTAGCACAAACACTGCTATAATGAGCATCCTCATGCATGTGTTCTTACGGACCTCTGTGACAGGGGGATTATACACCCAGCAGCAGGGTTACCAGGTGTAGCAGATGTGCTGTTTTAATGCCCCACTTGTATGCCTTTGGACCTTAAGATTTCGGTATAGAGCTGCCCAAGACTTGGATCTGCCAGCACTGGCATCTCTGTACCTGAGGGCTTTCTCTGGCTCCTGGAGCCCATAGGGCAGGCAGAAGTCTGGGAAATTAATACTTCCCCTGGAGTCGAACAATGACAGAGGATTTATGTATAAATACCCCAGCTCCCTCCTCCTTCAAGTGAGTTAATCTGAGGCACTGTGTCTTAGACTTCTCCAGAGAGATTAACTCCAGTTGCCCACAGCAGTAATTTACTTAATAATGCACCCTTAATAGGCTTCCTTCTCCTCTGTCTCACTTCCCCCCTCACTACTTGATGTTTCCTGGAATCATGTCCCTAATAGATGACTCAAACTTACATTCTTGTCTCGTCATCTAAGACCCTGGATCATGGGATCTATAAAATTCTTGTCTTGTCATCTAAGACCCTGGATCATGGGATCTATACAGACCTGTATGCCCAGTTTGCTCTCAGGGTAGCTGCTCCCATTCATACTCTCATATAAGGGTTCCTCCTTCTCAAAAACTTTGCCAACTTTTGGATTCCTCTCATGGTTTTGTTTCTCTGACTACTAGTGAAACTGAGCATATCTTCACACACTTGTGAGCCAGATGGTTTTCTCACTTTGGATTTCCTGAATATGCTCTTTTTCATTTTTCTATTGGGTCATCTATATTTTTCTGGGTTTGAAATATTTCTCTGTATATTTTGGATATTAATTCCCTGTTGGTTTTAGATGGTGCAAATATCTTCTCCCAGTCAAAGCATCTGTTAAATTGTATCTATAGTGTCCTTTACAGACCACTAACTTTGATGTAAGAAAATCCTTTTTTAAAAAAATATATATATATCACAGTTTATGCTTTGGGGGCATCTGGTTTACAAAGTTATTCCCACATCAAAGCCACAAAGATATCATTTTCCATGATCTTCCTTTTCCTATGCCAGTACCATGGTAGTTTTATTACTATGGCTTATATTATATCTCATAGGGTGAATCCCTTCTTGTCACATGTCACGTTCTCCGGAAGCAGAAACTGAGATGGACTTTCGGATGTAAAAGATTTATTAGGGATTAGCACCTGTGAAAGGGAAGGTGAGGAAGCAGAATTGGGCAGAGAAAGTAACTGAACTAAGATGCAGGTTGGCAAAGTCTCAGCCAACCCAGTGAAGCACTTTGGAACAAGTATTAACCATCAGAGTGCCCTGCATCATGCTGAAATGGCCAGGCTTTACAGCCGGCTCGGCCTCAGTCTCCATGTCCTGGCAGCCCCAGAAGGTGCGACCTTGGGCAAGACAGTTCTCAGCAGCTGAGGCTGACTCTGAAGCAACTGAGGCCTGGAGGCTGTGTAATGACCGCACTCTCTGCAGCAGGGAGGCTGGTTCTTCCTCGAAGGAGGATCTAGGCTGCACATCCCCATATCTAACATACTCTTCTTTTTCAAAACTGACATCATAATTATTTATGGATCTCTATTTTTCTTTATAAGTTTTGGATGGTTTTTTGAGTATTTTTTAGATTTCTGGATGGAATGGCACAGAACGCATGCCATTCAATATGCGGATAATTGACACCCACTGGGTAGTAGAGTGCCAAATAGACGACATTTGGGTGGTATCCAAATAGATGGCACTCTGGAGAAGGGGTGCAGAAGAAGCCGGCTAAGGAGGCAGCCAGTTTGGTCAGGAGATTGGTAAATACAGAGGGGATCAAACAAATAATATATTGAACTCAATATAAAAAAATATGAGAGCCTGGTTTCTTCATGTCTAAGAGGGATTTTAAAATATGGAGCAGGGAAAAGCATGCAAGTATTTAGAGGTGCTGGATTGGAATCAACTGCATCGGTGTGAACTCATGGTTTTTAAATAAATTTAGAGATAGATATAAAAACAGTTATAAATATATGTGTGTATGTATGTATATATATACATATTTCCTAGCTCTGACAGCTGATAGGACCTGATAGAACCCACCAGGAATGAACACATGAAGAACCCAGATCTTGATTTCTAAATACTATCCTCCACCAAAAGTAACGAGGGCTTCTTGGAGAAATGGCTGATTCCAGAGCTGAGGCAGGGAAAATACAAAATAAGCCTAGAACATCTAGTTGTACCAGAAAGTAAGGAAATGCTCATAAAATGATGGGGACACACCAACAGGACAAAGAAGTCAGCTTGAAGGGACTCTCACTGGCCAAATCTGGGACAATTTGAGCATGAAAATAAATAACCACAGCAATACATTAGAACCCATTAAATGAAACAGAAGCCCATGAGTCCATATTGAGATAAATAAGTAAATAAATAAATAAAAGGGGAGAAGGGAAAACTCTTCTTTACATTAGAACGTTAACTAATAAGTACAGAAGAAATAATGGAGTAAGAAAATCACTATTTGACTATCACCATCGTGATGAGTGATTCAAGCAGGAGTCATTAGTGGATGTTAACGCTGGTGGGTAAAGCCAGGGACAGGATATTGGCATGATCTCAGAATATCTCCTTACAAAATACTTACCAAGTACAAAGGAAACAACAGTGATTTTATGCTGGAGAAAAACTACTTGACCAGATGAGCAAAGTTCTCATCACAGTGGTGTGAAGAGTTGACATCATGAGCCCCTGATGAAATGCACTGAGAAGAGCCCAGACTCACTTCTGTTGTTTTCCTGTCAAAATGTATGGCCTGAGTCTAGTCATGAGGAACACTGTGGATCCAGTTGAGGATCATCCTGCAGAATGAAAGCCCTGTTCTTTTTAAACTGCCAAGGTCATAAAAAACAAGGAAAGACTGAGGAATTATTCCAGATTCAAGGAGACTGAAAATACATGACAATGAAATTCAGTGTAAGTTCCTGGGTAGGATTTTGGACCAGAAAAGGAAAAGAGACATTGTTGGGACAAAGAGTGAAATTGTAATGGGGTCTGTGTAGTACCAATATTGATTTCCTGACGTGGAGGGCTATATGATGGTTATGAAGGAGAGTGTCTTTGTTTTGTGGACACAAACCCTAGATATGTGGGGGTGGCAGGGAATCCAGTCTGTAGATTTCTATCAGATTGTTCATAAAAAGGCTCACCACCACCAACAAAACCATATATATAGATGAGAGATCTATATACAGAGAGAGGGAGTGAAAGGAGATGTGGTAAAATATTAACAATTGGGGAATCTGAGAGAAGGGGATATGGGAGTTCTTGTAACTTTTCTGTAATTTGAAATTATTTCAAAACAGACATATTTATTTTTTAAAAACATGAAAACATATGTCCACACAAAACCTTGTACACAAATATTTATAACAGCATTGTTTTCTTTTTTTTAAAAGATTGGCACCTGAGCTAACAACTGTTGCCAATCTTTTTTTCTTTTTCTTCTTCTTCTCCCCAAAGCCCCCCAGTACATAGTTGTATATTCTAGCTGTAGGTCCTTCTGGGTGTGCTATGTGGGATGCCGCCTCAGCATAGCCTGATGAGTGGTGCCATGTCCATGCTCAGGATCCGAACAGGCAAAACCCTGGGCTGCTGAAGTGGAGCGAGCAAACTTAACCACTTGGCCACGGGGCCAGCCCCAAACAGCATTATTTATAATAGCCAAAAAGTGAAAACAATCAAAACATACATCAACTAGAAATGTTTATCCATATGATGAAAAGTTATTTGGCAATAAAAAGAAAGTGAGTATTGATACATGCTACCACATAGATGAACCTTGAAAACACTGTTCTCAGTGAAAGCAACCAGTCACAAAAGACCACAATTCCATTTATGTGAATTGTCCAGAATAAGGAAATTCACAGAGACAGAAAGTAGATTAGCTGTTGCCAGGGGTTGAGGAGAGGGGAGAACGGGGAGTGACTGCTAATGGATATGGAGTCTCTTTGGGGCTGATGAAAATGTTCTAAAAGTGATTATGGTGATGGTTGTACAACTCTGTGACTAGATTAAAAAGTGTACACTTTAAATGGATGCATTTTATAGTACGTGAAATATATTTCAATAAAACTTTAAAAGAAAAATAAATTTCACACACACACATACACCATAAAGTAACGCCATAAAGTTTTCTAGGCCTGTGGCACACAGGCAGACACAGACTGAGAAGAGAGGAACTCTGAAAGTCTTTTATTAAGCAAGAAGAGCCACTACATGAGTAGTTCCACTAAGTGACAGGGCTTCCCTTCTGTCTGTCTAGGTCTTGTCTCTCACTATAAGTCCCATCTCCCCTAGTAGTACAGGAGATAAAAATAGTGTGAAGCTTAAAGAGCTGGCTCTGCAGCCAGATTGCCTGGGTTTGAATCCAAATCTACCATACCTTGTGTGACCTTGGGCACAAATCACTTAACCTCGTGTGCTCTACTATAAAATGAGGATAACTGATTGGATTGTTGTTAGGAATAAATGACATAATCCATGAAAAGTGCTTTAAAAAGTATCTGTTGGCATTCATTAGAAGTTGACTATGTTCTTAAAAAAGTCTCCCATCAGGAGCCAGGAGCCAGCCCTGTGGTGTAGTGGTTAAATTCAGTGCACTCTGGTTTGGCAGCCCCAGTTGGCAGGTTCAGATCCTGGGTGTGGACCTACACCACTCGTCAGCCATGATGTGTGGTGGCAACCCACACATAAAGTGGAAGAAGACTGGCACAGATGTTAACTCAGGACTAATCTTCCTCAAGCAAAAAAAAAGAGAAAAAAAAGAGGAAGATTGGCAAAAGATATTAGCTCCGGGCTAATCTTCCTCAGCAAAAATAATAATAATAATAATAATAATAATAATAATAAAAAGAAGTCTCCCATCAGGATGCTTTTTCTTCCTTAGAAGGCCCCACAATTCATTTCATCCTTCCATTTATCTGAGGTCATTTCCCTATTATGTGCCACCTCCAACTAATCAGACACAAACTTGATGTAATACTGAGCAACCAGTCCTACGGTTAGCAGAGTCTACCCCATTCTCTCACAGTCCTTTTCTGTGCTCCATTTCTCCCTATCATCTGCCCATTGTGAGAACTATAGAACATGACTCAGAATGTTGTTTTCAAAGGCCAAGGTCATTGCTGTCATTCCTTCGTACTGGCACAGACTGACTCCAAACAGCACAAGCATCTTGGTTTCCTGTCACCCTGCAGACTGAACAAGAGATGGGAACTTAGGAAGCCTAATCATGAGAACTCATACTCATTTCATGCTAACGATGTGCCAGCTACAGTACATGATTGTTTCATTTCACCTTCTCACAAACTCCATCTTGGAGCCTATTATCCTCTTCCACATGAGGAAAGTGATGACCAGAAGAGTTAATTTGTCAAGGTCACTGAGCTACTAATGGACGGAACCAGTATTCCAATCAGCTCTCTGTCTTCAGATTCTATACTTTAACCACTGTGTTACATTGCTTGACCCTCCCTAGAATGGCAAAGAGCTTGCAGCTAAGGCCAGATTTCAGGGTAGCCAAAGGTGTTAGAGGTAGGAAATTATGTCTTAGATAGCTATGTGTCCTCAATGCCTATGACACTGCCTGGCATGCAATAGGAGCTCAAACTGTTTGTCAAACTGCTCCACTGTGTAACGGAACATCATCTCTCACATGGAATGAAAGGAATCCTCTGCATGCAGAGTCCTGGTTCTACTTGAAGGACACTTTAGAGGGTTTTGCAGTGAGAGAGATGGTAGAATTCTGGTTCTGCCATTTGTTAGCTCTGTGACCTTGGACAAAGGCACTTAACTCCTCTGAATCTTGAGTCTCTAATCTAGAAAATGTAAAAAGTAGGTAAAAATAGTACCTATTTTATGGCATTTTTATTCAGATGGAATGAAATAAAGTTGCAAAGCTAAACATATAGTGGTACCTAATAAATAAGTTATTATTATTGTCCCCTTATCCTTTCTTCCAAATAGGCCTTTGTGAGAGGTCAGCTATATGTTGGTTCCCAACGTAAAATAAGTGAAGCGGTAATTGCAATTCAAGGTGGCGTAGTGGAAACAGCATTGAATTGGGAATTGAGAAACCTGTTTTCCGGTGTTTGTTGCCCTCTCTCTACCTGGCAGCTACATAACCTTGGTCAAGTCACTTTATTTGTCTGGGCTTCCAATTCCCTACCTCAAATTAGAGAATCCATACCCCATATTAGAGTTGATCTCTGAAGTCTCTAGGATCCTCCTAATCCACACATCTGAGACTCTTTAAGAGATTATGTTGAGGAAATAATACTCTTGGTTTGATTATTTTTAAGCAAATTATATGGGATAAGTGGAGTACACATTCATTATTAACTCATTTTAGCGTTACATAGTGTTCATTTATTTGAAATTTTGCGAAGCATACTTCCTTCAAAAACCATAGAAACTTGGTTAAAAGCTATGAAAGACTCAAACCTACCACCTAGTGGTGAAAAAAGGAACTTCCGCGTTGACGATACAAGATGTCTCGCCATCACATGGGCAGCACGGCTGTCCACAGCAATCTTTGATCTCATATTTGTCCTCTCCTCTCACCACTCAGGATAGTTTTATGTACACAGAAATCCAATACTTCCTGACTTAACAGCTTACTCATTTGACAGTACTCTTAGACCAATGAAATACTGTGGATTTTTGCGAATTGTGGAAAAATCACTAGTTTTAAGATCTGGGGACAAGGTGCATTTCCATTCATACCCCTCAAAACACTCCTACCCAAGAGGCCCACCCAGTCCGTCTCTTTATGGATAGACACGCCATTCTAGAAGTGCCTGATTCAGAGAACCTGGACCTTTGAAAAGACCTAAATCAATACACCAACGGAATCCTTGAAGTCAAGTACTTAATGACTTTGTTTTACCTACTACAGACATTAAAATTAAGTCTTCAAATTTAAATTTAAATATCTAAAAGCAGGAATGCACCGTCCTTAATCTTAAACCCCAAAGGTGGGGAAGAGGCCAGAATCCTAGAGTACTGAGCCTACTGGTAAAGAGGAATTTATCACTGGCTTTTTCTTTTGGTTTTGTATTCCGCCCTTCGTTCCGTCTTCTCTCTTTTCTCTCTCTCCCAAATAACTGTCAAAGAATTAAGATCAGCATTACGTTTAAATGGAACAGGTAGTGGCCTACGCAGGATGATTTAATTATTTTCAGAGTTTTCACCTGAAAATCCCATCGTCATCGAAAATAGCTGAGTCGTTTCTGAAAGGTGAAATTAAGCTACTTTCCAACACTCTGCTTTAAGTATTTTTCATTAAGCCTTCTTTTGAAACACGATTCTCACTTTAACACAATTTTCTTCAAACACCTTTCCACACAACACCGGAGGGGTTCTGAATATGCCAACTTGAGAATTTCGCCTATGATCACCCTTGCTAGTTTTTTAACTTAAAACGTTTCATTTCAATTTTTACTGGGTTTACTAATGTTGGCTAAGTCTTCCAATGACTTAATAAAACGTATCCTTTTTACCTGCGAAAACTTTAGGGCTCAGCGCCTCCCCGGGCATCCGGGCATTTATTCTTAACGCTGCCGCTTAAACAGGCTCCCGGGAGGAGCAGTTTCCACTGAGAAGTTCAGAAAAGCGGTTACCACGGAACTTGCAACAGTTGGTGTCGGGCGATAGGCAGGTTGTAAGTGACAGATGAGGCTGGTTTAAGAAACAAAAAGCCCCGGGGAGGGAAAGGAAGGGGCAGCCGTGGCCTTGGGGGACAGTGTGGCAGCGGCGGCGACGTAGGGCCGGCGGGGCTGGGCTTCGGCCGGGGGCAGGCGCCCGCCTGGGCGGCCTGCGGCGGCCGCAGCCGAGGACCACGGGGAAAGCAGCCCGGCGGGCCGCGCGGCGCTGCGAGCCGGGCGGGCGGGCGCGCGCCCAGGCAGCCCGCCCAGGCCGCCCCGGGGCCACGCCAGGGCCACCGGGAGGTGAGGCCGGCCCTGCCCCCGCGCCGCCCCCGGCAGGAGGCGCGACGCCCAGGCCGCGGGTGCGTGCGCGGCCCCGGGCGACGCGGCTGGGCGTGCGCGGGGCCGCGGCGGAGGCAGGGCCGGGCGGGCGGCAGAAGATGGCGAGGGTGTGTAGGCGGCAGCAATGCTCCGTTGAGAGACGCGGCTTTCGGCAAGAACTGGACTCGTGGCGCCACAAGCTCATTCACTGTGTAGGTGAGACCCTCCCCCGGCCGCCTCCGGCCCTTGGGCCGCCCCGCCGCCGACCGCCCCGGACGCGGGAGGGAGCCGGGGCAGAGGCAATTGCTCCTCCGGCCCGCCCGCCCTCTTTTGGCTCGGGCGCCCCCCTCCCCCACCCCCCGGAGTGCGGGCGCGCGCGACCTCCGGGCGGGCTCTCCCCCGCGCGCGCGCCGGCCCCTCCCCTCCGCGCGCCCTCCCCGGGGCGGGCTCTCGGGCGGGCGCGCGTGCCCCTCCCCTCCCCCGCTCCCTCCCCGTGCGGCGGCCCCGGGCTGCCGGCTTATTGTGGAGACTCGCCCCGTGGCGCTGCCACTTGGCTGAGGGCACTGCCGCCGGCCCCGCAGGGCCCCGCGCGAGGACCGGGGGCAAGGGGCGTGCTGGGCCGCGGCTCGGCCCCTCTCCTCAGCTTTCGCCGCGCCTCCCCTCCCCCACGCGCGGCGGCGGCGCGCCCCCGTCCCCGCGTGCACGCGCTCCGGGCGGCGGGCGGGCGGGCGCCCGGCGCTCGGGCGTGTGCGAGGCGTGAGGTGGAGATGGGGGCGGAGGGAGCCGGAGCTGTCACAGGCCCCGGGTCCGCCTGACTGAGCCAAGTGGGGTGTCATGGCCGCGGGGGGCAGCGGCTGCACTTCCTCTGCGGGCGGCGGCGGCGGCCGGGGAGTTAATCCTCGACGCTCGGGTCGGTGTGTGTGTATTTGTGTTCGGTGTGTGCGCGGCGGGGAGGAAGGGGGGTGGGACCGGGTCCGACCGAGAACCGGAGCGGGGTCGCTCTTGTCCCCTCCCAGGGGATTTGCCGGAGCCGCCGCCTCACCGAGAGCCTCGTCCGCCCCCCGCCTCCCGGACCTCTGGCCGCCTCGGGTGGCGTTTTCCCCGCGGGCAGGAGGGAGCGTGGACGGGGGCGCCCCGGGAGGGGCCGGACGGCCGAGCTGCACCTCTCATACTGTGTGTTTTGTCTGTTTTTCTCTCCCAAGGTCCCGTTTCCCTCTGTGCGGCGGCCGGCGGGACCATAAGGGCTTAACTCATATATTTAACCCCCCTCCAAAAAGTAAGTGGCCCGTGTGGTGTCTCCGCTCCGCCCGCCGCCCCCAGCCCCGGTCCATCCTTGTGTCTGACTCTCGCGTCCGCCAGCATTGTTATTTCCCCGTCTGCTTCGGTGCTGCTGCTGCGGTGTGGGGAAATGCGCTCTCGTCGTCCTCCGCCCCCCACGCCCAGTCCTCGGGGAGGCCCGGAATTCCAGCCCCTTCCCCTGCACCCGCACCCCCCTGGGGAATGTTCTTGGGAACCTGGTCTTCCCCAGCAGAATCTAGGAGATTCTGTCCTTTCGCTTGGGCCCCTCTTCCCCGCCTTCCCGACAGGGTTTCGTTGGAAGGAATTATGCAAATCCTGCTTTCTGGTGTCCATTCAGCGGCAATTTCATGCGGTGAGAAGTTCTCTTTGTTGTGCGAGGGGGAGAACAGACACTGATTTAATAGACATATCTGTTGGGGGGAAGGGTGGAGGGGGTGTGGAGAGGCTCAGTTTGGAAGAATTACAGCACTTGGTTAGCTCCGTGTCTTTGTGTTTGAGCTTTCTGGCTTGACAGGAGGGTATGCCCTTTACAATGTCCCACAAGGGATGTGTTCTATAATAGGTTAAAAAGCAAAACTGAAACTTTAAACAAGTGAAAAATAAGGTAACGTTTACTCAGAAAAGATAAACCTTGCCGTTTCTGCAGTCTTTCATTAGGAAAATGTTTGTGAATTTTGTTAAGGATTTAGATTGTAGCATCAAAATTAATATAGGCAATAATGCTTTAAGGTATCTGCTATTACTTTGGTTGTCCAAAGGTTAAAAGTACGTTTTAAAACATATGCTTGTGTAAATAATAAAGGCATGAGTCAGTTTTTTGGTGTAATTTATCTTGTGGATATATTTTAAAATTTCCCTCCTGCCAGTCCAAGCCCAGCTCTGCCCTCCAGGTTATCAGTTATCCTTTACTCTGTCTCTGCTTGTTTTATTCTTTCAAACCTACCATACATTTGCTAAAATGTTACATCAGCTTAAGCATTTTTAAAATTATTATTTGTAACCCTCATATAAGAGCTTATAAAAGCCGTATAGGGGGTTTTGACAAGCATGAAATTAATGAGTTTTCGGAATTGGGAGTTAACAGAAAATCCTGCAATTACTTTGAAGAATTTTGAGTTCTTACATTTATTTCACTTTTTTAGTGATTGGTTTTTTTCAGTAGGGGTTTTTAAAAGATTTAAAATTGACTATAACCTTGTAGATTTAAGTTATTACGGCTTTAGTTTAGATGGTTTTAATGAGTTGTTTATCTTATTCTAATTCTGTTTGCTTTGAATCCTTGCCTTCTGCCTCAGGCCCCCTTTTTATCAGTCATTGCTGGTGTTCGTGGTTAGTTACTGCTGCTTGACAAAGTTTTTTTTTTATGACTAATGAAATCCTTTTGTAAAACTCTGAATTGAATATCAAATTTTAGATTCATTTATGAAAGAGGATTTTAATCTGATGATCAGTGTTCTTAAAGCATACTTTTAACTCCAAATTTCCACTTTCGAGGTAGTAAAGTTCAAGAGATACCCAGAGTCCAGAGTGCAGAGCGGTATTTTCATCTGAGCAGTAATGTATAGTTGATAGTCTCCAAACTAAAATCAGTTGGGTCTCGTATTTTCTCTTTTATTATATGTTATTTTGTTGTTTAAGAGGCGAGTTCTAAGTCAATTGTAGTGTTAACTTTCTATATTTAAAAGAGCTGGCAATTATCCTTATTTTCAATCCACAAGGCAACTATGTTGTTTGTCACTAGCAGATGTAGTAATTCCTGTTTTATTTTAATGGGATTGTTTCTGAACAGTTAGCCTTCCGTTTGATTCTCTTGACTGATTATCTTAATACTTTAGGATCATTTGGTTTCTAAATGATATTTAATTTATAGCAGTCTTTGGATTAAAAATGAATTCTCACTCATTTCCAAAATCTAATTCTCCCTTCTACTTTTTTGCAGGGATGGATTTGGAGGGGGAGTGTCAGGATTGTGGCAGTGGAGTTGTTGGTGTTTCCATTATTAGGTTTTAGTTGAATTGGAGTTAGTAGCCTGTTCAGACAGTGATTATGATCAAGATGGATATTTGGTAACCAGGTGATTATTGAGGTGTCATCTGGGATTAGGATGATCAGTTCAGATTTCAGGAAGATCGAGGTTCTCTCTGCTATTGGTGTGATGTAACCTATTGCTCGGCTGCTCCTAATCTTTGCTGTATTCTCAGCTCTTCCCGTTGTAGAGAAAGTTGTAGTGATTTCAGCTTAGCTCTAGCTTGACCAAAAAAGGATAGCATGGTGAGTCTTTTTGACTTACAGAGTTGTTTCAAATGGCCCTAATTCCTTCAAATGTATTTATAGGTGGAGCAATTCTAGGAAGCATCTGAATAATGTCATTTTTTTTTCTTGTATAGCCTTATGGGGCTACACAGGATGGCCTGGAATTTCTTCCAGAGTGAGAATGAGGTATTCAGTGTCCATGGGGATTTGCCACTTCTGAGTACCTGGTGCCTGATCACTTAGCTATTTGTATTAGTGCTGTTTTTAGGAACAAAGGAAAGGCAGTTAGGTATGTACTTACTTCATTTAAATATTTATTAAACATCTACCTTGTACCAGGCAATTTGGGCAAACAGAGATATTGGGGAAGCTGCTCTAATCTTCAGGAACTTTTAGTTCTTAGAGAAAATATAATATATTCAGTTATAAGTACAGGGCAAAATGTGCCATATGATGGTTCAAGCAAGTGCTTTGGGTGTGTAGAAGTGAAAGACATCTCTTCAGGTGATGAAGTAAGGCTTCATTTTGGTGAATATGGAAAAGGCATTCCTGTCATGAGAAACAAATGCACCAAACTGGAAGACGACAAGAATGAGTTGTCTGTTTAAACTGCAGTCCATGATTCATATAGGGGGCGTATAGATGATAGGTTTACAAAGGTAGGTTGTAGGATATTCTAAGGCAGGTTAAAAAGTAGAATTTCTTTCGTAGACAGCTTGGGGTTTGAAATACATTTCTCTCCTTAGCTCAGGGGAGGAATATTTCTTTATTTAAGGATTCCATTGTGGAACTCTACAATAATGACACAAGATTGTTTTTTAAATCATCTTGACAGGGACAATATTGTCATCCACAAGTGTCTCTTCTAAGTAAGGTCATTTGGAGGCTATATCTTATTCTGTTACACAAAACCTATTTTTGGAATTGCCTAAAATCAGTGGTATATTCTTTGAATACTCTTTATTATTGGCAAATTTTCATCCTTAGAGGTTGGATTTGGTATTTGGAAACAGTCAAGAAGTATTTTCTATGGCAAATAAAGGTATATATAAAGTAATGAGATTGGTTTTCTTTCCTGGTTTACACACTGGCTCTGAAAGCTCAGCACAAGGGCTTGATTTGTTTGGTTGTGCCTCTGAACTTCTCTGTTGATTCTTATTTCCTTTCTGTGTACTCCCCTATTGTATGGAATCTGCATATTGGGTAAATGTGAATAAACAAAGCTGTTATCTTGTGTAGTTTCAAGTTAAAAACTTACCATCACTAACCTCCAAATTATTTTCTGCTCTATTTGCAAATAGTTAAAAAATCTTTTTACTATTCCATACGCTTGTGCATTGCTTTTGGGATAATTCTAGTGTGAACTATTAGCTCATTTTATTGACTGTCCCTTGTATGCAGGAAGTATCCCAAATACAGTGGTCCATACCCTGAATTTTTTTTATTGAGAGAATTTACGTACCATAAAATCTACCCTTTTAAAGTGTACAATTCAGTGGTTTTTAGTTTATTCACAAGGTTGTGCAAACATCACTGATTCCAGAACACTTTCATTACCCACGAAAGAAACCCTATACTTATTAGCAGTCATTTCCCATTCCTCCTTTGACCCAGCTGTTAGCAACTACTAATCTACTTTCTGTTTTTGTGGATTTGCCTATTCTGGACATTTTATATAAATATAATCATACAGTGTGTGGCCTTTTGTGTCTGGCTTCTTAGCATGGTTTCAGGATTCATCCATGTTGTATCATGTGTCAGCACTTTATTGCTTTTTATGGCTGAAGAATATTGTATTGTAGGGACCTTACTACATTTTGTTTATTCATCTGTTGGTGGACATTTAGGTTGTTTCTACTTTTTGCTTATTATTAATAATGCTGCATTGTCAGTATTATTTTGGTGGACATTTGTTTTCGCTTTTTGGTGGACATTTGTTTTCGCTTCTCTTGGGTATGTACCTAAGAGTGGAATTGCTGGGTCATATGGTAACTATGTTTTAACTTTTTGAGGAACTACTAAAGTGTTTTCCAAAGTGGCTGCAGTATTTTACATTCCCACCTACAGTGTATGAGGATTCCAGTTTCTCCACAGCCTTGCCAACACTTGTTATTGCCTGTGTTTTTGATTATAGCTATCCTGGGGGTAGGTATGAAGTGGTATCTCATTGTGGTTTAGATTTGAATTTCCCTAATGATCAATGATGTTGAACATCTTTTCATGTGCTTCTTGGCCATTTTTATATCTTCCTTTGAGAACTGTCTGTTCAGATCCCTAGCCCATTTTTAAATTGAGTTGTCTTTTTATTATTGAGTTGTAAGAGTATGCTTTGGATACTAGACCCATATCAGTATGTGACTTGCAAACTTTTTTCTTTTTTTTTTCTTTTTTGTAAAGATTTTATTTTTTTCCGTTTTCTCCCCAAAGCCCCCTGGTACATAGTTGTATATTCTTAGTTGTGGGTCCTTCTAGTTGTGGCATGTGGGACGCTGCCTCAGCGTGGTTTGATGAGCAGTGCCATGTCCGCACCCAGGATTCGAACCAACGAAACACTGGGCCGCCTGCAGCGGAGCGTGAGAACTTAACCACTCAGCCACGGGGCCAGCCCCACAAACTTTTTTTCTTATCGTACCCTTAATTTGGGAATAATTAGAAATCGCAAGATAAGCTGCAATGTACCTTGTGAAGGGAAAAATGGATATAGTAATGGAGTGATGGGAGTGAACTAGAATTACTCAGGAAAGGCTTCCTTAAACATCTTTTTCTATGAATTATTAAAATAGTTATTTGATAGAGTTGTGTGACAACACAGATATACTTTGCTATCCAAATCTTCTAAGTTCCTGCCTCTCTATAGTTGAGGGTTCATACATCAAGTACACATAATGTGGTAAACCACATTATTCGAATCTGTTCTATGCCTGAGTAAGTAAAGTTTTGGGTAGAGCGGGATGCTTTTACTGTAGGTAGACATTTTGTCTAAATCTGTTCTTTTTTTTTAAGTTTGAATAGTGAGAGAAATCTATTCAATGGCAGTATGTTTGAAATTTAAGATTACATTTTGGTTTGTATTTTATAAAACCCAGATATCTGACAGGTTATATTTATGGCAAGTTATATGATTTTATTTTCTGGTGCTAAACTAAATACACTGTTTTATTTATTTTTTTGAGGAAGATTAGCCCTGAGCTAACTGCTGCCAGTCCTCCTCTTTTTGCTGAGGAAGACTGGCCCTGAGCTAACATCCGTGCCCATCTTCCTCTACTTTCTATGTGGGATGCCTACCACAGCATGGCTTGCCAAGCCATGCCACGTCTGCACCGGGATCTGAACCGGCGAACCCCGGCCCGCTGAGAAGCGGAATATGCGCACTGAACCGCTGCGCCACTGGGCCGGCCCCAAATACACTGTTTTCAAAAGACTGTTTTGAATTTTGTCATTAGTTACTCTGATTTTTGAATTGATTAGATTTGGTCTGTCGCGATGCATCAAGTATAATGATGTCTTAAAGATGAAATTGAAAATCTTACGAGGTAGGTGGCAGAATTAGCCTGAGAATCCTTTACTTAATGGATCGTTTGCGAGGGACAAGTTAGGAAGCTATATGGTAATGGTTGTCACCTTCTAGTGATTTTTGTCTTGTTTTCATTTCCTTTGTTCCACATTTATCTGTCTTTGTTAAAGAGAATTATGGATTCTTTTGATGTATCACTTAATCAGTTTTCTGTATTTATTGTTATGCAATCCAAGGAAGTTACATGTGTAAAACCACTTTTTGTTGAGTGACGTTATTATAATGAAGTTTTTATAGTCTAGTTTTGGGTAATGTGTATTTTTGAATTGTAAGAGCAGAATGAGTCAAAAGGAATGCTAAAAGAAAAAAATATGGATGAAACTAGTGATTTATTTAGACTTACATTTCAGATTTTGGTATTGGGAAACTAGAAATGAGTATGTTTCAGACATTTCATACTAAAGAGAAAAGAGAACTTCTACTCAGTTGTATCTTTCAATTAGTATTGAAAACTACTATAACTGTATTTTACCATTTGAAGTAAAGGAGCATTTCTTGTAACTTCTAAATCATTTAAAGTTAGTCCATCCCAGTTGTTTTACAAAGTTTGAAGGAGATCATTTAGAAACAAAGTTGTGTCACAAGATTTTGGTAAGTATAATGACCTAGGGGAATAAACAGACTCTAAAACTTAACATAAAGAAAGCAGAAAGTGTCAGAAAAATCTATTAATGGTGTTACCATCCTATATCTGCATAGCACATTTTGTAGTTTTTAGGAAACTTTCACAAACATTTTATTGTCTTTATTTGGAAATGTAGGAAGATAAAGATGACTATTAAAAAACGATTGGTCAGTTGGGAAACATTGAGTAATAACTCTTGTTAAAGCAATCGGGATTTCCCTTAGTATAAATGCTTCCCTCTTACCCACAGAAATAGCTGTATGGTATTTTAATGTTTGTAATATTTACCTAACGTCTCAGATAAAAGTAAAACACAGAACTGAATTCTCTTATTTAACTTGCTTCAATTGCTATATGAAATTATGTACTAGTTTTCTACCTCTGTTAAAGATGATACATATGAAGACTTTTGGGATTAGAAGATGTGAACACCAATATTACTTACCATGAGAATTACTATTATTGGGAAAACTTGTATGAAGAGCATATTCATTCTCATTGGTAATACTAGCTAGTCTTGACTTATTCTGTCTTATGATTAGCTTGTTTTTCATAAAATCTGCATTGTTTTATTTTATCATCATCATTATCAATAAATGATTATTATATGTTTGTCTTACTAGTTGACTTTTTAGAGGTTTCCAGAGGGTGAAGGCATGTTCTCCCTTTGCTAAACTCACAATTTACAGGGGAAGAAAAACTAATTTTAAGAGGAACTACAGGGTGTATCTTGCTTGGCAAAAGGAAATCTCACATGTGAAATGTGAATTTACCGAAAAAAAATATATTTCATTTTACTACAGAATTCACATCTGATTTAATATAAGTAAGTGCTCCACTAGTACTTTTAGAATTATTGGTTTATTCAAATTACAGAAATAAGTGTACAATGTTTGTAGAGGAAGGACTTGTTGAATTTATTAAATTGATATGGTTATATTCAGTTTGATTCTCTCTTGTTTTTCACATATTTTTATTGTCCCCATCAAGTGGTTTATAAAGATATTATCTAAATATGGAGAAGACAAGTTTTTGTTTTTGTTTTGTTTTACTAATGTTTCTTGAAAGCTACCATATACTGAGCATTTATTGTGTGCCCCACAAAAGCCCTTTGATGTAATATCTGTTTTATAGGTGGAGAAACAGATTTGGAAAGATTAAGGATTTCATTCTTCGTCGCTTAGCTAAAGAGTGGTAGACATGGGATTGGAATTCAAAACCCTGTGCTCTTTAATCTTTAACATTAAAGCGTATGCCCTTCTTTTAAAATTTCCTATTTCATTCCACCAAAATGCCCCCCCTTTCTTTGTTTCCAACTACTAATTGCTTACTTGCTTTATATTTCATTAAAGAATTCTGGTTTCTCTACTCATAATCTTACCATAAATGGTAACATAATTACTCTTTCAATTCCTGGCCTAGAATGCCTTGCCCCCTTCTCTTCTGCATTATGGTCCTGTTTGTCTTTCTTTTTTCTTCTCAATTTTTAGTTTTGTCAGTGGTATTGAGAGCTAAATAGGTTTCTGAGCTGAGTGTTCCACTGGCTTGGTTTTCCTGCGTGTGTTGCTAGACTGGCCTTTCTTCATCATTGGCTGAGATTTGAGTATAGGCTTAGAAGAGGAAAGATAGCAAAGGATATCCAAGTGATATTGATTCCTGGCCTTAAGCTTGGTGAGCCTTCAGTGTGGACCAGCCTAGTTCACAGGGCCCTTTGAAGTTTGTGACAAAAGCCCTTATAGTAACAGTCTGTAGGTGCCTGGCCTTTTGTTCCAGTCATATCCTTCCCAGAGATGTCAAGCCGAGGTGGAGGGGCGAACAGGTAAAGCAGATTGAGGCCAGGATTCAGGATTCTTGGATTTTAGCCAAATGCCTTCTTAGTTCTAACCTTGTAACTGTGACTTAGATTTGGTGTGGTTGGCAATAAATACTTTAAAATGTGGGATGGAAAGGGAAGTTGCTGGGTAGTGTATAATTGCTGAGAAGGGGAAGGAGGGATTTGGCAAATTTTTTAAATGATACACTATTTTGGTAATTCAGATGTCACTGGTCTTAGACAAAAATGCTTCATTAGTAGATATGGGAAGATGTTGTGACAAAGGTAATAGGGAGAAATTCCCATCAAAATAAATAAGTTCCTTGCTTTCAATAAGAATAAAAAATGAGAGGAATATAAATGTTTTTGATTATGTCCTTGTGTTAAAATGCAGCTTTTTATTGCATGATTAGTGATAAAATATAAATATTTATCTCGTCATGTGTTCGGTTGTGTGACTTTTCAGTCAGCTGGTAAGGAAGCTTACAAAGTTTAACTTGTATAAATGGGCATTGGTTAGCTTATCTGATCACAATAAAATGATACTTTAATTATGGGTGGGCATTAGGAAGTCCATAAATCTTTGAGAATAGCTATTGAAAAAACCTTTAAGCTGGTCATTTTTCTGTGAGTGTTTAATACATCTTTTAAAAATGATTTAGTTATATATCACCTATGTTCAATGGTCAGTGTACTAAAATTTTACTTATTGTTTGCCTATTGGAAACCTCAAAATTACCTTTAGCAATAATATTTTTATGGGACTATGTTAGATACTCTGTCTAGATCTGGTTTCTGTTCTGGAAAAAGAATACATCAGGATAAAAATAATAAAATAATGATTAATTTCCATCAGTTTTTTGAGAGGTACTGGAATTTTGCTGTATTGAATTTTTAAAAGGAAAACAGGTATGATAAAGCTATTTTCCATGTGAATCTTGTACAACCAATTTTTGTTTGTGTATATATTTACTATGTATAGCTTTTCGCTGAGGAGTATGTGTTAAAATAGATTTGTCATGTTAAAATAGACATATACAGAGAGTCAGAAATCCACATATATCTACTGAAAACAGGTTCAAGATCCATGGCTTAAGGGCACCAATGTACAATCTTATCTAAAAGATAACATTCCCTTTGGCTCCCTTTTCCTTAGGCAAAGAACTTCTGTTTAATTTTATATAACATATCCAAATCAAAGATTAGTACATTTTATTGGTGAAAGGCAAGGGTAAATTCATAAATGGGGGAAAGAGAGAGAAGAGAAACTAGAACTTTCCACATTAGGTGAGAGGCTTTAGGTAGGAGTTATCAGGGCTGTAAATCTGTATGGGACTTAATTTTTCTTAAAAAAGTGGCCACATAGGTGACAGTCCAATCTGAATGAGTTGTTTTGGTCAAGACAGTTAAACTATTAAAAAGATTGAATTATCCAGAGATTTTGATCTTTTAAAAGCAAAAAATGTAAATTAATGGAGAAGAGTATTCTAATATTCTAATATAGTTACATTGGTGAAAAATAAACTGACATTGTCTCAATGACAAGGGACCAGATGTGTTGATGACCCAGAAAACTTTTGCCTTTTTTTCCTTTTCCTGAGGCCTTCAACTTTGTTTTGGAAAAAGTGGAAGATTTGTTCTTATGGAGTGATTAATAAATGTTTATGTATTACCTCAGACATTACTTGATAGAAATTTCCTTAAAACTATATGAAGATGTTTAGGTAAAATTACCTTTAATAATACTGTACCTTAGTCAGCCAATCCATATTTTGTCAGATATTCTGTAACAAGTAATCAAGATGAAATGAACTGTTTTGAGGAATATGAATATTTATATCCAGTTACAAGTGGAAAAAAAGGTAAACAGGCTTCATTAAGAAACAGGAAGACTTTGTTGTTGAATCATGCTGCTGGTAAGGTCTGGTTTCTTTGACTCAAGAAAGAGCAGAAGTATAAGCAAGATAGTAATGATACTCTTGCCATTATATTTGGATTATGAAATAAGCAGCACATTTTAAAACTTAATGCTGAAAGGATGTTGCTTTCAGATGGCAGAAAATAGAGCATCTTCTGTTTGGTCCAATAATGCACCCTAGTATTCTGCCAAGAATGTTCTTTGAGGAATGAGTAACTTGCTCTTGCCTGATACAGCTTTTCATTCATCTTTCCTCCCTATTCAGTATATCTCCATCTTTTCTTTATACTGTCATTTGCTGCATAATGACATTTCAATTAACAATAGAGACCACATATACCATGGTGGTCCCTTAAGATTAGAACCAAATAGCCTAGATGTGTAGTAGGCTATACCATCTGTATTTGTGCAGGTACACTCTGTGATGTTCACACAATGACTAAATCGCCTAACCACATATTCCTCAGAATGTGTTCGCCATCATTAAGAGCAACATGTGACTGTATTTCTTTTTCTCTTTTTGTATATGTAAAATAAGTCGATATATGTTTGAAAATATATCAAATTAATAAGTAAACTGAATTAATTTTTTAAGTAAATGCATATATGTATGTTAGTCTGGGGAAACAAACATCTTCAGAAGTTCGTGGAGATAAGAATGACTTGTGAAGTAGAAACAGTATTGGTCATAGTTAAGAAAATGAAATTAACTAGACAGAGTTCCGTAATGAAATATAGTCAATGAAATCTTTCTCATTTTTAGTGAATTTTTTTGCTCTGTTTTCATCAGTGTTTATCTTAAGTCCATAAAACAATTTTATTTTGATACAATGCAAATAGTTTGTCTCTTCTGGCTTTTGTCTATTTTTTTTTTTTTTTGAGGAAGATTGGTCCTGAGCTAACTGCTGCCAGTCCTCCTCTTTTTGCTGAGGAAGACTGGCCCTGAGCTAACATCCATGCCCATCTTCCTCTACTTTATATGTGGGACGCCTACCACAGCATGGTGTGCCAAGTGGTGCCAAGCCCATACCCGGGATCCGAACTGGCGGACCCTGGGCCGCCGAAGCGGAATGTACGCACTTAACCGCTGTGCCACCGGGCTGGCCCCTGGCTTTTATGTATTTATGAATTTAAAAAAATGTGAGAGATGCAACCTCTCTTGAAGTTAAGCATTGCTGCTTCCATTTTTAACAGTTTAAAAGTATGCTTGGATAGTAAATTTGTAATGGTAATAAGAATAAACTTATTTTGTTTATATTGTCAAGTTGCCTTTTAACATCATAAGAGAAAGTATAAAAAATATTTTTATTGACCTACCACTATAAGATGGTGTTTCAATTGTTCATTGCTGCATTCATGCTGCATATCAAACAATCACATACCTTAGTAACATAACTAGAGGCATTTATTTTGTTCACAAGTTTGGGGTTCAGCTGATCTGGGCTGGGTTTGCTCATTTAGCCAGCTGTGTGTTGGCTAGGCAGCTCTGCTAATCTTAGCTGGGCTTGCTCCATGTCTGAGGATGAGCTGGCTGCGTAGGTTGACCTAAGCTGAGATGACTGCAGTTACTAGGCTCTGTTACACCTTTCTCAGCCCTCAGCAGGATACCTTGGGCCTGTTTTCATGGAATGGCAGAAGTGCACAAAGCAAGCAGAATAAGGAAGCACTTTTTCAAGCCTCTGCTTGTCTGTTCACTCTTGCTATTATCGCATTGGTTAAATCTTATCGTGTGATTGAACCCAGAGTCATGGTGGGGAGGGCGTTATAAAGTTACGTGGCAAAGGGCCTGGATGTATGGAGGGATGAAGAATTGGGGCCCTTTGCAATCTACCTTAGAAAACATCAGTTTTCATTTCTTCATGTAAATATTCATGATAGTAGATACTGGTCAAGCACACAATAAGTGCTTAGCAGTTACATTTCTCATTTAATCTGTATAGTCAACCTGCAAAGAGTGTGATATCCCCTTTTTTTTTCTTATTACTCTGAAGGAACAGAGAGTGGTAATGATTAAATAATTCACAAATGTGATGGAACTGGTGGTTTGAATCTAGGACTGTCTGGCTTCAGAGCACATATGCTTTCACATGAATGTGATCATGTAAACTGTATTTTTAGTTTTTCCCTAAGTTTTTTCTCCCTTATTTTTGGTAAGAAGCATGTGTGTGTTTTATTATGTCTTCTGTACTCCATATCCTGTTTTTGCCGTCTCAGAATCTTTGCCCTCATCTTTTGGTAGTAGCACCTTGATTTCCCTTTAGGCAGCCACTTTTCCTAGCATTCTTGAGTTCCATATGGTGTGGATGAAGCTGACTTACTCCTGTGACTGATGCCTGGTTGTTGGTCACAATGAGTGGGTGGTTCAGGGGTCAGCTTTGAGACTGACTGATGGAGTTCTTGGGAAAGAGATCTTTTTCTCTGGGCTAGCTAAGCTAGTAGCCCATTTGCAGGAAGTAGTTACCATTTTGGGGAGAGCTTGCCTGTGAGTGAAGCTGTGTGCCTGTGTGTGAGATAAACAGAGTGCTGGATGGGGAGAGAAATATTACTATGCACTTGGATCCACCTGTACTGGAAGGGAGATCTAAAAAGCCCATTTGAGCCAATAACTGTCCTTTTTTGTTCAGGCCCATTTAGGTTGGATTTTTATCACTTGCAACCGAAGTCCTGACTAACACTGTTTTTAAGTTCTAGAAAAGTTACACCTCTGTAAAGGGAACAGAAAATGAATAGCTTGCTATAGCCAAACAATGTAAAAGACATTCTCTGGCCTTATGCAAATGGAGAGGGATGATTTGACTGGGATAATACTGTACCAGAAAGGAACTTAGAAGGGTATAGCATGGGAGGATCTACTGAATTTAGTAAGTTGAGAAAGTAGATTCACCACTACAAGGCATTCTGTTCTTTCATTCTTGCTTGGTGAATTCTTCAGTCACCTTCTTAAGTACCAGGTACAATATTAATATGTATACATAGTGCCCATTTAGGTGTTAAAGAGTTTATTTTTTTGGTTATTTCTATTTCACAAGACATTTTAAACCAAGAAACAGTGTTATAATTGTTGGTTATGATACCAGGTCAATTGACAACCATGATTTAAGTAAATGGAAGAGTTTAAGTAGTATATTATTGACATATATTATAGACAAACATCCATTCCCAGTGCCATCCCCTCCCTGTAACTTTTTGTTACCTGGAAATGTTGAAATCTTGAATTCCAGTGTGCCATTATCCCTACGTGTTTTACATCTATTATCACATGTAATTTAATTTTCATAATAACCATACTAAGTATTATTTTGATTTTATATTGATTTTATAGACAGAAAAACAGCTGTGTGGATTGATGCTACGACAAATTTATGGTGTCCAGACTCACCTGGACTCTTCGACACTGGGAATTCTTCTCTAAGCAGGAATGCACAGGGACTAAAAGAGAGCCACTGTGGTAAAATGCAGTATCTGACCAAGAACACAAGATGATGATCTTGTCACCTACAGAACAGTGAAACTTGGGGCTGTTGAAAGTGCATTTCCCCCAGCATTCTACGTCTCACCCCTAGGACTTCTTGGAAAACTTGAGAAAAATACCTACCTAAAGCGTTGTTTCAAAGTATTGACCACCTGAACAGAACCACTGAGATATTTATAAAAATTGAAAATTTGGGGTCCTACTCCAGATCTGCTGAATCTGAATCTTCTTTGGTGGGACATGGGAATCTGTATTTTTAACAAATATCTCAAGTGAGTCTTATACACACTCGAGTTTGAAAACCACAGGCAGATATAATAAGGTTACTTTAACCATCATGAAAGACCCTCCAAGATAGCTGATTCTAGCCTACTTCTTCAGTCTCAGCTCTCTCTGTATATCTTGCCCAGTCCATACTCTCAAATTCCTCAAGTCCTCTAACCACAAAATACAGGTCACTTTTTCTAATGTGCAATCATTATTATACTGCTTTATTTACCACCTTCCCGTTTTCCAATTCTGCCTCTTCTAGTTTGCAAGACCCTTGAAGCCAGTGAACATGACGTGTTTTTCTTTGTATTTTAAGTATTTGACAAAGTGACTGGCACACAATAGATGCTCAGTAAATATTTGTGGAAAGGTGGAAAATAGTACTTTGAAATCTTACAAAATAGTGACTGAAATTGAGTAACAGTATTCTATTTATGGTGACTCAAGTTATTTGAGGAAAAACAAAATATGAGGAAGAGAGATAGATATTTTGGACACAATTTGTGGTTCCCTTAATGGTTTTTAACACAGTGATTTTTAAGGAATGTTGGGTGAGAGGAGTTGCCCCTTTGAGAGCCACTGTATTAAAGGTACTAAGGACTAGTTTTCTGTGCATGTGTGGAGACACAAGTAAAACGTGACCTTTGACAAGCAAAACATTCTTTCTTTATTTTGTCTTGTTTCACTTCAAAATGTAATCTTTTCCTGTCCAGAATGTGTGTTATTACTTTGAGGTTTCTGAAATATCAGCCAAAGGTATAGGAACAGGCTGGAATTTTCCAGAACCAAATGGGTAAAATTTGAAGGTGGGCAGCAAATGGAGAAGGAAGAGCGTTTAGATTTTATATGAGTATAAAATGTTGGTGTTCTCTCCAGAAGTCTAGGGACGTTTATATTGACATACTATGTGTGTGACACAGTTTGCTTAAGATAGAGACAAATGAACCATGAACAGTGATAGCCATATTTAAGGGCGAGGCTGTCTGAATGTCCTCACAGTGGTGATATGGCAAGAAAGACATTTCATTATGACTTTGTCACCAGTCTAGCCAGCTTGTAGTGATGTCTATCTAGGGCTGTTACTGCTTTAGGGATGGTGGTGATGTGGAATGTCATTGAGGAGGAAAAGATTTTATGAATGCTTTATTTTTAGGTATTAATACTTAGGTTTTTGTAACTCAGAGTTCCTTATATTGTTCATAATTTGCTCCCAGGAACTCACAGATCCATACTAATTTAACAAACATGAATGAATTTGTTTGTGACTTTTAGATTCTAAAACCCTTCTTGGCAGTTGGCCTGGTAGACAGGGAATGGACATGGATATAACCTATTCCTTTTCTACTGGCTCTTCCTGTGTCTTTGCCAAGTTTAAGAAAATAACTGAAAAAAAGTAAGGCCCTGTTTTCCATCATTTGGCACTTTGCAGTGTTCCCCCTATATCTATCAGGACTTTTTCTATTGCAGGTTCAGAAACCCGGTTCAGATTAATTTAAATCAAAAGACGATTTCGTAGGTTTATGAACTGGGAAGTTCACAGAATAAAGCTAAAGCTAGATTCTGACATAACTGGATCCAGAAGTTTGATGTCGTCAGGAATGTCTCCTTATCTCCATCTCTAAGCATTCTTTTCCTCTTTTGGTTTCCTTCTTTGGCAGGTATGATGGTAAAGATGATCACTGGTAGCTCTAGACCTGTATAATTCTTAAAGTCCATCCGTCTCTTTTTGTATAGCACAAGCCAAATTGGGTGGATGGAAGGACTCATTGGTCAGTCTTGGGTCATGTGGCCTTTCTCTGAACCAATCACTGAGGCCAGTGGAGTGTGATTTTCTGACTTGATCAGGGACAGGTGCATGGTTTTGGAGAGAGGCTTAAGACCAGCCCTCCCTTGTGGTTTGAAGGAGCAGCAGATTGGTTCTTCAAAAGAAAATTGGATGCTATTACCTAAGAAAGGGAAATGGATGCTGGTTAGGCAAAAATCTATAAATATTCCATGTATGAATCTAGGTCTACTTTTGAATAAATTGACTGATTTGGAGCATGTTATGAATTGAATTGTGTACCCCAGAAAGGTATGTTGAATTCCTAGCCCCCGGTATCTGTGAATGTGACTTTATTTGGAAATAGGGTCTTTCAGTTGTAATCAAATTAAGATGAGGTCGTATTAGATTAGGGTGGGCCCTCATCCAATCACTGGGCGTCCTTATAGGAAGAGGGAAATTTGGATAGCAGCAGGGAAGACGGCCATGTGAAGGCAGAAGATAGAGGCAGAGACTGGAGTTATACTGCCACAAGCCAAGGAACACCAAGGATTGCTGGCAACCACCAGAAGCTGCAAAGAGGCAAGGAAGGATTCTTCCCTAGAGCCTTTGGAGGGAAGCAGGAACCTGGCAATGCCTGGATTTCTGCCTTCTAGTCTCCAGAACTGCGAGAGAATATATTTCTGTTGTTTTAAGCCACCTAGTTTGTGGTAATATGTTAGCAGCTCTAGAAAACTAAGAAAAACATATCTGGTACATAGAAAATTTATTTTATTCAGTCCATCCTCTTAAAATACTGACCATAAGTTTTCCCAATGAATATCTTTACATTTTAAATGGATTTTATGGGGCTTTGGGATACCTTTGGAATTTATGGGTTTGGCATTTAAAAATACGTAATATTTGGTTAAAATTTCCTCCTAATCATAATAATGTGACATGATATCTTGTGATTGATTGTATTTCTTGGACTCTGCATTTTACAGAGTGTATAGTTATAGTTTGGTTGAAGCCATCATCTTGTTGATGAACAACTATACATTATTTCTCAATGCATTTGACTCCCAAATAGCTCAATACCCTGTTATAACCAGTAGTAGAAATAAAATGAAACACCCAGAGTAAATATGTTGTAATAGCGTCAATATAAAAGAAAGAGTATGTCTAGGGCAAGTGGCTATGAAGGTGGGAACAATCAGTATTTTGGTGAGACTAAGCAAAAATTTAAGAGTAGCTTAAACAGTGTGTCTGAGCTCTCATTCATTTTCTGCGAACTAAGAGGGTCGGATAATACCTTCAAGGTGTGGTTAAACTTTGAAAAAATGATCTTATGAATATCCTTCTAGTTTGTAATTTATAGGAAGTGGATGTTTTCTGTAACTGCTGTATTTCTTACTCAAAACCTTTGTGGTATGATTTGGTCAGCCAGATGATCCTCTCTGCTTCTACTTCTGTTTTTCCAGAACTCTATTTTCCTGGAATAAATTAATTCCCTGTGATAGGCTTTAAAAAAGAGATCTGTAGTATGTACAAAAGCCTTAAACATAATTTGAAGTTAAAAAAAAAGCTTGGTGGTATGTATGAAAAATCATTTTTAAGGAATTTAAGACTTAGTTGGAAAAATAGTTTAGGGTACTTGTGAAGGCACTTTTAAAAATAAATACTCCCCAGGCCGGCCCGGTGGTGCAGTGTTAAGTTCTGCTTTGGCAGCCTGGGATTAGCCGGCTTTGGCAGCCTAGGGTTCGCCGGTTCAGATCCCATGTGCGGACATGGCACTGCTTGGCAAGCCATGCTGTGGTAGGTGTCCCACATATAAAGTAGAGGAAGATGGGCACGAATGTGATCTCAGGGCCAGTCTTCCTCAGCAAAAAGAGGATTGGCAGCTGATGTTAGCTCAGGGCTAATCTTCCTAAAAAAAAAAAATGTATACTCCCTCTCTGCCTCACACCCCCCCGTCTGCCCCGTATTCACTGAAATGAAATAGGAACAATAAGCAAAGAAAATGTCATATCTCAAATTACTACAATTAATTTTCATTGTAAGTTTTTTTGACAGTTACCTTTTTTTTTAAGTTTAGTAATATTTTCTCAATCCAAAACTCAAAATTTCTTTTTATGCAATGAGAAGTCTTGCTTCCACCCATGCCCCATCTATTCTAGTTTTCCTTTTCTCCTGTGACCAATTTCATTATGTATTCTTTCAGTGTTTCTTTATAAAAATAAAAAAATAAATTTTTTCTTATTTTTCCCCTTTTATTACGTACAGCCTTGCTTGTTCTGTACCTTGCTTTTTTCACTTAATATATCTTAGCTATCATTCCATATCATTGCATAGAGAGCATGCCCATTCTTTTTCATAGCTGCATTGTGTTCCATTGTTTGGATGTACCATAATATATTTAACTAAGTGATTATTGAACATCTGAGTTGTTGTCACTTCACTTATCACTAAGCATACTGCAGTGAATAATATTGTACATAAGTTATTTTCTATGTGTATTGATATCTGTAGGATACATTCCTGGAAATGATATTGCTGAGTTTAAAGGGTAAAGTGTTTTTGTAATTTTGCTAGATATTGCCAAATTGCCGAAATGGGTGATACAATTTTGTAGTCCCTCCTTCATTATAGGAGAGCACCCGTTAGGAGAGTGTATCCCTACAGCCTTACCAATATCATGTTGTGTCTGACTTGTGGATTTTTGCAAATGTGGTAGATTAAAAAATATTCTCAGTATAGTTTTCATTAGCATTTCCTTGATGAATGAGGTTGAGCCTCTTATTTTTAAGGACATTTCTGATTACATTTGATCTTGAATTGACTTCCTGCAAGGATGATTATAATACATTGCCAGTGGTGAAAGTAGTAATAATGTTTTAATAGGGCAGGAGAGGGAGGAGATGATTGTTATTAGAAAAAAGACTTCTGGATCCTTTTCCTCCAACTCATGAATTTTTGCTTTGTTACGGCTTTAGGAGGTCTGCAGTATGTGATTGGCACGGCATAGTTATCCAGGTTTTTCTGAGCATGCGTTTTTCACGAAAGCATAGATTGGTGTTATGAAGTCTCTTTAAACTGCTTCAGAGGATTGTAGAAAATTGTTCAAATTTTACCCAAAGGCCTGGTCTGTGTTCAGTGTAGGTGTTTGCCAAAGTAGAGTCTTTAGTTGGTATAGGTTGATTTATATAAAAGTTTTTGCTTTCATTTAGTGTGTTCTACAAAATGCTAGAGCTGTTCTTTCATGATGTTATTTTTTGTCTTTAACTTGCCTATTGTATCTGTTCTTTTTGGCACTTGATACTGTGCCAGTCAGTATTCTGTTTACTGAAATGTTGGGAGAACTGTTTTGAGTCTTTTAGTAGTAATGTCACTTTTCTTGCTTTCTGAACTGAAACCCCCTTCCCTAAGCAGTTTTCTATAGCTATTGATGCCATTAAATATTGTCTTGGCAGTAGTTTACAAACATTACTGTTTAATTTCTTAAAATCTGATATCTCACAAACTACAGGAGAAGCATAGAGTAAAATACACAACAGAGATTAAAGATAATAAGAATAAATGTGCCCGGTTAAGATAGTAACAACAGGCAGAATAAGGGTAGAAGCTAATGAGTCAGAGGACAGTCTTACATTCTGAGAGCCAAGTTGACAAGGAAGTAGATACTCAGTGACTCATAGATACTGATCCAAATATACTCTGTCAAATAAAGCATATTGACTTATAATGGATTTCTCAAGCAAGGACAACCTCTGCTTTGGGGACAGCCTTTGTTTAGATGGTTTGGTTGAATTGCATTTTTAATTTATTCATTAAGCCAAATGTTCTATGAGCATCTATGCTAGTTACTAAGAACTATGCTAGATGCAGGGATACAGTGATATGCATAGCATAGCAGTCTGTTCCTGCTCACGTGGCACTTAAAGTCTAATGGGAGAAATAGGGACGTTAATCACATGAGGAACCTGTTAAGAACATGAGATAAGAGCTCTGAAAGGAGACGTTGTTCTCTGTGTGTGTGTAATTGTGTTTGGGTAGGTGGGTGGACTGGAGTAATAGAATTTCAGAAGAATTTCTAAGAAGATAAATTTTCTTTGAGAGGTAAAAGATGAATAAGAGTAAGGGGAAACAGCAGGGAAAGTAAGAGGAGAAGAGTGGTAGGTGGAGAGGATTCTTCCAGACGGGGTATCAGAATATGTTTTCAGAAGACAGAAAAAGAAAAATTAGACCTAGATTTCCCTCTTAGGATTCTGGTTTATATAAATATTTATATTTCTTTTTCACCACTTGGTGGCACTTAAACATGTTTTAACTTGGCTCAATTTTGATTGTGAAGTGTTCTTTGACTATTTTTTAAAATAAGGGAAACTGATATATGTGAAAATTGGAGGAGAAGGGAGCACTGGATGAGTTTATTATTAAAATGTTATGGAAGAAAAGACAGTATACTCAAGCACTGAATATTTCTGTACCTGAACAGCTGTATAATCACTCCCATTGGGGAAGCATGAAGGCATTCTTTGGCAGGCACTCTTAGTTCTTACCTTCTTTTCTTTCCTTATTCACATAGGAGTGATTTTTTTAAACCACCTTTTTTATTGAGATATAATTAAAGTGTGTAGTTCTTAAGTTTTGACAGTTGTATATGTACACCTGTCTGAACTCTACCAAAAACAAAATAGAGAACATTCCCAGCCTCCTAGAAAGTTACTCATGTCCTTTTCCAGTCAGTTGCCCACCACCACAATAGCTGATTTCTATCACCATAAATTAGTTTTGCCTGCATCAGCATTTCATATAAGAGGAATCATACAGTATGTACTCTTCTGTGTCTGGCTTCTTTTGCTTAAACATAATGTTTAATTTGCTCTTCAACAAATATAAATGTAGAAATAGATATCTGTGGGGGAGTTACTGTAACATGAGCTTTTTTAGTTTCCAAAATATTTTTTTAAGGAATCAGAATAGAAAAAGGTGTCTTTATTTGGACCTTTTCTAAGGAGATTGCTACAGTAGTTGGGTTTATTATTGAAGCATGAAATGATTCAGGGAGGAACAACAGCTTTTAGGAAGTAGACCTTATAAAAAACAACAAACAAACCAGTTCATTAACTTTCAGAAGTCCCAGTACCTGCCGGTCCATCGAATTCAAGATAAAATCATGGTCCTCAGCTCATCTCTTTTTCCCTAGCAAGTTTTGGTAGAGTCCCAAATTGACCCACATAGTTTCATGCCACTTAGCAGTCCTTCTGACCAGTAAGACACCTGAGATGAGAAGTGTCCCTAAACTAGCTCTGTAGCTCCAGTAGTTGTCCCACAATCTGTAGCTAACTCACATCTCATGTCTGATAGTCCACATAGCTGGAGTTAGGTGTGAACTCTGTTGTTAGGGCTCGTGTGGCTCACACCATTGCCGCAGTGTCAGTAAAAAGTATTGCTGAGCCTGCAGAAATTTGAGAGAGGCTGGGCCGGGGTACCATCAGCCTCAGCAGCCATAATTTAGCTTTTGTTACATCCTTGGAGTCTTTAGAAAAGGAGCCTTTTCGTTGACTGGGAGACATTCATGAACAGCTGTTCATTCATGAATCTCTCTTGCTTGTGGCAAAGAGAATGTGGGGCATTTCAAGACCCGGAAGGAATTTTGTTGAAAATGATTTACTTTACTGGATGTGAGTCTTTACTAAAATGGAAAGTGTTACAGGTGGATCAAGACAGGAATGTTTACTATTAAGCATATATATCTTACAGGCTATAAAACTATTCAACACCAGGTACCTTTTTGTAAGAGATCAGTATGCTGACATCTTAGGTCTTGCAGGAGGTTTGCAGATTTTCCTCACTTTGTAAAAGTTTTTGTCACTTCTACATACTCCATCGTTAAAGATTCTTTATGATTCTTGCCTATCTGTATTCCATCCAATCTTTGATCTGCACTGCCAGTGTAATTTTTCTAGAACATGCCATCATCCTGTCAAAAATCCTTCAGTGGCTCCGTATCTCTAGACTTTAAAATCTAGACTTTAACTGGCTTTCCAGGAGCATCTTAGCCTACTGCTTATTGGGACATTTATCTTCATGTCCCAACAATCAGCATAAATAATAGCTAACATTTATATAATACTTACTCTATATGCCAAGCACTAGCCTAGGTAGTCATAATAAACTGCTTATAATTCTGCAAATAGATAATGTACTCCCACTTTCATACCTTTGCACATTCTGTGCTCTATGACTTGAGTACTCTTCATCAATCTCTTTTTATGTGTTTATTATCTACTTGTTCTTTGAGACTCCATTCAGACATCACTTCTTGGAAGCTAAATTCCCATACTCACTTTCTGCACCACACCCTACCCCTCACTTCTTAAAATTGTTATGAGATACCAGGGCAATGCTCGTGTAGTGTTAGCATAAAGCAAACACAGGGTTTTTCTCAGTGTGCTACACCTTCTGCTGCAGTGAGCACAGTTCAGGACTGAGTTGCCCTTGTTTAAGAGCAGAGAAAACAGGATTTATGACTGTTCATGACCACCACCACCTTCCTCAAAGCCTGTGTTTGAAAACACAGGGCTCCACAGGCAAGAAACTTATTCTGGTAACAAAATGAGTAAGATAGTCCTGCCTTTGAAGATCTCAAATTCTACTGGAAATAAACAGACTTATAAACAGCTAATTATATCTAGCTGGGTCGGAGATTTAAACATTAAAAAAAGAAAGAAACCGTAAAAGAATTAGAAGCAGCATAGGCAATTTTTTTCTGTCATATTAAAGTGGAAAAGCCCTTTAAATTATAATCTAAACCAAGAGTTGGTAAAGGAAATGATTGTTTTATTTAAAAATTAAATATTTTACCTGACCAAAAATGCTGTGAAATCAAAAAGCAAATAGAGAAAAAAAATTGCAGCTTTTATTAATATGTAACCTCTGCCAAAATGAACTCATAAGATTAAGAAAGCAAAAAGGATTAACAGCCCACTAGGAAAGTGGATAAGAAAATGAATAGGCACTTCACAAAGAATTTAAAGAGATCCCTAGACATGTAAATTGTTCAATCTTAATTATAATCAAGGAATTGGACATTTAAACTGCAAGTTAAAATCTTTTCCCTATCATGTTGGTTAAGATAAGTTGAAGTGTCAGGGCGTTGGCCCCTTGGCCAAGTGGTTAATTCGAATGCTGCCCTTCGGTGCCCCAGGGTTTTGCTGGTTCGGATCCTGGGCGTGGACAGGCACTGCTCATCAAGCCATGCTGAGGCAGCATCCCACATGCCACAACTAGAAGGACCCACAACTAAAAATACACAACTATGTATGGGAGGCTTTGGGGAGAAAAAGGGAAAAAAAGAATCTTTAAAAAAAAAGATGGAAGTGTCAAAAGTTCACAGAGGCCACCTCAAAGGTGCTCCCACTGGCCTGAGAAGGAAAATTTGAATATAAGAAAAGTAATGACTCTGTGAGGTGGAACCATATCAAATAAAAATCCAGAAGTCCATAGTGATACTTTAAAAAACAAAAATAACTGTTGATCAGCTTTGGAGATTTCAAAGGGGTCAACTCATTATTCTGAAAATTTGGGCATAGAAGAAGGAAGCACTTTTCCTGCCTTTTACTGCGAAACGTATTTCAAGGTAACTGAATAGTTGATAGTGGAAAGCTCTTCTTTATTGAAGAATACCAGTTAATAAAGGAAGAAGAAATGAAAGGATTAGAAAAGTCACCATTTTGTGCCCATAATACAATAATGGATCTAGGCAGATTTTTAATGTATGCTAAAACTATTGGGTGAAAGGTGGTAGATAACTTTATAATGGTGGGATCAAGTTGGTATCCTGAATTCACTGATCAATGTTAGCATCACCAAAAGTAGAACAGGCAGACATAATATGTCTCTTGATTTGGTGACAAAAAGGACACAGTACCCTAAAGAAATTAACTTTAATGAGGAAAAATAACAGAGGGTAGATAGATCATGAATATATACATAGGCTCTTGTGAGGACTTTGGCGTGACGGGAGGATATATCTCCAGTGGTCTGTTTCATAGTTTACTTAATCCTTCAAGGAAAGCTGAGCTGCGTTTTAGACAGTTAAACCTGCTTCTTTTCTTTTTTTTTAAAAAGATTAAAACTTTATTTTTTTAGAGCAGTTTACGGTTCACAGCAAAATTGAGTGGAAAAGTAGGACTTTGGTTTTTACCCTGAGTAAAATCAAGAGCATTGTAGGCTTTTGAGCAGGAGAGTGACGTGATGATCTGGCTTAGTTTTAACGAACTAACTGCTGCTATCTTGAGAATAGCCTGGGAGTAGGGAGAGCAGGAATATTAGCACAGATACCAGGTTGTAAGCTATTGCATTAGTCCAGGTGAGAGGTGAAGGTTGGTTGTTCTGGGTACTAGTAAAGGAAAGGAGAAGTGGTTAGGGCTGTGAATATATTATATTGGTAGAAGATTGGTTAGGATTGGTAGATCTAGCATAATTTCCTGATGGATTAATGTGGGGAGTGAGAGAAAGGAGATAAGGAGGACTCTAAAGTTTTTGGTTCAAGCAATTCAAAGTGCAGAGTTGCCTTTAATCAAGATAGGAGAGACTGTGGGTGGAGCAGGTTTGGAGAAGAAGATAAAAAATTGTTTAAATTATCTTCCACATAGTAGGTACTCGGAAATATAGTGCTGCTGGATTTGGAGAACCAAGGATATGAGACAGCTGCTATGAGAAGGCCTTCATTGTCAGTCTCTCTTTGTTCGTTAACTTTGTGAGTTCTCACTTCAGCAGCTTGATGGTGTTTCTGTGGGTTTTTTTTGTTTTTCCATTTAAGATATCTGTATATAGTACTTTATACCAGGCACTGTTCTGTCTAATTTTTTCAAATACTAATTTAGTTAATCCTCAGAAAAACCTAATGAGGTAAGTATATTATTATCATGCCTGTTTTGCAGATGAGGCACTGAGAAGTTAGGGAACTTGCCCAAGGTGACATAACTAGAAAAGGTAGAATTAGGACTCGTACCCACAGTTTGGTTCCAAAGTCCGCGTTCTAAACCGCTGTGCGGTGCTGCTTCCCTTTTTATAATTCCCCATGATTTTATTGTAGTTATGAATGGAGGGTGAGGATTTAAGCAAAGACTCAGAAGCTTATTTCAAGTCATCTACATATAGAGGTTGTGGCTAATGGGTATTTCCATAGCTATAATAATTACGGTTATTTTCATAATATAAAATAAAGTGAGTAAAATAAAATAAAATAAACCTATGATGCTGCAAGTGCTGATACAAAAAAGTCCTAGAAATTATATTCCAAGGTGCTCTTAACCCAGGCAAGTTTTTATGTGATACCTTCTGGAATGTAATGATTATCTAAGTTGGAAAATATCTGCCAATACTGGGTCTTTATGATTGTGTTTACATGTCTGACATGTTGCAAGAAATATTGGTTTGAGATTTGTGGAATGATGGTGTTCGGGGTCCTCCATATGTTCTTTTATTTAGTGTTGCTTCGATTGCTTGACTGTTAATGTTGAAAATCCTTAAGGTGTTGGCTGGCCTTTTTGCATTCAGGTATTGGTTTTGCTCCCTTTGGCTTAAACTGTCGTTGCCCTAAAAGGCAGTTTAGCTTTTTAGTTCAGATTCCTCTTTGGTAATCTTGATGACCTTTACAGCTGTCAGTTTGAAATGGTATACCTTTGCAAAGTGTTTTATATAATTTGTTTTTCCTTGAGGGTATAATCAGATTCTAAACAGTGATGATGATGGTGGCTGGCCTTCAGGCATTGAGAAAGTATAGTTGAAGGCCATCTATTTTGGGTTATCAGTATTCTTTCTTTCTTTCTTTTTTTTTTGGTGAGGAGGATTGGCCCTGAGCTAACATCTGTTGCCCATCTCCTTTTTTTCTTTTTCCTCCCCAAAGCCTCAGTACATAGTTGTATATCCTAGTTGTAGGTCATTCTAGTTCTTCTATGTGGGGTGCCACCACAGCATGGCTTGATAAGTGGTGCATAGGTCCACGCCCAGGATCCAAACCAGCAAACCCCAGGCCACCAAAGCAGAGTGCCTGAACTTAACCACTTGGCGGCTATGGTGCTGGCCCCCAGGTTATCAGTATTCTCAGTGAGGACTCACATAAGTGTAGAACAACACTGTATGATTTAATTCTGCTTCTTTTTGTTGGCATTAGTGAACTATTAATACAATTTTTGAAAGAAAAACATTTAATCCTTATCTTTCCAGATAAGATGTAACGGTTGGTATTTGTTTCTTGTATTGAATGCAGGTGAATCAGTTGACTGCAGGTGACCACTGAACACAGACGATTATTTCAGTAACTGTCAATTCTCCCAAAGATAATGTAAAACAAATGCCATTCTAGATGCGTAGGGGAGAAGTAAATTCATTACAGACAAGGATGCCGTAGGGCATTTGGGCTTAATTCTCTCAGGGAACCTGGTTGAGAAAGGCTTATCTGGGCTGTGGTCGTTTTTTGGTAAGACTCAAGAGCTAAAGATGGTTTTTTGTGAAGAGTTGTTAAAAAACACACACACACACAAGAAAAAACAAGGGACAGAGACTATATATTGACTGCAACACCTAAAATATTTACTATCTGGCCTTTTACAGAAAAGGTTTGTCCAACTCTCCCTTAAGGAGAATACTTAAATTTGAATTCCAGCTTCTCTTTTTTTTGTAGCTGTTTGACCTCAGTATCTCAGTCTGTAAATGAGGAATGGTAATAGTACCTATCACAGTTGTTGTGAAGATTACATAAAATAATGAATGTCAAGTTTTAGAATGCAGCTTAATGATTGTTAGCTACTATTATTACAATATATTTAATATATAATATAAAATGATAATATTTATATATGCTGTTTATAAATATGGTATGTAGCAAATATCAAGTCCCCTCTCCTCTTGTGATATCAAGCAATGGTATTTCAGTTGAGAATATTAGCCAGTATTCATGGCACCATGATGTTTTAGAGATTCTTATGGTGAGAATATCCTCTTAAAGACTATCTAATCTGTTACCCATTAAGTGTTATCACATTTCAATGTTTGATAATTCAGAATTTCTCAGGGTAGTCTCTCCTTCTTTGGATAGCACTAATTTAGTTATTTTTATTTGGTGTACTGACTTCTGTCTTCCAATAGCTTCCTTTCCATTTGAGTTTTGATGCCCTAGAGAAGCACTTGTCAAACATTTTGGTCTTGAGTCCCCTTAAAAATTATTGAGTTCTTCAAAGAACTATTAATAATTTATTTGAAAATAACATTAATCTACCTATTTCATGTTAAACAACAGTTTAGTGAAAATTATTTTCCAAAACAAAAAAATTAAGTGAGGAAAGGGCCATTGTTTTTACATGTTGCAAATTTCTGTAATGTCTGGGTTAGTGAAAGATAGCTGAATTCTTTTTCATTCAACTGTTGCATAATGTTATTTTAGTTGATGTGTATGAAGAAAATCCAGCCTCACAAAGAGATGTTGTTGGAAAAGAGAGAAATATTTTAATAGCCTTTCAAAAAACTGTGTATATTTTTCTTGGATACAACACCAAAACTTGATAAGTGGTGTTTCTTTCTTTTTTCCTTAATTAATAAACTTTATTTTTTACAGCAGTTTTAGATTCACAGCAAAATTTAATGGAAAGAATAGGGAGTTCCCGTATATGCATAATCTCCTCACTATCCACATCTAGCACCATGGTGGTATGTTTGTTACCATCGATGAACCTACATTGACCCATGATTATCACCCCAAATCCGTAGCTTACGTTAGGGTTCACTCTTGGTGGTGTACGTTCTATGGGTTTTGACACGTGTATCCACCATTGCAGTATCATACAGAGTAGTTTCACTGCCCTGAAATTCCTCTTGTGCTCTGCCTGTTCATCTCTCCCACCCCTCGATCCCTGGCAACCACTGATCTTTTCACCATGTCCATAGGTTTGCCTTTTTCAGAATGTTAATAAGTTGGAATCATATAGTATGTAGCTTTTTCAGATTGGCTTGTTTCACTTAGCAATATGCATTTAAGTTTCCTCCATATCTTTTCGTGATTTGATACTGATTTCTTTTTAGCCCTGAATAATATTCCATTGTCTGGATGTACCACAGTTTATTTATCCATTCACTCCCTGAAGGACATCTTGGTAGCTTCCAAGTTTTGGCAATTACGAATAAAGCTGCTGTAAACATGTGTGTGCAGGTTTCTGTGTGGACATAAGTTTTTAGTTCATTTCAGTAAATACCAAATGCAATTGCTAGATCTCATGGTAAGAGTATGTTTAGTTTTGTAAGAAACTGTCTTCCAGAAGTGGCTGTACCGTTTTGCATTTCTGTCAGCAGTGAATGAGAGTTCCTGTTGCTCCACATCCTTGCCAGCATTTAGTGTTCTCAGTGTTTTGGATTTTGGCCATTCTAATAGTTGTGTAGTGGTAGCCCATTTTAGTTTATAATTCCCTAGTAACATATGATGTTGAACATGTTTTCGTGTGCAAACCTGCCATCTGTATTTCTTCTTTGGTGGGATGTCTGTTCAAGTCTTTTGCCCACTTCTAAATCCAGTTGTTCATTTTCTTATTGTTGTTGTAGGAGTTCTTTGTATATTTTAGGTAACAGTCATTTATCAGATGTGTCTTTTGCAAATATTTTCTCCAGGTCTGTGACTTGTTCTCTCATTCTCTTGAGTGGTAGTTTCTTAAAGGTTAATTGCTATGTGGAATCTTTTAAACAGTGGTATGCATAGCTCACATACAAAATAATATTATATATACTATGATTATAATATGTATCATATATAATATTTTAAATGTCTGCTGTATTCTTACTAAGTATATAATTTACCTCATTTGTAATAATTATAAAAAACTTACAATTATAATATTATTCTAAGTTGTTGGGACTTTAATCCTTCTGTTTCTTGTCTGTGCATTCTCGCTTTTGATAAATTGTTTTCCGTAAGTTTTACGGTTTTTTAATTGTGAGTGGACTTGCACTTGACCTGGCTTGTTTTCTTCCTATAGGGATATTGTATGGGCGTATTGTGAGAGCTTTTCCAGTAACTTAGAGGACTGATTTTCTGTTCTTTTTTTTTGAGGAAGATCAACCCTGAGTTAACATCTGCTGCCAATTCTCCTCTTTTTGCTGAGGAAGACTGGCCCTGAGCTAACATCGGTGCCCATCTTCCTCTACTTTATATGTGGGATGCCTACCACAGCATGGCTTGCCAAGTGGTGTGATGTCCACACCTGGGATCTGAATTGGCGAACCCCAGGCCCCCGAAGCAGAATGTGCACACTTAACCATTGCGCCGCTGGGCCAGCCCCTGATTTTATGTTCATTTTATAGTTAGGGGATTCCTACGTAATTCAGATAGTGCAGTGGTTCTCAAAGTGTGATCTAGGAACTCCTGGGGGTCCAGGAAATCAAAACTATTTTCGTGATAATACTAAGATGTTAGTTGCCTATTCACTCTTCATTCTCTCACTTGTGGAGAAGCTGTGGGATATGATTATATCATCACTCTGATAGATAATGGAATGCCTTTTGTGTTCTTGGGTTTAAAAAATTTGTTTTAATTTCAAATACGGCAAATATCAGTAGGTATAAGCACATGAAAAAAAAGCTCTTTAGGGTCCTCAGTGATTTGTAAGAGTATAAAGTGATCCTGGAACCAAAATGTTTGAAGACTGCTGAAGTACTGTGTATTTGGATTCCAAACCTGTGCAAGGCACTCACAAGGAATTCAGTTTCTCCTGGGAGACTCCATTATTTTTTCTCGACCTAGGAAGAGAAAAACTTCCTTTGCCAATCAATGGATGGATTTTTTTCCCTAGTCAGTCCTTTCTACACCTGAGGATCAGTTTCTCTGGGACGATGCTTTTCAAACATTAGTAAGCATAAGACTCACCTGGAAAGCTTGTTAAAACTAAGATCCCTGAGCCCTATTCTGAGATTCTAATTCAGTAGATCTGGTTTGGGGCCCAAGAATTTACATATCTAGGGAACAGGTTACCAGATGTTGATGTGACAGGTCAGTGGACCACACTTTTGCTGAGTATTGCTCAAGGGTCTTAGCTTTTTTGCAAGAGTTTCAGTTTCACCCTCCTTAAGGCCTCTCTTGTCCCTGCATAAGTGTTAAAACCCAAGTGCCTAGGTTACCCATACTATGGTCATGCGCCACATAGCATTTTAGTCACCAACTGACCACGTATACAGTGGTGATCCCAGAGGTTAGTACCATATAGCCTAGGTGTGTAGTAGGCTATACCATCTAGGTTTGTGTAAGTATACTCTGATGTTCACACAACAATGAAACCACCTAACAACGCATTTCTCAGAATGTATCCCAGTTGTTAAGCGATGCATGACTGTAATCATCATCCATTCAGTATATCAGCACACTCTCCCCTCTGTCTTTCAGATTCTCCTTCATTGCCAGCACTTGAGACCTTTCCTACCAACCTTTTGAGCTTAGGTATGCATTGAGAGAGTGTGTGTGAGAGATGAGTGTATGTACTGCTTATACAAATTTTACTCATTATATGGATAAAATATCCCTATATTCTATTTAGATATTTATAATTACAGGACTTGTAAGTTATCTTTACGTATTTCCCTCAATAGTTTGGCCCCATTTATAAACCAATTACTGAGCAACTGGAAGTTTCCTATAAATCTTTATAGGCTTTTGGGAAAACATCCTTAAATACAACATTATTTTGGTTTCAGTACTTAATTTAAGGAAATGCAGTGCTTTACAGTTATTTAGAATATCCCTTTTCATTTGAATATCTGTATAGTTACATAAAGCTTTCCAAATTGGACTCACTGTGTTTTGAGCTTAGTATATAATAATAAATCTTTTTTAAATGACATTCTTAATGGTTTGTTGACTTGTCATTTGTTTCTCTCCTAGAATTAGAATGTTAAATGTTTCTTACAAGCGATTTTAGTTGAGGATTTGGGTTGGTTAATTTCTACGTAAAGTTGTAGTATGGAATATTTTAAAATTTATTCCACGTTTTTGTCAAAAGATCTTGATATGACATGTACCCCTTAATGATTTTAAAGACTTTATCATATATCATTCTTTTTTTTTTAATTTTTTTTTTTTTTTTTGAGGAAGATTAGCCCTGCTCTAACTGCTGCTAATCCTCCTCTTTTTTGCTGAGGAAGACTGGCCCTGAGCTAACATCCATGCCCATCTTCCTCTACTTTATATGTGGGATGCCTACCACAGCATGGCTTGCTGAGCATTGCCATGTCCGCACCCGGGATCTGAACCAGCGAACCCTGGGCCACTGAAGCCGAACGTGCACACTTAACCACTGCGCCACCGGGAGGGCCCCTATATATCATTCTTTATATTTTCTCTTGTTGAACTACATACAGAATTTCAAGGATCATTTCATCACTGTATAGTAGGGATACTGTAGTATGTAGTCCTCTTCCCAAAGACATCTAGCAGTTTTAGTGTTTTCTGTTAGCTATAATAACACACTTTTTAGTAATTGTAGAGTCAGAGAAGACTGTACAGTGACGTCTAGTACTTACTGATTACTTAGCATCAGTCATTGTATAAATATAATTTGGTTTTTTTTCCTTAAATTAACTTGTAGTTATTCACTCAACCGTACTAGTCTTTTCTGCACAGTCTGAAGAGATTTTACTGGACTGTTTATGTAGTCTTTTGTGCCATCTGAAATTCCCCGTCTGTATCTCTTTCTGATGATGTAATAATCACTTGTAATAATTAGATTAAATGCTGAAGAATCCTACTGCTTACACTTCTCCAGTCAAAAAGTACCCATTTCCTATCTTTAACCCAGTACACTAGCTGTATAACCTTATATTCTTTTCCTCAGTAGATGGAGAACTAAAGAAAAGCTACCATATTCTGAAAATAAAACAGTTAATTCAAACTGTAATAAACAGGGCAAGAAAACTGTGACAAAGATGAATTGATTTGATTGTTCAGGTTCTCAAAGTGTGGTCCACGGACTGTCCCCCACCCCCTCCTGTGGTTCTTGAGACCCTTTTAGGGATCTGCAAGGTCAAAACTATTTTCATAATGATATTTCATATTTCGTAAAAATAACTACTTAATGATAAAACCCTTGAGTACGTCTTATTGATATTCTGTTTAATGAAATGGGAAGTACGCGTAAAACACTTATTTGATTGAGTTGTGAGCTAAACGAGATGCTTTTTTCCTGGAACACCATTCTTCTTGGAAGAATGTCTGACAAACTGTGGTTATTCAGACTTCGGTAATTGACAGACATTTTCGCAAATCTGAAGTGAGCCTGTCACATCAAGGAAAAAAAATAACAGTATTTGTTGCCAAGGATAACATTGCAGCTTTCAAGAAAAAATTAGAATATTGGAAAACATATTATTCACCACTGGGAGTGTGACAACTTCCCTTAAAAAACCTGCCTGATGAGATTGGTGTGATATTAACAAATGTGATTTTTTTTGGTCGGAAATTATACAATGAAACATGTCAACATTTTGAAGATCTACATAACTCAGTGAACTGATACTTTTGAAATGGCTAGTACTTAGTGTTACAAATCAAGCATTGGTCAGGGATCAATAGACCAGTGGATTTTTTTGTAGCAAAAATTTTAAGTTAACATATATACAAATTGACCATTTTTGTACAGTTCTAGGAATTTTACTACATGTATAAGTTCGTGTACCCATGGCCCCAATCAAGATACAGAATAGTTCCATCACCCCAAACAACTCCCTTTTGCTCTCCTGTTACAATCACCCCTCCCTAAACCTCTGGCAACCTTTGATCTGTTCTTCATCATTGCAGTTTTGTCTTTTTGAGAATGTCGTTTAATTGGAATCATACAGAATTAAGCTATTTGAGGCTGGCATCATTCACTCAGCATAGTGCCTTTGAGTCATCTAAGTTGCATCTATCAATATTCATTTTTTGGGGCCGGCCCAGTGGCGCAGTGGTTAAGTGCACACGTTCTGCTTCAGCAGCCCGGGGTTTGCCGGTTTGGATCCTGGGTACAGACATGGCACTACTTGGCACTCCATGCTGTGGTAGGCGTCCCTCATATAAAGTAGAGGAAGATGGGCATGGATGTTAGCTCAGGGCCAGTCTTCCTCAGCAAAAAGAGGAGGATTGGCAGCAGTTAGCACAGGGCTAATATTCCTCAAAAAAAAAATTCATTTCTTTTTTAAAAATTAAAATTCACCATCTTAATGTGTATAATTCAGTAGCTTTTGGTACCTTCACAGTGTTGTGTAGAACCATCACCACTGTTAAGTTTTGTAGTATTTTCATTACCCCAAAAGATATCCCATACCCATTACACAGCCAGCCCTGATGGTCTAATGTTTGGTGCTCTGACCACCATTGCTCAAGTTCCTTTCCTGGTCAGGGAACCACACCACCCGTCTTCTGGTTGTCACACCGTGGCGGATGCATGTTGCTGTGATGCTAAAAGCTATGCCATGGTATTTCAAATACCAGGAGGGTCGTTCATGGTGGACAGGTTTCAACAGAGATTCCAGACTAAGAGAAGGACCTAGCCACCCAATTCCGAAAAAGTTGGCCATGAAAACCCTATGAGTGGGGCTGGCCCAGTGGCCGAGTGGTTAAGTTCGTGCGCTCCGCTGTGGCACCCCAGGGTTTTCCTGGTTCGGATCCTGGGCACAGGCATGGCACTGCTCATCAGGCCATGTTGAGGCGGCATCCCACGTGCCACAACTAGAAGGACCCACAACTAAAATATACAACCATGTACTGGGGGGATTTGGGGAGAAAAAGCAGAAAGAAAGAAAGAAAAAAAGATTGGCAACAGTTGTTAGCTCAGGTGCCAATCTTTAAAAAAAAAAAACCTATGAGTAGTGGAGGAGTATTATATGATATAGTGATCCGAAAGGTGAGAGGATGGCACAAAAAGACTGGCCATGGTTCTGCTCTGCTATACACAGGGTCGCCAGGAGTTGAAATTGACTTAATGGCACTAAAGAAACCCGTTACGTAGTCACTCCCTATTTCCCCTCTCTCATCCCCTGGCAGCCACTACTATCTTTTCTGTCTTTTTGGATTTGCCTATTCTGGACATTTCATATAAAATGAGTCATACAATATGTGGCCTTTTGTGTCTGGCTTCTGTCATTTAGCATAGTATTTTTTTAGATTCATCCATGTTATATCACACATCAGAATTTCATTCCTGTATTAGCTCAGGCTGCCGTAACAAACTGTTGGATGGCTTAAACGAGATATTTATTTTCTCACAGTTCTGAAGGCTTGGAAGCCTCAGTTCAAGGTCCAGCACAGTTGGTTCTAGTGAGTACTCTTCCTGGCTTGTAGATGCACACCTTCTCACTGTGTCCTCACACGGCCTTTCCTCTGTGCTCGAGTGCAGCAGGGCCTTTCTCTGATGTCTCTTCTTAGAAGGACACTAATCCTATCAGTTTAGTCCCTCCTCCCTCGACCTCATTTAACCTTAATTAAAGTACAGTTACATTGGAAGTTAGGGCTTCAACATATGGATTGGGGCAGGGGTACAAACAGTCCAAAATAATTCCTTTTCATGGCCGAATAGTACTCCATTGTATGTTTATACACCATTTTGTTTATCCATTCATCAGTTAACGGACATTCGGGTGTTTCTCCTTTTTGGCTATTAAGAATAATGCCACAGGAGAAAAAGGAACCCTCATACACTGCTGGTGGGAGTGCAAACTGGTGCAGCCACTATGGAAAACAGTATGGAGATTTCTCAAAAAATTAAAAATAGAAATACCTTATGACTCAGCCATCCCACTACTGGGTATCTATCCAAAGAACTTGAAATCAGCAATTCCAAAAGTCCCATGCACCCCTATGTTCATCGCAGCATTATTTACAATAGCCAAGACGTGGAAGCAACCAAAGTGCCGTGCAACTGATGATTGGATAAAGAAGATATGGTGTGTATATATATATATATATACACACACACACACACAACACACACACAATGGAATACTACTCAGCCATAAAAAAGGACGAAATCATTCCATTCACAACAACATGGATGGACCTTGAGGGTATCATGTTAAGTGAAATAAGCCAGATAGAGAAAGACAAATTCTGTATGACTCCACTCATAGGTGGAAGTTGACGTATAGACAAAGAGAACTGATTGGAGGTTACCAGGGGAAAGGGGGGATGGGGGGAGGGCACAAAGGGTGAAGTGGTATACCTACAACATGACTAACAATAATGTACAACTGAAATTTCACAAGGTTGTAAACTATCATAATCTTAAGAAAAAGAAAAAAAGAATAATGCCACTATGAACATTCATGTACAGCTTTTTGTTTGAACACCCATATTCATTTCTCTTAGATATATACTTGGGTGTAGAATTTCTGGGTCACATGGTAATTCCAGGTCTAACTTTTTGAGGAACCGCTAAACTGTTTTCCACAGGGTCTGCACCATTTTGCATTTCCATCAGCAGTATGTGAGGTTCTGATTTCTCCACATCCTCGTCAGCACTTAATTTTCCTTGTTTGTTAGTTTTTGTAGCCATCCTACTGGATATGAAGCGGTAGCTTGTGGTTTTGATTTGCATTTCCCTAGTGACTAATGATGTGGAGCATCTTTTCATGTGCTTGTTGGCCATTTGTAAATTTTCTTTAGAGAAATTTGAATTCAAGTCCTTTGCCCATTGTTAAATTGGGTTGTCTGTTTTTTTTTTGTTGAGTTGTAAGAGTTCTTTATATATTCTGGATTCCAGACTCTCAGATTTATGATTTGCAAAAGTTCTCCCCTATTTTGTGAGTTTTTTCTCTTTCTGTATAATTTTCTTTGATTCATAGAAGTTTTTAATTTTTATGAAGTTTAATACTTCTAAATTTCCAGGGTTTTTTGCTTATGCTTTTGGTGTCATATTTAAGAATCCATTGCTACATCCAAAGTCACAAAGATTTACCCCTGTTTTTTTCTAAGAGTTTTATAGTTTTCTCTCTTATATTTAGGTCTTTGATACATTTTGAGTTGACTTTTATGTATGGTTTGAGGTAAGAATCCAGTTTTGTTCTTTCGCATGTGGTTATTCAGTAGTCTCAGCATCATTTGTTGAAAAGGCAGTTCTTCCCCACTGAATAGTCTTGGTATCCTGGTTGAAAATCAATTGACCGTTGATGTATGGATTTATTTCTGGACTTTCAGTTCTGTTCTGTTGGTGGATATCTCTATCCTTGTGCCAGCAGCACACTGTTTTGATTACTATGGCTTTGTCCTAATTTTTGAGGTTGGGATGTGTGAATCCTTCAGCTTTGTTTTTCTTTTGGTTCAACTTGTTTCAAAACAAGATTGTTTTGGCTGTTTGGACTCCCTTGCAATTCCATATGAATTTTAGGATCAGCCTGTCAATTTCTGCAAAAAACATAGTTGGAATTTTGATATGGATTGCATTGAATCTGTAGATCAGTTTGGGAGTATTGCCATCTTAACAATGTTGTCTTCTGATCTAGGAACATGCAGTGTCTTTCCATTTATTTAAGTTTTCTTTAATTTTTTTAACACTGTTTTGCAATTTTCAGTGTGCACATCTCTATCTCCTTGGTTAAAGTTATTTCTAAGTATTTTATGCTTTTTCATACTATTATAAATGGAATTGTTTCCTTAATTTCAGATTGTTCATTGCCAATGTTTAAAAATACAACTGATTTTTGTATGTTATTCTTATATCCTGCAACCTTGCTGAACTTATTAGATGTAATAGTTTTCCTGTGGATTCTTCAGGATTTTTCTACATATGAGATCATGACATTTGCACAAAGAGGTGGTTTTACTTCTTTTCCAGTTTGGATGTGTTTTCTTTCTTTTTCTCTTACCTAATTGCCTTGGCTAAAACTGCCCGACAATATTGAAAGAAGTGGCAAGAGTGCACATCCTTGTCTTGTTCCTTATGTTAGTGGGAAGCTTTCAGTCTTTCGTCATTGAGTGTGTTAGTTGTGAGTTTTTCATACATGCTCAGTATCAGGTTGTGAAAGCTCCTTTCTATTCCTAGATTGTTGAGTGTTTTTGTCATGAAAGGGTGTTGGAATTTGTCAAATGTTCTTTCTGTATCAATTGAGATGATGTTATTTTTTTCCCTTTCATTGTCTTAATATGGTGATTGATTTTTTTCAGTTGACTGATTTTTGTATCTTGAATCACCCATATATTCCTGGGATAAATCCATTATGTATAGTCCTCTTAATATGCTGCTGAATTTGGGTTGCTAATGTTTTGTTGAGGATTCTTGTATCTGTATTCATGAAGGATATTAGTTTGTAGTTTTCTTTTCTTGTGGTGTCTTTGTCTGTCTTTGGTATCAGAGTAACACCAACTTCATGGAGTGAGTTAGGAAGTATTCATCCCTATTCTATTTTTTGGAAGAGTTTGAGAAGAATTGACGTTATTTCTTCTTTAAATATTTGGTAGAATTCATCAGTGAAGCCATATTGCCCTTGGCTTTTCTTTGTCAGATTTTTTTTTTTAATTTTGTTTTAATCTCTTTACTTGTTATAGGTTTGTCAGATTTTTTTTTCTTGTTGAGTCCGTTTTGAAAGTTAGTTTCTAGGAATTTGTCCATCTCATCTGTGTTATCTATTTGTTGGCTTACACTTGTCCATAGTATTCTTTTGTAATCCTTTTTATTTCTGTAGTCAGTAGTGATGTCCCCACCTTCATTCCTGATTTTAGTAAATTGAGTCTTCTCTCTTTCATTTTGTGGTCAGTCTAGCTAAAGGTTTGTCAGTATTGTTAATCTTTTCAAAGAAGTTTTGGTTTCACTGATTTTCTCTATTTTTCTAATCTTTTATAAATCTCTGCCCTAATCTTTATTATTTCCTTTCTTCTGCTTGTTTTACATTTAGTTTCTTTTTCTAATTTGCCTTAAGGTGGAAGTTTAGGTTATCAATTTGTGATATTCTTATTAATTAATTAATTAATTGAGGAAGATTAGCTCTGAGCTAACATATGCCACTAATCCTCCTCTTTTTGCGGAGGAAGACTGGCCCTGAGCTAACATCCGTGCCCATCTTCCTCTACTTTATATGTGGGACACCTGCTGCAGCATGGCTTGCTAAGCGGTGCCATGCTTTTGCTGCATCCCATATGTTTTTGTATATTGTTTTTTTTCCATTGTTGTCAAAGTATTTTCTGATTGTTATTGTGATTGCTTCTTTGACTCATTGGTTAAGAATGTGTTGTTTAATTTCCACATATTTGTGAATTTTTCAGTTTTCCTGTTATTGATTCTAATTTCATTACATTATTGGTGAAGAAAATACTTTGTATGATTTACAACTTGTTAAATTTATTGAGACTTTTTTGTGGGCTAACGTATGTTCTGCCCTGGAGAATGTTCCATGTATACTTGAGAAGAATGTATCTTCTGCTCTTGTTGGGTGGAATTTTCTATTAGTCTGTTGGGTCTAGTTGATTTATAGTGTTGTTCAAGTCTTCTGTTTCCAATTTATCTTTTATCTAGTTGTTTCATTTGTTATTGAAAGTGGCATGTTGAAGTATGCAACTGTTATTTTTGAGCTGTTTCTTCCTTCAATTCTGTCGTTTTTTGCTTCATATATTTTGGGGCTCTTGTTAGGTGCATATGTGTTTTTAATCATTAAATCTTCTTGATAGATTGACTCTTTAATTTTGTAATGTCCTTTGTTGTCTATTGTAACAAGTTTTATCTTAACTTATGTTTTGTCTGATATTAGTATATCCACTCCATTTCTCTTTCAGTTGCTATTTTCATGGACTTTTTCTTTTCTTTCACTTTCAACCTCTTTGTGTCTTTGGATCTAAAGTGAGTCTCTTGTAGACACCATATAGTTGGATCATGTTTCTTTTATCTGTTCTGGCCATCTCTCCGTTTTAATGGAGAGTTTAATCCATTTACATTTAATGTACAGTCATGCATCACTTAGCAAGAGACATACATTCTGAGACATGCATCATTAGGTGATTTCACCATTGTGCAAACATCAAAGGATATACTTGCACAAACCTAGGTGGAAATAGCCTACTATACACTTAGTCCATACGGTACTAATCTTATGGGACCACTCTTGTATATGTGGTCCGTTGTTGACTGAAACATTGTTATGCAGCATAATTACTGATATGGAAGGATATATGTCAATTTTGTTTTTTAAGTCCTCTATTACTGCCTTTTTTTGTGTGTTATGTAAATATTTTCTAGTGTACCATTTTGGTTCCCATCTCATTTCTTTTGCTGTATTATTTTTAGTTATTTTCTTACTGTTTGCCCTGGGGATATATAATTAACATTTTAATTGATAACAACCATTTCAAATTAATAACAACTTAGTTTCAATAGTATACAAATACTTTGATATAGCTCTGTCCCCCTGCTTTATGTTTTTATTGTTTTATTGCTTTATACATTATATGCCAGTCAACATAGACTTATAATTATTGTTGTATGTAGTTGTCTTTTGAATAGGAGTTAGAAACCAAAATACAACCTCCCTCCCTTCTTTTCTTTCTCAAATACTTTATAATAGAGTGCTTCTATCATGTTTTCAGATATTATTCTAAACAGTTTGCAAGTATTTATTTAATTGTCTTAATTTTTTGAAATCAAAACAGTCATATAGTCAAAGAAGATGAAGCATAAAGAAGACAGTAACTTGCCCAAGGCCAGAGAACTATTAAAAGATAATGTCAGAAACTTGAAACCAGGTAATCTGGCTCCAGGATCCATACCCTTAATCACTAGTCTCTTCCTAGAGTACTAGTGTTCCTTCCATTACATTACAACATTGAGTGTAAAATTCAGTTGGCTACATAAAAAATATTCATTCATGTCAAAAATTCAGGACAGATGAAGTGAAAGATACTGGGAGTCAACTGGGAGGAAAGGGAACAGTTGGAAAGGACTTGTGATCTATGGCCTTGAAGACCAAGCAGGGTCAAGACTTGAGATTTGAGAGAAGAACGTTTTAGGCAGAAGGAACAGGGTGAGGAGAGGGATAGGGATCAAGACAAGCAAAAGCAAGTTATATTCAAGAAACAATAGTTTGAATGTGCTTGAAAGAATGCAAGGGAGAGAGTGTTGAAAAGGTTCACTTTCGGAAAGATTTAAAAACCAGGCTTCATAGTTTGGCTTTTATTCTGTAGGTAATCATTGAATATTTTTGAACAGAGGACAACTATTAACAGTTTACTTTATATATAAATATGTATGTAAGTCCGAAGGCTAACTTAAACTTTGGTGTAATTTAAAATTTTCTAAAACATCCTGAAGCTTATTCCAGTGGGGGCCAGATTGAAGTTTGATCTGTTGTATTGCCATATATTAAGGTAGGTTGGAGGTGTATTATAAACTAATAGTTTTTAAAATATGCAAATTAGATATAGTTAAAGAAACGTGTTTGAGTATATCAAAAGGGATGTGCTTTCTTTCAAAATCATCTCTTATATGAGAGGTGGGGGGATATTATATGCATTTATTTTAATTACGTGCCGTATACAGTAGTTCAGATTAGTATTTTTTGAGTGCTTAAACCAAGTTGTTTGCCAGATGCTGGAAATAAAACCTTAAATAAGACCTGGTCATATTTTCATCTCTTTTTCTTCCTAACTGGTAAACATTGAAATGCTCCAGTATTCACTCCTCCTCCTTCCTTTCCTTTTTTGTGTGCCCTAATTAGCTGATATGATCTCATCTAGTTCTAAGGCTTTAAATTTTATCTGTACTTTGATGATTTCCAGTTTTGTCTTTGTGATCCCAGTGTCTCCTTTAAACTTCAGACTCACCTATCCAATTACTTCCTGCATATTCCACTTTGATTTCTAAGAGGTTTGTCAGACTTAACACATCCAAAACTGAAGTAGATTTCTGTCTGCCCAACCTGTTTCTCCTCCAGTCTTCTCCATCTTAGAAAATCCTATCCCATTCACCCAGTTCTCAGACCAGAAGCCTAAGTGTTGTTTTCAACTCCTTTCCCTCACATTCCACATTGCATCATCAAAGCAAGTTGATTTTATCTTCAAAAAATGCTCTGTATACCGACATTACTCTCTACTTCTATAAGTGCCACTCCATTTCAGGCTACCATTATCTCTTGCCAAGGCTATTGTAATAATAGTCTCCTAATAAAACATACCATACTTCATACCATATACTGCTTTAGTGCTGTCCCCTTGCCTAGAACATTCCTTTCCCAGATAGCTACATGGCTTATTCCCTCTCTTCATTCAGTGCTCAAACATGTTGCCTCTTAGAGTCTTTTCCTGATTTCTCTAAAAATTCTCCTCTCTACTCAGTCCCTCTCCAGCATTTCCCAATGTTATCAGTCAGGGTTTATCAGGGCTGACTTATTATCTTTCTACTCTGCTGTATTCTTCTTCAGCCACTGCTGCTTCTGCTTACCCTTATCACACATTATTTATCATCATCATCGTCATCGTCATCATCATCATTGTCATCATCATCATCATTATTTGTATCATTTGTCTCCTCTACCAGAATTAAAGTTCCAAGATAGGAACTTTTGTCTGTATTGTTCACAGCTGCATCCCTGCTGCCTCACTCATAGTAGATACTCAATAAATATCTATAGACCACCCAGGAAAAGAGGCTCAGAAACAATAGAAAACCTTTTTACCTTAACCGAAAACAAAAAAAAGCAAAAGACATTTCTGATTTCCCACATTATATTCTATTTTTAGTATCTTTGAAAAATATGTAAGGGCTAGCCTGGTGGCGTAGTGGTTAAGTTCACACGCACTGCTTTGGCGGCCTGGAGTTCACAGGTTCGGATCCTGGGCATAGACCTATACACAGTCCATCAAGTCATGCTGTGGTGGTGTCCCACATACAATATAGAGGAAGACTGACACAGATGTTAGCTCATGGACAGTCTTCCTCACCAAAAAAGAAGAAAGAAAAATATGTAATGACAAAAGGCTGTTGTAAATTCAGTAATGCTTTTTAAAGAAGTAAATGTTTTGTTCCCAGCAAAATATGTTCAGAAAAGTAGTGGCTGTATATATAGGCACATTTTTATTTAATTTACAAACAGTGCTTATATGGTTTTACTGACTGGGTAATGACTGAGTTCCTCTAAGGAATTGTGGCCCACAGATTGTGAACTCCTGGTATAATTGACTCATTCCTAATCTACTTCAGATTTGCATTTAAATAGCTTCTTTTTAGCATAATCACTATACTCAAGATAGTTTGATATAATAGAAAAAATTGAACCAAAACTTCCCTTGGATTTCCAAAGAACTAAATTCATCTGACCTAGCTACTTTTACCTTTATGATTTTGGTTACTTAACATCTTAGAATCTCGTTTCTGGAATTATGTATGTAAATATAATTATATGAAATTATTTTGGTAATATTCCAGAAACTCAGTATATATTCCTTTTCACTCCTTAATATATTAATATCACTATTTTTCAGAACTTTCTCTCTCAATTTATTTCTGTCTTTGCTGTGATTATAGCTTTACACAAAAAAAGTGTCCTGTCATCTCCGTTCATGGACTAGCAAAGCAAGCCATTAATTATGTTTTGGTTTTAGTTCATAGATACAGGGAACTTGGTTGAGGTAGAGTGGAAAACCATCCTTTTTCCATCAAGTGTCAATTACCCTTCTATTTTATTTACTTTATTTCTGTCTCTTTGGGTTTTCAGCATACCAGACACACAAAATGGTGTCATTCTAAAAATCTCAAACCACTCAGGTAAATAGAAGGATATAGGAATTAGGAATGGTGTGTTTGCATTAATCCAACAAACATTTATTGACTGCAGGTTAAGGAATAGGCTGATGTTAAGAAAAAGATGAATAGGCGCCAGTTCTTTGCTCAAAATCCTAGTGGATAAAGTGCCAAGAAATTAATTAAGGTATAATTTATAAGTAGCACAACTTTAGCATCGATGAAGATGTTCCTAACTTTGCTTGTGGCTTGTGGGATAAAGGATGCCTTAGAATTTAACTACATTGAGGATTGCAGGAGAACATTGTAGGCAAAGGACATGCTATACTCATAAGCCTTGGAAGCATTGACATTATTAATGATTGATAAATAAGTCTGGCCTGAGCATAGTGTATGTGGACAGAAAATGGTGGCAGGGGAGACTGAAAAGGTAGTTTGGGACTAGACAGACCTTCAGTGATCTTGCATGTCATTCAGGAATTTGAAGTCTTCAATATTGTCAGTCATCACAGGTTTTTAAAACCGAGAAAAGGTGAAAGAAGTGTAAGCAGTGGTATGAAGGATGGCTTCTGGTGGAGATGGTGGTGTAGGGGGATGTTCAAATAGTAAGATGAATTAAAAGTTGAGATGTTATTAATAGGTACTTTGATGAATCACAGGCTTTAGAATCACAAGCCTGGTTTTAAACCTGGGCTGTGACTCTAGTTGTGTGAAAAAATTAGCTGCTTAGATTTTCAGTTTTCTTAGCTGTACTAGGTAGTAATAATACCTGTTTCACAGTGTTCCTCTGAAGGTTCTGTTATAATGGATGTGAAGTACCTGATACAATGCTTGCCTGACACTGAGAGCTCAATTAATGATAACTGCTACAATTATCAACCTGAATGATATGTACTGTAATTGTACTTATTAACGTGAGAAATGGTCAAGGCCTGAATTTAGGGATGGAAAGAGAGAATAGATTTGGATTGATCTTTCTGAATTAGAAGGAATAAGTGTCAGTGACTGGAAGAGTTGGTGACTGACTTAGGGAAAGCGTGGAATCATGACCAGCTGAGATCTGTGACCCGAATGATGGGGGGATAGGGTTAGTGATGCCATTTTCCTGGTAAAGAATACAGGAGTCGTCACTGGATGAGATGAAAGAAAAGGAATAGAAAGATTTTGATTTGGACTTTTTGAGGTATTTGGGATATCTTGGTGATGATATAAAGCAGGCAATTATAATTAAGTTCTGGGGCAAGAGATAAGAGATGGGAGAGTTATCACTATATGCATTTAGCAGAAATGTGTATAAATCTTAATGGCAGGGTACATATATATATATTTTGTTGTCATCGTCGTTTTTTGAAAGATTCACCTTGAACTAACATCTGTCACCACTCTTCCTCTTTTTTACCCCCTCCACAAAGCCCCAGTACATGGTCGTATATCCTAGTTATAAGTCATTCTAGTTCTTCTGTGCAAGCCACCACCACAGCATGGGAGCTGACAGACAGGTGGTGTGCTTCCACAACCAGGAAGCAAACCTGGGCTGCCAAAGCAACAAGTGCCAAACTTTAACCACTAGGCCATCGGGGCTGGCTCGGCACGGGATATATTTTAAACATATCCGCTGTATGCTCACACTGGTGAACTCTGTATAAATACTCGATTGTGTTTTGTTATTAAAGGTGAGGTTTTAAAAATAATATCCTTCAGGATGGCTTTGTGTATAGAAAAGATAATGCAAGTAACTTTGATTTCTAATTTAATGTTCATTTTATTTAAACTTGGAAATTTAAGATCTAGTTCTAAAATACAGATCTTAGTCTAATTTTAACAAACTTTTAATAAGTACGGTCATGCACCACATAAGGACCTTTCAGTCAATGATGGACTGAATATATGACCACATATGATCCCATAAGATTAATACCATATAGCCTAGGTATGTAGTAGGCTATACCACCTAGGTTTGTGCAAGTACGATAGGGGACCGTCTAGGTTCTTCTGGCTGGTCAAAGAATTAAATTGACAGGAGACAGAGTAACAGGAGAAAAGCAAACAAAAGTTTAGTAACATATACATGAGAGAAACCTAAGGAAACCAAGTAACTATCCAGAATGGCGGAAGCCCTCACCTTAAATACCATCCTTAGCTAAAGACAGAAGATGATGTTGGGGGTGGGGAGAATCAAGGACTTCAGATGCAAGGAAGGCAGTTCACATATAAGTGAAAAGGAGCACACATTTGGAAAACAAGTGTTTGGCTACACAGAAACAAAAGAACACAGAGGGGAGCCCAACAAAGAGACTGTTCTAGATTCCTCCCTGTATACCGCCTACTTCATATTATACTAAGATGATAGCTCCCTTCCTGAGATAGCTTTTTTAAATCTCAATTCTTTTAGGCAGTTAAAGGGGATGTAAGAAGAAAAGCTTTCTGAGTCTTTTGTTTCTTTAAAATAATCAACCTAAAATAATCCTCATGATAAAGAGACACATTTTGGGGTGGCAAATTTTGTTTCCTTTCAGTACACTCTGATGTTCGCACAATGACAAAATTGCCTGATGATGTATTTCTCAGAAAGTATCCCCGTCATTAAGCAAGTGTGACTGTATTTTTGTTTAACTTCTTAAAACAGTTTATAACTATAAATTAAAATTTTTAAATTTTATCTTTAAATATTGATTTACCAAACAAAACCTTCTTAGACGCTTAAATAAATCTTGTAAATCTAATCGTGTAAACTTGGTGATGATTCTTAAATTGTATAACTTTTTAAATACACTCTGCAGACTTACTAAGATTTTAGCCTAAAACCACAAGTCTAAAGCAGCTATTCAATTCTGTATTTTAAATTAGAATTACAGGGCTGGCTTCTAATAGGCCAAATTTTCTTAAAATGTTACAAATATTTACCATGTATGTGTAGACTTATTTTGTTAACAGCTTTATTGAGATATAGCTTACCTTAAAATTCACCCATTTTAAGTGTACAATTCAGTGATTTTTATTATATATAAAGTTGTTCAACTATCACCAAAATCTAACTTTAGAACATTTCCATCACCTCAAAAAGAAATGTGTCCATTTTCAGTCATTCCCATTTGACTCTCAGCCCTGGAAAACCACTAATCTACTTTTTTTTATCTCTATAGATTTGTCTTTTCTGGATATTTCATTTAAATAGAATCATATGGTATGGGGTCTTTTATTTTTGACCTTTTTCATTTAGCATAATGTTTTGTTCACTTATCTATATTATAATAATATTTCATTGTGTGGATATACATACTACAGTTTATCTGTCCTAGATAACTTTTTTCTTTTCTTTTAAAGATTATTAACCTGCATAACATCTGTTGCCAATCTTCTTTTATTTTATTTTATTTTTTTTTATTCTTCTCCCCAAAGCCCCCCAGTACATAGTTCTATCTTCTAGTTGTGAGTGCCTCTGGTTGTGCTATATGGGATGCCGCCTCAGCATGGCCTGATAATCGATGCCATGTCGGCACCCAGGATCCGAACCAGCGAAACCCTGGGCCACCGAAGCAGAGCACGCAAACTTAACCACTCGGCCACAGGGCCAACCCCCTACGTAACTTCTTAATACAAAAGAATTAAAGGTTTAGTTCTCTTAAATCATTCCTATACTTAATTCTTTGTTAAAAAAAAAAAAAAAGGAGAAACCTGAAAATAAGTGAACTAAGCTTCTGTCTTAAGTTAGAAAAAGAACAAAAGAGTAAACCCAAAGAAAATAGATAAACTTAGAGTGAAAATTAATTAAACAGAAAACAAAGATACGATGTAGAAGATCAAAAAAGTCAAAAGTGGATTTTTGGGGGGGGTGGTACTCAGAAAACAAACCTGGCAAGATTGATCAAGGAATAAAAGACACAGATAAATAATATGAAAATGAAGACTACAGATAAAGAGATTTAAAAGATAAGGGATTTATAGCAGCATTATTTACAATAGCCAAAAGGTGGAAGCAACCCAGGTGTCCATCGATGGATGAATGGATGAACAAAATATGACCTATGTGTTTATGGTATATTTTTCAGCCTTAAAAAGGAAGGAAATCCTGTCACATGCTGCAGCATGGGTGACTCTTGAGGACATTATGCTAAGTGAAATAAGCCAGTCACAAAAGGACATATACTGTATGATTCCACTTAAGAGATACTTAGAGTAGTCACATTCATACAGAAAGTAGAATGGTGGTTGACAGGGGTGGGAGGGAACAGGGAGTTATTGTTTAATGGGTATAGAGTTTGAGTTTTGCAAGATGAAAAAAGTTCTGGAAATTGCTGGTCGCACAAACAGTGTAAGTATATTTAATGATACACTTAAAATGGTTAAAATGGTAAATTTTATATTTATGTGTATTTTACCACAGTTTTTAAAAAGATAAGGGAAAATACCGTCAACATCCATAGGCCAATAATTTTGAAATTAAAGAAAAATATAACTTGCCAAAAACCAACTCAAGAAGAAATAAAGAGCTTGAATGGTTCTATAAATATCAGAAAAGTTTAATAATTAAAACTCTCCTCTAAAAGAAAATAACCCCAGATGGTTTTACGTGTGAGTTCATCCCAACTTTTAAGGAAGAGAGCTTCCCAATTTTCTGTCACCTCTTCCAGAATATAGAAAAAGAGGGAATGTATCCCAGCTCTTTCTGTGAGGTCAGATGCCAAACCCAAACAGCTATTATAAGAAAAAAATTATAGGTCCATTTCACTCATGAAACAGATTACCGTTTTAGTAATAGAAAAAAATCATTGTTTTGTTTTATACTTTTATCCTTGAATTCTTCTGTCTGATATTGTTGTTGCCAACTATGTCATTGCTTTCTTTTTTCTTTCCTTTTTTACATTTTATGTAATTTCAACATGCCTGTGTCATCACTTTGAAGCTGTTATGAATTGCATAGTGCTGTGCCCTGACAATTTTTTCTCTTTTACTTTGTTAATTAAACAGTTAATATTTATTGCAACATGTAAGCATTTGGTATTATTCCTGAAATTACTTTTGTGTTTCTTGTTTAGTTGCTTGCTTTTTGTTTAATTTTTAATTTTATTTACTTTTATAGTTGACTTTTTTTGTTGTTATTTCCTCTGGTGATTTGGAAATTCTTCATCTTTACCTATACATTTTAAGCAAATTTATTTTAAGCCTATATTTCTTTATCAACATCAAAGATTAATGACTCTTAACAAATTTCCCCCTCACCCCACATAAACACTTATCTTAGCATACTTTACTTAAGCATATTTTACTCTTACTTCACCTAACATTTTGTTCTAATAATTTGCGATGTTATTCGTAAACCATTAATTTTTAAAATAATGTTGCATTCACCTACTTAAAGAATCCTTTCTTATCTGTTATATTAAGCTGAACCCTTATGTTAGTAGCAACTATTTACCCTTAACTATTAGTTTTACTGGTATATTGCTCACCATTATTTTTTATATAAACAATGTTTCCCTTTTTAGGAGGTCTTTGTTCTGAATTATGTTTTATTTAGCTGAACTACTTTAAGTAACTCTTAGCCCTGAAGTAAATGGCTATCCTACTTTGCAAATCAGAGCATCTCTAGTACAGTTGTGCGTTGCTGAACGACAGAGATAGATTCTGAGAAATGTGTCAGGTGATTTTGTGATTGTGCAAACATCATAGAATATACTTACAAACCTAGATAGTATAGCCTACTACACACCTAGGTTATATGGTTCTAATCTTATGGGCCCACTGTTGGATACGCGGTCTGTCATTGACTGAAACATTATGTCGCACATGACTTTAATTTCTTTCTTTTACTCATATTTGTAAATAATAGATTGACTACAAAATTTTTTTTTTACCCTCAGAATTTTGTAAACATAGCTCCTTTGGCTTTTAGCATATACTTTTTTTTTTTTTAAAGATTTTATTTTTCCTTTTTCTCCCCAAAGACCCCCGGTACATAGTTGTATATTTTTAGTTGTGGGTCATTCTAGTTGTGGCATGTGGGACGCCGCCTCAGTGTGGCTTGATGAGCGGTGCCATGTCTGTGCCCAGAATCCGAACCGGCAAAACCATGCGCCGCTGAAGCGGTACATGCATACTTAACCACTCGGCCACAGGGCTGGCCCTAGTGTTTACTTTTTACTGATGAAATAATTGGTGATCTAAATCTCTTTCCTCTTATTTTAAGTAAAATTAAGTAAAAATTTCCCCTTATTTTGAGCTTTTAAGCTTTTATTCTTGAAATTCAGATATTTTACCAGGAGAGTTCTACAAGTATATACTTTTTCCCCCCTGAGTATTCTGCCCGAGTACATCTCAGAGCCCATTAGATACGAAGACTCAAGACAGTATTCAACATTAGGGAGTTTTCTTCTTCTCCTTTTTCTCCTCCTCCTTCCCCTTTTTTATAAATTAAACTTTTTTTTTTTAATTTATATTCTTTGCTTTGTTCTGGAAATCCTGTTTTACAGATTTTGAATCTCCTGGCCACCTCCTCATCTCTAATCTTATGGTTTTTTCCTTCAGATTCACTATACCTTATGAGGATGTTTCTTAAGTTGGTTTTCTAAATCACTGATTTGTTATATATTTTTCTACTTAAGACCGCTATTTGGTTATTTTGGCAGTTCTTTGTCTTTTTTTCCCTCCCCCAAAACCATATTCTCCACTCTTTTTTGCAGAGCAGCTTGCTGTTTTTTTTTTAATGTGGTTCCTTGTTGCTCTCAATAGGAATACTATTTATAATTTTTCTTCAAGTTGTAGTATTTTTTCTTCATTAATTGTGTTTCAGTTTGGGCCACTAGTTGTGATTAGATTATAGTTTCTCTTCAGTATATATGGTGAAATTTCTTCATCAGTTCCTGTGCTGAGAGTTGTAAATGGGCCAGCAAATGGGCTCCTGAGAGTGCGTGGGCCAGGAGCAGATGCTCACGGAGTGAGGAAGAACTCTCAGTGAATGTAGTTATCTAGCAGCGAAGTGGACTGCTTAGTAATGAGGAGCCTGGTTTTTGTTTATTGCCTATAGAAGTTCATCCAGACTACTTTGGTTTTATGACACAATGAGATAGCTGGAACATCAATAAAAGGGGATTAATTACCTTATATTACCTTGGATAGAATATAAAAGATTATGTAGTCAGGTGCTTTTAAATTACTTTCATTTGGGGGCTTACTTGTAGTGAAGTTCAGTGTGGTGTTGGCAAGTTATACACCCTGAGTTTTAAGCAAAGAATTCCAGATGCTGTAGGTCCCCTCTTTGTTTATTAGGACATTAGTTGATGACTTATCAGCAAGCACCTTTGAACTAATATTTTATAAAATTATAATACTCTATTGAAGATTGAGCTCTTTTATACCAAGCACCAAGTTTTACAAGATATCCAAGGGACCTTGATGTAAAAATTGCTAATTTTTTGATAGGCTCCTAATTTTCCTTCAATACCTCTTTGTCTCTCAAACTGCTAATTTCTGTACTGCTTATCTCAGAGGAGAGGTTCCCAGGACCCATGAGCCATTTTTTCATTCCATCCATAATATTTTTCTTTATTTCAAAAGTACAGGCTAAATTGCTTATCTTAGTTGGCTATGTATTTGATATGTTCCTGTCCTGTTACTTATCATAACCCGCCTTTCCCCTTTTGGTTAGAAATAAAGAGAGTAGAGGTTGTGATTTAGATTGAAGAGGGAAATTTGTGAGAAATTTTGATCTTCTAGCTTTTGTTTTTGAGAGCTATGTGATTAAATCAGAAGCTAAAAACCAGGCGTGTCGGTATGAGAGAAACGTTGCGGGGAAACAGGAACACCTTCCTAGCGTTCCTGGAGCATTAAATCTCCTTGAGGAGATAAGACATAAATGTATGAAAAGAAATAAACCAGGATTTAGATAGCCTGTGACATTTTATTTTCCAGGATACTTGCATAGACAGTGCTTTGCACATGACAGAAAACATAAGGCAATTGACATTTATTTGAAAGGATCAGAAGTGTTATGTGAATTCTGAGGGTGAGAAAGCTGGAAACCACAGCTCCATGAGGGCAGGCACCACATCTGTTCACCACTGCCTCCTCGGTGCCAACGTCTGTTCCTGGTAGGTGGCAGGCTGTCACTTAATGTATGTTGAATAAGCAAAAATGTATTTGTTGAACAAATCGAAGAGTGCCTTCAAAGACATAATTTATATGGGCAGAGGTCGGATACAAAGGGTTGAGAAAATATTAGGAGGTAGAAATGATGACTGAATACAAGAGAATACCAACCTGACTGGAGCACTAAGAATGAGCAGGAAAGTTCTGGGAAATAAGGCTGTTGACAATAGGTTGGGGTTAAATTACAAGCAGCTCTGATTACTGGACTCTAGATTTTGGGATTTGTTTTTTAAACAAAGTGGAATTTTTCTGAACAGATAGTGACATATTCAAAGCAATGTTTTAGGAGTACAGTCTGAAGACAGTGCAGGTCGTAGTGAGGAAGAGCGTGGAGACCAGCTTTGAGACCAGTCGTGATGTTGGTTAAGAATTCTTTGGAAAGTAGTCATGTGCAATAATTTTATTAATATTTCTGTATAATATATTACATAGAAGTGCTTTTTAAGCCCTTGTGATTGAACATAATGACATGGCTGTCTTTTTCAGTATTTTATTTAATTTTCCATGGCATTTTGTTATTGATCTTCATGGCTTTTCTGTGAGATCATGGTATAAATTTTGAATACATTTTTTCTTTCCTTATTTGCCTTTTGTTAATGTCAAGCACAGCACATGAGACATTCCTTGTTGCTATGCAACTGCTAAATTCAATATTTAATATTAATAAAATTGAGTGGCATTAAATTCAGTTAACAGAGGGTAGCAAAATACAGCTTTACAGTGCCCAATTAATCATATTTCTAAGGTTTAATGTACTGTTGCAGATAATGAGCAAAAGAGGAGTGACTTGTTTACAGTTACTATTTTGATCAAAATTGGTTGTGGTTAAGGCTTTGCATTCATGACCAGATTTTGTTTTTGTTTGATTCCTTTTGGTCTTTCCCTTTCACTGCTTTTTGATGTGTAATTTGGTTTTGTTAGTGTCTGTGTGATATTGGTGAAGTTTCTATTCTGTTTTCTTATTCTTTCAAATTGTGTTATCTTTTGTATTTTTAAAAATTTTATTTCCCAAAGCTTTTATTTGCTTTTTTCTTTCTCAGTATTATTTCTTGTTATATTAACATTTTTTCTTTTCAAGAATTTATTCTTGGCCTGCAAATTTGGAATTTATCATAATTTCATATAAACCCAGGTAAAAGCGTATTAGGTTTGCTCTTTGGGATAAGCGCCACCTGTAATCTCCTTTAGTTCTTTGCAGTGTGTACTTGGTCCTTTCAAGATATTGGGTGCTTTCATTAATATTTGTGAAATCAGAATTTCTTTTGAGGTGGGTTGGAGGCCCTTAGAGTAGGAGGCAGGCAATGGGATTTATTTCGGGGAGGGGGTGCTAGTGCTGGGAATATTTAGTTTGCAGGCCCAAGATAGAATGTAGTAATTCCTTATCATTTTCTTAGCACCGTCTCTCCACCCTCAAAACCTCCAGCTCAATCCTTCGCCTCCTTAGAGAGGTCATAGTGATTTAGTGGAAAATGTTTTAAATTATAGTGTGCAAATAATAAACAGGCATAGATACCTCTCATTTGCTTGAAAGGGTACTGGTTGTTTTTTCTTTTTTCTTTTGCTAATGTCCTTGGAATAATTTTGATGGGAAGAAAGAAGGAGAGTTAAAATAATTGTTCCTAACTAATAAATGAAAAATCTAGAAATCTAGAAAATAGTGGAAAAGAGTCAACTCTCTAACTATAACGTAAATAACACAAACCCTAGAGATTACTCTATTGAAAATGGTGGCTTAATACTAGGGACATTACAAAATTATTCCTATAACCAGATAACATACTGTTTCTAGGGACCACCTTTTCTACCCCCCTTACCTTCCAAACCCTTTATGATGACTGTGGTAAGGAAATGCTACTTACAGTATTTTAAAATAGTGATTCCCTCCCTTTTGAACATGAGTACTTTTTCACAATTCAAGTTTATAAACCCTTAGGTGATGGTAAATTCTGTAACAAAATACATACTGCCCCAAATTACTAGGAATTCAGTTATACTTTTTGTATTTTCTTAATTACAGTAATATTTCTCTGCATTTCAAAAATAGTATGTACACTGAATGTGCAAGACATACTAATTTTTTCTACAGGTCGTGCTTAAAGTATATCTGGATTCATGGCCCCCTTGTAACTATTTGAGTTCCCAGTGAGGTCCGTGACACATAGTTTGGGAATCACTGCTGTAATCCATTATTTCTGTTATGTTGTATAAAGGCACAATCTGATTCCCTTTCTCTTCTTCCTCCTTACTCTCTTAAGCACCCATAGAAAACAGCAAGAAAACAAAGATATTTTTAATTTTTTTTCTTTGAGTTGATCAGTACTTGAGGTAATAAATGAGAAAAGTTTTTGCTTTTCATTTTCTGCTTTATAGTGGTAGAAGGTGATAATAGTTTAAACATTTATATACAGATGTATTTGAATTTTTTCTCATGCTTTTTTTTTTGTATGTATAATTAGTGGATTCTACTTTCATAAAGGAAGCAGCAAAGAAGTTACATGGCAATGTGAAATAATTACAAAGGTCTTTTTGGTTTCAAGTATTGTTATGGGTCTTTCTTTAGTGATACAGATGTTCTCAGTGAAGATTTTTCTTCTTCAGAAAACTGTTAGCTTGATAAATCTCTTATCTCAGTTGATATTGAGAAATATGCTGTTTAGATTTAAATTAATCCAGAACATTGTGGAAATTTTGAAGCAGTTTGACTCTTTCACTGGGAAAGGGACCTTTTAAAATGGAATTTTAAAGTTTATGTAAAAAGGTATTTGGGATCTTGTAAGATCGTAAGAGAACCTGTGAATTTCCACTGCTTCGTTGGTTATTCCTAGTGCTGTTTTGTATTGTTCTTGAACGTACTCTGAATTTGTTTGAATGTTAACCATTGACAAAAATACAAATGCTTTTAGATTTGTCATTGACTTTCTTTCCTCAGCATCGCTTCAGTAATAATCTGGGGATCCTTGAGAACTGGAAGAAAATACCATCGTTTTTTCATGCAACAGATTAATATTAAATTACTATAGGGAATATTATTGTAATACAGGATTTTTTTTTTTCATCTTTTCAGGATTTGAAAGTATTCTTGAAGGGCTGTTTGGACCTGCATTATTAAAAGATCTCAGTTTATTTAAAGGTACTTAAAATCTTCTTTTGGTATTTCAGATTCTTTCTGGTGACATATGATATGTTGGTGATTTAAGCCTCAGCCTCCTCTTTTTTATTCACAGTTTTATGTGGGTTAAAGCTATATCCATGTAAGCATCTTTTTGTGTTTACTTGATAATGCAAGTATACATATGAATAAGTATATTAACTAGTGAGCCATTATTGTTAAGAATTGTAACACAAATAAGGAACCTGTCTACTGCTTAGTTGGGGGGAAGGAGTTGCTAAGATAAATAATATTTCTGAAACTAGTTCTCATTTGTTTGCTGAAAAATTTTCTTTGTGACTATTAATTTGTTATTCCTACTATTTTTGCAGACTGTGAACCTGAAAGCATTTCTGATTGGACTTTTGATGAAAATTGTCTGTTCTGTTGCTTGAGAAGAGATAAAGTAAAGGTAACCAAGAAACTTGTGAAACTTGTCTAGTGTGATATTTTATAGTTTTTATTTTTTCAAAATTTGATTACTTTGTTGGAGAATTTGTAGGAAAAGGAAGGTATGGTTCCATGTTTATAAAGGATTTGGTAATAACTCAGTTTTGCAATTTAGACTGTTTCTAGTCTGTTGATTAGCCTATTGAGAAATCTATATCCCAACATGCATTGCTTTATTTATGTAGTTCACTAGGCAGAATAATTAACTAGGTCTCAAATTGTTGTGTTTATTTTAAATATGAAATGTATGGTAATTCAAGTAATGGGAGTCATTTGTACGAAAAGAACAGTGACATGGATCTGGATCAAGTAGTTACTAATTCATGTAGATTTATGATGGACTATGGTTTATGCATTAGTATAAGATGTTTCTTCATAATATTTGAGTATGAATGCTGTTTTTATTCGATTGTAGAAATTGTACCTTTGGGTTTCTATTTTATTGCTTTGTGTTAAACGTAAATAGAATTTTTGTTTAGAAACACTTCAGTTGTTGGAAACATTTATTAATAATGGTTTACAGTCTTATGTTTTTTTCATAATACTTCTGTTCCCTGTTTTAAAGCTTTGGAAACATTTTGAATTCCTTTTTCTCCCTTGTACACTTCTAACTTCAAATCATTGACCATATTCTATCAGTTCTTCCCTCATAGTGAATTTCATTCTTTTTCTTTCCACAGTCATCATTGTAGTTTAGACCATTAGCATTATTTCTGGACTACTGAAATAATATGATTGGTCTCTCCCAGTTTTCTTCAGTCTGTTAAACAGTGCTACAAGATTAAACTCGTTCCCCCCAACCCTCACCTCTCACATAGTGTGGAAATGTTACCCTATACCCAGTCTTCAGTGACTTTCTCATTGTCTTCTGGATTCGTTAGACTGAGGCTCAGTGCCTCAGTATCCTCCACAGTTCAGTCTGCTTCTCTTTCTAATGCTGCCCCACCAGTCTTACATAAAGTTTTCTTTCAGCTAAACTGGTCTGATCATTTGTATTAAACAACATGGTTTTACCATTTGGGCTACAGCATTGCATACTCATTGTTGTCTGTAGCTTGAAATTCCCTTGTTCTTACTCTTAGCTTAAACCCTTCCCTTCCTATAAATGCTATACCTCTGCTTTTACTGCGTTTCAACCCTTCACAGTGTTGTGATAAATATTATCTATACTAGTTATTTGTCAATTAATATTTTGGCTAATTTTGTTCATCCTTTCCTGTGTTTGAATTTTATGTCCCTGACTACATTGTCAGCCTCAGAAGACTATAAACCATGTTGTGTGCTTCTTTCTACCTCTGCATGTAGATTCTGTACCACTCTTTACCAATGTGGGCAAGTTGCTTTAAAATCTGAAAGCCCGTTTAAGAGCTTCTTAATGTTCTTCTTTTGTGGCATCTTTTTCTTCCTTACTGCCTGAAAAAGTTGTTGCTGTGACTATCCAGGATGGTCTGTTTTCATTGGATTAGGAGTGTTTTGAAATTTAATGTGGTTTGAAAAAGACCAGAAAATTAAGCAACTGCCAATGAAGTTGAAATTCATTATTTTAAACTGTGTTTGTGTTTCTGTGTGTTTTCGCGTGTTGTGACTATTTATTGACCAAGTCATTTAATAGAATGGAAGAAGCAACTGTGAATTACTTTTGTTTCAGGGTGGGGTTCGGAAGAATGCCCTTCAATAGTTGAGTGCAGTATATACTTGTCATATGATTGGGTGTTCCATTGCTATATGAGGTTAAAATATTGTTTGAATATTCTTAGAAGAAAATACAGAAATAGCAAGGCATGGAACCATGTAGCATTTGAAGGAGTTGTTCTTACTGTTGGTAGTTCGACAGTTTTTAGTTGGTTTTCTAATTGGAATATTTCCATTTTACAATTCAGCTAGTTCTAGGAAATCTGTTTTTCTCCATTAGACACTCCCCTACCGTCTTTGGCCTTTATTTTTTTCAGAGACAGCCATAACACTATAGTGGAAAATAGGAAAAGAGAGAGCCTAGAAAATGTAAATTGTTAAGTATATATCTTTAATTGTGTTAGATTGAGAGTGATTGTGCTAGAAATCTTTGCAGGCACTTGGAGCATCTCATCTGAGGAGGACTAGAAACTGGAAATTAGATATATCTGTTGCATTGAGGCTTCCACTTCAGGGCTGGCTTGAAATTTCAAAAAAGAAGGAAATATCTGGAGAGTATGGTAACAGCCCAGAGGTGGCAGCATAGAGCATAATATTGGAATCTTGAGTTTGAGGTTGGTATGTAGAGGTAGCTGGATAATGTTTGGAAAAGCTGTTCGAAATACTGGTCTGATACTTGAGAGAGAGATGGAGGTTATGCATATTTCTTAGTTAATTGAATTTTCAGTAGATACTGACGCCTTTAGAATGCATAAAGTAAATGCATTATTTATATTTACTTTTTAAAATATGTAGGTGAAAAATACAAAGTAGCTTCTTTGGAAAGTAGAACAGGGATTCACCTAGAGATTAGTAAAACAATTGTTGATCTACGCTTCAGGAACTTACACTGGTTAGAAAATATAATTTGTAAGGGAAAGGCAACTAATATTTTTTGAGCATCTACAGTGTGCTAGTTACTTTTATTTGTTCCCATTTAATCCTCACAACAACCCTATAAAATTGGTTAAAGGCATTCCAGTTTTACAAATAAATGGGAAGGGTTAGAGAGACTAAGTTATGGGCAAAAAAGTCACAAAACTGGGATTTGATTCACATTTTTAGAATACATGCACTTTGATCACAAAACTAGGAGCAGGAACATGGAAAGTGGAGAGTAAGAATTAAGGAGGACTTGAAATTACTCAATTTGAAAGAGGGAGAGAATAAGTGAATACATGTGTAAATGGACATATGTGTATTTGAAATAACTAATCTCAGTTCTGCTATGAATTTGTTAGTGAGTGAATGCCTGGCTGGCTGGCTTCTTTCTTTCCTCCTTCCTTTTCTCTTTGTTGGGCACATAGTAGGCATTCTGTAAATTATTTACTAAATGAGGAACTAAGAAGTCAGGAGGCTTAATAAACTTGGAGCATTACAGTCTTTATAGCTAATTGTTTTGAGTGTTTACATGTGTCAAGCACATATACACAGTTCTCTGTGCATTATTCACTCATGAGGCTTTCATACTTTTTTTTAGCTTCTTTTTGAAATAATTTTAGACTTACAAAGCAGTTGCAAAAATAATGAAAAGAATTCCTGTATACCCTTTACCCAGATTCCCCAAATGTTAACATCTTGTGTAACCACAGTGCAATTATAAAAATCAGGAAATTAACCTTGATACAATACTATTATGTAATCTGCGAACCTTTCAAAATTCACCAGTTATCCCAGTAATGTCGTTTTTCTGGTCCAAGATCCGGTCTAGGATCACACTTTGTATTTGGTTATCATGTTTCCTTAGTCTGCTTTAGTCTAGAATAGTTTTCAGTTATTCTTTGCCTTTTATAATGTTGACACTTTTTTTTAAGATTTTATTTTTTCTTTTTCTCCCAAAGCCCCCCAGTACATAGTTATATATTTTAGTTGTGGGTCCTTCTAGTTGTGGCATGTGGGATGCTGCCTCAGCATGGCTTGATGAGTGATGCCATTTCCGCGCCCAGGATCCAAACCAGCGAAACCCTGGGCCGCTAAAGCAGAGCACTCGAACTTAACCACTCCGCCATGGGGCCGGCCCCTATAATGTTGACATTTTTGAAGAATACTGGCAAATTGATTTGTAGAATGTTCTTCAGTTTAGATTTGTCTTATGATTCCTCATTATTCAGGTTGTGCATTTTTGTCAAGAATTCACTGAATTTATGTTGTGTCCTCCTTAGTGCACCATATCAGGAAGCACAGGGTGATGTTTACTTTGATCACTTAGTTAAGGTGGTGTCTGCCAGTTTTCTTTACTGTAAAAGTTTCTACTTTTTTTTCCCTTTTTTGTTTTTTTAAAAGGTTGGCACCTGAGCTAACATCTGTTGCCAATCTTCTTCTTTTTTCCCCCTTCTTCTTATGCCCAAAGCACGCCCCCCTCCCCCATAGTTGTATGTTCTAGTTGTGAGTGCCTCTGGTTCTGCTGTGTGAGTTGTTGCCTCAGCATGGCCTAACGAGCAGTGCCGTGTCCACACCCAGGATCCTGACCAGCAGAACCCCGGGCCACCAAAGCAGAGCACATGAATGTAACCACTCAGCCATGGCCCTGGCCCCTTCCCTTTTGTACTTAATAGGTATCTCATGAAGAGGTATTTGGAGATTTTTGTAAATATCTTTTTCTCATCATGCTAGTTTCTCATCATACACTGATTTTAGCATCCATTAATGAATTTTGCTTGAAAAAATTACTGCTCTGGTGTTTACCAAATGATGGTTTTCTATTTTTATTTTTTCTACCTCTATTAGTTGGAATTCTACTGTAAGGAAGAACTTTCCCTTCTCCTCCATTTATGTGTTTATTTGTTTACCTGTCAATAGCTTCATGGATTCTTATTTCATTCTATGATGGATTATAATTCCTCACAGTCATTGTTTATTATGTGGTTCACATTGTCCTAGATTTGGCCATTGAGAGCCCTTTAAAGTTGACTTTTCATCTTTTTGATATGATTCTCTCTTTTTTTTAAGCACTTCTTTACTTTTTGGCACCAAAAACTGTTCCAGGCTTACGTTTGCTTTCCCTCCTTAACCATGGATTTCTCCAAGGAACTTAGTTTCTTTTATTTGGAGACTTCTGTAAGTAAGCAAAGTCTGGGAACTAGCTATATTCATTGGTACTAGAGCCTCATTACTCTAGGCCTCCTCAGTTGTTTGAGCTAGAAAATATGTATATTTACTTAAATATGCATACACATTCATCTATATTTCTTACTTTGTCTATTAAAAACCGTGTCATGAGGCTTCTGTTAATTGCAGGATTGCGTTGATAGTATGAAGAGCTGACCCTGTAGTAGTGAGAGGGTGTTGGGGAGATGCGAAGAATAAAAAATTACTTTTGAATATTTACTATCGCTAAAAATTGGACTAATTCTAAGGGATGACTTGATCTATGGTATGGCTGCTCTTGTCTGTGGCTGAGATAGAGTTAGAGAGCTGTTGTAGAGTAAAGAGCTTGGATATTTTAGTAACTAAAATGATGGGGGATAGGATGTTATACCAAAATATAAAATGTTTATGCTCTTAAGAAGTTTATTATTAAAGACTTAGTATTTGACTAGCATATTTGGAGAATATTTTAAGAAGTTAGTTTAGCTGAAATTTTGAAGACTACATAGGTCTAGATAGGCAGAGATGAGAGGGGCATATCCTAGGTGGGGCAGAGCATTTACTTTTGAAAGTAAGCAGTGATAAGGTTGGAACCAGATATCCTTCAGTGCTCAGCCAGCCCAGGAATCATGTAACTAGATCCTTTTCATATTTCTCATTAGTGCATCAGGTTGTGTTTACTCTGAACATTTCATAATTTCCTCTGTTTTGTAAGTATACATTAATTAGAAGTTTAGTTATATCCTTGGAACATTTTGATTTTTGTTGCTGTTTTTAACACATTGAAAGTTTTTAGTAAGAGCAGATGCTAAATCTAGTTAATATTTTCTCATTGTATTCTATAACATATATTTATGCTGCATATGTTAGCTTGGGCATATTCAGTGCTGCTTGATATGACTTGTCTGTCATCTTCTCCCAGAGTAACACAAATCAGTAAGTATTCAGAGTACCTATTATATAAAAGGAACTGTGGAAGAAAAATATATCAATATAGTTCCTGTCTATTAGGAGTGAGAAAGAAGAAACAAATATGAGAAGTTATTAAAGGTTATTTATTTATGAGATTTAAGTAGATACAGGGCAGAGTTAAGTTAGTACATGTTTAATTAACTACTTGGTTAACTGTACAAATTGAAATTACAAAACCTAACCTTGTATTTCCAGAGGGCTTTTATATAGATTATTTGAAAAGATTGCAGAAAACCACTTGACACAGTGAATCATTGCTCAGTCTTAGATCCTATTAAATATCAAAGAGTTCACACCATCCCCCACCCCTAATCATTTGGCAAATTTATTAAATGTCTGGTTCTGTGGTAGGCCAGAGGGTATACCAAAGAAGTAAAAGACCGACCCCTCCTTGCTTATGGAACGTTGGTGAGACCATGGGTGACTAATGCAATGAAAGGAGATTTAAATTAGGAAGATTTAAATCATCCTTCCTACACGCCCAGAACCAAAGCTCTGATATAGGTAGGAAATATATACAGTAAAATTCCCTTCTTCAGGGCCAGCCTGGTGGTGCAGCGGTTAAGTTCTCACGTTCCGCTTCAGCGGCCCGGGGTTCGCCGGTTCAGATCCCGTGTATGGACGTGGCACCGCTTGGCAAACCGTGCTGTGGTAGGCATCCCACATATAAAGTAGAGGAAGATGGGCACGGATGTTAGCTCAAGGCCAGTCTTCCTCAGCAAAAATAGGAGGATTGGCAGTAGTTGTTAGCTCGGGCCTAATCTTCCTCAAAAAAAAAAAAAGTTTTCCTCCTTCGTTCTTATATGTAATACTTTAAAAGGTAGTAGATAATAAAAGAAAATCTAAATACTATAGCAGTTGAGAAGTGCAGTGGGTGACAGTGGAGTTGCTTAATCAAGGAGTTGGAATTCATTGTGTACCGTAAGAAGATCTGTGTTTTACAACAATTGATTTGGTAGTCATTTTTAGGATGTAATGGAGAGGAATTTATAGTGGTGAAATTATAGGAGGCTCTTGTTATAATCCAGAAAATGAGCCTGAACTAGGGTCGTGGCTGTGAAGATGCATAAGGAAGGGATGTATGTAGAGAAACTGAAATAAAGAATTGTCAAAACTTAGTGATTAACGTGACTGTTTAAATAAGGGAGGGGAAAGTGATACTCAGGCTTTCCAAGCCAGTATGACTTAGCATGGTGAATTAGTAGAAGTTGAAAAGTAAGAAGGGAAAGGTACAATGGCCAATTTTTGTGGTAATAATAATGAGGTTATTAGCTGGAAGCAGTTTGTGGTGGAAGTGAACATTTAATTGGAGTGTCCAGTATACAGTTAGAGTTGTGGAAATTGAATTAAATGAGCGATCTGAGCTGAATACATATTTGGAGGGTTTCTGAATACATGTGGTAATTGGAATATTTGAGCAGATGAAGTCTTTGGTGAGGGGTAAATAACAAAATACTGAGAATTGAAGAAGACCTGCATTTTAGGATGTGGGAAGAGGAATCAGATCAGAAGGAAGAGAGTAAATGAGTTGCCCATTTTGCATCGGATATCTTCCTGGCCCCATGCTGCGTGATGAGTATGGGAATAGATTGTTGTGTTTGTTGCACTAATATGGACTCCTATGCCATTTCCTGAAATGGGCCCTAAACGGGTTGAGCAAGTACCCCCAGACATAGTACAATGGGCTTTCAGAGAATAGCTTCTCAAGAATACTGGTTGTGGGAGCCAGACTGTAAGTCTGACAGGGTTAATGAATAAATAGTTATTGTGGGAATTAAGAAATGGATGTAAACTACTAGTTCAAAAAATTGTTATTGACAGGAATGAGGAAAACAGGACCATGGAAGAAAGAATGGGCACTTGGTTTAAATAAAGATTTTTGGAGGAGGAAGGGCAAACTTACATAAGATTTATAAGATCTGGAGGAGAGGAAGAAATTAAAGTTTTTAAAGGGAGGAAACAGTTGAAGGCAGCAAGATTGTAAGAGAACTAACAAGAAATTAGTTACTGAACAGTGATGAGAAATTCCTATTGAAATTAGAATACAGTCAGTGTAACTGTAGGGGTTAACATTTGCCTAAGAATAGGCAATTAAAGAATTGCCTATGTATAAAAACTCTAGCTAACTGACTTGCTCACCCTGAGGGCAAAGAACAGTGAAGAACTCTCAGATAGGAAGGTGATGTTTAAAAAAATAATCAGAGGAAATAGGCTATAGTAACCGTACTCCTCTCACTTGAATTACTGCTTGGAGTTTTCTAGGTGTACCAGCAGCGGAAAAGATAGTTTCAAGAAAATTGGTTGGTAAGATTGCCTTGTCCAGCAAGGCATTTTTTTATCATTACTATTTTTTCTTTTTTTAAATTGAGATATAATTGACATATAACATGTTAGTTTCAGGCATACAGCATAATGACTCAGTATTTGTATGTATTGCAAAATGATCACCGCAATGTCTAGTTAACATTCATCACCACGCAGTGGCACATTTTTTTTTGTGATGAGGACCTTTAAGATTTACTCTCTTAGCAACTTTCAGATACACAATACAGCATTATTAACTATAGTCACCATGCTGTACATCACATTCCCAGGACTTATTTTATAACTGCAAGTTTGTACCTTTTGACCATCGTCTCTCATTTTTGCACACACACACACACACACACACACCCCGGCAACCACCAGTCTGTTCTATCTATGAGTTCGGTTTTTTGTTTTGTTTTTTTGATTCCACATATAAGTGAGATCATACAGTGTTTGTCTTTCTCTCTCTGTTTCACTTAGCACAGTGCCCTCAAGGTCAATATATGTTATCACAAATGGCAAGATTTCCTTTTTTTTTTAATGGCTGAATGATATTCCATCGAGTGTATGTATAAATAGATAGATAGATCACATTTATCCATTAGGGACACTTAGGTTGCTTCCATATCTTGGTTCTTGTAAATAATGCTGCGCTGAACATGGGGATGTATATATCTCTTTGAGTTAGTATTTTCATTTCCTTTGGATAAGTACCCAAAAGTAGAATTGCTGGATCATGTGGTAGTTCTATTTTTAATTTTTTGAGAAACCTCCACACTGTTTTCCATAGTGGCTGCACCCATTTACATTCCCACCAACAGTGCATGAGGGTTCCCTTTTCTCCACATCCTTGCCAACACTTATTATTTCTTGTCTTTTTGATAATAACCATTCTAACAGGTGTGAGGTAGTAGCTCACTGTGGTTTTGATTTGCATTTCTCTGATGATTAGCGATGGTAAGCACCTTTTCGTTTACCTGTTGGCCATCTGTGTGTTGTCTTTGGAAAAATGTCTATTTAGAGCCTCTGCCCATTTTGAATTGAATTATTTTTTTTGCTATTGAGTTGTATGAGTTCTTGATATATTTTGGATGTTAACCCCTGATCAGATATATGGTTTGCAAATATTTTCTCCCTTTTGGTAGATTGCCTTTTTTGTTGTTGATGGTTTCCTACTCTGTGCTAAAGCTTTTTAGTTTGTTGTAGTCCCATTGTTTATTTTTGTTTTTGTTGCCTTTGCTTTTGGTGTCTAATCCAAAAAATTATTGTCAAGACTGATATCAGGGGGATTACCATCTGTGTTTTCTTTTAGGAGTTTTATAGTCAGATCTTACATTTAAGCCTTTAATTCATTTTGAGTTAATTTTTGTGTATGGTATAAGATAGTTGTCCAGTTTCATTCTTTTGCATGTGAGCTGTCCAGTTTTCCCCACACCATTTATTGAAGAGACTGTCCTCTCCCCATTTGTATATCCTTGGCTCCTTTGCTGTAAATTAATTGACCACATATGTGTGGGTTAATTTCTGGGGTCTCTATTCTGTTCCATTGATTTATTTGTCTGTTTTTATGCCAATTCCATACTATTTTTATTAGTAATGTAGTTTGAAATCAGGAAGCGTGGTGCCTCCAGGTTTGTTCTTCTTTCTCAGCTGTGCATTTTTAAGTAGGAAAAAAATCAGTAAAGTCTAGATTTTTAAAAACATCTTATTCTTGTCAATGTCATTTACATTTTATCAATGTAAAAATTTTTTTATATTTGGTATTTTTTGTGCTTTGTACTTGCAATTCAGATGGATAGACATGGAGCTAATTTTCAACTCTAAAATTCTATAATTCTCTGAAAACTTTGTTTTTGAAATCTTGCTTGAGTTTCTTATAGTTAATCAAAGCCCTGAAAAAGTTTAGAATATGCCTAGTTATACGAAAATTTAGGTTAGAAAGACTCATATTATATTGAGCCCCTCGGTGTTTCATTTGAATGTCTTGTATTGAGTCAGTCTTTCATTTCTTTCTGGCCATTGGTGTGAGTCTCACTTTTTTCTTTCATTTCTTATGAACTGATATTTGCACTAGGCAGCCTTTCTCTTTGTTTTTTCTCCTCTATTATGAGAGCATATTTGTTCTTCTTTCTTCTTCCCCTATTCTTTCTTAGGTTTCTGTCTGTTTTGAAATTGTTTCCATTTAGCCATAGATTGTGCCCTGTTTTTTATTTCAGTATTGTAATAAAATATACAAAACATAAAATTTACTATCTTAATCCTTTTTAAGTGTACAGTTCTGTAGTGTTAACTACATTCACAATGCTGTACAGCCAATCTGCAGACCTCTTTTCATCTCACAAAATTGAAGCTCTGTACCCATTAACCAATTCTCCATTTCCCCATCCCCCCACCTTCTGCAACCACCATTCTGCTTTTTGTGCCTTTGAGTTTGACTACTCTGGGTACCTCACAAGAGAGGAATCATACAGTATTTGTTATTTTGTGACTGGCTTATTTCACTTAACAAAATGTTCTCAAGGTTTAGCCATATTCTAGGATGTGTCGGAATTTCCTTCTTTTTTAAGGCAGAAATATTCCATGTGTGTATATGCCACATTTTGTTTATCCACTCATCCAACAGTGGACTCTTGGGTCGCTTTCACCTTTTGTAAATAATACTTCTGTGCATATTAGTGTACAAATATTTCTTCAAGAGCATGCTTTCAATTGTTTTGATTGTATAACCAGAAGTGGATTTGGTGGATCCTATGTTAGTTCTATTTTTAATTTTTTGAGGGATCACCAAACTCTTTTTCCACTTCTGCTGCACCATTTTACATTCCCACAAACAATGCATAAGGATTCAAATTTATCCACATTCTTGCTGACGTTTCTTATTTTTTGTTTTTTGTTTTATAGTAGCCATCCTATAATGGGTGTGGGGTGGTTTCTCGTTGTGGTTTTGATTTGCATTCCCTGATGATTAGTGAGATTGAGCATCTTTTCACGTGCGTATTGGCCATTTAAATATGTTCTTTGGAGAAATATTTATCAAGTCCTTTGCTTATTTTTAAATCAAGTTGCTCTTTTATTGTTGAATTGTAGTTCTTTCTGAATATTAAACCCTTATCAGATATATGATTTGCAAATATTTGCTCTACTTTGGCAGCCCAGGGTTCACATGTTTGGATCCCAGACATGGACCTACACACTGCTTGTCAAGCCATGCTGTGGCAGTGTCCCACATACAAAGTAGAGGAAAATTGGCACAGATGTTAGCTCAGGGCCAGTCCTCCTCACGCAAAAAGAGAAAGATTGGCAACAGATGTTAGCTCAGGGCCAGTCTTCCTCACTGAAAAAAATTTGATGTAGTCCAGTTTATCTATTTTTACTTTTGTTGTCTGTTCTTTTGGTGTCATAGCCAAAAAATCATTGCCAAATCCAATGTTACAAAGCTTTTCCCCCTGTTTTCTTTTAAGGGTTTTCTAGTTTTAAGTCTTTAATCCATTTTGAGTTAATTTTTGTATATGATATAAGGTAAGGATCCAACCTGATGCTTTTGCATGTGGATATCCAGTTTCCCAGCACCATTTGTTGAAAAGAATGTCTTTTCCCTCATTGAATGATCTTGGCACCCTTGTCAAAAATCATTTGACTGTATATGTGAAGGTTTATTTCTGGGCTGTCTATTCGATTCCATTATTCTATGTGTCTGTCTTTATGCCAGTACCATATTGTTTTGATTATTGTAGCTTTGTAGTAAGTTGAAGTTAAGAAGTGTGATACTTGCAACTTGGTTGGGGTTTTTTTGCAAGATTCTTTTGACTACTTGGGGTCCCTTGAGATTCTATATGAATTTTAGGATGGATTTTTATATTTCTGCAAAGAGTGCCATTGGGATTTTACTAGAAGTTACATTAAATTTGTGGATCATTTTGGGTAGTATTGACAACAATACTAAATCTTTGCCTTTTTATTTCTTTTAATGTTTTCTTTTAACCTTATTTCTAAAGTTAAAATCAATAACTATGTATGTATTTCGCTCTTACTGTGTCAGAAGTGCCAGGCACTGTGGTCGAAAGAGAGGTACTGTGAGTGATTAGAAAGAAATTTTAGCCACAGTTGCTGTTTTCAAGAAACTATAGTCTAGTGGAGGAGGTAAGAAATATACGTATAAGTAAACATAATACAAGTTATAAAACTAGTACCGTCAGAGCAGTATAGATAACGTGCTGTGAGAGTCTAGACAAAGGCAAGAGTACCCTCAGCTGGGCTTTATAATACTGTTGCCTCAAATGTTCAGTTGGATATCTTTGTGTTTATAATGGTCTTGGGTATCTAGGGATATCCATAGTCATTATGGAGAACAGATAGAAATTCGGGAAGTCTTCTGATCAAGATTGGGTTCTGGATGAGAATTGGGGGAGTATAAACTTAATTTCCAACCAGTGGAAGGTTATAAGAAACCCTTGCCATTGACTGTGGGGATTGGCTTGCATTTGTGTTTTAATGTTTTTGATAACTGTATGGGCATAATGGAAGAAAAACTATAGCAGCAAATGCTGATTGTAGATACTGGCAAATTAAGTATAACGGTAATAATAGTCATTTGTCACTTACATTTTAGACTTAATTTTCATGAACAGTAATAGCAATTAGATATACTAGTAAGAGTTGTTAATGGTAGGTTGTACGTTTTGAATACCATATTTAACTCTTGATTGTGTATTCAGGCTTCAAACTTTGTTGTTTTGCTATCTTTAACTTGTTGGTCTGCTTAACAAAATTGAAGGTAACATTGACATACCTTAAAAATTTCATTAATCACAACAATTCATATTTTGTTAATGTAAAAAGCGATAATTTACACGAGGTAAGAAGGTTTCTTTTCAGATAAATGACCTTAAAGAGGTCAGTTTATGCTGTGTATGAGCATTTAAAATGCTGGAGCCATTTTCCCTAAGCTTTGCTGGCATTTAAAATAATAAGACATAGGAGAGTGGCATTTAAATCAATGAGTTGCATCTTGTCAGCTCTTTTTTTAGCTCATTGCTTGAAATGTCAGTAAGCCATGGGTAGTGGACATGGCTGTAGCTATAGGCCCATGATCTACTCAGGTAGGCCTTTCTAACATAATTATTACAAAACCTGCATGCATACAAATAGTTCTAATATCCAGATTGTCTATACCACATGCTATGAATTAAGAAAATATATATCATTTAAATTTGTAGAATCCAGGTACAGAGTGGGAATGATCTTGAATTTAGACAGGAATGGCTCTAAAAATGTTGCCCCTTCAGTTTTATATCACACTCCTGAAATCTAGGCCATCTTACCTTTCCCAAGTGAAACTTGTCATTATTTCTTCCATTTCCTTTCCTGAGGTGTTCTCTCTTAAAAAGAAAATAAACACCTATGTAAGCGTCCTCCCCTGTTCTTACCCCCCCCAAAACATTCAAACTCATAAGGTGACAAATATTAGTTACAAAAGAAACTGTAAGAAATGGTAATATTTATTTTTGTTTAAAGTTTAGCTTTATTAACTGTTTATTGCCCTAAGAACTGACTTCCACACTGCCATAATTTTGTTGCTTTATTTATTCAGTGATGTCCTTGCTATTTTAGAGACCAGTGGAGCTGTTTTTGTTACAGTTCTTGGAGAAATTTAATAATTCTATCAGGGGTCAGCAAAGTATGGCCTGTCTCCAAATCCAGCCCACAGCCTGTTTTTGTAATGCCTTCAGACTAAAGAGTTGGGTTTTTTGGTTAAGAAAAAATAAATGGAGAGATGCAACAGGGACTGTATGAGGCCTGCAAAGCCTAAAATATTTACTGTCTGGCCCTTGACAGAAAATTTCTTATTTTGTCTTGAATACCTTCATCAGGTCTTTGAGATATTGAGACAAGCGTGAAAGTTGTTAACTTCCGTATCCTGCTTACCATTCTCTTTGCTCCTCTTCCTCTGAACTGTATCAGAGCAACCCATAACATAAGCCAGATATAATTTAATGGCAAAACAGCTGGGATTATGGAGAAGGTAGAAGAAGAGACAGAGGAGATCTGGCTTATGGGACAAAAGTAGGATTCAGCATTTGTCCACTCTACTTTTTTGTAACTTTTTACTTTGAAATAATTTCACGTTTATAGAAATTTTTATAAGAATAGTACAAAAACTGTTATATAGCCTTCAGCTCGATTCACTAATTGTTAACATTTTGCCACATTTGCCTTATTATTCATTCTCATTCTTTCTCTCATAGGTATTACATATAACACATTTTCCTGAACCATAGGACATACTCCTTATACCTCTTTACTCCTAAATATTTCCATATGCATTTCCTAAGAATAGGGAGATGCACTTACTTAAGTACGCATTACAGTTACCGAAATTCAGGAAAGTTAACGTTGATATATTATCTAATATATGAATCTCATTCAGATTTTCCCAATGACTTTATAGCTTTTTATCCCTCCTCCCCTTTAGTGCAAAATCCAATTTAGGATCACTCATTGAATTTGATTTTCAGTACTCTTTAGTCTCCTTTAATCTAGAATGGTTCCTCAGCCTTTTATTTATTTATTTTTAATGACATTGACTTTATTTTTAAGAGTACAGGCCAGTTGTTTTGTAGAATGTCTCTCAGTTTAGGTTTTCTGATGTTTCTTTGTCATTAAATTCAGGTCATAATCTTTTAGCAGGAATATTAAATAAGTAACGTATCCTTGTCAGTGCATCGCATGAAGTACACAATGCCAGTTTAGTAGGTGGTATTAACTTTGATGACTTGGCAAAGATGTCTGCTAGGTTTCTCCACTGAACTGTTACTATTTTTTCCCTTGTAATTAACAAGTAATTTGTGGAGAGATACTTTGAGACTATGTAAATATCTTTTCCTCATCAAACTTTCATCCATTTTAGTTTTAGTATTGATGGTAATTTTTTGCTGGAATCAGTTATTTTGCTAGTAGTTTGAAAAATGATGATTTTTCTAACTCCATTATTCCTTCTACATTTTTTAGTTGGCTTTTGAGCACTTTTTTACTCTCTAATAAAAGATATTCTAAGTTCAGCTTGTCTTTTGCTGCTCCAGTACTGGATTCCATTTTTCTAAGGGGATCTGATGCCTTTGGTGAGAAATTGTTGAGGTACACACGCCCTTTTTTGGCCAATCTGCATACAACTTCATTAACAGAGACACAGCCAGCCTCTTTGTCTTGATTTATATCTAAGGGTATAGCAAAAATGGTGAAATGCCATGAATTTGTAGCCACTGACAGTGTATCTATTCAGCATACCATACAAAGAAATGAATGATGAGTAAAAGATACTGTTTTTCAACCTAAAAGTATGTTTGCTTGAGGAGAGAGTCACATGAGGTTTTGAAAATATGTGTCACATTTCTACGTCACTCTGAAAATATGAGTAAAGATCGTTTCTTTGATCTCGTGATTAGTTCAAGATTTGAAATTCAGTGATACATTTAGAATCTTGTATCTTTAATATGCTGAACCAATTTTTAATGATTTTTATTAAGGTAATATTTATATACAATAAAATTGATCCATTTAAGAGAACAGATTAATGGGTTTGGGTAAATGTGTATAGTTGTATAACTGTCAGCACAGTCAAGGTACAGGACAGTTCCCTCACCCTAAAAAGTTTTCTCATGCCTCTTTATAGTCAGTCCTTTTCTTGGACCCCCAGACTAGGCCATCACTGTAGTTTTACCTTTTCTAGAATTTTATAAATAGGAATCATATAGTATGTGGTCTTTTGTATTTGACTTTTTTCACTTAGCATACTTTTTTGATATTCATTCTTGGTCTTGAATATAATCTTTTTTTCCTTTTTATTGCTGAATTGGTCTCCGTAGCATGGAGGTACCACTATTTGCTTATCCATTCACTTTTTTATGAACTTCTGAATTGTTTCCAGATGTTGGTTATTAGACTTATTTACATATAAGTCTTTCAGCATATATTTTCATTTCTCTGGGATAAATACGTATGATTGGAATTACTGGATAGTGTTGTAGTTGTATATTTAACTTTATAAGATACTACAATATGATTCAGCAAAGTGACTGAACCATTTTGCCTTTGCATCAGCAATGTATGGGAGTTCCAGTTTTCCATATCTTGCCAACATTTGATATTGTTGGTCTAAAAAACTTTAGACATTCTAGTGGGTCTGTAGTGGTATGTCGTGAGTTTAATTCTCATTTCCCTGATGATTAGTGATGTTGAGCATGTTTCTGTGTGCATATCTGTGAATCATTTGTTTGAATCTTTTGCCCATTTTTGAAAACTTACTGTTAAGCTGTTGTAGTTTTTTATATATTTTGTATAAAACCGTTTGTCCATCTTTTCTCTTAAAATTAGTTTTTTTAATATCCTGTCCCAGAAATCTTTACCTAATCCAATATCAAACTCACCAGAAAATCTCATATTTTCTTCCAGAAGTTTAGTAGTATTAACTCTTATAGTTTGATATCTGATCCATTTCTAGTTTGAGTGTATAATGTGAGTTAAGTGTTTAGGTTTATTATATTTTGTAAGATAATCCATTTGTTCTAGCACCATTTGTTTAAAAAAAACCTCCTTTCCCCTCATTGAATTACCTTGGCATTTTTGTTAGTTGACCATATATACATATGTATATTTGTGTACTCTGTTCTGTGCCATTGTTCTATGCCAATACCACAGTGTCAGCCTTGATTACTGTATATCTGGAAATCAAGTAGTGTGAGTCCTCCAAGTTTGTTTTCTTTTTCAAACTTGTTTTGCTAATCTAGGTCCTTGACCTTTCTATATAAATTATAAAACCAACATCAGTTCTTCAAAAAAGCCTTTTAGAATTTTAATTAGGATTGCATTGAATCTATGGATTCAATTTGGAGAGGATTGCCATGTTAACAATATTGAGTCTTTCAATTTATGGTCATGGTTTATCTCATTTTTATTTGTGCTGCCTTTATTTTCTCTCAGCAGCATTTTGTAGTGTCATTTCCCTTTATCCTGAAGAATTTCCTTTAGCATTTCTAGTATTACAGAGAGAGAGCTGCTTCAAATTGTAGAGAAAAGGAAAGAGTAAACTCCTTATTTGAAAACATCTTTTGGATATTTGTTTTATTGCCATTCCAAAAAAAGTAGTGAAAGATGATAAAAGAGTATGTATGTTATATATGTTGTGTAGCTAGAGATAACCAAAAGCTTCATAAAGAACTTGAAGTCTTTTCTGTTGAAGAAGATTCCAACCCGTTCAGTATTATATCTCCTTGCTTGCTTTGGGTGATGGATCATCAGACCACAAAGTGTTGGTGGCTTCTGCACCTCTCTTTTCCTCTACCTCTCCCTATAACTCTCACAGCTCCCTTAAAAGAAATTACCTTAGGATATTGGAAAATTGACACAAGCAGAGAACATAGCAACTGAAGATAGACGACCTATGCTTTCCTCTGAAAGCTGTATACAAAATTAAGTTTCACATACACGTATTCTTTATTTATGCCAGCAATAGCAGTAGAAAATAAAGGAAACATTCTTTTGATAATGACAATAAAAGTGTAAAATAATAAATATATGGGAACTATATGAATAAACAGAATTTTAATTGAGATCAATTAAAGCCTACTTGGGTAAATATAAAGCAGTTCCTGAAAAAGAAGAATGAATTTTTTTTTTTTGGTGAGAAAAATTGTCCCTGAGCTGACATCTGTTGCTAATTTTCCTCTTTTTGCTTGAGGACAATTGTCCCTGAGCTAACATCTGTGCCAATCTTCCTCTATTTTGTACGTGGGACACGACTGCAGCATGGCTTGATGAGCGATGTGTAGGTCACTGCCCAGGATCTGTAAACTGTGGGCCACCAAAACGAAGCACGTGAACTTAACTACTGTACCACCAGACCGGCCCAGGGTAATTGTTTTTTGGGGGTTTTTTTTGAGGAAGATTAGCCCTGAGCTAACATCTGCTGCCAGTCCTCCTCTTTTTGCTCAGGAAGACTGTCCCTGAGCTAACATCCGTACCCATCTTCCTGTACTTTATATGTGGGACACCTGCCACAGCATAGCTTGATAAGCAGTGCATAGGTTTGCACCCGGGATCCAAACTGGCAAACCCCGGGTCGCCAAAGCGGAACATGTAAACTTAACCGCTGCGCCACCAGGCCGGCCCCCCGCCCAGAATATTTTTTATTTATTTATTTATTTATTTTTAAAGATTTTATTTTTTGTCTTTTTCTCCCCAAAGCCCCCCAGTACATAGTTGTATATTCTTCATTGTGAGTCCTTCTAGTTGTGGCATGTGGGACGCCGCCCAGCGTGGTTTGATGAGCAGTGCCATGTCCCGCGCCCAGGATTCAAACCAACGAAACACTGGGCCACCTGCAGCGGAGCGCGCAAACTTAACCACTCGGCCACGGGGCCAGCCCCCTAGAATATTTTTAAAGATGTTACTTCTTCCTGAATTATTTTCTAAGTATAGTCATGTGCCACTTAATGACAGGGATACATTCTGTGAAGTGTGTTTTTAGGTGTTTTGTCATTATGCAAATGTCATAGAGTGTACTTACACAAACCTAGATGATACAGCCTACTACACCCATAGGCTATATGGTACTAATCTTATGGGACCACCATTGTATATGTGGTCTGTCGTTGATCTAAATGTCATTATGCAGCGTATGGCTATAATGCTATTTACATCGAAACATAGCATCTTTGGGGAGCTTGTGGTGGTGGGAACAGAATTGACTAAGTGATTTTAAATATAATCTGAAAGAATAAAGCTAGAATGGCCAAGACATTTTTAAAATGTAAATAACAAGTGAGGATTTGCTTTCCCAAATACTAAGACTTATTCTAAATAAATAATAATTTTAAAGGTATGATACTGATGCTTTTTTTAGTTCTTTATTAGTGGGAGAGCTTTTAAAAAACATAATGACTACTCCCTGCTCGAGAGCTACAGAATCAAAAGCTCTGGGAGTAAGTTCTAGGTATATACTTTTAAGAAGTTCACAGTAGATTCTGATATGACAGAATCACCTCCAGCTATGAACCAACCAGTCTAGGTGGACAAATTCCTGAATCCTGAAGGAACCAACTCCTAGGACACATAAATTACAGTTCAAATCTCCCACTTTATTCCTATTTAGTTCTGGGCAAACAAGCTGTTCTTTAATAAGTAGGGATAATAAATGCAAAGAACAGTGGTTTTTGATTTACAGAAGAATATGTCACTTCATTTTATTTTTTTTTTTTTTTGCCATACCGTGCATCATATATGACTCTCTTTAGAATTCAGATACAGGGAAGGAGAAATAACATGAATTGTTTTACTTTCTATCTCCTGGCTATTACATTAGCTTTATAAGTTCTATGTCATATGAACTTTTTGTTCTTGTTGGTTCATTTAATTTTGGTATGTGTATGTATAGTGAGGGAGGATGAGCTATGTTTTGTTTATACATCATTGCTATAAATTTTTAACTTGGTAACAAGATGCACTTGAAAAAAGTGTATGATTTTTGTGTATAGTTTTTATCTTTGGTTATTATTCTAGATAAAAACAAGTAAGTAAAACAACCATTTAACTGTTGAAACTTATTTTAAAACAATCATTTAAACTCTGAAAATAATTATCTTAAGGGCACACAGCAAATGGAGAATCATTTGTTTAAAAAAAAATCTAAATCTCAGTAAAAACAAGAGTTTGGCATTTGACTGGTCACTTTCTCTGACCACCTCCCTGAGCTCAGCTTAAAGGAAGCTCTGCTCTGAGGAAGAAGGTCTGACTAGGCATCTCTCATGCCTTCTAGCTTCTTGTTGCAGATGCTTTCTTCCAGGCAGGAGAGGTCTAAAGGCCTAGGGCTCGCTTCCCTCACTCAGCCTTTACTCAGAGTGGAGGTCTACTCCAGGCACAGCAGGCTGAGAATAATTCCCAAGAAAGTATAATTTCCAGTGAGCCCAACTGAACCCACAGTCGTTCCTAGTAGACAGAGGGAGTGCGCCTGCTCAAGACAACCTCCTGAGAAGTGATATCTGAGGCTGCGCACTGCCAGGGAAATAGACTTCAATAAACCTAGAGATAAAGAGGGACATTCTCTAGTGATAAAAGGGTCAGTCTGTCAGGAAAACATAAATTATATCCTAACAACAGAGCCTGAAAATGCATGAAGCAAAATTCAACAGAATTGGAGGGGAAAGTAAACAATTACACAGTAATGGTTGGACACATCAATACCCCACTTTCAGTAATAGATAGAGCATCTAGGCAGGAGATCAACAAAGATGAAAGACTTCAACAACACTCTGAATCAACCGGACCTAACAGACATCTACACTCCACCCAACAAGAGCAAATTACTCATTCTTCTCAAGTGTACATGGAACATTCTCCAGGAAGAGACCATATGCTAGGCCATAAAAAAGGGAATTTTAAAGGATTGCAGTCATACAAAAGTATGTTTTCCAACCACAGTGGAATGAAATTAGAAATCAGTTACAGAGAAAATGTGAGGAATTCACAAATATGTGGAAATTAACGTACTTCTAAGTAATCAGTATATCAAAGAAGAAATCACAAAGGAAGTTGGAATATAGTTTGAGATGAATTAAAACAAAACCAAATCTTATGAGATGTAGCTAACAGCACTTAGAAGGTAATTTATAGCTGTAAAAGCCTGTATTACATATGTCAAGTCAATACCCTAACTGTCCACCTTAAGAGTCTAGAAAAAGAGGAGTGAACTAAATCTAAAGCAAGCAGAGAGAAGGAACTAATAATGATTACTTCCTTCCTGTTAGCAGAAATAAATGAAATAGTATAGAAAAATAGAGAAAATTAGCAAAACCAAAAGTTGGTCCTTTGAAAATATTGACGAAATTGATAAACCTTTATCCTGTGCTGATCCAGAAAAAAAGAGAGGTGACTCAAATTACTAAATCACAAATGATGTAGGAGAAATCACTACTGATTTTACAGAAATAAAACGATTTTAAAGGGAATACTGTGAACAGTATATTTGCCAAGAGATTAGATAATTTAGTGAAATAGGCAAATGCCTAGAAAGACAAACTACCGAAACTAACCTAAAGAGAAATAGAAATCTGAACAGACATACATTTTGCAGGTTGAATTGTGTCCCCCAAAAAGATATATTGAAATTCTAACCCCTGGTTACCTGTGAATGTGACCTTATTTGGAAATAAAGTCTTTGTAGATGTAATCAAGTTAAGATGAGGTTATAGTAAATTAGAGTGGGCCCTAAGTCCAATGACTGGTGTCTTTCTAAGGAGAGAGAGTTGGAAACACACACAGACACACAGGGAACAATGCCATGTAATGATGGAGGAAGAAATTGGAGTTATGCTGTCATAAACCAAGAAACACCAGCAATTGCTAGGGAGAGCACCAGAAGCTGCGAAGAGGCAAGGAAGGCTCTTTTTTAGAGCTTTCAGAAAGAGAATGGCCCTACTGACATCTTGACTTCAGACTTCTAGATTACAGAGATGTAAGAGTGTAAGTTTCTGCTGTTTTAAGCCATCTAGTTTGTGGTAGTTATGTTCCAGTAGCCCTAGGAAACCGGTACAACTTAGAACAAGTAAAGAGATTGAATTAGTGATTTTAAAACTTCCATCAAAGAAAAGCCTATGGCCAGATGTCTTCACCAGTGATTCTACCAGATATTTTTAAGAGAAGTAATATACCGTTTCTTCACTAACTTTTCTATAATGTAAAGAGGAAGAAAGACTTCCTCATACTGTTGGGCCCGTATTGCTTGAATACCAAAACCAGACAAAGACATCACAAGAAAAGAAAACCACAGACCAGTATCACTTTAAATACCAACACAAAAATTCCAACAAAATACTAGCAAACCAACTCTAGCAACGTGTAAAAACTATGTACATTGTTACCAAATGAGATTTTTCTCAGGAATGCAAGGTGGGTTTAACACCCCAAATCAGTTAATGTAATACAATGTATTAATAGAATAAGTGACAGGAACCACATGATCATCTCTAATAGATGCCCTCCCAAAAAAGCATTTGACCAAAGCCAACATCTTTTCAGGATAAAAACAACCAACAAGTTAGGAATAGAAGGAAACTTCCTCAACCTGACCTACAAAAATACACAGCTAACATACTTAATGGTAAAAGACTGAACAGTTCCCCCCTGAAACAGGAACGAGGATGAGGATGTTCACTCTCACTACTTATATTCAGCATTGTACAAGAGGTTCTAGCCTTGGAAATTAGGCAATAAAAAGAAACCAAAGTTACCCAGATTGCAAAAGAAGAAGTAAAAGTATCTGAGTTTGTTGATGACATGATGTTGTGTATAGAAAATCCTGGGGCTGGCCCTCTGGTTAAGTTCATGCGCTCCGCTTTGGTGGCCCGGGGTTTCGCTGGTTTGGATCCTGGGCGCGGACATGGCACCGCTCATTGAGCCATGCTGAGGCAGCATCCCACATGCCACAACTAGAAGGACCCACAACTATAATATACAACTATGTACCAGGGGGGTTTGGGGAGAAAAAATCCTAAGGAATCTACAAAACACTATTAGAGTGAAATAAGTAAGTTCAATGAGGTTACAGAATACAGCACTTAAAAAAATTTAGTTGTATTTGTATACACTAGCAATGAACAATTTGAACATGAAATTAAGGAAACAGCTCCGTTTACAGTCTCATCAAAAAGAATAAAATACTTAGAAATAAATTTAACAAAAGTGTAAATCTCATCCACTGTAAATTACAAAACATTCTTGAAAGAAATTAAAGAAGATCTAAGTAAATGGGAAGATATCCCATGCTCATGGAAAGGAAGACAATATTACGAAGATGGCATTACTCCCCAAAATGACCTGCAGATTCACTGCATTCTGTATCAAGACCCCAGCTTCCTTTTTTTTCAGAAATTAACAAGCTGATCCTAAAATTCATATGAGAATATAGGAGACCCCACCCCCCGTCCAAATAGCCAAAACAGTCTTATAAAAGAACAAATTGGGAGGACTCACACTTCCCAATTTTAAAATTTACTAAAACTACAATGATAACATAGTGTGATAGTCACGTAAAGATAGATGCATAGATCAGTGGAATATAGTTGAGTGCCCAGAAGTAAAATTTATGGCCAATGACTTTTCACAAAGCAAGTTAGATCCCTTTCTTATACATACACAAAAATTTACTTGAAATGGATCATAGACCTAAAAGTAAGTCCTAAAACTATGAAACTTTTAGAAGAAAATACAGGAGTAAATCTTCATCACCTTGAGTTAGCCACTAGTTTTTCAGATACAATACCAAAAGCATAGTTGACAAAAGAAAAAAATGATAAATTGGAATTCATTGAAATTCAAAAGTTTTGTACAGTAGAATCAGTGAAGTCATAAGAAAGCTCAAAGATGAGAGAAATATTTGTAAATCATATATCTGATAATGGACTTGCAGCCAGAGTATATCAAGAATTCTTAGAACTTAACACTAAAAAGGTAAATATCCCAATTAAAAACTGGGCAAAACATATGAAAAGACATTTCTTGGAAGAAGATATTTGGCCAATAAGCACATAAAAAGATGCTCAGTATCATTTGTCATTAGGGAAATGTAAATATAAGTCATGAGATATTACTTCTCATGTACTAGGATGGGTATAATCAAAAAGATAACAAGTGTTCATAAGTGTGGAGAAATCAGAACCCTCATTGCTGTTGGAAATACAATAAAATGGTGCAGCTACTTTGGAAAATGGTTTGGCACTTCCTCAAAGTGGTTAACATAGTTAACATATAATCCCAAAATTCCTCTCATAAGTATATATCCAAGAGAAATGAAAATATATGTCCACACAAAAACTTAACACACAAATATTAAAAGTAGCTATTCATATCGTAGTAGCCAAAAAAGTAAAAACATCTCACGTTTATCAACCAATGAATGGGTAAAATATGGTATATCCATGCAATGAAATACTATTTGGCAGTAAAAGGGAAGTAAGTACTGATACATGCTGCAACTTAGATGAGCCTTGAAAACTTCTAGGTGACAGAAGTCAGTCGCTAAAAACCTGAATATTGTATGATTCCATTTATATGAAATGTTTAGAATAGGCAGGTCTGTAGAGACAAAAAGTAGTATGGTCGTCGCCTAGGTTTGGGGCAAGTGGGAGAATGTTAATAGATACAGGATTTCCTTTTGGGGTATGAATTAGATCATGGCAATGGACCCATACCTCTCTGAATATACTAAAATAATCATTGAATTTTATACTTTAAATGGGTGAATTGTAGGGGCTGGCCCCGTGGCCGAGTGGTTGAGTTCGCGCGCTCCGCTGCAGGCGGCCCAGTGTTTCGTTGGTTCGAATCCTGGGCGTGGACATGGCACTGCTCATCAGACCACGCTGAGGCAGCGTCCCACATGCCACAACTAGAAGAACCCACAACGAAGAATACACAACTATGTACCGGGGGGCTTTGGGGAGAAAAAGGAAAAAATAAAATCTTTAAAATAAATAAATAAATAAATAAATAAATGGGTGAATTGTATGGTATGTGTATTATATCTCAGTAAAATTCTTGGAAAACACAACAAATAGGTGTGACTGTAATTGATGTGAGCCAACTAAAAGTAATCTGTATATTACAGAGTCCGTGTTGATAAAATTGGTAATTATTTGATTCAAGAAAGAACGCGTGGCACCTGCCTTACTGAGTACGGCTAGATTAGTTGTTCTGTGTTGGTTCAGATTAGAAAGTAGCCTGAATGCTATATTAAACGTAGTTTAAGTGTAGATACTGTGTTCAAAGTCTGACTGAAGTGACTGAATGTAGGACTAAGGAGTTAAGTACAATGTTTGCCATGTGATGTCTGACTTTTAAAAATCACTAAACAATGAAATGACATTAAAGTATAATACAATTGAGGATTTTATTGGATTCTTTAATACTTGTTCCTAATACCTTTTAAATGTTAAATCTCTATCAAAATTAGATTATTTTATTTGTGATTCATTTCAAAAAATTATTCTTAATAATTTCTTTAGTCCATAAAAAAGAATGTCAGCAAATACAGCTATGATAAAGGTTGTCTTAATGATTTATAACACTTGAAATATTTTATTTAAAATTTTTTAAACAAATTTTGTGGCAAACTTATGTCTCATACAGAAATGTTAAGGGATCATTGTGAGTTCTTCATATTAGAAAACTATTTGCAAAATACATATTTTGGTTGTACTGCTGACAATTCGGTTGATGGGGAAATCATAGAAAGCTGGTTGCAAATATTCTGGGTGTATTTAAAAATCTTTGAGGAAGTCATTTATGGACCATAACATGCCTTCAATGTCTTGTTCTTTCTTTTCATTGTGCCAAGTTATGTGCCCATTTTTAAGTTTAGAGCACTTTTAAGTTTTCCATGATATAAGTAAATGCATGTGTTGATACATTCCCATGATTCAAAGTAAATTATATGCACTAGCACTTAACACTTAAAAGATGTACTTTGCTTTTCTTTATACTCTTATTTTCTGTTATCATAGATTCCTGTTTGTTTATTAGCTACAAGAGTGGAAGTAAATGCAAAGCATTGTTGACCTAGTCCAGTGCTCGTGCAGTCTGAGAGCAGATTCAGGGTCGGTGACATGACTGTAGTGCAGCATTTTCCTCATTCTAGTGCAGACTTTCTGATCAGGATCCACTTTGTATTGCAAACCTGGTCGAGGATATATATGATAGTGAGGTGTTTCCCTAAGATACTGAAACGTTTACCCTTAGAACATGCAATGCACTCTATTTTTCAGTTCTTTTCTAAATGCTAGTTTTAACCTGTTAATTTCACAGCCCACTAATGATTTGAAAGATAGTTTGTAAAATAGTACTCTAGGGACAGAATTACGCAGTCAAATATATTCTCCGAATTTTTCCTCCTAATTGTCCTTTAAAAGTGTTTATTTTGTATCTGGGGAAAATAGATCTCATACTAGGAGGGCAGACATGATTCTCAAATGAGACATGGGATTTAAGGTATCTTTTTGTCTTAGTTGTCTGAATTATTGCTGTAGTGTAATAAGAACCAATATATTTGAATCCTCAAGGAAATTTTCCCTTTAGTAGTTATAGTTTAGAGTTTACATGTAAGTTTTAAATAAAACTCATGATCAAAAAACATGGATAAACACCCAAAGTATATTTATATATTCACTTTGCTTTTATAGTTTTGTGAAGATAAATCTTATCCTGATGTAAAGTTTTGAAGTATTTTAATTGTATTGTAAACCTATTTGTCTTATCTGTTGTTAACATTTGTCTTTGATTTTGCATCTGTGCTTTTGATATTGAAAGGGGAAAGATTTTTGTGCAAATATTTCACCGCATATTTTTGCAGGGACACTTAGTCGGTCTGGATGAACCAGCTTCGGGAGCTGGGCAAGAAGCTCTGCTTAAACAAGAGCAAGCAAAAATCATTCGATTCGAGAGACAAGCAGAAGAGTTCCTCAATGCAGTCTTTTATAGAAAAGGTTGGTTCCAGTGAAGAATGACATTTAGCATCTGCTTGTCTTAAATTAATCTCCTTAATTTCAGTGTCATTTTTAAAAAGAGTTACTTTAAAAAATATTTTTCTTTATTGATAATACACTTTATAATTCTCTATATTTCTTTGGTCAAGTTAAATTTGGAGTAGGGTAAGGCAACTCCTCTCTCTCCTTTTCACTCAAGTGATGGTGCCATGTAAGTTTTAGTTAAACAGTTCTTAAAATTATTATGAAAGTCTAAAATTTGTAAGGTCTCAGTAGTTCCGTATTTTGCTAGACAAATTTTCTTACATAAGCAGTCACTGTTTTAATCACTTATAACCATAAAGCCAACTATGTGAAATTTTAGTAAGTCCTCACTGAAATTTCATTTGGGGAGAAAATGTAAAGTTATATCTTAAAATTAGATTTGCAAGCATTTTTTTCTTCTTGATATAGTCTTGTTTCCCTAAAACTTTTTAAATTATTCAGATTAGAGAAAGAAATTCATTATTATATATGAAAACTTTCCCCTGTACATTTGAGGTGGCATTTAATAGCTCCACTGCTTGCATTTCTCAGTTTGTCTTTCTCCTTGAAACTTTTGTAGGCTAGTTTTACATTTGTTTTCTGTGTCCACAAAGCATAATTGCCATCAGCAAAGACCTTCAGGAAGCTTCCCTTCATGATCTTTTCTAGTGAAGAGTCTTTACCTTCAAGAAATTCTTTCTAAATGGATTTGTATTCTTTAGTTACGCCTTTCCTCTAATTCCAAGATGGGGTTACTATGATAGATTCTTTAGAAGTTTTCTACGAACTTCTGATAATCCTGAAATTCTTATTTAATCTTAAGGAGACTTAGTGATTCCACTTTCTTTGATATTTCTTCATATGTTCTAGTTTATACCTCTCATTCCTCTAGAAATTCCCTCTGAAGTTTGAAGGGTGATTTTTGCCTGTACACTGGTTAAGTCTGATAAGTGCTGATTCTAGTGGGTTGGTTATAGTTGGAGACCAGCTGAGCATCTCTGTAATGAGATCAATATTTTCAAAAGGGAATATGAGGTGAAGTGTCATATAAAGTTAAGGAATGCACAAGATTATTGTTTTCAGTGGCACTTAAAGAAAATTATTTGATCAGATGCCTAGGCAAAATTAAATCTTTTAGTACATCCTCACTTCTCTTCTAATACCCTCCTGCATCCTCTGACCTAAAGCTCTCGACTGAGGCTCCCATGCTCACCTTACCATCCCCATAAAATACCCTGAATTCCAAAATTATGTTCAAAAATAGTAATTTTCTTAGTGTTATGATCATTTGATTGTTTTATTAAAGTAATTCACAAAGTATAAATGACTGATAGATCTGTTCTGTCAGTTTATTAACTAAATAAAATAACCTTACACTTCCTCTCTCTGCTGCTCCTCTCCTTTAGAATGTGTACTGAGTCATGGGTCTAATCTGCAGCAAACTTCGTTATGTGAAAAGAGGAATTCCTCTTCCTAATTTACTTGGAGGAAGCACTTTTCATCCACTCTTTGCCTAGAGGGAGTTAATAAGGTCATCATAAGCAGATTCGTAGAGAGAGTTGTAGCTTGCTTCTCTACTATTCCCATCCCTTTGTCATGTAGGAATAATTTATGGTAAAGTTCTTTTAAGTTTTCTTGTTTAGAAATTAAACTTTTGGGCACATAAACTTTAGGGGAGAAATTCTTGCCTTGGAATCAGGCTCAAGAGAGACCTTGAGAGAATCCTCTGAAATTTTATGTAGAGTTAAGTTCTGTTTTTGTCTATATACTGGGATATGATGCTCAGAAAAAGAACTGTTGCTTTGCAAGTGGAGGTCTTCCCCTTTGCTTTATGTGTTAATATTGTTATTTTTAGATATTTTATTAATCATCTTGGAAACATCTCAAAGATGGGCATTAGTACTCTTCAAATTAATACCAAAAATGTTCAATATCCAGAGATATGACAGGCAATTTAGCCTGAAGAGACTATTTTATATTTAATAAATAATTCGGCTATTTGAATTTAGTCCTTTGTTTCCAAATATTGAAAATTGTATGTTTTAAATAATTGAGTATGAAAAGGTTATACATAGGTAGGTTGAACCACAGATGCAATAAAAGTAGGCTTTTGTATTATGGACTCTAATTCCAGTTTAAGAACAATATGCCTTCCCCAACTATCATAATCATATTTCTTTTCAGCTTTCTTTGTCACTTGTGTTGAAAAATTTGACATTTTTCTAAAAGTTAGATTTGCATTTTTTGAACATACAGGTGGCTGTGATGTAGCATTTACATGTTTTTCTATAGTTTTCATTTGACACAATTGTGCATGTTTCCCTAGGCATAGCTAGGTTTATAGATGTTGTTTTAAGTAAGTGAAAGAATGAAATGTGTTCAAGAAACTTTCAAATGATGCAGAAATTCAAATGGCAGAGATGTCATTGATTCATAAACATGAATTGTGTTTCATGATTACATTAGTCATTCATTCAACAAAGGCAAAATATGCTGCAGGCGTTTAAAGCTCAAAGGTAGCAATTTATGGTCTTTCTCCTAAAATCTTTGACTCTTCACAAATCTTTTTAATTATATTTATCAATGTAGTTAAACACAAAGACATCTCATAACTGACTTCATTTTGCTTCCTATTTGGAAACTTTCCTCTATTAGATATTCTCCAACTTTTCAGGAGATAAAAAGATAGCTAATACATTAAAACTTGAAATTATATACAGTCTCATTTGGAGGATTGTATGCTATATAAGGAAAAAATAGATCTTAAGTGGAAAGGTAAACGAATGTTAATAAGAAAACTCAGTAGAGAGATTTTAAAAAACAATGTATAGCTAAAATGTTTATTAAAACATTTAAGGAACCATTGTTAGTGATTGTAGTAACTTCTGAACCTTACCTAATTGAATACCTTTATTCTTAAACCATCCAGCTTACTCACAGTCTCTCTTAATAGAGGAAACTTAGAGTTAGAAATACTTTAGTAGAACAGAAATATCAGTATTGGTAGAGCAAACTTCATTAAACTCCAGAGAATTAAATAAGTGTTCTGACTTTATAACCATCTTGTGGTATTGAATATTGTCCTTCAGAAAAAAATTGTGTGTTCTTAGGAGTCCTATGAAGTTTTGATGGTGTGTTTGGTTTTTTGTGGAGATTTTAGATTTTAATAGTAACGAGTCAGTTTTTCTCCAAGTTTATAAATCAACCTAAGTTCCTTATAGCTCCAAAATACTAGGGATAAAGTAATTTACCTTGTGTAGTTAATTTTTAAAAGACCAATGAAACTCAGGTGTTCTGAGAACAGTCTTCTAAAGCCTCAGAAGTGTGGTAGGATGGTGAAGATCACAGGTGGAACATTAAGATTAGGGGGAGAGTTTTAATCAAGGGTGTACCACTGACCATCTATACAAATTTGAAGAGGCCACTTACTCTTTAGATCACATTTCCCTCATTTGTTTAAAAAAAAAAAAAACTGTTTGATGTTGGTTGAGTTCACTGATCTACTTATTACTCAACTAATAAGAATGCATACTTTACACTAGGCAAGATTAGGTGCTGAGAATACAGAGATAGGCAAACATAATCTCTGTTCTCAAGAATCTTAGTGTCCCTGATAGTCTGGTGATGATAGAGAAATGATGATAATATATTTAATATAAAACATATTCCCTTTATTTTACCCCATTTGACCTTCAAGGTCCCTCCAGCGCTGAATGAGTTAATGAATTCCTATCGTCTTTATTTTAAAATTAACACTGATTAGAAATTGATAACTTAGATATTTATTTCATTACTTCCCTAGCTATTGTGTTTAATAGTTGACAGTGTATTTAAATAACTTATGGAAGATACATGGCCTCAGGCTTTTGAGATTTGGCATTTAAACTCCTAGCCTAAAATTAGGTTCTAAAATTATGGTCCCCGACCAGCAACATCTAGAAACTTGTTAGAAATGCCAGTTTTTGAGCTCACCCTAGAACTGCTGAATCAGTAACACTGGGACTAGGACTCAGCAATCTGTTTTTACAAGACCTCAAAGTGATTCTGATGAACATTAAAGTGTGAGAACTATTGCCGTAGCCTATCGTGGATCTTAATTTTAAAGATCTCCGTTTACAATCTTGGTGTGCCTTCAATCTTTAACAAAAGGTAAATTAAGCACTCATGAATTGAGTAATCCATTCTTCAACAATTTAGGAAGAGATAGCTGAGGAAAAATCTTGGGGAAACCAGATGTGACCTGTAGGTGATAAACAGGGGAGTAATTATTTCATGAAAGAAGGGTTTTGGGATTTCTGTATCAGGTAAGTGATTCTTGCCCATAAGATATACTATTTGTTATCCCTTTTGTTATCCCTTTATGTGCTTTCATGATCCTGGGGTGTGGATGGGGGGATGTTTAGAAATGATTTTATGAAAATTTTATTTTTATAAATCTGATATTCATAAGATGTGAGATTAAAAATATAACTGAGGGAATACTATTTTTAGGATATTGCATTTTAAGAAAAAAACGAAATTTTATGTTTGCTTGAAAGCTGTCTTTTTTAGTACATTGTCCCACTTTAAAAGTAAATAAATCTTTGTTTACAGACAGTCCCTGGGTCTCCGACCCCAATATTCCCCTAGTGGCCCGTGAGATCATGCAGCGAATGATCCAACAATTTGCTGCTGAATATACCTCAAAAAATAGCTCTACTCAGGACCCCAGCCAGCCCAATAGCACAAAGAACCAAAGCCTGCCGAAAGCATCTCCAGTCACCACCTCTCCCACGGCTGCAACTGCTCAGAACCCTGTGCTCAGCAAACTTCTCATGGCTGACCAAGACTCACCTCTGGACCTTACTGTCAGAAAGTCTCAGTCAGAACCTAGCGAACAAGGTATGGTTTGATGTCAAGATCTCCTCTGTCCAATCAGAATACTTTAATTTGGGGAGAAAAAAAATTATTGGCAAGTAGGATGCCAGATGTAATAATAGGATAAAAACTAATGTGATTCTTAATTATTCCTGACTATGCGGTGATAGAAAAGTACAGATAAAGTGACAGTCTTACCTTTCAGTAGTTCATAGTCATGACTGATGCACCACTCAGGAAAGTTAGATGGTTACAGTTGTTCCTGATCTTTAAGTTACTTGGTATTTATGTAAGCATTTTATACTTTCCAAAGCATTGTCATATCCATTGTTTTTAAGACCCCTATGAAAAATTGTTTTTCCCCTTATCCGTCAACGTTCTAGGATTAGTACCTATTTGAGAAATAAATATGTCATGTTAAGTAAAAGAAATTATACTCTGCAAATAAGACAAAAATACATATTATTTGCATTTTTAAAAGAGAAATTCCTAGTGTTAGAAGTAATGAGAAGACAGTAGACACGCTTCAGCTTGTTAAGTGTCTTCAGTGTTTTATAAATACACAAGCACATACATACATGCAGTATATTATGAATTAACCTTAGAGTATTCCCAAATGGTAATTGGTTGGTGAGGATCCTAATTTAGTGAAAAGGTTAAGAGGTTATCAATTTTACTTAGGAAATATTTCTTGAATCTTTGGAAAGTTTACTCTCAAGTACATAAAATATTCCTGTTGCTTTGCGATCTCGTTTTACCTTTAATTTCACAAAGATGAAATGAGCATTTCAACTCTGCCATTGTTTAAACCACTACAAATTGTAAATTGGTGATGTGTGTACTAATATTTTATTGTCATAGAAATCTTGAGTATGCAGAAAGGTTATGAGATGTGGATTTATTGGAAATGAGTACATGTTTATTTTGCAAAATAAATTTTAATTCTTATTAGAACCAAAAAGACTTTTTTTTGCCTATTGCAAGTAATTTATCGAAGATTTACACTTAATTGAGGGGCTTTAGTTGCTTCTTAAAGAATTTTTTTTGAATAGTTTTCCTTTGCTTTTTCCTGTAGTGAACAGCAATCAAAATCTCATAAGTCATGAGAGATTACCTAGCAGGAGACCTCCTAGTTGTCCTGTGTTCACATTGATCAGTCTCCCTTTGGTTACTGTATTTGCCAAGTTGTTCTCTTCTGTTTTATTGAGGATTGTTTTCTTTACCATAGATTGGTAGCTTTCATTAAAACTCTTTAAATATTGCGTTAAAAGCTTCAGATTTACAGTAGGAAAATGACAGCATGGAGGTTGTATTTAAAGTATTAGTAATGGAGATTAACATACAAAAATACCACTTAGTCTAATTTAACTTGTTACAGCTAGTGTTATGCTTAAGAGGTATCTTGTGTTGACAGCATGCACTTACCAAGAGAAATTTGAACTAGATGATAAGATTAAGATGAACAAACTTTTTAAAATTATATTTCCTAAATGGATTTTAGTGTGTTTTCAACTTAAATCACATTTTTAGTGGTAGACTTAAAATAGGTTGCCTATTTGATTAGACAGACTTAGAAGTCTTTAAATAATATTATCTTTGCTTGGAAATACTTTAAAGCAGTACATTTGCATGTTAGATATCTAATTGAGTTAGATGTCTAATAGGATGCTTGGTTCTGTAAGTTTACAATTATGTTTTTAGAAATATTCATGAGACAACACTTATTTTGTATCAATGTGGGCTTTTTTGGTTTATAAGCTCAGTTGCGTATTTATTTCTAACAGCCTGAAAATAGGGAGGTAAAATGTCCCCAGACAAGTCCTAAGTGGGTTCTATATTGGGGTGGTTTTTAACATAACTAGATAGCAAGACCTCTTTGCTGGCCAGTTGAAAATCACAGACGTTGAGTATTATCTTAGTTGATTTTGGACAAAATGGCAGCTTTAAAAGTTGTCCAGACTATGAATTTTCTCTGCTAGACACGTCTGTAAGGGGGGAAAAGTCTTTGTGGGGAAAGAAAGTTCTAATTTTATGTTCTAAGAACATGAATTTAGCTTCAGTAAGAAAATGGTTAAACCTCTAGGCTGTTGTCAGTATCAAGACTATTTCCTTCTTTCTTTCCTTAAAATTTGCCCACCAATTTATAATAGCTTATTAATCAAAAAACCTTGTTTATAAAGATCAGCAAGTGAATTCTGAATCTCTGCAGGTTTTTCCAAACGATTGAATCCACATATACAATTTTTTTCAGATGTGTCCAAAAAAGTAATGAGGACACATGCAAATTATAAATAGTTAACAATTGATTCATCTTACAGATTATCTTGTATTGTCTGTGTGTGTGTGTGTGTATATATATGTAAATTGACTTTTAGGCTTGTACTTTAAAGTGACTTTTGTATTATTTAAAATTTTCTCAGGCCGTTCCCATGGCTGAGTACTTTAAGCTCTGCTTTGGTGGCCCATGGTTTTGCTTGTTCGGATCCTGGGCACAGACCTAGCACCGCTCATCAAGCCGTGCTGAGGTGATGTCCCACATAGCAGAACTAGAAAGACCTACAACTATGTACTGGGGGGCTTTGGGGAGAATATGGAAAAAAAATAAATAAAAGAAATGTAAGTAAATAAAATTTGCTAAATCAAACTTTTATATACTTTTCGTCTTTTAGATAGACTTAGCTCTTGAGGAGTTTGGTTTTACAATTTGTATGAAATTGTGGCATTGAAAACTCATATGCTTTAGTCAAGGAAATTTAGAAAATGGAGTCTAATAGTTCTATTGCAGAACCTCATACTGTGTATACTGCTATTTCTTATATCTCACTATATTTTAACATCTTTAGTGATACGCTTTACCTTTCTTTTGCCCTATTAATAAAATACTTAACTCTTAGAGATATTAGATATAACAAGCTTTGCTAAATTTATGTTGCTTCTGGAGGAACAATATCCTAATTTTATTAATGAATGGATTTCATAACTCAAATATATGGCTAGTATGTCTGCTTAGTTGACTCTACCTACTGCTTTGTCATTTTTAGCCTATCCAGTTCACATTTGCTCCTAGTTTTTAATATCCTCAGGTGTTTCTTTGTGTCTCTACAGACGGTGTACTTGATCTGTCCACTAAGAAAAGTCCATGTGCTGGCAGCACTTCCCTGAGCCATTCTCCAGGCTGCTCCAGTACTCAAGGGAACGGGTAAGGGAAAATATTTGTAGCCTTCCACAGTTGTAGAGGGGACAGTTTATCAAAGATTAATGCCAATCTCCCTTGTATGTTTTAAAAATTAATCCTTCAGAGTAACACCCTTATAAGTGCGACTTTAGTAAAATGAGTTTTAGTCTGTCAGTCAAACAATCTGTAAAGTCTAGAATTGGCTAGTATAGATCAATTTTGCCGGTTTAATACAAATAGTAAATAATCAGGAATATGGCAAGAATGTCTTTGGACTTTGTTGTTGAGTGTTTAGGAGTGTGAAACCCAACCTAAATAATTCCAGAGTTCAGATATCAAGGCAGTATTAGTGTGCTGAAGTTTTTGAATGAAAATTGGGCTCCAGTATTTAACTTGGTATCTCTAATGGAGTGTATGGGTGAGTGGGGGCTGTTCGTTTTTTTCTTGTTTGTTTTGTTTTGTTTGTTGATTTGAACTGCAATTTTAACTGTGTGGCAGTTCAGAAAATGTAATTGTATGTAATTTTTGTTTTTAAGTAGGTAAGACTGGTTGTAGATGTTGATGGATAACCATCTTATGCTGCCAAGACATTATTACATGCTCAGTTTTGATAATTCTTAGCAGACTAAAGTGAATTTTCTGACCACCTAATTTTATAGTGTAAGAATTGTCTAATTCTCCCTCTGTGTGCACATAGTAACCATTTAGAAAAGTCAGGTATCAGTGAGGATATTTAACTGCCAAATTGGAAAGGCATTTCCACAAAACTGTTGTGACCATAAATCAACTTCATCTAGGTATGAAAAATAATTTTGGTAAGTTAGTTAATATTTAGGTTTATTTAACTTTTAGAATATCAACATGGGGAAGTTGTTTAGATATTAAAGGAATAAGTAGAAACTAAATGGACTAATCTTTTTCAACTTACTCTTAATTACCTTCAAATTGAAGGATTACTTCACTGACTTCTAAAATGCTCCCTTTATTTTCTCTAAAATTCTGTCATTTTCCTTTTTCTTACCTCCTGTATTCACTCTAAAAATAACCTTTAATCCATTTTGCGTAGTTTACTAATCTTTGTTTCCTTAAGGCCTTCTTTTCACTATAGTTTATGCTAGATGTAAGTCATCATGGTCCCAAATCATTGGGTTCCATTTATATATCAAAAAACTTGAGTTGAATAATTAAGGACACGTGTAGGAGAAGCTTAAGTGTGGTTTGCATAAATAAATCCCTTGCTTAAGATTCACTTTAAACTTGACCACCAGGTGCATGTATTATATGGTTGAAGTTGCTGTGTTTATCCTTATGAGTGGAAAGAGTTTTCTATGTGGTATTGTTTTCTGGAAGACAAAAGCACCGACAGTACTGCCCATCTTTTAGTTGAATATTCATTGTTATCCTTTTTATGTTATTTATTGATAACAGCACAGAGTCTCCATTTTGGAGAACATAGCTGGTTTATCATCGCTTCTGCAGAGTTCCACTTTTGTGCCTAGTTAGTGTAATTATTCCCCTTGGGCATGCTTTACCAGTTGCCAGTTTTATCATTGATAATCTTTCTCTATTGTGAAAATGAAAACCGTATTAATTAACTTTGTAAAATAGTTGACTTTTTAAACATTGAAAGCTATCCACTTAAAATTTCAAAATTGATGTTTGGTATTTGAAGACGTTTTTTAACTAAAGGAAACTGCTACAAAATTGTGTGTATACCTTTGACAATAATTACTTTGACTAGAACATAAGAAATAAAGTTTTGGGGAAAATAAGGGCAGTTTCTTTAAAGTTTGGACTATTTCAAATGGAGAATCAGTGGTATTCATATATCTGCAAGTAATAGTGTTTTAAAAGGAAGAAGTGTGGTAAGTTATAATGCGATGGGTATTTTGGTTTGTTTTGGTTTGGGGTTTTTTCCTCCTTGGGGCCAGTAGCCATATTTTTTTTCCCCAAGCCAAATAAGAAATGTTATTTGGAATTGTTTAATTTTTGATAATGAACATCAAATTGTTTGTGGGATAAGTGATAATCATCTATGGGTTCCACCAATGTAAATGTTTCCAGTTTTATAGCTGGTTGTCATGAATGTTGAATATGTTGCATTAAAATAAATAATTTGGCTTACTCTTTTATTACTGTACTTGTTTAGTGGTAACGTCACATTGGTAACACAATTCTGTGTAGATCTATGGAGACTTGATGATTACTTTGTAATTAATAATTAAGGTGCTATTTTCAGACAGTTGCGCGAAACTTTTTCTCCGAAAATTTGTGAACCCAGCCAGAGACCAGCTGACAGGTTTAATTTTTCTTTGCCCAAAAAGCTCCTGGTTTTTTTTCTTTTTTCTTTTCTTTTTTTGTGAACAAGTTTTAAAACTAACTGCTGAGACTATTTTTTTTTAATTTTAGAGAAAAATAAATAAATAACACAAAGTGATGTTACCCAAGCAAGGCCTTCTAATAAAGGAGTGGTCCCCTCACCCACCCCTCCCTACCTGTGCAAGTCCTGCTCACATCAGTTTCCTTCCATCCAATTAGGCGACCTGGGAGACCCAGCCAGTACCGCCCGGACGGACTTCGGAGTGGTGATGGGGTACCTCCAAGAAGCTTACAGGATGGAACCAGGGAAGGTTTTGGACACTCCACATCACTCAAAGTTCCATTGGCTCGATCCCTGCAGATTAGTGAAGAACTACTGAGCAGAAACCAATTGTCCACAGCTGCCAGCCTTGGACCATCTGGATTACAGAATCATGGACAACACTTAATATTATCCAGGGAAGCCTCTTGGGCAAAACCACATTATGAGTTCAACCTCAGCCGTATGAAGTTCAGGGGAAATGGTGCACTCAGCAACATCAGTGACCTTCCTTTTCTTGCAGAAAACTCTCCCTTTCCAAAAATGGCACTTCAAGCAAAACAAGATGGAAAAAAGGATGCGAGCCATTCATCTCCTGTAGATTTAAAGATACCACAAGTTCGAGGAATGGATCTTTCTTGGGAGTCTCGCACTGGTGATCAGTACAGCTATAGCTCTTTGGTAATGGGTTCACAAACGGAGAGCGCGCTTAGTAAAAAATTAAGGGCTATTCTTCCAAAACAAAATAGAAAAAGCATGTTAGATGCTGGACCCGATTCTTGGGGCTCAGATGCTGAGCAGTCTACCTCTGGACAGCCATATCCCACATCGGATCAAGAAGGAGACCCTGGCTCCAAGCAGCCTCGGAAGAAAAGAGGGCGTTACAGACAGTACAACAGTGAGATACTGGAGGAAGCAATCTCAGTGGTTATGAGTGGAAAAATGAGTGTTTCCAAAGCTCAGAGTATTTATGGGATTCCCCACAGTACACTGGAGTACAAAGTAAAGGAGAGGCTGGGCACTTTGAAAAACCCTCCAAAGAAAAAGATGAAATTAATGAGGTCGGAGGGGCCAGATGTTTCTGTAAAGATTGAATTAGATCCCCAGGGAGAGGCAGCACAAAGTGCAAATGAATCAAAAAATGAGTAGGAATACTGTAGAGTGCCAATTACTGTACAAACTGGGTGAGCACTACTGCATTGTTCAGCTATCATTGCTTGTACCTAACTTCATTACTGTGACACTTGTTTCTTTGCAGTTTTTGCATTGACTTGTGTGCACAGAGGTGAAAGGTGCATTCTGAATGTTGCATATTTTAAAATTTTCATGTGCAGTATGGCTCGGGATATTGTTTGGCCTTTTGCATGTTTCTCTACAAAAGAGAATTGAGTTACCTCACAGAAAACAGATACATGGAAGTGGACTCCTTGCCTGTAGAGCCTGCATGCTTTTCTTTGTTTTTTTAAGTTATATTTGCCTTTATTTAAAAAAAAAAAAAGGAAAAAAGCCCCCTTTTAGAAACCACCTCTGTCATACTGGGAGCTTTACCATTGCAAATTGGAAAGCCATCTTATAAAATTATTCATGTTTTTTTCTTCTGCAGTTCAACTAAATGAAGGATTAAACAACAACAAAAAAAAACTTTAAGAACAATGAACCTTTGAATTTGAGAAATTTGGTTTTTCAGTGATAAATAATTATTTGGGTCAATTTACATTTTATGATTTTCTTCTCACTATTAAATTTACTTAACAAATGAGCAATCTATTTAGTGCTCACCCAGAGGGGAAGGAGGTGGAAAATGTGCACACACTACCTTCAGAAATGCTTCGGTTAATTACTTTGTAACACTACCTTTGCTGTAATTTCATTTGGGATTTTCTAAGGGTAGAATTTGGTCTCACCAACAAGTGAGGATATATAGCCTTATCTCATGGAGGACGAGCTCCGTTCTTACTCAGGAGCAGTCAGGGTACATTACATAAAACAATAGAGGATGCCTCATTTTAGCAAACTAAGTTTCTTTGTATTTTGAAATCTTTTTACAGATTTGATCATGTGCTAACTAATGACTGAATGCAACAAGTTTAAAATATTCAAGATCTCTTTATTGGGGAATAGGAGAAATAGGGAAAGAAATGTGTATAAGAAATTATAATATTACAAAAGTGGTATCTAGATTTTACAGCCTCAGTAGTCTGCCCAAATATCCACATGAATGAAGGATCCATGTTTGTGGTGAGAGAAAAAAACAACCTCAAGGTAACCTAATATGATTTAGGTTGCATTTCAGTTCTAAGAATAATTCAATCATAAATCAAGCTCATTAGTTTCTTTTTTAACCAATCCAGATACTAGTATAATGAGGGAGGGGTTGGTTTTTAGTTTTTATTTAATTTGTAGGTTTGAATTTTTTTTGGCATCCTACGTAATATCCCCTCCTTCACTTTTTCTGATATTTAGCTGATCTTTATGGTTGTTTAGCACACAGTTCATGACCTTTCAGATCATATTTGTGTAAGCACTCCTTAAAGAACATCTAAGCTTTTTTTTGAGGTGGGCTTTTAAAATTACAGTAATTAAGTTTGGAATCTTTATTTTTTACAATTTTTTGCAAGAATAACTGATAAATAAAGCCCATGAAATTTAATTTTGCAGTGTGACCAAATTAAAGTTACTGTTCGTGCAAAACAAAATCCACGTTACATACACTCGATGTATTCAAATCTGCTGAGAAAGGTAGTCAGGCCCTTTTAAATGCTTAACCAAAAACACCCCCAAAAAATCATTGGAGTTTTTGTACAAAATAAAATCAAACTTGGAGTGTTATAAATTGAGGCTGATGATTTCAGATGGATACTAACAGTTTGAAGAGAAGTAGGTCCAGATGTTTCCAAGGCATAAATTCTCGCCTGGAAACTTTGGAGCAGTTAATTAGGCTAAATGTAATTTTCCCTCAGCATCCTATGTTTTCAAAGGTTAGGCACACCATTGCTGTTATGAAAATACATGCACTGCTCATTCTTGACCTAGCCTGAGCTTGAGTTCCTCTTTTGGTTTGGTTATTTTGTTTAATCAGTGGATGACTGAGCCTGTCTCCTCTTAGCTTTGTAGTCTTCTCAACAGAAAAGGCAGTTTGGATTCAGAGCAGTATATGACTGCAATATTTTCTAGCCTAGCTGGAAGTTGCAATAAAAATACTTTATGAAATGTATGGTTTTCATCTGCAGTTGAAGGAAGTTGTAGAAAGTTTGCTGAAAGCAAAAGGCTAAGCTTATGAAGGAATGCGTCCTTTGTTCCACATTCAATAATTTGTCACACACAATTAATTGCAGTCATGGTACCTTTTTTCATGATATTTGGGGTATTAAGTAGCCCAAGATTATTGCGAAAAGGTCCTTGGAGCAATTAATTTGTGCTTGTTTTTATCCCCTCTCAAAAAGGCATCATTTAAAGGCCCATTTAAAAATCTGGCCCTAAAAGTTCAACTTGTAGAGTTTTACTATTCAGAGAGGTTTAATCCTTTGTGGTAGTCTATAAAGTGATGATGAGTTGAGTTATGTAAATTTTGTCATTGTAGTGTACATGGAGTGATCATTTTACTAACATAAATATTTTCTATGTGTGTTTCAGTGGATGACAATCGAGCAGCAGAAGAATGGTGTGCCTACCCTTTAATGCTGCAGTTTAAATAAGAGAACTTGTATTGTGTCATTTCAGATTGTAGGCTGAGAGTTGTAAATAGTGAAAATTTGAGTACTTCTATTATTTGTTTTGGTTAGAAAGTGAATTTAAAAAACAAACCAAACTCTAAACTTTTCTCAGATTAAAAGTCCTGAGACCTGAAGATTGTAATATTCATATCTGTGAAGCTTTTAAACATTACACTTGAGATCAGTCATGACTTGATATTCAGGTAAATTTTCTTTTCCAAGAAGCTTTTGAATAAGCATATTTCCTCCAAAGGTCGGTCGGTCTCTCTCTTTTTACTTTTTTGAGTGTAGATTATTTTAAAGCACTAATTGCATTACATTGGTAACTGCAATATAAAATAGCCATTATTGTTTTGTGAAGCATGGTTGAAATTAGATAGTGGTCCCTTTTAAATTTCATGAGCCTCTCAAAAAAAAACTTTAAAAAAAATACAGAAAGCTGCTGAATATTTCAAAAGATATATATTTTACCTTATTGTAGGTTTTGTAAAGTTAGTTTGTAATATTCAGGTGCACTTTTAATGTTAAATTTTGTGTTCAGAGTTCCATTATACCATGTATTTCTCGGAGGTGGCTCATCACATGGCTGGCTGTCAGTCTTGGTGCCGCAGTGATCCCTTAATATTTGATTTCTCTCTTGATTTGCCACTATTCTGTATTGGCACTTTCAGTGTAGATATTCTAGTTGGGGGACGTCCTCATAAATGTGTAATAGAGATTGGTCTATTCGCATGCTTAATTTCTGCTACTCAGAGTTTTGCATGGCCCAAACAACAGTTGACCATTTTTGTGGTATGGGAAGGTATAGTTCACAACTGTTTTTGTCACAAAAGCCTTTCTCCTTGCATTTTCCAGTAGGCGGATGATGACATTACTCAAACAATATGATATTAGTCAAACTAATGTTAGGAGATAATGTATTTAAAGTCAGTTCTTGCATTTTTTATGAGAAAACATTGATAGAATAGATAAGCTGTGGCACTATAAAAATCAAGAACACTGAATAATTCTGTGGAGGATAGTTGGTATTTTTATCATTAGCTTTCTCATTTCTGAGACAGGAGAATCATCAAGCTTGACAGCAATGTATTGTATTATATTACTTTGTTCATTAGGCTTGCAGGTGACTCTGAACTGTGTTTGTGATGAGCTATATGCTTTTTCTCTTCCCCCAATACCATGAAGGACAAGGTCTCTCTTTCAGGAAAAATAATTTATATTTGTGTATAATACTTTTTAATATTAAGTTTGTTGTTATTCTGAAGTTTAGATGTTGCTTGATAAACCTTTGCTGCAGCAGATCATGAATATGAGTAAGGCTTTGTGTGATAATAGGGGTCCTTATGTGAAGTTAATTACTGTTCAGTTCTGGTGAGCAAGCTCGACAAGTGTGAAGTGTGTATTAGCTTTATTTGGTACACTTTTACTTTACAATATTGAAGTGCTTTTAGAACTCTGGTTATCGTATATAAACCATTACCTCAACCAATTGGCATTTCCATTCCCCAACATTTTACCTGAGCTATAATATGAGCTATATGGGATCAGATAGTAAAACAAATAAGGCACAATGAGAAGTTTAGTTCCCAATTTTCTGGAGAGAACTCTAAATTAGGCTAAAAATGACTACCTGCAAGGCCCATATCATAACTACCTTCTCTCATTAGGCAGTACACAGCAACCTTTGAGCTGCTAGTGAGCAATGTGTTCTCCCTCTGCCCCAAGTAAGCACATGTTGTGAGGCCTGGTTCTAAGCCTTTGTGATTCTCTTACATTTCATTGACCCGTAATAGTGAAGCTTGGATTCAGTTAGTTATTTTTATAAAACAAATTAATGAGTCAGGCCAATGTCAGAACCTGAAATTATTTTGAGTAGTTACAGCAGATATATGACAGTTCAGTATCATTTTAAGAGCTCTTATCCCTGTAGATGTAATTTTAAAACCACACATTTTTGCTTTTGTAATTATTATTTCTTTAACTAAATGCCAGAGGTTGTTTTCACGTGAACCACCCTTATCTATATATTCAGGTTGCTGTCATTGGTGATAGAATATGGCAATAGACTGAATTGCTCCACTTAATCTTCTATAGGAGACATTGAAGTTATAGGTTAAATTTTGACCTTCATGAAGAGATCAAAGATTGTTTTCCTTGTTACCTTTCCATTAGGTCTTCATTAATACTGTGGTCAAGCCAGTGTTTTTAAAAACTTAATGGCTTTAGCCAAACAGCCCATTTAGGAGACTATTAAGCTATATAGGAATTTTCTTTAAAAATCTGATTGCTTTCAAGCTCTACTGAGAAGGAAAAAAGTATAATTGTGGTACAAGGAATGCAGACCTCCAAAGTCATCTTCGTTTTTCTGGATTCATTCTGTCCTTGAGCAGGATTTGTGAACTTGGTGACTGAAGGGAAAATAGAGGAAATTCTTTGTATATCCTCTGCCTCTTATTCCCAAATAACCTTGCAGTTACCTTTTAAAGAAGCAGATGTTAGCCCTGTAGCTGTGTGCCCTAAGTGTTATGAAGGAGATTGGGAGGGGGGTGGGAAGTACGATGGGAAAGTATGTAGACTTGAGAAAAGGCTAAAGATTCTGTCCTACAATCCTAAAAATGAGTCGCAGGATAGATAGTGTGGTTAAAGTTGGGCCATCTTCATTTGATAGTCAGGAAAATCTTTTAGATTGTTTGAAAATGAGAATCAAGGCTAGTTAATGTTGATTTGTCAAACAATAAAACATGAGTTAACTCTGCAACTATTTGGGGAGTAATTTTAAGGTTTCCAGTTCATTTAGAGCTGTATCAATAAAAGCCGAAAAACAAGCACTTTTAGTTAATCATAGATTTATTGGATGTAGCAAATGTTATAATATTTAATCTTTATTGTTTGAATATGAAAATGAACTCTTTACCCCATCTTGAACTGTCATTGAACAGGCTCAAGATGATCTTTTCAACACTGGAAATGACCCTACACACATACCAAAAAAATCTCAAGCAGTAAGGCATATTTGAAGATCCATACCTCTTAGACTTTTAGATTTGTCTTGGGAAAGAATTTATGAACCTATAACCAGTATTAGTGCAGTCTTGGGTTCCTTGTTCTGCATAATTGCACCCTTTCTCAGGTATGTCCTGAAAACATAAATTTTAAAATAATCTCTTTAGAGATTAGATTCTCAGTGGATAGTGTGTAAGGGGACTGGGGCGGGGGGTTGGACACAGGACACTGACACAGTAGAGCAGGGATTTTTAACATTCAATAGCCAAATAGAATTTCAACCTAGAATATTTTTACCCCCTCAGAATGAGTGAAACAACATCTGTTATTTGGTAAATACCTGGTGCTACACTCCTAAAAGTCTTTTCTTTCATCCAGGTGACTTTTTTTTTTTTCCTGCTTGGTGGAAGGGTATATAGTAAACTTTACTGTCACTAGGAAAGCACTTGTCTGAAATGTTTAAAGTACTAGAAAAGGGATAATTCAGCACTTTTTCTGTTACAACACTAAAAGTCTTAATTTATCTTCAGAGTCTTAGGTACTGTAAGTTTTAGGGTGATTATTTAAAAATATAAAGCATAACTACATAATATGGGGTCAGATCACATTAATATAAATAATTCTTGTCTTATTAAAAAAGACAATAACATTTTGTACCTTTCAAGCAATTCCAAGTGATTGCCTCATTTTTCCCGTTTCATTAAGCATTTCAGGCTTAAGAATTTGGAATTTGAGAGGAGGTGAGGGGAAAATTCCCCAAAATGAAAAGTTGTGTCAGACCATTTTAGAAAAATAAATCACTAGGAAAATGGGTAGGGATTCTCTCTCCCTTTAAGTCTTCAGGGAATGAGCAGTATTTAGAATCTTTGGCTGAAATTCAAGCCTTTTTACTGTGTAAATTTTTAATATTAATTCACTGACATGCTTTTTACATCAGAGGACTGAAAATGGATCTTAATGTTTTTAAGTTGTGGAAGGGTATATTTCTAAAATGAGGGGGGGATAATTAACTAGGTTAGTATACCAGCATTAGTAAGTTTAAGGAATTTTAGTATGTAATAGCAAAGTGTTTGATTAAAAGTCTAATCCTATATTGCTAGTCGAAATTAGTTACATTCTGATCTAGGAAAGATATAGTCAATGGATATTGGTATGCTGTGCTGTCAGAAAACCAGACTAAGATAGAAACCTTTATCTGACTCCCACATGTTGCTTGTTCTGATGGGATGTATACTTTACAGCAGCTTGTTGCTGCTTTGGGAAGAAATGTATAAACTATACATTTGGAGTGTTTGCATATAATTCTTTATAACCTCTACTTTAAACTGTCAGACATTGGTATTTTATCAGTCCACACTGCTAAATAAAACTAATGTTCTTAGGAATCCAATTTGTACACACTGTTTAAAAACCCTCAGGGACAGTTTACACACTATTCTCATTCAATTCAGGTACTTTGATGCTATTCTTAAACCTAACAGTGACTTGTATTTTTCTGTTTTGCTTTTATTTCAACGTGCTGGTAGCACATCCTTGATGAATGTCAACTTAAAAACTCAGTTCAGGTATCCAGGTATAACTCAGCCAAACAGATTTTAAAGCTGCATATAACTCTCCAGCACACGGTGCCTCACACTCTTATAGTGGCATTCTATATATTCAGTTATTACTACTGAGCAGATAATATGGGGGTTCCTGTTAACAGTGTATTAAAAAAAAATGCGTAAATGTTTAGCCAGCACATGCAAAACACACATGCACGCACGCGCAGACACACACACACACACACAGAGTTAAACTATATATTTTTAAATGCCACTAATAGCCAGCACAATTAAATGACATTCCTTGCTGCTTCTGTAAACCTAACAGATGCAGTTCCTCCTCAATGTGGCTCTTGCTTCTTCACCATACTACTACTAAATTCAAGCACTGGTCCTTGGGTGTCTGACCTCTACATTCTAGTTTATGCAATGTCTTTAGAGAATTCTGTGCACTGGCCACTGTGATGGAACCATTGGGCCAGGAGTGCTCTGAGTTTATTAGTAGTGATTCTGCCAAAGTTGGTGTTGTAACATGAGTATGTAAATATCAAAAACTTAGCAGAGGTGTAGGTCTGCATATCAGCAGATGATTTTGTCAGTATATTTTGTAGCCTTGAAGTCCTCAGTGACAGGTGTCTTAAGATGTGAAGTTCTAATTCCAGTGTTTTAGCCCTTCGCATCTTTAATGTTAAGACTTGTCTACTAGAGGTCTTTATTCTTTAAAACTCCTTTTGTTTTCCTCAGTGTTGTCTGTGGTTAACAAAATAGATTATTCCTCTGCTTTAATATTTGATATCTTACATCTAAAAAGAATTCTCCGTATATAAAACCCATAGCCTTTGAAGATATGGAAAATGGCATCTTTCAGATTTCTAGAAATTCAAGTATCATGCAACAAAACAGGAACCCCCTTTACTCTTATGGACCTCATTTCAATATACTGTTTACAGTTTAACGGAATTGTATAATTTAATATTTCTCTTGTACTGTAGTTTATATTTATTTACAGATTTTTTGTACTGTGTGATTTGAACTTTTTGTTCCTTGCTATGATCAATGTTTATGTAGTAGAGCACTTATGATCACAAATTAAGTTTTTTGGTTTGATTGCACTACATTAAATTTTTTAATACAGTTCTGATTTTTGACTGGACTAAAATAAGCTGTGTCTTAATGTATGTGATGAGTACTTAAAACTTTAATCCATGTGGTCCCCTTTTTTTTGCATTGTATGTCAAAAGCGCTAGTTCTTTCGTGCATGTGTAAGATTTAATGGTTCCATTGTATTATTTGACCATGACATTTTGAAGAAACATTCCCAGCTGTAATGTTGTGTATGGTAGTTCTCACTGGATGCTAGACTTTTCAAAACCACTATTCTTCTAATAAATTTTGTTGTGAAAGACTGTTTTAAAAGCTTGGTTTCTACTTCCTAAGATTTTGATTCTTTTAAAAATCCACAAAAGGGATAAGGTTTTGAAGTGTACCGTAAATGCACGTGGTAATCAAAGTTGGTAATTTTTTATGATGAATTCTTATCCAGATGAAGTCTCTTGGATAATGTAGAAGTTGCTCCTTCCCAGTTGTGCTTCAGTATTTGGATGCAGTACTGCCCTGTAGCTCTGTGCCTTTACTTATTTGATACTCCTCTACCTCAGTTTTCTTCATTGGATTATTCACCTAAAAAAAATATTTTCTGCTAAATAAGATACAATGATATTTTCATAATACCTGCTTGCTAGACTTAGTTTTTGTTAATTTTCTTAGTGTAAAACTTTATGCTGAGATTGCTTGCTAAAAAGAATAATGATTTAGTAATTTTTGTGTGCTCTTTTCTTGAGGCATAAGTATGAAAGCAACATTGTCAATCACTTAATTATAGTAGTTCTGGTTCTTGGGAGGGTGCTGGTGTTTTCTTTTACCAGGACAAATGAAAGAACAGCATATATGTTGCTCAACATTTATATTGTAGTTTTTAGAAACTAAGTCTCGAAAGAAGTTTTGTATTATAAAGTGATTCCTGTTGTAAGGTGGTTAGGGAACAGCTGGATTATAGTGATAAAGTTTAGAAATGAGAGCAAAATATTTTAGAAAGCTGGTTTTTCAAGCTCATGATACACATGTAATTAATGCAGGGTGGTTGAAGTGATTTCTGATCACTTCTAATGGCATTTGATCTTCAAAAGTGATGTGTTGGTAGTTGGTCTAGATTATCTTTTAGTTAATATTTTTTGTCTTATTTGCTTGGATGTCTAGCTATTTCTCCTTTTGGTTCAACGTTGATAGTATTGGAAATTTTTGTTGCTGCTACAGGGTTATTCACTGGTTCAGTTGTTCTCCTTAATCAGTTATGCTGATTAAGTTTATAGAACATTTTTCTGGAAACCTAATTATTCTTTCTTTGTAAATTTCAAAGCTGTAGCTCCTTGTTTCTTGTCATTATCCATTCTAAACTGGTGGCCAGATCAGTGTAGTCTGATTATAATTTGGCAACTCATAAATGAATTTATTTTAGTGATCTAGTTGATACTTTCTCTTCAATTCTTGTGACCTTGTTTTAAAAAAGGATTTATTTCTTCTAATCCAGAATATTCTTCTCTGATTCTGCTGATACTTGGAATTAATTCAGGGATCCTTATGTCTTAAGAAGGTGTAAGAATCAGGGAAATGGAGTGGAAAAAATGGAAAATAGTATAACTTCCTGCCATTTCCTGAATTGTGGAGTTATTTTTTCGCCAAGGACTGTGACTTTCTCTCCCTGGACACTTGTATTCAAATGTAAAGACATATACCCAAGTCATATGGTCTTAGATTTTGTAGCTGAAATGAGTGAAAAATCCTTTTTTTAATAGGAAGTATTTATTAAATACCATAGTAGATAACTATTCTTGTATTCAGAATGTCCACTTTATCATTATTTGCTTCTCCAAATGGTAAGCATTTTAACACAGAACTTTATTCCTCGTACTCAGCTTATATGTTGTTAGGTTTTTGGTGTTTTGGGGGAAATGGTAGTGTGGAATATCAAACTGCATTTACAGCTGGAGTAGACAGGCTCGTATTCAGAGGTTAGTGGAAAAGAAATGTTCTCAAAACAAAATGTTATTTAAAAAGGTTGATGGGTATATAATTAATGGTTTAAGCCATGATTTGGTTAGAGTTTAACTTGAGAGTAAGCAAAAATATATCAAAACATTTAAGTATTAAATCTTCTTGAGTCTGGAGCTTTTTATAGACATAAGAATACTATTGTTTGTTGACTAGTAGTTTTAAAGTGTTGATTGTGCTCTTTTTGCCAAGTTTATTTATCAGCAATATGGAGTGATAAGGGGTTATTTGGTACTGTAAATTTCTTTCAACTTGGTATACTAGAAAGATCATTTGTTTTTTCATCTGTAAAGTGAGAGTGTTGGGCTGAATGCTTTTTAGGCCTCATTTCAACTCTGAGTCTATTAAAAATGCAATTTTATATTAAATGTCAAGTAAATAGCATTAATTATATCTGCTTAAACATTGGGAAATAAAGTAGCATCCCTTTATTGGATAATAAGGTCTTAAAACCTTAAGTCTCGACTTTATATTGCAGCATTTCCTAAAGGAAAAAAAAATACATCTGAATGTCATTTTAGATGACTTTTATTTAAAACAAATCCATTTTCAGTTTTTATTATGAACTATATGAATCTGATGATACTTTTGCAAAAATTAGCTTGAGCAGTTACTTTTTTTTTTTTTTTAAGATTGACCCTGATCTAACATCTGATGCCAGTCTTTTCTTCTTCTTCTTCTTCTCCTCCCCAAAGACCCCCGGTACATAATTGTATATTCGAGTTGTAGGTTCTTCTTGTTCTGCTCTGTGGGATACCACCTCAGCATAGCTTGATGAGTAGTGCTAGGTCTGTGCCCAGGATCTAAACTGGTGAAACCCTGGGCCACTGATGTGGAGCACGCGAATTTAACCACTTGGCCACGGGGCCAGCCCGAGTTACTTTTTATTCTGATTAATTTTAAGGTATATTATTCATGATTTCTATTTCTGTTGTGTGCAGACTAGTTCTACCTTGAATGTCAGAGCACAGAGAGTTCTGGGGATCATTGGATATAATCTGTGTCAGTCAGAAACAGTCTTTTAAGAATGCAGGTGCCTGGGACCTACAGTAGATCCACTGAATCAGTTTACAGTCAAGCGTCGCTTAATGATAGTGATACCTTCTGAGAAATGTGTCCTTAGGTGATTTCATCATTGTGTGAACATCGTAGAGTGTACTTAACAAACCTAGATGGTATAGTCTACTACACATCTAGGCTATGTGGTACTATTCTGATGTGACCACTGTTGTATATGCAGTTCGTCGTTGACCAAATGCTGTTATGCAGCGCATGACTGTTCAAGACTGTAAGGCTTTAACATGTTATATATTTTCAAAATGCAACACAGGAAGGTTCTTGGTTTGGGGTCCCCCCTTTTTTTTGCGTTTTTGAAGTTTGTTTATTCAGCAAGACACATAACGTTAAATTTACCATCTTAACCATTTTTAAGTGTATAGTTCAATAGTGTTAAGTATTTTCACATTGTTGTGACCATAGGAGGTTTTGATTAACCCACTGAATTAAATGCTGTCGGTCCCATTCTAACCTTTAATTTTTTAAATAATTTAAAAGGAACTTGGGGGAGTTTGGGGGACTTGCCCTCCTGACATAATGAGTTGCCCTTAATACTCATGATTGCAAACCATTATACTTATCGCTATACCGCTTTGGTGCTCTTGAGTAAACCTAGAATTAGAATGAGGGTTTTTATCTACTAATAATTTTCTGTTTCACTTTTAACTAATTAAATCTCAACTATTAATTTAGCTTCCCTCTTGAATGAACTTACATGGTTTTTTAGGAAGAGAATTAAATCTATATTATGAAATTACCAGTAAACAAATTACACTTGAAGCATATAAAACATCATTGTTAAATAGAAGTCAGCATTGTTAACTCAGTGTTGGAGGAGGTGAATCTTGAAGAGTAGGTAAAGCATCTATGGAGGGGAGAGAATATCTGAGTTTACAAGACAGAATTTGATGAGCCTGGCTTAAAATCCCAGCCCTTCTTCTTTCCTAGTACTTGATCTCGAGCAAGTTATTGAACCATTATGAGGCTCAGTTTTCTTATCTGTAAAAGGGAGTTTAAACTACCTACCTCAGAGATTTGCTCTGAGGCTTAAATGAGATTCTCTATGTAGAATACTTAACACCACGTCCACGCTTTTTGCAAGTGCTCAATAAATGAAAGCTGGGAATGAAGCACCTGGCAGGAATTGATTTAGCATGAGGGGTAGGGAGAGTGAGAAAATCAGATTAAAAGTTGTAGAGGAAGCTGTTTATATTGATTAGAACTTCGAGGCAGATGAGTTTGTATTAGACTGAGACACTGGGCAGCCAATCTTGCTTTAGCTCTTCAGTCAAAGACATGAAAATGTTGGAACTACAATTGAAACCTGGAATGCTGCTTTTCTGCATTTCTTGATCCTGTCACAGGGGATTATTATCAAACTATTAATCATTCTTTGTTTCTTTTCAAAGACTAGATACAATAAAAGTTGTTTGGAAAGTAGATGTTTAAGATGAAATATTATAAAGTTAGGTAGAATTTATTTGCATTTCCATTGTATACAGAGGTTTTTGTATGTTCAAGGTTGAAATTTTACATGCTTTGAATCTGTAGATTTTTCTTTTTATGTGGTGATGGAGTTTGAATAACAGAATGTAAGAACTAAGCATGGGAGTGTGGGAATGTGTGCGTGCATATGTGTGTAATCATCAGACCTTTAGTATTCCAGTGAAAGAATTTGGAGAATCTTCTGCCTGTTTGTGATTTTAGTTAACACTCTCATCAGATGTTCTGTGCATTTCAAACAGATAAATCAGATCATAGCTAGCACAGTTTAGAGATGTTCATTCCAGCGTCTGTTAAACTGACTTGAGACATTTTTGCCAGGAAAACCTGTCAGTGTAGCTTTAGCTAGAGAGAGAGGGATTAAAAAGAAAATAACCAGGATAGCAGATTCTGATGAGGGTGTAGGAATTGGTGAGTCTGTGTAGACCAGTTTTTCAAACCGGATCAACCAGTTGTGACCTATTAATCAGTTGTAAGATCAATTTAGTAGGTCCTAACCAGCATTTTAAAAAGAAAGAGAGAATCAGAGAACATAGCATATAATAAGGATAAATACTATTTCATTGAAATTTGTGTGTCATCATATACATACAAACTGGGATATATGTACTGGGTCACTTTGTGAAAAAGTATTTCTTGTTCTGCGTTGCAGTCAAAAATTCTATAGCTTTTGAAAACCATTATGTAAACCATAGTTTTTCATCCCAGTATTTCTGTTACCTTGAAGAGCATACCAGCAACCTCCTGTGTGCTTAGAGTTAGTAGCCTATACTCCTACTGTCTGACCTTCAAAATTCGTTTCTCCCTTTCCCTGCCTTGTTGATTTGAATTCATTTTTGTTGAAAGCTTTCTTTTCCCTTCTGATTATATGTCAAAATGTTTCTTCTCCCCTTTTCAATTCCCATGAAAAATGTCTTGGGAAAATTATTTTCACTAATAGTAATTTATTTGGTTAGTTTATTCATCACTTATCCCTGAGATGAGATGAGCTGGACCCCAAGTTTTAGGTAGTGAAGCTACCAAGTTAAAAAGGACAAAGTGCTGGACCTAGAGAAGGTTCACAATCCAGTGGAGGAGATAACCATGTCAACTGTTACCATGCAGCATAAGTGCTATTTAATAAAAGATAGAAACCTTGAGAATAAAGTTAGAAGAAATATCTAACACAGCCCCCTGCTGTGGAGGATGGAGTGTGAACAGTGGGAAGTTGACAGAAGTTTGATGCCAAGAAATTAAGATCATAATTGGGCTACAGGAAAATATGACAGTTCTGGATAATGCGAAGCAAATTCTAAAATGGGCAGAAACTAGTGGTAGGGAGCTTAGAATGTTGTATTCTCCAAGGGAAGTTGAGTCAGTGTAGTTGGACTAGCTAGTGTATTGGAAGTGAGAGAAGTGATGGAAGTAGGGGTAAGAATTGAGGTAGAATAAATACTTCAGTTGAGTATGTGTGTATGAATGTGCATGTGTTTATGCATTTAGTTATGTTTTGTCTTCCAGTATATCTGAGTAAAAACTTGAGTGTAGATAATTCTGCTTAGTTCACCCCACTCCAGTATATCTCCAACAGTAGCCTTGAGTGTTTCCAGAGAGAGGTGGAGTGGGGAATGGTTATAAAGGACTGTTAATTCCAAGAGCGCCCCATTTTAAAATATACATACCTCCTCTAACATTCATGAGGTGAGCAAGTGAGAAATAACATTAAATCTTTATAAGGTTCCATAAAAATCCTTTTTTAATGTTTTACCTTTTACAAAGTAGTCTAAGTCCTTTAATTATAATTATTAGGACTGCTGTCATTGTGTCAATTTTAAGTGATTTACTATATATATGACAATAAAAGTAGAATTTGCCACTTTTAAGGATTATGCCAAAGATTTGTATGATTTCAGGAATAGAGATGAAGAACCTCAAGAAAACAGGAGAAAAGTTAGGATATAGAAGATCCCATAAAAATCATAAAAAACGCTGAACAGTATCAAATATCTGCTTATTTAGATATATAATCTGCTAGTCTCTCACTTCCTTTCACCCAAAAAGAAACTAGAAATATTTGTCAAAAACAAAGCACTTTACGCGCGGCCCAGTGGCGTAGCAGTTGAGTTCTCACGCTCCGCTTTGGCGGCCTGAGTTTCACCGGTTTGGATCCCCAGCACTGACCTACGCACCGCTCATCAAGCCATGCTATGGCAGGCATACCCCATATAAAATAGAGGAAGATGGGCGCAGATGTTAGTTCAGGGCCAATCTTCCTCAACAAGAAGAAGAGGATTGGCAGCGGATGTTAGCTCAGGGCTAGTCCTCAAAAAAACCCCCGAAAAACATATAACTTTATTTCTTGAGAGGAAAAGACTGTGTTGCTGGGATCTGTCATGTGAACTATTAAATGTCCTTTTGTTTGTGTTTTTGTTTACTTGTGTCAGCTCCCCATGCCTCCTTTAGGTCACCCCTCTGCATATACACTGCCCTGCAAGGTGGTGCTATGGGTTTTTGTTGAGTTTATCATTATTCTTATTACAAAAGAAACAATTTCCATTGTAGTGAACTCTTGCCTGGACTCTGACTCCTCTCAGTCCCACTCCAGGGAGACCATGGACGGTCCTTGGCCTCTGTTCAGCCTTGACAAATGTTTCTTTCCCCTCACCCTCCTTTAAAAGAACATCAGGATATGGTGCATTTTCTCTCACTTGAGGAATGAGCGCCTCTGTATTCTGCTTAAGCAGTAGTATTTTTTTAGCCCATCATTGTCCTGGTCATTTAAATTGGGAAATAAAGGCCAGTTTCCCCCAAAGAACAACATAAATTTTAATCCCCCACCAGACAGACAAAAACAAGAAAAAGCCGTCTCACTGTCTTGTCATGAGCTCTCAGGTAATCCTGACCTTCTAAAATGTCAGTTTTGCCTTTAACATCCAGATCTTTCTTTAATCTGGTTTCACTCACTCAGTGAGGCTAATGGCAGACGCTCAGTTCAAATCAGCCCTGGGTGGAAGTCTGTCCTCTTTGTTTGAAATTGTGTTATTTCCTAAAGTCTATTTCAAAGTGTTTTCTAAGAATTCTTAGTTATAATACTCATTAGATTAATAATTTAGGTTTGTACTCCCACAAATCAGCATTAGCTTTTTTCACTTAGGGCTGTTTCTTCCTCCACTTCCAGAAACTATCATTTTTTAAATTTATGCCATTCAGTCCAAAATCTTATGTCTTTCATAGCCTTTGAATCCTTGCTCCTTTTCTTTAAATTAATTAACACCAAATGTAATGTATTTGGTCTTGCATGTGTAGTCTTACTTGGAATGATAGAAACAAAAATCAGTTTGGTGAAAACTTGTTCAGTTTTTGACAGAACTGTCTTTTTTGTGAGCCCATGACATTCTTAGGAGATGGAAGCATTGTACTATTGTGCTTAATAACCTCTTGCTCTGACTTTCTACTCACCAAGTAACTTTCTGATTATATTTTAGCTTCCCAGGTACGTTTGCCTACAGGGTGAAAATATGTTAAATAGCGAACATGAGAATCTCTTTGATAATTATATTTTATATTATAATTTAATAGATTTGACAGTTTGGTTAAATTGTAGAGAAACAGGAGATACAATAGAGAAGCCTTAAACGGCTTCTATAATATTTAGATCTACTCTGAATAATAGCCTTTTATCAGGGATATTAAGCCCTGAGATACAGAAAAGCTAGCAGAGTTTTTTTTTTTGTGTATGTAGAGGACCAGAAGTAAGGAATTAGGGAACCTAATTTCAGATTGTCTGACAAAAAAATACAACTCTTATTGCCTTGAATGGGAGCTGATGATGCATTTTCATGTTTTCTTGTATTTAAAGAACACAATCAGGCCAAATTAATTTACAACTCTTAATTTGGTTTACTCTGTCTAAAGTGTTGTCTGTAGCTTTCTCTCCTCATCTGTTTTCCTGGGACTACCTTTTTCTGCTACAAAGGTTAGCTCCCATCCAAACATCGCTCACGTTTTTCAGTCAACAAGAATATATTTTGATCATCAGTGATGTTGCATTTGCCAAAGCAGTTTTAGTGGTGGTTAGAGAGCATATATTAGAGAGACTTCTTGAATCCTGCAATCCCAAATTCTACTCCTAAAATTGTCATCTCAGCTCTCTGCCAGATCTCTTCTCTATTTGCTCTTTTTATCCTAACATGACATAAGCATTGACCATCCACCATTTATATTAAGCACAGGAATGCTTTCCTTTGGGAATTTAAGTACTGCAGTATTGACAAAGTAGGTGAGTTTAGCTGTGTCTAACCTCTGATCTAGAAAAACATCATTGAGTAAATCATTAAAGACAGGGTTGTGAAACAACGTATGTTCTTAAATTGTGCCTTTCAAAGTTTTTATGAATATTATCTTATCCTTTTGCCACACCCTTAAGAATTAGGCATTGAACTGGGGATGGAAAGACAAAATGGTCAAGGTCATGTAGGCCATTTCTCACTAAGGAGAGAAGCTCGAAACTAATCCAGGTAGTTTGAAGTCAAGTTTCCCTCTTCTACAGCTCTTTCCTCCATTTACCAGTTCCTAGAATCTTACTCCTTTTTAATGGTGGTGGTGAAGTATTTCTGGTTGATAAAAAGTTCACTTACCTACCACAGGGAGTCCAGTTGTTGAGCGGAAGAAACATGAAATCAAACAAGTGATTTCAAAATCTGTGATGAAGTATTGTGCTTGTAACAATCTGATACAGTCAGATGGGAAGGACGTACCATGATACCAACTGTAATCACTGAACTGAAAGACAGTGCTTGCGCTTAGGTCAAGCTGGTCTGCAGGACAGAACTCGTCCCTCTCTGGTCTCCCTGCTCCCTGCCTGAGAGTATTGTAAGTCAGGGCAAATGGTATGTTTAGGCTCTATGAAAGGCCTAAGGCTATTGGAAAACTTAAATAACTAGAAGCAAAGGTACAGACCAGCTGTTTAAAAGTGGCCAGCATCCATTTTTTTCAAAACATAAAGAAATAGTAATAGAATTAAACTTCAGAAATTTGAAGTTAATTTTAAAAATTAAATATTCAAATGATATGAAATTAAAATTCATCTAAACTTAGGTCTTATTGAGAAAATTTCTAGAGAAAATCAAACAAGGTAGGCTGGATAATTTAGAGGCACAGTCAAAAGTGATTTTATTACTATAGTTATAAAGTTAGCTATTATAACAGGGCCGTTTAATGACACCTGAACAAAGGTTAGTATTAATGTGAGGGTTCCCAGATCCAAGCGAAGCTTCTGGTGGGCTCATGCCTGTCTGTCCAGTTGCCTACCAGACATCTCAGATTCTGCATCTTATGAACACCTCAACTCAGTATGTACAGAACACAACTCATGAGACACATACACAGCCCAGCAATCACCAGCTGCCGGCTTTATTCCCTGTTTTCCTGTCTCAGTAAATGGTGCTGCTCAGGAAGGAAACCCAGGAAGCATCCTTGGTATGCCCTTTCCCTCTCTGCTCTTTTGCTAAGAGAAAACAGAAAAACATGAAATGCAGTTCATCCTTACACTCAGGAAGCTTACGTCTGCTTTGAAAGCTAAGACAAAGACAAGACAAATTAAGTCAGTAAAAGATACAAATTATTGGGTAAATATGCAAGATCCTTTATAATTGCCAATGAATTTTACAAACCACTATGGCTTAGGATTTCAGGAAAGGATACACTGACTCCAGGTTCAGATAGTTTTGAGACGGCCCAAGAGGCAACTGATGAAGAGCACCCCACACTTGCTCTAAAGACCTGTGGTTCACCAGTACATTGTTCCTGATCCTTTTTACCAGGAAAACACACAAATGACCCTTGGTTCATGTCTCTCTCTCAAGCAAGGTTGCCATTTGCAGTTTTAATCTTTTCATCTCCTGAGCTTCCGCAAACCACTGCTGTAAGTGACTCTAAAGGTTGGTGTAGCCTGTGTCAGCCTCTCTGATGCTATTTTTCAGCATCTGAATGTGGTACTGCATTGTTCCAGGTTAGAGTTCAGTGCATACTAATAATGTTTCTTCGCTATGCCTTAGTTGTGAAGGCGCCACCTTACCATCATGCTGTGAAAAAGACTAGCTGAGCCATATTGCCACAGTCATTGCTTTAGGGCTGGTTGCACGGCCCTTTGGAAGACCTTACGTTAGTTGAGGGTAATTAAAATATTGAAGCACTAGTAAATTATTGAAACATATGGGACAGCAGCAGATCCAAATCTCACAACCATAAAGGAAGTTAGATAACACCTATGGATTAATTATTGTTCGGTTTTTTATCCTGTGTGAGCATCATTTTAGAAGAAAGCACTTCCTCAGTTTCCCTCAGAGCACTCAGTCCTCTTATTGGGCACACACCTTGATTTCATTAATCTCCAGGCACGTTGTTCATCCCAAACACTGAAGCCGCCTGCTGGAGCACAGCCTCAGGCATGAAGCAGCCCAGAAGACTTTCAGGCTGTGGCGATGGTTGTGCTTCTTGAGTTGGGAGGAACCATTTATCTCTTCAGTTTTGTACAATAAGATGCCGTGATATTTCTTAATCTTTCTTGTAGACCTTTGTCACCCTTTTTTGTGTGTTGTTAAAATGTACTTATAGTATAGTCTTTGATGCATTGAAAAGGCAGTGATATCCCACTTATTTATAGTCACCTATCTCAGAAGCCTCAGGAACACATCCAAGAACCAAAAACTGAGGAGTAAAGGCCTCTGAGTAGTTGAAGTTGTTGTTAGAAAACCCCTGTGCTTTACTCAGAAAACTGTTCTCACGCCTTCTTTCAGAGGCTAAAGTACCAGTTCAGCACTTGAGTTAGGATTTCTCAGCCAGTGAGCAGAGGTGCACTGCTAAACATAGAAGTGGGACGCCTAAGCACAGCTGCTATTTGCAAGCCAATAAGGAGAAAGATTTTATAAAATGCCAACTGCCACTGTAACTTTTTTGTGTTTCGGCAAATTTACTTAATTGAGTAGCCCTCAAAACTATCAATATGTTTCAGTTCAGTACAATAAAATTAATAGCCAAAGTTCAATAATAGTGCACATGGTAGTGACTCTGAGTCATTAAGAAAGAATAAATTGTGTTCAGAGGAGGTTATAATTCTTAAAAGACTTCCATCAAAAATATTTTATACTTTTAAAGTGTTTGGTACTTGAAGGGTAACCTTTAATTATCTAGAAAATTCATTTTTTTCAGTTGTAAGAAAGCTTCATAAACTTTCCTGAGCTCTGCATTGTTTTTTTTGAAGCACGTTTGATGTGATTGGCTGACAATAATGGTAACTGATATTTTCATAAACTTTGTAGGTTTTCCTTTGCAGCAATCCTAAGTGGTAGATGGGATGGGTAATCTACTAAGACCCAAAATGGTTAAGTGTTTTGGCGAAGGTCACATAGCTAGTAAGTGGCAGACTGCTCTCCACCGTCTCACAGTACTGTATCCTATAACACACATTGTGCTTTTGCATCACCTGATAGGCATAGCCACAAGGTACCTCTTGGAGGGGTCCTTCAGCAGGGGCCTTCTGACTTCTCCCTGAGCCATAAAGTCTCACGCAGCTGCATGAGGAGTTTGTTAAGCTCCCGTGTACGTCTTGTTGAGTGCAAGAGTTGGAAATGACTGAACAGTCACTAACCCAGGGGAGTCACTGGTGTCTCACCTATTCTGAAGGAAGGAGATACTATTTGCCTTTCTCACACAGCAGAGGGAGCTTCTTCCTGTTGACCTTCCAGATGTTACCTTTTTTTTTTTTTTGAGGAAGATTAGCCCTGAGTTAACATATGCTACCAATCCTCCTCTTTTTGCTGAGGAAGACTGGCCCTGAGCTAACATCCGTGCCCATCTTCCTCTACTTTATATGGGGGACGCCTACCACAGCATGGCTCACCAGGCGTTGGCATGTCCACACCTGGGATCCGAACTGGCGAACCCTGGGCCCCTGAAGCGGAACATGTGTACTCAATAGCTGTGCCACAAGGCTGGCCCTAGATGTTACCTTTTTAAAACTTTTTATTGAAGGACACTGTACAGAAAATATACACATCATTAGTATACTGCTCCATGAGTTTTTTCCTAGTTTCTTTTGGTCTTTTCTTTTTGTTAGATTTTGGCCCTGTTGCCCACATGTACTTTTAAAGTTCACCATTCCCATGTACCTGTTATAATACTTCTGTAATGGTCTTTTTTCTTGGTTTATTCATAATTCAGTGATGAGTTTCAAGTTTGGTATAGGCATTTTCTAAGACATTTTTCATCTTTCTAATCTGTAGTCTACTGTAGGCCCTTTCAGATGCCTGTGGCACCACTTAATAAAACTGCCCTCTTGCTAGTTGTGAAAATAAAAACACAGTGTAACCTTTTCTCTCGTAAAGCAGTTTAAACAACAGATTTGACTAATGGTTTCTTAGTTTTGTTTTGTTTTGTATTTAGACATGTCTCAGCAGCTTTATTCACCACTTGGTCTTCAAATTTTCCGTGAGTCAGGAACAGAGAAACTGAAATTGAGCACCTGCGGTTTTGTGCTTTGTGCTTTATGTACGTTATCTAATATTGAACAACAGTCCTTTGAAATATTGATAATCAGTTCTGACTTACAGATGAGGAAACCAAGGTTCAGAGAGGTTAAGTAATTTGCCTAAGATCCTGTAGAAAGTAAATGTCAGAGCTGGAAGTAGAATATAAGTTTTCATATGCCACAATCTGTGCTCTTTCCATTAAAACCACACTGCTTCAGAGGCCAGAGCAGAGTGGGGAAGTAGGAGGCTGATGTGGGCTGTCTGGGGTAAGCTTGCCTGTGAAGGCACCTCATGACTGGGTGATAACGTCAAAGAGTAAAGAAAAGAAGAATTAGCTGGAAGACATCAAACAACACCTGTTAACACACATTTATTAAGCTTCCCTCAGTACTCTGCTACATTACAGAGAAAGGCAGATAATAGGCTCTTGGGGAAACACCATCCCGAGAGAGAGAGATTGTATCAAACTCCGGAAAATTGGGGCATTCCCACTGCATGGGGTTAGTAAAACACGCAGATCCAGAAACACAAGGCAGCTCTGAAAACAATGGCTGTCTAAGCAGGAATTGCCTCTAGCCTGTCTTGAATCTAGTATCATTCTTTCCCACCACCCCCACTATCCAGGTTAAACTCTAAAAGTTGTACTGGAGAACTTAAGGAAATGATTGAAAAGGGTTCTTTAATGTAGAATGACTTCCTGTGGATTATTGTAAAATGTTTATTGAAGCTCTAGGAGAATGTAAAGACTGAGGTTTGACTGAAGACATGATACTATTACCTTGCATTGACAGAGCCTTACAGTTTATAATGTGATTTCATATCTGTTTCTTCACTTAGAAGCTAGGAATCAGGAATTGCTTGTCATTCCATCCTTCAGTCTGTCTGAAATGTGAAGTTATTGATCTCTCTTCCTCTATGCCCCAGGAAAGGGTAGAAGGATTCCTGCATTACTGTTGGCAGAATTATAAAGTCCAGCCAATTGATCATGCTAAGGAACCATGTTAAAACTATATTGTCTCTAAGTGTTTTTAAACTAAGATTTGTAATATAGTGTGTCTGAATTGTCAGTATTGTGGGCTTATAAACTAATAAACAGGAATATCCAGGCCTAAAACAAAAGTATATGTTGACCAGCTAGAGTTAATAATGTGGCCAGAGTTTTATTTTTTGGAAAAAAAAATTTAATGATTTTTTTTCTCTATAAGATAAAAATTATTTGTGAATGATCACTTAAAAAGTATGAAGGATATTGCCACTAAAAATTGAGACTGTAACAGAGCTGGCCTTATATTTTAATGAGGTAAATACTCCTCATTTATTGAATCTAATCTGTATGGGCACTCAGAAGCAGTTTTGGCCGGAGTGTCCACTCTCTACAACATGAGTAACATCTGGTGAATTTTATAATGTAAAAATGGTTCTTTGGAAAATGACCATACTAATTCTTTCTTTCTCTTTGTCTGTCTAGTGAGAATTCATCCGAGGCAATAGCAGTAGATTCTAACAGTCAGTCGAAGTCCCCACTGGAGAAGTTTATGGTCAAGCTGTGCACTCATCATCAGAAGCAGTTCATTCGTGTACTGAACGATCTGTACACTGAATCTCAGCCAGGCACTGAGGACCTGCGAGCTTCTGATTCTGGAGCAATGGATGCATCCACTTGCAATGCCAGCTGTGCCCAGCTAGGCACCAAACATAAGGAAAAGGATGCTCTGTGTCTCAATATGAAGTCTCCTACTTCTGCGGATTTGTTTGTAGACTCATCGGGTTCTCATAGCCCTCTCCACTTGACAGAACAGGCCCTGAAGGAGCCTCTGCCTGAGACAAACTCTGTAGATGGAAGAGAGAATGCCTTGACTGTTGTCCAGAAAGATTCCTCTGAACTTCCAACCACTAAACCTAATTCTGGTAGTTCAGTGGATAGTTCCACTCTGGGATACCTCACTGCATCTAATTCTTCCTCATTAAACTTCCACCACATCTCTAAGAGCTTGGAGGGGCAAACCACTGGACAGGCACAAGACACAAATGTGAAAATATGTGAGGATGGTAAAGACCATATGCAGAATTCAGCTTTAGTAGAAAGTCTAATTGCAGTAAAAGTGGCAGCTGAGAATAGTGAGGAGAGCAACAGCTGTATTGTTTCTCAAAGAAATTCGTTCAAAGCTTTATCAGAAGAGGCTTGGGACTCAGGGTTTATGGGGAATTCATCTAGAACTGCTGACAAAGAGAATGCTTTACAGTGTAGCTCAAAAACACCTTTGTGCCAGGATTTAGAGGCAGGTGAACAAGATTCAAGGCCAAAGCAGGAGAACCATCTTCACTCACTAGGAAGAAATAAGGTGGGTTACCATTTACATCCCAGTGATAAGGGCCAGTTTGATCATTCCAAAGATGGTTGGTTAGCCCCCAGCCCCATGCCAGCTGTACACAAAGCATCTAATGGACATTCACGAACCAAGATGATATCAACCTCCATTAAGACAGCTCGGAAAAGTAAAAGGGCATCAGGGTTGAGGATAAACGATTATGATAACCAGTGTGATGTTGTTTATATCAGTCAGCCAATAACAGAATGCCACTTTGAGAATCAAAGATCTGTATTATCCTCTCGGAAAACAGCCAGAAAGAGTACTCGAGGATACTTTTTCAATGGTGATTGTTGTGAACTACCAACTGTTCGCACACTGGCCAGAAATTTACACTCCCAAGAAAAAGCAAGCTGCTCATCACTAGCATCAGAGTCAGTGGTCACTCCCAAACAGACCCTTATAATTTCAGCCCCTAGACCGACAGTAGATGTGCAGCATCCCAGAGAAGACAACCCTGAAGAACCTATTAAAGAAATAACCTCCCTCAAAGAAGGAGACAGAGATGTTTCTTCTGAAAAGGACTCACAAGAGTCTGAGGTTTGCCCCATAACAAATAAACTGAATCCGAGCAGCTCCCCCAGGTCAAAGGACATGTCAGCCTCCAGCCCAGGGACGCCTCTCCCTGCTCATCCTCCTGAAGAGGACATGCCAGAAGGCAGCTCCATGGTCTCAGCTACCACAGCAGGTGGCATACCTTCCCCCAAAGGAGACCAACAACCAGTTGAACTGCTGGATGCAAAGGAGATGAGTGTACCCCAAGACTGTCACCTGGTTCCCTCTACTGAGAGCGTTTCTGAGGGAGACAGTGAAGATGTTGTTTCTAGGCCTTGTTCTTCTCCTGAAATAGTCAGTAGAGAGGAAGGTCCTCTGTGTTCAGAAAATCAAAGTCCCACAGTGGGCTCGGAGCCTCCCCTGAGCCTGGGAAAGGCTGAGGACAACCAAAGCATCAGTACTGAGGCTGAGACTGAAGACACTCAGGAGCTAGACACTGACCCACTCTTGCAGGAAAGCAGCACTTTTACTAATGAAAATCCTGGTGAAACTGAGGAAGGTGAAGCAGCAGGAGGTACAGGAAAATTAGAGGGAGAGGGCAGTAATGTAAAACATCCTTCAGAAAAAGATATGTGTGATCAAAACCTTGACTTACCTGAAGAGAATTTGGACAAGAAGAAGAAAGGTAAAAAATTACCTGAGGCCTCTGATAGGTGCCTAAGAAGTCAACTTTCAGATTCTTCCTCTGCTGATAGGTGCCTAAGAAATCAAAGTTCAGATTCTTCCTCTGCTTGTTCTGAGATTAAGGTTTCTAAAAATCCTGGTGCAAAACGTTCTAAAAAAGAAGGGCCCCCTGGTGGGACAACACCTGAGGCCTTTCTGACTGTTGGTTTCCGTACAAAAGCTCTGGAGGACACTGGAAACCCAAATGTTGATGAAAGTCCCTCTGAGAAAGACGCTGAGCAGCAGGAAGGTGAAGGAGGAGGTGGAATCATCACGCGGCAGACTTTTAAAAACATGCTGGCAAAAGAAGTCAAAGGGGAAGAAGGAGATATTTTCCCCAGCAGTGATCCCATAACCACAGTTGGCCAGCCTCTGCCTGGAGAGAGACTAGAAACTTCCTCTACTTGTCCTGAGATCAAAGTTTCTAAAAATTCTGGTGCAAAACGTTCTAAAAAGGAAGGGTACCCTGGTGGGACAACACCTGAGGCCTTTCTGCCTGACAGTTTCCATACAAAAACTCTGGAGGACACAGAAAACTCAAATGTCAGTGAAAATCCCTCTGAGAAAGAGACTGAGCAGGAGGGTGAAGGAGGTGGGATCATCACTAGGCAGACTTTTAAAAACATGCTGGCAAAAGAAGTCAAGGGGGAAGAAGGAGATATTTTCCCCAGCAGTGATCCCATAACTACAGTTGACCAGCCCTTGCCTGGAGAGAGACTGGAAATCTATGTTCAGTCTAAGTTAGGCGAGAAAAATCCTCATGATCCCTCAGAAAGTATTCCATGTACTTTCCCAGAACAACCAAAAGAGAAGCCAGGACCTATTCCTACACAGGATATCAAGGAGGTTGTAAATGAGGTAGACAGTGCAAACACCCAGCATAAAGATGATGATAGTGACATGCCATCTGGCACACTTGGGTTGTCAAGTAGTGGAAGTGGTGATGCTACTGAGTCCCCAAAATGGGTACCAAGGCTTACAAGACTGACCTCTTCAACCTACAACCTAAGACATGCTCATTCTCTGGACTCTTTGGATACTACAAAAGTGATTTCCGAAAAGGAAGTGGCACAAGGAAACCCAATGCCAAAGGAAAATGAAGCTTCAGAGAGTGGAGATCCCTTAGATGAGGATGATGTGGACACAGTGGTAGATGACCAGCCAAAGTTTGTGGAATGGTGTGCTGAGGAGGAGAACCAAGAGCTTATTGCTAACTTCAATGCCCAGTACGTGAGAGTCCAGAAGGGCTGGATCCAGTTGGAGAAAGAATCCCAGCCAACACCAAGAGCAAGGAACAAGTCAGATAAACTAAAGGAGATTTGGAAAAGCAAGAAAAGGTCACGGAAATGTAGGGGTTCCCTAGAAGGTCAAAAGTTTTCTCCTGTTCAGATGCTGTTTATGACAAACTTTAAATTATCTAATGTTTGTAAATGGTTCTTAGAGACAACTGAAACCCGGTCTCTAGTAATTGTGAAGAAGCTCAATACTCGTCTTCCAGGAGACATCCCCCCTGTCAAGCATCCTCTTCAGAAGTACTCTCCTTCTAGCCTGTATCCCAGTTCACTACAGGCTGAACGCTTGAAAAAACACTTGAAGAAATTTCCTGGAGCTACTCCTGCTAGGAACAATTGGAAAACACAGAAGCTCTGGGCTAAATTTCGAGAGAATCCTGACCAAGTGGATCCAGAGAACGGCAGTGACATCACCCTCAACCCCAATTCGGAAGACAGCATAGAGGAAGTCAAGGAAGGTAGAAATAGCCATCCTCCCACAAACTCACCCACTCCAGCCAGTACCCGGATCCTTAGAAAATATTCCAATATTCGAGGAAAGCTCAGAGCCCAGCAACGTTTGATCAAGAACGAGAAAACGGAAAGCCCACTTGGTCTGGCTGTGGAAAATAAACAGAGTTGTAAGAGTGTGTGCATCAACCCTCTGATGTCCCCCAAGCTTGCCCTGCAAGTGGATGCAGATGGGTTTCCCATTAAGCCCAAGAGTACTGATGGAATGAAGGGGAGGAAAGGGAAGCAAATGTCTGAAATCTTGCCGAAAACAGAGGTTCAGAATAAACGCAAGAGAACAGAAGGCGGCAGCACTCAGGACAGAAAGGACAAGGGGCCTGCAATGAAAGCCAGCAAAGAAAAGCATATTGATGGATCTACCAAAACCCCTGCCGCCAAGAAGCCAACTGCAAAGGACAGAATCAGCCAACTGCCCAGAAAGTCTTTGAAAGAGAATAAAGTGAAGATCCCTAAAAAGTCCCCTGGGAAGAGCTGCCCTCCCTCTAGGAAAGAAAAAGAGAATACAAATAAAAGATCTACCCAGCCTACAGCCTCAGAGACAGTGACGAAACCTGCAAAGCAAAAAGGAGCAGGTGAATCCTCTTCAAGACCACAGAAAGCCGCAAACAGGAAGCAGAGCAGTGGAAAGACTCGGGCCAGACCCTTGACAAAAACCCCAGAGAACAGTGCAGCCCAGAGAAAGCGAAAGCTGAAGGCCAAGCTGGACTCTTCCCACAGCAAACGGAGGCGGCTGGATGCAAAGTGATTGAGAGGGTGGTAGCCAAGAGTAAAACTGTTCTATAGAAGTAACCCTTTATTTTGCATTAACTGAATTCTGCTTTTATAAGCTTATCAAGCCTTTCAAATCTGCAGTTAATGGAGAACACCACAATTTAAGATGTCAGCAAATGCGTCTCAGATGGAGAAGGGAACTTGCAGAGTCTTTCTCTGAGGCTGAGTAAGGGAAGTTATATATTATATTCTGGTTGTTCCTTGGGTTTTAAACTTGGAACTAAGCAGTTTTAGTTTTTAAAAGTACAGTGCCTTATTTATCCTTTTTGTTTTTAAATTTACAGAAGCTAAAAAGCTGATCTATGTGATTAAAGGCTTGTATTTTATACTTGATGCACAAGCACTTGTACTGTAGCCGAGAAGACCACCATCATGCACATAAAAGTAGCTTTTCAGCAGCCACCCTGCAGTGTCTGTACGTGAACAGATGCTCCTCTTTGCAAACCCCAGCAGTGAACTTCCCTCTCTGTCTTGTTTGTTTGTTTAAATGATATTTGAAAGCTAAACCAAATCATTTTTATGGTACATGAAAATGCAGAGGGAATTTATAATTATTATAAAAGATCAATGTTTCTGTTATCCCTTTTTAAAAAATCATTTTCATTGTTGGTCACTTCTCTCACCTTTGATCTTTTGTCATTTGAAAAAATGTATTCCAAATTATGTGCACACGGGACAAAAGGTGTGTCACAAGGTGTTAGTATTGGTTTATGACCTCTAAAAATTACTCACATCCCCCGGATTATTTGCATTACTGATTCTTACCATCCTTTTCATGTTTGGCCTTGCAAGCTTGCTAGCACTCTGACAAGGTTTTCCTCCTACTTGGGGAGAAAAAGTCTAGGATTTTTTTTTTCCTCTTGAGCTGTAATTTGACAATTAGGATAAGAGTGACTGTTCTGATATTCTGTTTTACCCTGAGAACTTCCATATTCAAAGAAAGCCAAAATAATATTTCCAGTAATAGAAAAGTTTAAGAGTGTGTGTGTGCGTGTGTGTTTGGGTGCATTTGCGTGTGGTTATCAGCCACAAATGTCTCCCAATCCCAGTTCTACAGGAGGGAAGTAAAATTTTTCCTCCTTATGCAGTGTGCTAGGATGTTCATGAGCTGCCTAATTAGCACATGCCGGATGGTTTAAATGTGGCCCAGGGTCTCTGTGAGCATCCCTCAAACCACTTTGGCACCACACTCAGAAAAGTGTAAACAGCACAGAGTTATGTAAAGGTCCAAACAATTTTGCAGTTGGAGGAAGCAGCTCCAACATTTCGTAGTGGGCCCTACACCCAGAGCTGATGTTAGGCTGGCATGTTCCAACGTGAACGTACATGTTTAGAGTAGGCGTCCATTCTCATTGGTTAGCACCGTACTAGTAGTTAATGCTTGTAGTATTACTCCTGCCTCTATCATGTCGGGCTCTGTTCCATGGCTCAAGAGTGAGAGCTGCAATATTTGCAACTGGTGTTGTTTGCCTTTCCCAAGTGAAGCCTGAGATGAGTGTGTTGGCTTTGCCTTGGTGCCTATAACATTGCTCCATTGTAAAACAGTGTGTACTCAACATTTCCATTGGGTCACTCTACAAAAAAGGCTTGGTTGGTAAACCCGCAACCACCTTCTCTAACATGATCTGTCACTGAAATAGGTTTATATGGACAGCTGCTACACTGTCCTTCTTACTAAAAATTTTTCAGTTTAGATTCTTTCAGATCTGTTTAGATAAATCCAGATGGACTTTTTCTCATGCATTAGTTCATTCTGATCATGATAAAAACAGGCCTTCTACCCATTCTGTTAAATGTTTGCTGTATATAATGACAACTTCTGATGATTGGATCGGACTGGAGAAAAGTGTTTGATTCATGGGAAATTGAGAATTGTGTTGAATTTCATAGATAGTGAAGCTTACTATCTTCAATGAAGCCTTGCTTTTTGTTTCCTTTTGTTTTTGTTTTTTTGTAATGTCTCCTCTATCCCATGAGTCTTTTTTTTTCTTTTTAATATCTTTGACTTTGGCCATTCAAGAGCTACCTATGTTAATGAAACTGCTGAGTGTGTATGTTGGCAACCCTTTCTCAGCATTAAGTTGCACAGAAGCATTAATATGTTTTGAGTGGGTTCATTTAATCTTTAAAAAGTGGTTTTAAAGTTTAAAAGAAATCTTTTCAAATAGTCGTCACTGGATGTTGTTTTTGTGGTGACTTAAACAGCTGAGGTTTGCCGATGTCAGGTGTGCTGATTCCTGTACATGTGTTCAAGGTGCCCCCTTAGCTGCATATAGACTACCTTGGAAGGATGCTTGGATCAGGTAAGGGGGAGGTGTGAGGCAGTAAGTGGGTGGAACTTTCCCAGTTTCAGGTTTATAATTCATTCCATTCCTTTTCGAAGTTCTTTTTCATTTTTAAAAGCTTATTGCAAGGTAATAGCCTTCTCTCCCATTCTAGGCAGCATTTGAGAATAGGTATCAATGTGTATGTATTTATTTTATACACCTCACAATGCAATGGATCATCTTTAAAATCAACTTACACTTTATGGTAGTGACTACATTTAAATAGACTGGGATTCTACATAATTAGACACTTAGAAGTTTAGTCTTATTTTTTATGTGTTGACCTCATTTTTCAGTTAATTCTGCTAATAGAAGAAAGAAAAACTTGAGGGCCAACTCTAGAAGGCCCTTAGAGCCGATGCTGGCAAGCCCGTCCCCTAGACACCTCCACGCCCAGGCCTCGTCTAAACTCAAGTCTCCCCTTGTTTTCCCTCTCTTGCAAAGACCTCCTTCCAGTAGCCATCTTCAGTGTGACTTGCCACCAGATGCAAAGGCAGTCTGTCCCACATTCTGGATTCCAAATCGTAAAGGAGTTCTGCTCCTGGGCCTATACTCAGTGCAGTGACTGTCGCAATGTTGGAGCTGAAGTTGATGACCAGAGAACACTGGTTTTACCTCTCAGCTTCCGGAGGAGCTGGAGATGCCTGGGAAGCAATCGCTGAAGCCTACTGTAGCTCCCCAGAGCTGGGCTGTCTTCAGGAGACCCATTTTCTGTCTCCCATTTTATATCCCATGAGGCTCCCCGGTTTGGGAGGACAGCATGGAGACAGCACCCCAGGTGGGGTCTGGAGTCCTGCTCCTAGCTCTTCTTCAGACACGCAGCAATCTTGCAGCGCAGCAGGAAGCCAGGAACCTTTGTTCTGCTCTTGAGGCTTCCTACATAGGAATGGGATTGGGGTCTGTCCATCTGCAATTACTCGTCCCTCAGATCCCTTAGGTGGGCCCATCCTGTGGTGTCTGTATTTCCTTAAGCCTCCTGCACAAGCCTTATCTAGAACGATAATCAGGCTGTGGGCTGTATGCCTCACTGTCCCTGTAGGAGTACTGATAGATGAGGTGCAGTCAGTCAGCCCTTCACACACGTGGTGCTTCTGATGGGATCCTCTATGCATCACATACTGTGCAGGTGAACTTCTCGCTCTTCAGAGAGGTCATCAGTAATTTGGTCATCAGTAATTTGAATTGAAATTTGGGCTCTTTCCTGCCTTGTGATGGATTCTGTGGTGAGGGCTAAAGCTGTCACTCTCATTTATGGGCAGCGTTCCTATTGATTAGCGGACCTAAGAGCCAAGTAGGAAAAGACAACATGCTATGCGATACAAGCTGGAGATGCTATAGTGTCACCATCACATGTGTGGCGTCTCGTCAATGCATCTGGCACCAGGCTGGAATTTCCCAAGGCACTGGCCCATAGAGCCACAACTGCTCCTTTTGATTTTAGGTCAGTTGTGCGGGCTATCTTTTGGCTTGCAGACTGGGCTGGTCACTCTTTTGTAAATAAAATTTTGTTGGGACATGGCCACCCTCGATTGTGTATGTATTGTCTCTGGCCACTTTCTAGCAGAATCGAGTATCTGCAACCGAGACCGTATGGCCCACAAAAGTTTGCTGACCCCTGCTTGAGAAAATAATCCTTTTTCAGGAACAAATCTTCCCTGATTCATCTTCTCCTTTCTTCTGTCTCTTCCTCTCTGTGCTCCTCTTTTCTTCTCCTTCTTCCTTATCTTACCTCAGTTTTGTGCTTCCTGTTACATTTCTTTATTTCTGCTTGCTAGAAAAGAGACACATTGGATTGCTCTAGCACATCGAATACCGTCTCCTGAAAGAGGAGCTACCTTAGCCTCACATCCTCCTTCTAGAATCACCCAAGTCATTTGGCTGTGATCAACAGCCAAAATGAGGCCACCTTGGGTACTTTGAGGAGAGTGTCCTTGCTCCTGCTTTTGCCCTAGAATTGAGCCAAAGCTGATCAGTTCCTTCCATTATGTCCTCTCAGTCCGATCTTCCTTTTCCCAGAGCCCACATGGCTTCCGCTCAGTGCTCAGGAAGCATCCTTTGCTCTGTCCTTCAGAGAGGGGCCATTATGCAGTTATGCTCATCTGGTGAGCACAGTGACACACAGGCTTTCTCACCTGCCCGGGACCATTCCACTTAACATAAGGTGCTCAGTAGGCAAGCCACATGGAAGTATAAACTGCCCATTAAAAAATAAAATTGGTGCTCAGAGTTTTATAATGTGCCAGAGGTTGGAGGAATGCATTTTACCTTTTTTTTAAAAGGATTATGTTCATATATATATATATATATATATATATATAAAACAGAAACCATATGTGGCTCACACAGCCTAAAATAAAAAATATTTACTACCTGGCCCTTTACAGAAAAGGTTTATGGACCCTTGCAATATGTCATTCAAGATCAAATTGTATGGACAGTTAGGCACAAACATATTTTTTCAGGTAGTCCAGAATTGCAACATTTCTTTCCTTTTAGATTTTAGGGAATCGTCCCTGTTCGTCTCAGCACACAGCTGCTGTTGCACCTTATTTGTGAGTAATGCTTGTGCATTAAAGAAAAAGAAAATATCCCTCCTTTGTTGATTGAATATTTGTTGAATCATGGACATACAATCTCACATAACTACTTATCCTATTAGGATAAGTAGTTAAAACTAAAAGTAGTAGTCTTCTTCATCTTTATGAATTAGAGTAAACTTGACTCTTGTGGAGAGACGGTCCTCTATGGCAGTGCTCAAGCTAAATGGATGTACTGATGACCCCAGTGCCTCTCCCGGCAAGCACAGGGCGGGTGCTTTTACCCCTTGAGCCCCTTTACGTTTTCAAGTACAGTATATTTGCAAGTTTGTCACTCCCCACGCTTCATTCATTACTTGTGAACGTAAGTGGCTGGTCTTTGCCTGTTTGAACCTCCAAGCCAGACCACCTATTCTCAGCTCTTTTAAAAATACCAGCACGTCGCTGGCACCCCGTCAGCACACCAGCAGCTTTAGACTGAGGAAGTTCAGAGCGCTCTTGCCTGGCCCGGGAAGCTCGGCCCTGGTCAGGCCTCACTGACCTCATTTGGAGGAGCCACCCTTGGCACTTTGCCTCTTCCCGCTTCGGCTTCTGCCACCAGCTCCCTGGCGGCATCCTCTCTGGAAGAGTCCTGCCTCCCAAGTGCTTCACTGAACACACATATGTCAGAAGCATTTCTCTTTTCACCACTCTTTAGTTTTCTTCTAGTATTTAGCCATTGGGTCCAAATGATACTCGATTTATCAACTTTTTCACCCGAATTGCTTTCTGTAATCTGTGCCTCATGTTGTCTTATAGCTGAAGCTGTAGCATTTGGGAGCTAGTTTGTGGAAAAGATGCTATACAAACAAGATTTGCATAATTTTGTATCTTTATACGACAGGTAGGGGTTAGTTTTAGAGCCACTGTAGCTTAAGGTTGTTAGTTTCACTGGTGGTTTCTGCATTCTCTGTCGCTCCAGGGAACTGGTTTCAAATACATATATATAATACATATTTATACACACCACTGTGGAATTTATTTCACTGTGTAAGTAATATTTTCCTCTTCAATTGTTCAAATGCTTCCACAGAAAGTATTTATTTTAACAAAAAAATTAATTGTCAAAGGGCTTTCCAAAAAAGTGTTCTTTCTAGCCACTCTTCTCCTCAACTACCATGCTCAGCCATTGAACCCCCAAACACCACAGTGAAGGCAGAAGGGCGAGGCCTGGAAACCCTCACTGTATTTGGGCAGATGCAATGTGGATTGGGAACCTGAGCACATCCCACCACTGTCACCCCATCCCAGAACAAAGTGGGTCTCCCATAGTCGGTATGGCTGTGCCAGGCATGACATGGGGACCTGCCTCACGCAGCCCGCTTTTTGCATGCACAGTTGGTACATTCAACTGTATACTTCAACAGGCTGTGCAGGGAAATGAGCCTTAGTTGTAACCCCAAGGAAATCCAAACCCATGCCTGTGGGAGATGGAGAAACCGCTGGTTGCCTAAAGAAAGCATTAAGATTATGTTAGTCTTTCTCATGTTTGTGAAAGACACTAGTCTCACTGTCATTAACCATGGGAGATAAGCATGTTTCCTTCTGCACCTTGACCATACTCCTGAGCACCTCAGCTCACCTCCCCCCACCCCGTCTCAGCAAGCATCTGTGCAGGTGGGGGCCAGCCCCCCAACCGAAGGTTACAGAAGGAGACCATCTGTTCTAAGATGTGTGCAGCTTTACTTCTCAGGAGTCCTGGTCGGCAGTTCAGAGCACCCCTAGATGTAACAGAACTGATGCTTTATGGTCATGTTCCTCTTCCCTGTGCCCCATTCCTGGGCACCCCTGTCCAAGTCATGACTCTCATTCTGCCCAGCTGGCTGGACTGAGAACTGCAGCTCCAGGACTGCAGCGAGCTGGCACCCGACACACAGGGATTTTGTCATCCGTTGAACCATAATTTGCATATTTACTTATGGCCTCCCTTTGTCTTTTCTGAACAAGTGAGGAGGACACTTGAACAGTAATGCTGGAGAATGTTTTTTCTAAGATACTATTTGTAAGCAAATCTGATTTTAAGATGAAATGTGAATGGGTAACTAGGTGCCAGGGAATTTAGCACTGAACTAGACAGTCAAAACTTTTTTAACCTTTGCAGGAAGAAATAAATTTTGCTCTCATCTAAGTGTTCACAAGAAGTAATGTTGTAAATAGTTTTTAAAAATATTTATTACATGTGCTGTATACAGATTCATGTTCTGAGTGATGTTGGTTCGCATTGTAGTATTGTAGAGGAATATATTTTGAGCAGTGGACTTCCTTTCATGACACAGTTCACACATGGAGAAAACAAAAACCAGCAGGTTGAGAGCTGTTTGGGGCCTTTGATCTGTAAAGTTACATCAAATCCAAGCTTTAATTGCCCCTCTTCTCATCTGGTTATGTTATATATTATATATATACGTATGTATGATAAACTGGTCAGTGGTCAGTCCCCAGATCTGCAGAGCAGATTTCCAGGTGTTCTCTCTGAAGTGTTGCCCATAAGCAATAAGATCCTAGGTAATAACCTTTATTCCGGGCTCCGTGTTGGCCCTTGTCTCAGAGGATAGGGTGGGGGTAGAGCAGCTCTTGCTAAGACCTCTTGCCTTTGCTGGAGAGGTTGCTGTACTTGAATTTTTGCTTCTGTTTGTCTGCACGCTCTTTCATGTAATCCAACTCTAACAATGGATGAGAAATCTGCCAGCCCCAGACACATCAAAAATTGGGCATAGAGATTGAAAAATTATCAATTTTCTATAGATTTGTAGGGTTTTCAGAATCTAGTTGAGGCAAAGCTCATTTGGCTGTAAAGTAAATGTAAGAAGTTTTTACATTAGAAATTTAAATGGCCAATTAAAAGTCCTTTGACTATATCTGACCTGCATTTGAAAGCTAGCCCATTTCCTGTAATCCGTCTCTGTGCCTGGGTTTGAAATGTCTGAAGCCCCCTTCATGTCTGGGATTAAACCATTGAGGTCAGTGCAAAGAGGGCAGTTGCCCCTCCGAGTCTCCCAGCGTGTCCAGTTCAACAGGTTTCTAAGCTGTTTAGCAGCCTCTCCTTGTGACCGTCCTAAACTTTATGAAAAATACCCCACACCCAAATAACCATGAATAGAATAATGTAGTTTTTTAGACTTTTGGACTATGTCTTCTCTTTTGTATTTATGATGGTGTTTGGAATTTTTCACTAGTGTTTTTTTAGATTGAAGTGGATGCATTAGGATAAAACTTTCCATTGCTGAGCCTGAAAGCAAGCAAGAGGAAAGAAACTAACCTATATTGTGTCATTGGGAAGGTGACTACTTCTTGTGGTGGTGGGAGGGCGGGGAGGGGGCGTCATAGGTTATGTGGGGGTAAAATAGAATTCTGGCCTGAGGCTCCCCAAGTCTTATTACCTTGTAATAAATAATCCCCTTATTAGCCTCACTTAATCTCAATAGAAGCCTGCTGTTTACCCTCAGGGAACAAGTAGTTTTCAAAATTGAGCTCCTCCAAGGTCATTGGCCAGTGCCTGTCTGCAGACATTGGTCATCTTTGTGAACTCATGGCATTATTTTCCCGTATGCATTATGATATTAAGAAATTCAACCCTAACCTGTATGAAAAGCACAGCCCAGGGTCCTACTTCAGGCTAGAGTTAATGCCTTTGAGGGGCCAGGGGGTCGTAGGAGGCCCATGCAATTTAACTGAAGCTCAGGTGCCGTGTTGGATTTTTATTCTTTTTAGGCCACCACCTTTCAGAATGAGTTTAGGGGCTGCTGATCCGGCTGTGGATCCAGGGAGCTCTAAGATGAATCTCTACCGTTCCTTTAAAGGTCTTTCTGGTTCCTCCCAGTGTTGTCCTTGCCGAGGTCAATCTCGTAGTTGTTCAGATGTGCTCCTTTTTACTGTCTTGTGAGTCTTAGCCAGTGATCCAGATGCCCAAGGAGACAGTCTCTGGAGGGCCTAGCCCCTTCCAGGTGCCAAGATGTGCTCCTGGCCTGTGTGAAGGTGGTCTTTCCAAAAGCAGGGAAATGAGAAATTCTGCAAATGGTAATCCAGATGATCAGCGTGTCTCTCTTGGGCCTGGATTTCCACTGTGTTAGTGAGTGTAGGAAAATACTGTGTCTTTAATGGATGAAAATTCAATGTATGCTGTGAATTTGTTGGTTTGAAACATTGAAAGTTTTTCATTAGACAATGTTTACATACCTCACCTGAAGAACCTTTGAGAGTGTATATATGAAATTTAAAAATATATTAAGTTGCTTTAAAACCATATGTATAGCTATAAAAGTTGGAGTTATTTTAACTTTGAATATGTACCAAGTCTCTTAAATATTGAAATCTTGTGGACTTTTTGTGCTCCTGTGTTTTACTTTCCTATTAGGCCATGTAGGAAACTGTGTTCTTGTTCTTGGTGAAGGGGCCCTCGCTGAAATCCAAGCTTGGAAGGATTTCCTCTGCTGTTCTGGATTTTCTTGTTTGGTTTTGAGGGATGGGGGATGGAGCTAGAGGATGTGTGGGAGGGATTTCTCTAACATTGACATCTATTCCATGAGCTTTTTCTAGGCGCTTATTTTATTGCAGCGTATTAAACTTCTTTGATATGAAAGTGTGTTTGTGTAGTTACTGGAGAGGGTACAGAATGCATTGAAGCCCAGCATTCCACTTGTAGCCTATGACAAAGTCGGTAAGTTGCCAGAAGGAACCAAAAAGCAATACTTCTTAATACTTCTGCCTCTGCCACCATGTCAAGACTTAAAGGAACATTGCCTGCTATATCTGTGGCCGTTTTGTGAGATGTGTCTAACTTCAGGGAAAAGAAACAGGATGGATCCTGGGAAAGTCCCATGGCAGAGTTGGAGAGGTGCCCGTGCTTCATCCTGAGGGGCATGGAGCTATTGAATTCATGCTCCTGATCTCAGGTGAGCCACTGTTCAATAAGGGGGCAATGTGCACAGCCACCCGGGAGGGCTGCCCCAGCTCTCTTTGGCCTATGTTGGGGTATGGCAGAAAGTTGGCAGGAAATCCTTCCATTTACTAGCCTCATGACCTGTTTCATTGTATTCTTTCAACTCTGCTTGAGATAGGTCTATTTAAGGATCCAGTGGGCCAGTGATTGCTGTGGAACCAGCCCTGATTTCATTAACAAGTTCATCTGGCAGTGGCCATTGACATGCAGAACTACACCCAGTGACAGGAACCCCTCAGCTGGCAGATGGGCCACCCCTTCTTAATTTGAATTTGGAGAATTATCTTGTTCCAGATTAGGACTTTTCATTGTTAAAACAGACCTCTTTGCCTCTAGTGTTTATTAGACAGTACCTAGAATATGACCTGAGAGGTGCAGACTGACTGGCTTGGGGTGAGGGGACATCTCTGAAGTCAACTCTGAGGCCTCAGGGTGTAGGGATAATAAAGATGCGTTATCCCCAATGTCAAGAAAACACGGCCCCTCTGGTTGGACACCTGGACGATCCTTGCCTTGCCTTGCCTCCACCCCACAGCCAAGCCCTGCTGTGCCCATTCCCTTGGCTGGGGGTTTCCTTTTAACTGTGAAGTTTGCTACTTACTTTACTTTAACTCAGAGTTTGCAAACTGGTGGCTCACAGTTGTGTTGTATTTCGCCTAGTGTTTAAAAAAAATAAGATATTTAAAAACTATGAGTGTTTACATAAAAATTGATTTCTGGCTTCTCTTAAAAAAAAAAGATAATGAAGATCTGACAAAACTAGTACCTGGGAAGAATCAGCTGTTGCTTAGAAGATTGGAAAATGTGTACTTCAGGTCACCACAGTTCCTGTCAGTTCCATTTTTCCCTTTTTCTCTATGGTAGGAAGATAGGTCTCTGTACCTCTGCTTTGTCAGGAGTGGCACTACAGATGATGGGCTGGAAGGGGGCGTGCCCACATGACTTTCCTAGGTAACCTACTGGCCACCCCAGACACTTGAGCTTACAGCCCTATTTTAACCCATTTTCTCTGCTTTACCTGGTTCATTACATTTCCTCCAAAATCCTAATTGCTCTGAAGGCATTGCAGTTACCATCACTGCCCACTTTCAAGGTGACCACGTGCTGTTTGTTAAGATGTGGTTTGTGCGACCATCACTATGACTTCGTCCTCTAGTGGGAAATTAGTCTATGGTGCGGGCATCAGGGGAGGACCAGCCAGATGCCCTTGGTGTTGGGAACCTTGTCCAGCCTGACTGCCAGGGTCTGGCCTCACCTAGTTGCTCAGGTCATGCATCCTACAAAACTCCTGAGTGCAGTTTTATAGTCTGAAATCATAGTAGAACCAACGTAGAAGTATGTTTGCCCCCTTTCTCCACTGATCCCTAAGAACCGCTGTTCTGGAAACGGGCAGGTTAACCTTACAGGACAGTTTGAGAAGCCCCACTGCTTTCTAATCTCTTGCCCTGACACTCTGAAACCTTCAGAGCCAGGTTAAATGTGGGTATGGCTCTGTGCACAAGCTTACAAATTATGGGTGTGACAGCAGACACTTGGAGGGAAATGAGGATGAGCAGCCTCCCCAGGTCGTGTGTGCTGTGCTGTGCCAGCCTTTGCCCTCAGACTGACATCCCCAGGGAGCCATGACTGAGCTGTCCCCCAGACCTCCCCTTCCCTCTTCAGGAGGAGCCGACCTCCTTTGCCACTTCAGGAAGACCAGAGAGTACCGAGGGCAGACATCCTACATGTGCTGCACCTAGAGCTGTCCCTGATTGTGGCTGCTGTGTGGGCACCCTGGGAGGATGTGTCAGCAGCCCCAGGCTCATCCTTGATACAGAAAAAGAGATCAACAAGGCAGAACCTGAGTGAATCAATGTCATGTTCACATGGAAGACAACAGACAATATCCAACATGTTCTAAAACAACACTTACAGGAAAAGGGCAGGCGTGGCTCCCTCACGGGCCTGTTCTAAGCAGTCTCTCTAAGAGTGATCCAAACAATACTACAGGAACCCCCAAACAAAGTCTCACAACCACATAATCAAACGAGACATTGGATGTTGACTTTAACATATAAAAATACTATAACAAAATGAAATACAAATATATATTAGAATCTGTTAAGTATTCTGTATAAAGAGATACTTTCGTGGTTAGGCTAACAGCAGGCAAAGAGGAGACGAAGTCCGGCCTTTTCCTTTTCCTGACACCTTCACAGGGTCCCCAGGCCACTCACCAGCCATGCTGCCAAAGCACAGCAACCTGGGGACTTGCCCTGCTTGTGTCTGTTCAGTGCGGAAATGGCCAATGGCGACGTCAAAGCAAACTGAAGGTCTTTACCAAAGGGGTGGCAAGGTGTGGAGATGATTTCTCAGAGAGATGAGGTCGTGGTAGCCGCCTGGGACTCAGCGGGCCCACATGTGAACAAACAAGATGAGCGGTGATCCAATTCCTTAGCAACTTGCAGAGTGGTGGCTAAGTTGGAGGAAAAGTTGATCCTGGGGTACACGGCTCTCTCGGCCCCTTGCTGCCCTCACCCTTGTGGTGGATCCCAGTTTTCCAGCTCGACCGAGGGTGAGTGTGGAGCAGGCAGGGGGCATGGGGCATTGTGGAGGGGCAGGTGGGGGCAGCGACAAGCTCACAGGGTGTTCCCTGTGAACAAACTTCATCCTCTGCCCTCCCAGCCCCATGGCACTGGGAGTGCAGGACTCCTGGCAGCCATTGCATGTCTGCAGGTGCCCTTTCCACTTTCTGCAGAGTGAAGAGGCTCCTGCCAGTCCTTGCCCCTCGAGCCTGGGAGCTGCTTCTCCAGGGCAGTGGGGAATGGTGGTGGCCAGGGGAAGGTACGTGGCTCAGGGTTGGTGGGTCCCAGAACACCTCTCTTCCATGGGAGGGGCAAGCTAGCTGCACTTGAGCTTTCCTGCCTATCCAGCCTGGTGTTAGCTGCTCTCCGGGCTCCCACCGTGGCCCAGAAACTCCAGGTAAAAGAGAGATGCCGTGTACCCCTAGGAGAAGCCCTGCAAGGCCCAGGCTGTGGTCCACAGTGGAGAGAGACCCTGTGGCCTTGCTCAGAGCTACAAGAAAATAGAGTCCGGCCCCTGGTGCAGGGCAGATCCAGCCATGAGGACACCTCCTGAGTTGGGCAGGGCAGGATCCTCTTCCCATTTCAGAGGTCTCAAGACTGAAACTCGCTGGCCTGAGTCCCAGTGTAGTGTGTGCCAGCCTCCCACAGCCACAGGAGGCCCCAGCCCCCTACTATTCAGCATCAGGAGCTCCCCAACGCTGCCCACAGTGGCTGAGGACACAGGCACAACGCCACCTCAACCTCACGGCAACACACTCCCCCAATCTGGCCTTCTGCTTGCAGACAGAAAGAGCCAGGAAAGGGACATGCTCACCACCCCCCCTTGCCCACAACCCCAGGGGTGCACTCTCCTGGGGAGACATCTGGGACAGAAGAGCATGACCTATCTTCCTTCCAGCCAGCTCACTATTTAGGCTCAAAGATAGTCTTTCTACACTTTCATTCTGCATGGAAGAGAAGCATTTGTAGTCGCAGGGTCAGGTATTCAGTGACTTCAAACACTGAGTGCTTCCTTGCAAACACCTCTGGTGAGCAGTTCCAGCCTGAGCCAGGTCTGTTTTTGGGGTGCTCAGCGGCTCAGCTCTCTTCCCAAGGCCTCCTGGTTGCTCCTATGACGCTCTGTGATTAGTTCACATCTGTCCATGAGCACCCACAGTACCCAGCCTGTTAGGCACATAAATACTTGATGATGGGATGAATGAAAATGGATCTTCTAACTCTTCCAGCCTCCCTCCAGGAGCCCTAGTAGGGAGGGTCCACATTGCTCATTCAGTTATCCCACCTTCCCATTTGATAGCTGAGGAAACCGAGGCCCATGGAGAAGTTTGCCCAGAGTGACAGAGCCGGGTTTCCTGCTGCCTGGACCACTGCTCCCTACTGGTCTGCATGTGAGGGGATCTGAACCCAGTCTCCACTGGAGGAGATGCCCCCCCCGCCCCCCCCCCCCACCAGGCCAAGCAGCCGAGCCCAAGCCCCTTACACCCCGTCCTTCTGCCAGTGGCTCGCCAGCAACTGTGGCTGGCTAGTGGCTGAGGAATCCTGGGACCAATGCCCCTTTCGTGGCTAGTGACTGGAGGTGGTGATGTTTATTCAACTGAAACCAAGAATCCCCTGTCCTTTTGATGGGTCCCCACCCCCTGCAGCCCCAGTAGCCGTTTCCCCCACATGAGCCTCCTCCTTGAAGTTACAATGGTCATCCCATAACTTTAGGATTCAGAGGTCTGGTTCTAAGACCCACCTCCACCCCCAGCCGCCTTCCGGAGCGGAGCGAGCAGTGGCTGCAGCGCTGCCAGTCAGCTCAGGGAGCAAGGGTCACTCCCTCCCTGACCAGCAAGAGGGGGCCCTTCCCCCCTCAGCCTGGCCCACTGTCATTAGACGCTGCAGCAGCAGAAGGAGCTGAGAGCCAGGCTGGCTGCCCCAGGGCGGGCTGAGGGTACTTCAAGGTTATCTGCAGGGGGCAAGGGGCTTCTGGGGCCAGCCTAGGCCAGGTGAGAGGGACAGGCTGCTTTGGGAGGAGCCAGTCCCTTCTTCAGACCCAGGTAGCAGGCAAGGACGGGTGTGTCAATATCTGCACTTCTTGGCCTGACCTCACGCACACATTCATTCAACAAATATTTATTAAGCGCCTATTTGTGCAAGGCACTTCCGGAGAGGGCGGTCCTCAGCCCGAGCCACGCCCACCCGCTCCACCCCAACCTACGCGCCTTTTGCTGTAGGAAGGCGGCGTGGCCCGGGTGAGGCCGGCCCCGCCGCCCAGGAGCGTCCTGCTGATGGCCCCACCCAGGCCCAGCGGCTGCTGCTCAGGCTCCGCTGCGGCCGTGCCCCTCGCTCGCCCTCGCCCTCCCCGTCCACGCCAGGCGCTACGCGCAGAGGGCACAGCCACACTTGGTGGGCTTCTCCACCTCCTCAGCAAAAGAGGTCCCGTCGCTGCACTCAAAGGTGAACTTCCTCCGCTTCAGCCGCAGGCCCTGGCAGCAGCCCTGGCCTGGGCAGGAGCCCCGGCACTCCACCCACGACAGCGGGCGCGTGGTCTGGCAGATGGCATAGCCCCTCTGGACCTGGTGAAAGTCCCGGACAGGGTCCCCCCGGCACTCGGACTCTGGATGGGACAGACACCAAGAGAAAGCCTCAGGGCACACCCATGGGCCAGCGCTGCCCCCGGGGGAGGCAGGAGGAGGAGAAGGAGGGCAGCATCCTTGGACGGGTCCTCTAGCTCTCAGACCCGCCTCTGTCCCCGGCATCCTCCCTGCCCGACATGCACATGCACTCGCTTCCTCCTGGGCCCACAGTGGTGGGGTCGGTGGGAAAGAAGAACTTTCTAGCTGCCAGGGCCCTCCAGGACAGATTGGGTGGCCAGGCTAAGGTAAGCTCCCGGTTGCTAGAGAAGTGCAAGAGGTGGCTGGAGGCCTGGGAGGGAACAATGTTAGAGAAGAAATTCGTGCCCAGAGGGTGTGGCCTAGGGGACCCTGAAGGTGGCTGAGGCCTGGATTTCTCAGGGTCCCCCTGCCCTCCTCAGCAGTCTTGATTCCAGCAAAAGCATCTTGGTCACGCGGGCCATGGAGGGCCTGGGAAAATTTCCCCAACCCTCAGACTTCCTGCTGCTCCCCTGGTCCCAAGGTGATGGGGCCAAGATGTAGAGGCTCGGGCAGGAGTTGTTAACCCTGGGTGGTCTCTTCTATAAAGAGAGACCCCAGCCAGAAGGAGCACTTACCCAGGATAAGGGGGCTGCAGGGCAAACAGGGCCAGGGAGAAAGGGGCATCTGTCTGGGGGTGGGGCTCAGAGCCCAGAGGCTGGAGGGCACTAAAGCCCAGTAGCAGCCCACAGTGCAGGAGTGGGGAGGGGCACAGAGGGGTCGCTGGGGTTGGAAGGAAGAAAAGTCAAGTCACTACAGAAAGTTGTGGGGAGGGGCCCTGGAGGGGGCATGTCAGGAGGGGGGCCCCTGACCTTGCTCACACAGCTCGCCCGAAAAGCCAGGGTCACACACACAGTGTGCCCCCTTGGTGGCCGAGGCCTGGCAGTGGCCGTGCAGGCACTGCAGGCCCCCGCAGGAGTCCGCGGGTGCCCCAGCTTGGTTGCACAGGGCCCCTGAGTACCCATCCTGGCACTGGCAGCTGTAAGAAAGAGCATCAAGAGGCACACATTTCCCGTGGACACACCTGGAGGGGACAGAGAAAAGGCACTGTGAGGACAGACTGGAGCCAATCCAAGGCCCACCTAAGGGTGCCCCACACCCCCAGCCTTGGCTTCATGGGATGTTATCCTCTTCTCACGATTAAGGGGAAAGGAGCAAAATGTGAGTCTGTGACTAACCCTAGGGACCTTTTCCTCAATAAAAACTGAAAACCAGAAAAAACTAATAAAACCCTGTGTTAGGCCACATGTTCCAATTTGGGGGCTTATAGTACAGTCTTTCCTCACCAGGGGAAAGTGGCACTTGCAAGGAAGGGAACCTGCAGGTGGGCAGGGGCGAGGGCTCACTTGTGGCCATGACAGGGGCCATCAGCTGGCTGGTCGCAGTGCAGGCCTCCCCAGCCGGCCTCACAGTGGCACACGGGCCCCGGGGTGGCGTTGGGCTGGCAGATGCCATGCAGGCAGTAGAGCTTTCGACAGGGCTCGCAGCCTGGAACCACGCCTGGCTTCATCCGCGTCTTGGTGAAGTCCTGAAGCTCATTGTTGATGTACAAGTTTCGGATGCAACCATGGAAGCTGGTGCCGTTGAGGATCTGCCACAGGCGGAAGGAGGCCGAGTTCACGTCCACGGGCATCCCTGGGATGGGGGAGGGGGGCAGAGCTGAGCTGAGTCAGGCTCAGACCGTGCCTGGCACCCACCTCTGAGGTCTGCTGGCATCTCCACAGTGTTCCCTCTTGCCCTCGGCCTCTGTCCTTCTGTCTCTGCAACCCTGAGCCAAGGTCCTTTGCCACCTTAGAGGGTCCAGACTCCTTTCCCAGAAGAAATGGAAAAGCTGCTTCCTCTGTGATCAGAGCCCAAGGGTGCCAGGCCTGGCAGCAGCCAGCTGATAAGTGAGGCTCTGGGTGCCTGACGTCTGGCTGCCCTCGCCCAGGGCTCCTTCCTTCCCTCTGGGACACCAGCCTTTACCTCCCAGAGACCCCAAAGCAGCAAAGGACCTGGGCCTAGAGCTCATGTGGATGGATGGCACTTTGTCACCCACTTTTATAGTCATCACTTCACAGCAACCCTGTGAGGTAGACATCGCCAAACCCCATTTGACAATTGGTGCTCAGTGACTTGCCCGAAGTTGCACAACTAATAAGCAGCTGGGGTGGAACCCAGGGGTCCAAAGTCTCAGCAAGGCCCTCTGCAGCGCTGAGATGGCCCCACTGCCTCTGGAAACCTGCCTCGTCTGGACCTAGAAATATTCTAGATCGTGGACTGTGTCGTTTAGCCACAAAGCCTGTAAGCTTGCAGCAGCTCCAGGCCTCTAAGGCCCCGAGACTGGGAATGGACCCTGAACAAGTGACAAGCCCCTTCTGGCCTAAAGCCAAGAGGAAAGGTGCCCACAAGGCAGAAGACAGCTGGGAAAGTCCCAGGCCCCCACACCTGCTGTCTTCCAGGCCAGGCCTCAGACCCAACCCAGGCACCCATCCCTCCTGGTCAGTCTGGACTGGGCAGAGAGCAGCATGGGCTCTGGGCAGGGGAGGACAATCCATCAGCAGCTTGGCCATTGACTAGGGCCCTCCCTCACCATCCTGGACTGCCCCCCATAGTCCAGTGCACTGGACACCAGCTCTCTTGGAAAGCCTCAGACCAGAGAGCAACAGAGGCCCCACCTGGAATGACTGTCACATCTCCTGATGGAGAGGCCTAGGGGGGCCAGCTGCAGCTCCACCCAGGCCAGGTCCTCACCTCCCACATAGAGGGGGGCCTCGCTGTTTAGCGTGTAGTGTTTGCCGAAGTTGTCCATGGTCATGGGACTGCCGCCATCAATGGAGAGATTCACCATCTGGTCAAGAGTGACCAGCTCGACTGTGTGGAACTGCCCATCATTAATCGTCTCGGCACTGGAAAAAAACGGGGTGCCCCACCCCAGGGAATGAGCTTCAGTTTGGCCCATCCCTTCCAGGGCACTTCCCCAGAAAGGCCACTGGACCAGCAGCTTCTTCCCAAAGGACCAAATCTCTAAGGGAGGGGACCTGGGGACTCAGTGACCTATGGCCTGGTCCCTGCTGCTTCCCTCTGGGGACTCTCTGGGGAAAGTGAGAAGTTTGGGGCAGGGGTTTCCAAGTTATCAGTCTCCGCTTCCCCACTAAGGAGCCCCCTGAGAGGTGGTGGTGGGATGGGGAAGGGTGGGACCACTGCTCAGGCCCCAGAAAGCCTCAGACCCAAGCAGGGGCTGGACTAAATGGTTTGAATGCCATTTCCGCTCAAGCAGCCCAGGTTTCTGGTGGTGCCAGGAACCACCTGCTCTTGGCCCAGGAGATGCCTGAGGGCTGCTGGTGGGCACGAGGAAGCCCTACCTGTAGATGGCAGAGCTGGGGTAGCTGCCTGGGTCGTAGCTGACACGCACATGGCCCTGGTACAGCTCCACTGCGATGTGGTCGTTGTCCCCGTTGTACAGCAGGATCCCATTGTCCTCTGCCGTGGAGACCTGATGGGCAATGGCACTTTCCTTTTACCCAACCCCACACAGCAGAGACACAGGCTGGTAGGTGGGGCAGTTGGGGGACCCACAATTGGAAGAGAGATGCTGTGTGCAGAACTGTCCTCCCCTGGCTGCCCAGCCAGCCCAGGTGACACATCAAGGGGGTGCTGACAGAGGCTGGCAGCCCCTGGTTCATAGCCCATCCACTGCCAGTCTGGCCAGGGTTGGGACAGGCACAGCAGATGGGCCAGCTGAGGCCCAGAAACTAAGTGCTAGGAGGAGTAGGTAAGAGACCTTGGGACCATCTGCCCAGAGAGGAAAGTTAGACTCGATGTGCCGTAGCTGTTCTGTGGGCCTCAGGGAGCTGCCCTGGGGCCAGAGTGGGACCTGCAGAGGAGATCCAGGAAGACTCTCTAACCACCTGAGCCACCAAACCTGGAAGGAGCCCCTCAGGACAAAGTGCCTGTCACTGTAGCCATGCAAGCAAAAGCTGGAGTAGTGCCTTGGGAGGGAGATCCCTCTAGGATGCTGTAGGAGCCATGATCTTTCTTCCTGTCTTGTCCCCTTTCCCCGCTTTCTCCCTGTAAAGAACTGACTCCCTGGTCTGTAGAGCTGGCACATGGCCCAGGCTGGACCAATCATGGCACCCCATCTCGCTGGACTCAGTGGTTGGTCCAGGGATGGTCATGTGACTGAAGGCAGGCCAATGAGAGGTCTTCCCTGAGGTTGTTGACGGTTGTCCAATGAGAGCTGGCAGGGAAGAGGCAGCCATGGGGCCAGCAGGATAAACTGAGTCTACCTAAGATTGTGCCAGAGGCAACAGCTGCGTAGGGTTTGGGCAAGTTTTACTTTATGGAGCAGTTAGGCTGGCTGTGGTCTTGCTGTGTGGGCAGTGTGAGCGGATAGGATTCTGGGGAGCTGATAAAGGGAAGGAGAGCAGAGTGAGCATGTTTGAGAGGCTGAAGGGTTCTGAGAAAAAAAGAGAGGAGGACAAAAAAAGGAGAGAGGAGAGATGTGGCATTTGGGATAGGGAATGGAATTTTGGGAAAAGAGAGAGATGACTAAAGAGGAGTTTTAAATTTTTTATCATGTGATGTACGATATAATCTACTCTCCTCTCCCTCCCCAAGAAATATTTAGCAAACAATCTGTTGAAGTGGGATTTGCTTTTTTTGAGGGCAACATAGTGATGTTCTGAGGTGGAATTCAAGACAGGAAATGGCAAAATAAGGGACCCCAGGGACATTTGGTTAAAGATATAAACCCAGAGCTAACTCTGGCTGTGTTCGAGCCACGTGGAGAAACGCCATCTGCAACATTAGGAGCTGAAGCTGAGGAGCAGTTGAGACAAGGGAGGGTGGGAGAGGATCCTGGTCAGTTTGGTTTTCTGCATCCAGTCACCCATGAAACCACGTCCACCTCCGCCCTTCTCTGAGGTTGGTTGTGTGACCCCATAACCTCTCCAACTGTGCTTTAACTAGTTCAAGCTCAGATCCTGACACCCACATCCAAAGAGCTTTGACTGATACCTGGGCAGGGATGCATCTTGATGCTCTGACCCGGGGGGGTCCCCTGCTGCCCGGCTCCCCCCTGTGACCAGGCGCCAGGGCACGCACCTGCAGTGTGATGTTGGCCCGCGGCCAGTTCTGCAGGTCGGTGAACTGCAGGTAAGTGTCCCGATCCACGAAGTTGACACTGAGCAACTTCTCACATTCGGGGCCACCAAAGCCTGGGAGACACTGACACACCGGCCGGCTGCCCTGGTCCACACAGTCGGCCCCGTTCTGGCACTCGGTCCCCTCACAGGGGTTCCTGGGGGCAGGCGGGCGGGGAGGGGTCTCACAGAGCTGCCCACTGAGAGGAAAAGGACACAGGTCAGAGGGAGCAAGGCAAAGGAGCAAGCGGGCGTCTTCCTCTCCCACAGTCCTGGAGAGACACTCACTGAACATCTCGGGAAACTGGATCCTTAAAGCAACCGAAGATGCTCCCAATGAACAGTTCTCCTGAGAGAATTACGAGCCAGAAGGATACTAGGAAACCAGATGAGAAACAAGTGTGGTCCCTGAACCAGCAGCAGCTATATCACCTGGGCACTTGTCAGAAATGGAAAACCTCCTGCGTCTGCACTTTAACAAGATTCCAGGTGACTCGTGTGCATATTAAAGTTTAAGAAGCACTCACTCCTCGTGTTGCTAGACTGCTAGCAAGTTTTACTATACCCATTTTACAGAAAAGAAAACTGAGACTAAAGACACAAGCAAAAGAGAAAAGGCTCATATTACTAAAGAAATAAGAGGGGACATTACTACCAACAGGTGGTTCCAGTACAGGCTACAGCACTCTGGCAGCAAGTATTCACAGTAGCCAAAAAGTGGAAACGACCCAAACATCTATCAATGGATGAATGGATAAACAAATGTGGTCTAGTCAAACAATGGACTGTTACTCAGTTGTACAAAGGAACAAAGTTCCAATACATGCTACCACATGGATGAACCTCGAAAACATGATGCTAAGTGAAAGCCAGTCACAAAGGACCACAGATTATATGATCCCATTTATATGAAATATCCAGAATAAGCAAATCTATAGACATAGATGTTAGTAGATTAGTGGTTGCCTAAAGCTGGGAGGGAGCGGGGTTGGGGTGACAGATAAGAGGTGTGGAGTTTCTTTCTGGGGTAATGAAAACATTCTAAGATTGATTGTGGTAATGGATGCACAACTCTGGGAATATACTAAAAACCATTGGGTTGTACACTTTAACTGGGTGAAGTATATGGTATGTGCATCGTATCTCAATAAAACTGTTAAAAAAAAAAAGATCCTGGAAGGTGGGGGGCAGAAGGAGGGCAGGTGCCCTCCCCTCCCAACCTCCCAGAGGAACCAAGATGCAAAGGTAAATGTCCTTAACGGCAGGACATATCATCAGAGGTTCTCTGGGCAGGTAAGTGATGGCGCACTGCCCAGTAATCTGTGCCCACCCGCTCCTCCCTCCACCAAACAGGTTAGGGACCCTCTGCCTATGCTCTGAGCAGCTAAGCAACGCTCCCAAGACCACACAGCTGGTGACTGGCATAGCCATGGTTAAAACCCCAGGACCCAACTCCCAGGCTAGCCATGCCTGGGGGCTCCTGCCAGCCCGGGGCTGATGGCTAGGAGGAGTTGGTTACTCATGGTGCGTCCAGAGGCCACTCACCTGTAGCCCTCAGCACAGACGCAGGAGTAGCTGTTGACTTCGTCCAAGCACTGGGCCCCATTTTGGCAGCCATGATCCCTGCAGTCATCCTGGTTCTCACTGCAGTTGTCACCTGTGTAGCCTGGGGCACACTCACACCTAGGGGGCAGGGGGCAGTGGTGGGCAGTCAGCCCCACACTCAGCCCAGAGCTCAGCCAGGAGCCTGTGGGGCCCAGGGGCTGGGTGTGTGTGTGTGACAGAGAACCTCAAGGCCCTGTAGGTCTATGGGGTCCCCCAGGAGGTGAAACAGAGCCCTAGATATAAAGATGCCCCAGCCCATCCTGGGACCCTTTTCTAGTAAAATGAGAGAGCTTGTGTGGGCTTGGCAGGGGCGAGAGGCCAGGGGGCGGGCTCCGGGCTGGGAGGGTGGACACCAGGGGCTGGAGGAGATGGGACTCTTGTCATGGAGGACCCACCCTCACCAGCAACAGCACACCAAAGCCAAACTCCAGCCCCTTCTCAATCTGCGCGGCTGCTCCCCCTGCGCATGGCCCTGCGTCACACGGGGCCCACCATCCCTTTTCCCTGCCCTCCCCAACTCCAGTGGGCAGGCCTCTTGGCTCTCAGAAGGGCCAGTGCCTGCCTCTCTGTGAGCTCCTGACTCCAGGCCGGCTCCTGCTGGGCCTCACTGCTTGCCTGAGTCTGTCCAGCTCTGCCAACCATCTGCCTATCAAAGAAAGAGCACGTCCCTCCACCCCCTTTTCAGTGACCCTCTTTTATTTTGCCAGATTCTCCCCATCCTGCTCCCCCTACAGCAGGCCCACCCCAGCGGCTCTCTGCCTTCACCCCTGTTGATTCTGGAATACCCTCTTCTCTCTCCCAGCCGCAGTGCAGCCAAGCCAACACCTCACCTCCTCCAGGAAGCCTCTGGTGAACACCCCAGCTGTCACTGAGCAATCCCTTGCCGGAAACCCTTCCAAACTGCAAACTCCAAGGGTCCACCACAGAACCTTGCAGGTACGCGCTCCTGCCTGGACTTTTCACTCATTCCCAGTGTTTTTCAAGCTGTAAGAAATACCTTTCTACCCAGTACACACACACGCACGCACACACCCCCCCCCCATGAACCAGTTTCCTGCCGCCATACTTGTCCTTACTGTATAAAATGGCGTGATGCTCGTTGATATTGTCTGTTTTATTTTTTCACATTCATCTTGACCCACCTGACTGATCACAATCCACTAGTGGGGCCCGGGCTGCAGTCTGAAAAATGTCACAGTAGCTAAGCCACCACCCACTCACTCGTTTACACTCATTCTTTCATTCATTCAGTGAATGTGTGCTGAATACTCGCTGGCTCTCAGGTGCAATGCTAGGCGCAGCTGAGTGTCTGTTAGTTCCATCTTCCCGCCGAGACAGGAAGCTGAGAGAACACGCACTATAATCCACGGTGTGCTCGTCTTCTTGTGGGGCGAGGGCCTATCCCAGTACCTCCAAACTGGACGACGTGCAGTCCTGCTTTATTCCCCTCTGAGGCCCAGCCCCTCTGAAGAGCGGGTATGCCACTTGATGTGCCACTGCCTCTTGGTCTCCCGCACCAAAGCCACCCAGCAGCTCACCCAGAAGTGCAGTGTCTGTCCACCACGTGGACGGAGGCCCCTGTGCAGCCCCTCGACCTCAGATCCGGGCCTCGATAATCCCCCAGCTCTTGCTTCATGCCCCTGGGCCTTGGGCGGCTCCTGTGCACCATGGGCTCCCTGGGGGACTCCACCCCCCGCCCTGGCCAGCTTCCTCAGCCACAGACCCTAAGAAGCCCTGCCCTGACCACCTGTGCTGCCCTGACCAGTGGATGCAACGCTGCAGATGAGAGCAACATTTTTAAAACCCATTTAAAACCAAAAACTTTCAAACAGCCGTCTTCAGGTGACAAAGCACTTCCACATATGCCAGTAATAATAATGGTGACAACAGTCAATGACCCCTTACCCAAACCTGCTGGGGCCAGATAGGTTGGGAAATTCAGAATTTTTTGGATTTTGGAAAGGTAAGAGTTCCTACAACTGTGTACTAGGTACCATGCCAGTGGGATCTGGGGCGGCCCCTTGATCAAACATGGCCACATTTCTGCAGCGAAATCTCTGTACATTCACATACGTGGGATGAATAATGGCTGAGTAATCTCCATCAGTGCAGCTCAGCTTTTATTCCAGATCTGTTCAGTTCAGGTTAGATTTTACTATCAAATGGGGTTTTGGTTTTCAGAGTTTTGTAAACTTTGTAACTGGAGATGAGGAACTGTGGATCTGGAATGATAACAGCTATTTGTGGAGCACTTATCAGATGTCGGACCTGGAGCCAAGTACTCTCCATGCATTTGCTCATGCGATCCTCACAGCCACCCCAGGAGGAAGCTCCTGGTACGCCCAGTTTGCAGATGAGAAAAACGAGGCACAGAGCGATCAAGGCATCCATTCAGGGTCATGCTATAACCCAGGCGTGTCTGGCCGCAAAGCTGTGCCCACCACCACCTCCTGCACTGACTGGCAGGAACCTGCACAGCCGAGACCTCGACAGGTGAGGAGTTAGCATGGGGATGGGGAGGTGGTGGAGGGGAGGGAGCTTGCTGTCCATGACCTTCCCTGGCCCTGGAAACGGGCACCACTGACCTGGGCCCATCTGGGGTGCCCACACACTGGGCCTCATGCTGACACGGGTTCAAATCCGGGGAGCAGAAGTCCACCAGCTGCTCACAGGCCCTTCCTGGGGGAAGAAGGAGGGAGAAGCAGGGGAGAAGCTGTTCTCTGTGCTGTTCCAGGCAGCCGGCCCAGCAGAAACCTCCTGCAGACACTGAGGCAGGTCCCCGGGTGTTCCGCCCACGGGAACGGGGTGTGCGTGGGCCCTGGCCTCCCCGCAGACGCTCAAACCCTGCCAGGCTTACCCGAGTACAGCAGGGGGCACTGGCAGGTGTAGTTGCCCACGCCGTCTACACAGATGCCCCCGTTGGCACATGCGTGCTCCACGCAGTCATCTGTGTTCACCCCGCAGGTCGGTCCTTCAAAGCCGGTAGGACAGGAGCACCTGGGCGGGGCAGGGGAGGAGGGTGAGGTGGGTGGGCCCACACCCAGCTAGGCAGCCTTCCTGAGGCAGTGGTGGAAGCCTGGGGCCACCGGTCAATACGATTATCCCTGAGCTTTGGTCCCTACTCCAGGCCAGGCCCTTGCTAGGTGCTAGGGGTTAGAGGTGAACCAGACTGGCCCTACACTCGTGGGACTCACTCACAGTCTAGGGGGGGAGACAATGAGGAGACAGGTGACCAGAGGAGAGGTGGTGGGTATCAGGATAGTGCAACAGTGAGGCTGGGGAAGGTGGACAAAAGAGCAGAGGACACCTAACTCCTTCTTCAGGGGGAACGGTCAAGGCAGGCTTCCTGGAGGAGCTGATGCATTAGCCAAGGACCCCAACAGGAGAGAGCAGGAAGAGGAGGGAAGGCCTTGGGGGCAGAGGCATATGCAAAAGCCTGGAGGAGAGAGCCTTTCACCGTCCTATTGGAGGGGACCTACTCATCCAAATAGTTCAGGATTTGGGGAGCACACACTTCCGGGATGGGGTGAGAACGGGGCTGCAGAGTGAGCAGGAGTCAGGTGGTGGAGGGCCCTGGAGATCAGTGATCCTCAAACCGGGGTACACTGTCCCCTGGGGCACCCATTCCAAGGGGTATGTGGGTCACAGAGGTCTGAGAAATTAATTTACAGATCTTCAAGTTCTGCACAAACTCCTCCCTAAATCGATCATCCCCAGAGCTCCAGAAAGGCGTGCGTGCCTCTCCCCGCCCGAGTCCAAGGAGGGACAGGCCTGGGGCTAAAATCCTCAGGTGCCAAATAAGGGGACAGCTAGAAATATCGATGTTCCCCAAGTGAATGAACAAATGCTTTTGCAACTCAAAAGGTCTCCAGTTCCGTGCATTAAAAATCACTAAGGAAGACCTCACGGAACTGTCAGCTGATAGAGCATTAAAAATAATTTTTGATGACAGATCACTCTGGGATTTTGGCATATAAACTCGGAAGGATTTCAAAATAATTAAATGACGTGGCTACAATAAAACTTCTGATCCCATTGATTTATATATGTGAACCAACTTTCCCAGCATTTACAGCTATGTATATACATATTAAAAAGGAACTGATTGGCTGCTGAGCCCTCTTTCATTCTGTAATATTCACTCCTGGAAACAGGAACTGATGAGGAGAAAAGAACACCAAAAAGAAGCTCCATCTATCTTAGTAAGAGATACGGTCTAACAAAATTTTACTTTTGGGTGAAATGATTATCAATCAAGTTTTGTAGTACAGTTATGTTGCTTTGATCAAGTGTACAGTAGACTATTGATACAAAAAGGTTTGAAGCCCACTGTTGCAAGGCACGTCCTAAAGCTGAATTTTTTTTCCCCAAGAAGGCTTGGGGGGTTTTAAGCGGGGACTATGGGATCAGCCTTGCATTTCAGAAGGTTCCCCCTGCTGGGGGTTGGGTGCAGGGCAGTGGGCGTGGTGGGCACAGATGGAGAGTAACCCAGGAGGCCCTTGTAAGCCTCAGGGTTCAGGGACAGCTCAAGGGGGCACCCCCTTCTACCTAAAGGGCCCACCCTGACGGCCCCCCACTCTGTAGGGCTGCTAGATGTGAGGGGAGCTTCCACAACCCCCCAGCTGCACCCTCTCTCTGCCCAGCAGGGGGAGTTCATTGGGGGTGTCCTCTCAGGCCCCCACTCTCCATAGACTCCCCCCAGGAATCTAGCGAAGGAGTAGGGGGCTTTGACGGAGCCGCTGTCAAAGCCCAGAGGAGGACCAAGCCTATGGGAAGGACGCTGTTTCCAAGGCGATGACGGGAAGAGAGGCCTTTGAGTGCTTTCTTTTTTACATCTGCTAATATGGGTTTGCAGAGACAGGTTTGGCCATTTCTGCCAGTAGACTCAACCTCATTTTCTGAAGAGCCAATTTGTTCGACTGGCAATTTATTTTCAGCAACTAAATACTATGTATTCCTCCAGAAAGTTCTGGGTCCGGGAGCCTCTGGGAAGGTGGGGGGGCGTGTTGAGGGGTCCAGGGGAAGCAGGGTCTGTGGAGGGGCTTGCATGGCGATAGCAGAGAAGAGTCATGAGGGCCGGCCCCTCACGGAGCGGTGGGAAATGAGCTGCCCATGTGCAACCAGTGTGACTGTGAGTTGTTGGGGGGAGGCCCCACCTCAGGCAGGCTCAGGGTGGTGGCTGGATAGGAAGGAGCTGGCTGGGCACCCCACCTTCAGGCAAATTGGCCCAACAAGTAGACATTTCACTTTGATTGGAGGCCTTATGGGTTAGTGGAGATTATAGGGGTTTCAAACACCCCCAAACTGCTCCTTGGCACTGCCACTGCATATGCCCTTGGCCATGGTTCCCAGTACCATCAAAAGACCCTCCTGGCACCTGGCAAGAGCAGGAAGAGGCCTGGAGCAGAAGTGGGCAGCGCAGCTCCAAGCCCCAGCCTGCTGTGTGCCTGGGGCAGACCCTAATCTCTCTGGGCTTCCACTGCCTCTGGGCAACAGGGTCTTGGCCTGGGTGGGCATGGAGAGACCTCTAGTGAGGGCCTGCTCCCCCTGAGCCTGCCCTCCATCTCCTCCCAGAGCACAGGGGGACCTGGGCCATCCCATTAGGAGGAGGAGGGCACCGAGGCTTAGGTGCTGGACCTCATCAGCACCCTGCGTATCAGGTTCCAGCCCCTCCAGGCAACTCACGTGAAGCCGGCCTCCTCACCCTCTTGTGGGTGGCAGGTCCCACCGTTTCCACAGGGGCCGCTGGAACAGCTGTCCAGGGACACCTCACAGTCTCGACCCTGGGGAGAAAAGTCAGTGATGGGATCCCAGGGAGACCCAGGGGCCAGAGTGAGCCAACAGAGACAGCCACCCCCTCAGCAGCTTGGCCTGCCTGTCCGGGGAGTTACTTGTTCGTTCATTCATTCATTCATATGTGCGGTCATTAATTAAACATCCCCTCAAGCCTGCTCTGGGCCAGGCACTGCTCTGGGCACTGGGGACAGAGTAGCAAACAAGACAGACCCAGCCTTGCCCACCCTGCACACGAGCAGCCCTCCTCCTCCCGGCGCAGCCTCCACTCACCTTATAGCCGCTGGGGCAGGCACACCTGTACACCTCCAGGGGGTCGTCATGGCAGGTGCCCTGGTTCTGGCATGGGCTGGACAAGCAGGGATCACACTTGGCCTGGACAGCCAAGGTGGGGGGACCTGCGGCCAGGGGGAGGGCGTCAGTGCAGGCGGAAGGCAGGGCTGGCATAGAGCCCCTGATGCCGAGCACCCCAGCCCTGCAGGGACCTGCCAGAAGCCCTCTCCCCAAGGAGATTTTTGCCCCTCGCTGTATTTTCTCTGGGTTGTGCTCATACTCTCCTTTCTCAGTCCACCTCCGGGGCCTCTGGACCCGCCTCTGTAAAAGGGGGTTAATAACAGCCCCTGCCTCCGGGGCTGTAAGAACTAAGGAGCCAATCCACAAAAAGTGCTAATGGGCGCTGGACACCTAAGGAGGTCCCCAGCTGACGGGCACGGCAGGGCCATCGGCGTGCGAGTGTCACAGTCACTATTATTGACGTTGGCTCCCCATCCCCTCACACCCCTTCGAGGCAGCCTCCCCAGCCCTGTCACCCGCCGACCAGGATAACGAGGGGTCCTCCTCAGCAGGCTGGAGACGCAGCTTTGCGAGGAGGCCGTGCTTAAGGGGAAAAAGGTCCCTTTGCCTTGAAGTTATTTCTCTCCCAGGCTGATGCGGGAAGGACCTTTCCCATCACCTCTCCAGCTCTGGGCAAGACCTTCTCCGGCCCTTTGAGGACTCCCTGGTCGCTCTTCCCTGAACTTGGAGGTGGATGAGCTGGCAGCCAGGCTGCTTAGGGCATCACCAATAAGGGACATGAAGACCTTACAAGAATACATAGTAAGACCAGCCAGTGAACTCCGGTTTCCACTTAAGACTCCTTCTAGAAGTGGAGAAATCTCGGCTCTGCTGCAAAGGCATGAGTATGAAAAAACAACACTTTTCAGTGACAAGTGAGGGAAGCGTCAGGGGCCTTCTTGGTACAGGCAGGGGCTGGCTCTGTTCCGTGATCCGGGTGCTGGTTACTCCGTGCATTCAGTTTGTGAAAATTCAGAGAGCCATTTACTTAGGATCTGTGTCCTTTTCTGTTATACGTGTTATATTTCAATAAAAAGTTAAAAAAAAAATAACGAAAAACTTCTCACCAGTTCCACCCCACTCCGTTAAATAAATACTGAGCAAATGTTTCAATGTAAATTGGCCTGCTCCCAACAGCCAACAGCCGAGCCACAGATGGAGCCCCTCTGAACTGTGTCGCCTGTGACAGCATCCTGCACACAGGGTGGCCCGGGGCCTCCTCATTAACCTATGGCTGTCAGTTTCATTTCCGATGATGGTCCTCGAGCTCGCAGAGGGCAGAGGCTGTGCCCCATGGCCTCCAGTGCCCTCCCCCAGCTGTCCCCCTGCACACAAAGCTGGGCCTGAGGCAGGCACTTGGCTACCTCCCTCTGCTCAGCAGGGCTCCTGGCACTTGGGCCGTCGGTCCATCAGTCAATCCATCCCTGAAGGGGCATTTACAGAAGCCCAGGGTGAGGTGCCTGCAATCACACTCAGGCCCTGTGTTTCTGCAAATGTCAGGAGAGTGGCAGCTGGGTCCGGTGCTCAGGGCTTTAAGCTAATTGCTGAGCACAATTCCTACCAAAGGGAGGCCTGAGTGCTCGCACTGCTGAGAGGCTTGGGGCTTCCAGAAACACTGCTGCTATTTTTATGTTCCTTACATAACCCCCGGGAGGGATTAAAGCCCTCACAGCCTGAGATTTTCTGCCTGGCTTTTTCGTTCCTTGGACATCAGGACTAGAGGGCAGCCATGCTAACAGGCAGCAGGTGACTCGCTCCTGCCACCTGACCCCACCCAGCTGGTCCCTGCAGAGACATGGGAGTGTCTGGAAGGCCCTGCCAGGGTTGGGCAGGTCCTGGACCCCCAGCAGCAGGAAGGGGGGATGCAACCCACTAGCCACCAACGTTTCTCGCACTCCCGGGCTCACCTTGGCATTCAAACTTCTTGGCAGGCGTGGTGAGGAGCAGCTTGCCCTCCATGTCTGGGGGCCCGGCACAGCGGGCAATGCCCGGCTCCTTGTAGCCTGTCTTCACCCAGCTGGACAGCCAGCGGAGGTGGCAGTCACAGTACAGAGGGTTGGCACCAATGGCCCTGGGTCAGAGAGCAGAGAGAAGCAGGCATTACAGCTTCATGGGGTCCTTCATCCACTGGGCACCTAGGGTGCTGGGCACTATGCCAGTACCCCCACTTCAAATCCAGTAGCCCCACTTCATGAGCATTTACTGTGTAACAAGCTCTGTTCTACGCACTTCATATGTCCTATCTTACTTAGTTCTCACCACAACCTACTATCCCCATTTTACATGTTGAAACCAAGGCTCAAAATAGTGGAGGCACTTGCCTAAGATTTCACAGAGAAAGAGGGGAGGCGGGATTTGAACCTGTGCCATCGAGGCCAGAGCCTACAGATGCTGTGCCTCCAGAGTGACCCAGGGAGAAAGGAACCACCATTTACCACTGCGATGAACCAGCTGCTTTTCCCACGATAGTATATCTAACCTCTCAGCCCCACAGTGTTAGTGTGCTTTTCTCCATCTCAAAGACGTGGGAACTGAGCCTCATGTGGAACAAGTAATTTCCCCGGGGTCACACAACTAGTGAAGGGCAGCCCCTGGACCCAGACCCAGAACTGTCTGACTCTGAAGCCTATACTCTTTTTCTTTTCATTTTTAATTAAATAAGGAGCACATGAATGTGTTGTCACCATAAATCATTTTCAGACATTGCAGACAAAAGTCTTCACCTCACGCAACAACATGAAGGTACAAAGTACCACTGAATCGTATGCATTAAAATGGTTGATTTTATATTACGTGAATTTCACCTTGATTTTTTAAAAAAGTCACATTCCTGGGGCTGGCCCAGTGGCACAGCAGTTAAGTTCACACATTCCACTTTGGTGGCCCAGGATTTGCCAGTTCAGATCCCAGGTGCCAGACCTACGCACCGCTTGGCAAGCCATGCTGTGGCAGGTGTCCCACATAAAATAGAGGAAGATGGGCACAGATGTTAGCTCAGGGCCAGTCTTCCTCAGCAAAAAGAGGAGGATTGGCAGCAGATGTTAGCTCAGAGCTAATCTTCCTCAAAAAAAAAAAAAAGGCACATTCCTGTGTTACTGACAGGAGTGCAAAATGGTACAACTCCTAGGGAGGGGAATTTTGTGCTCTCTATCAAGTCAACAGTGCAGTTGCCTTTGATTCAACAATTCTGTTTCTGGGAGTTTCTCTCACAGCTGTACCTGCACAAGTGTGTAAAGACATGTGTGTGATGGTATTGATTGCAGCATTGTTTGTAATAGAAAGCCTGGAAACCCCCATGTTCATGAATGAGGGAGTGAGTAAATAAACGACAATATACCCATATTACCGAAAAAAAGTCTACACCCACTGTTGCTGCCAACCACAGGACACATGGCCACATGGCCACCATGCTCAGGCATGCAGCCTTCCAGTCCTTTCCCATATTTACACATAAATTAAATCCATCCACCACACATCATTACTGAGCAGCTTGCTTGTTGCTAAACAGCATGTCTTGGAGATTTTTCCAGGCAGCATATCTGGATCCCCCTCATTTTATCATACTGCTTCACAGCATCCTAAATAATGGATATCTCATAGCTTACTGAGGCAGTTCCCTGTTGTCAGACATCTGGTCCACAACGGCAGTGGACACTCTTGTACGTGCCGCTTTGTGATGTTTGAGCATTTCCCTAGAGCAGATGCCTAGAGGTAGGATTCAGCTCACAGAGGAAGTACATGTAAACAAATGTTAACAGCTGCCCTTCAAAAAAGGTTGTATCAGCTTACACTCGCGGGCAGTGTGAGGCCACGCCTGCTTCTTCACATCCTCAACCAACACCGTATACGGCCAGCCTCTTAACGTTTTACCAGTGCGGTGTGCAAGCTCATAATCTTCTCACTAAACCACAGTGAGAGATTTAGAGATGAACAAGGCACGGATTTGGGGGCATGGAGGAGCCAGAGCTCTTAGACCCAGCAAACAGGAAAATCAGAGCATCCTGTCTGAAGCACATTTATATCAACCTTATTTCGAAAATATAAGGCTGTATAATGTTAATGAGAACGGGTAGATTTATTAAGCAACCCAGGGATGCACTGCCATTTTCCACCTGTTTTAACTGGGCAACAGAGAGGAGGTGGTTCCCCCTGAGACGCATGCGGTGTGATGAGAGCAGCATCGACTCTGAGCAGGAATTCCCCGAAATAGCACAGCTGATGACTGTGCGATCTTATAAAGCAGGCTGAACATGACTTGGACTCTGGCCCCGGCGCAGCTGCTCACTGCCCGGGTGACCTTGAGCAGCTCGCTTAACATCTCTGGGGCTCACTTTATGATTCGATAAAGAGCCTGCAATCTGGAGAGGGGAGAAAGAGAAGCACATATAACCTAAAATGAGCGCCAAGGGAATAATACAGCTTGGAAAAGAAAGCCAGTTGAACCTCGACATGTATTTAATTTTTTTCTGTCCTGATTTGCTGCCAGCATCCATCCTGGCTAATGGGACGGGGCAGACACCTCCCTCCTTCCACTAAGCAGGGCCAGCGCTTGTCAGAGGCAGAGGACGCTCAGAGGCTTTGATTTTTTGAAGCTTCAGTGTGTTAACACACAAAGACTTTTTTTTTTTTAAATAACAGGAATACAAAAATGATGGTATATTTAAAATGTTTACATTCACCAGATTAATATTTTTAACATAAAAAGTGCCAGGAAACGTAATTATGTTATTCAAAAGATAAATACAGAATTTATTTTAAAATATTTTTTAGAGTATACTGCAGGAGTGTGGTCTGGCAATAAGCCACAAGTTTAAAGTTTATTATGAATGGCGTCTTCTTTCAGCCCTGTAGCTTTTTCATAGAAAATGACAAAAAGACTAACTTGAGGCCATTATGAATGTGGAGGCCTTTGACATCTCTTAGGACCTCCCCAATTTCAATTCCCCCTTGAATGGTAGCAAAGTTGCACCTCGAATGTAAGTGTCCCTTTCTGACTCTTAATATAAAAATAATAATAAAAAAGAAGAAAAACTACCAAAGTCAATATAAAGCTATTCAAAACTTTAAATTCTGGCTTGACCAATACATGCTTTCCTTGTTTCTGTGCAGTGCAGACTGAGCTGCTCCTGAATTCAACATTTCAAGCTTTACTTTATCCAAAGTCCAGTTTTCTGTGGCTGCTTCAGTAGCACTAGTCATTCACTTTCACCTGGGGACTGTTTTCCCAGCTCCTGTGAACTCAGTGGGGAGTGGAGACGCACAGGCCCAGCTGAGACGCAGGGGTGGGGATGGCAGCCAGGCCACTCATCCGTCCAAAAGGACTGCGGATTCAGGTTCATACTCCAACACAAGTATAAATAGCCCTGCGTTGTTGGTCGTTGGGATAACTTGGAAATAGTTGAAACAGTAGATATTCGGTGTGTTCCTGCCAAGGCCCCACTGGGCTTCTATTAATGTAACCAGGACCAAAATAGCTTTCCTGCAGCTGCTTCACAGAGGCGCCGACTATAGAGTTTAGCAAATACTAAAACTTCAAAATCCCCTTCACCTGATCTCTACCTCCTCTGCCTATCCTCCTCCCAGGGAATTTATGTGTGTGCATCAGTCTCCTTCTACTCGACCAAAGCTTCTTGAGAGCAGGAACCATAAATCCCCCACTGTGCCTGACACCAGCAGGCATCCTGTAAACATTTGATGAATGAACTCCTGCTTAAAAGCATGAGAAATGCACAAGCCTCAGTATGAAAGCAAAGGAAACCCAAAAAAGAAAAGAATCACCTATCATCCCATAAATGTAACTAATTTAACTTTCATGTATTCCCTTCCAGTGCTTATGTTCATACGTGTACATCAATGAAATCAGAGTGTACTATCTTCTTTATTCTGTGTTTTCAACAAGTAATAAATTACCGTGCCATAATTATCATAATTAACTCCTGACTATTCTGTCATATGGGCATACCATGATTTACTTAATCATTCCATCCTCACTTTTCACACTAAATCCTTAATGAATTCGTAAATCTAACCTTCCAGTGTGACAGATTAGAGGCAACAAAATGCTAGATTATAGAAATGAAGGATGACATTGGGGAACCTTGGCACAGGATCTGGCACATAGTAAATATGTGCTGATGGATGGATGGATGGATGGATGAATGGACAGAGAAATGGCAAAAGATGAACTAACAATATAAAAGCAAACAGCAGCAGAGAGATGTGCAGGGTATTGAAGCCCAGGGCAGTGATGAGCACTCACAATTATTATGGCATGTTCGAACCATAGCAGACCTTAGAAATAACCTTTCTACAGGTGAGGAAAGAGGCCTAAAGAGATGAATGAATTGTGTGAGATCCCACTGCAAGTTGACGGCAGAACAAGGACGTAACACCAGTTCAAGGGGTTAAAACATGGCAGACCTCACCCTCCACCACACCCTTGGCTCCCCCACCCACTCTTCTGCACACTGCTGGTGAAGAGGAGAGGCCCAGGCCAGAGTCACAGTAGGAACAGAGGGCACCTCCAGGGGCCAGGAACACTGGGTGCTAATTCTTGGGAAACCCCTGACTTGTTAACGGAGCCATGGGCGCATCCCTCCCTTCAGATTGCATGTGGCCTTTGTGAAGGCCAGAGTGAATGTGGTGAGTGTCTGTCACCCTTTTCTATTCCTTGACTCCCTGTAAGTACTCAAGAAATCCTTATGGAATAGTGGCAGCTCTTCTGTGCAGAGGAGATAATGGATACACGTGTGCACATGCACGTATGTTCCATCAGCATTGCATGTGCACACACCTGAATACATCATATGCACATCTCCCACACTACTGCCTAGTTCCATTTGAAACCCTGGGTATAAAGGGCAGAGTTTATTCACAAGGCTGTTTCATAATAATGGAAGATTTCTTTCACATAGATGCTGTCTTGTAGAGAAATGGGGCTTCAGAAATGCAATTAACAAATACATCTAATCAGTAATACTGATGCCCTCTTCTACAGTTACTGCTTAATTGATCTTTACTTATTGGTTTATTGCTTACAAATTGGATCTGACTTCTGGGCTGATGTCACTGATCTCCCAAAGAAAGTCTGAATTTATAGATAGGCATGGGCTCAAAATTTGTTTTTGCAGCTTTGGTTTTTTGGTTGTATAAAACATATGTTGTTTGTTCATCTCCCATTTGAAACTCAAAACCTTTCAATTTTGAGCTGGAGACAAGGTCAGAATGTATATGGGTATTGTTCAGTTTTCACAGGGAAGGAGGAAAGGTAGCCAACTGTACATTTAAACCCCAAGCATAAGAGATACACAAAGCGGGAATCCTAAGGCAGGAAAGGTGGACCAGATGCTTGCAAAGGCCTTGCCTGCCAGGTAGAGAGCTGAAGCAGATGCTCGGCACAGCCCAGGGTAAGCCAAGGAAGCTGCATGGGCCCAGAGCAGCACCAAACCTGGTGCCCAGCAAAGACGAGTGCAAATACTCTCTGGGGAGAAGTATCTCCAATTTTGGTCCTCAGAATTACCAACGTCAGCAAAAAAATGAGCTCAAAACCAAAAATTATCAAACACAGATGGCAAGAAGCCCCTGGAATGAGTGTCATTAAGAGCAATGAACAACACTGTCCCTGCCTGAGGAACTATCTCCAGCCAGGCTCCCTCCTGCCTCATCCCATCCCATCCAGCCTTCACGTGTCACCATGGCTTTCCACCCGTTTCTACAACTTAATTCTTCCACGATTCCCTTCTGTCTATAGAATAAAGTCCAAACTCCTTAGCATGGCACAAGAGGCCTTCACAATGGAATTCCAATGTCCCTTTCCAGATTCATCTCTTCCCACCTCACACTCCTCACCCAACCAAACCTCCTATATCCTATGCTAGACAACATGGCATCCCTGAATACGTCATTTACTTTCTTGCCTCCACGCCCTTACACATGCTGTTCCTTCTTCCTAGAATGTCTTTCCCTATCTTCTCCAAATGGCAAACACCTAGTGCCTTTCCAATGGCAGCATAAATGGCATCTCCTCTGTGAAGCTCCTCAGACTTCCCCAGAGTTAGTCACTGCTGCCTTTGAATTCATTTTATAATATCTCAGAATATCACAGAGGGCAGAAACCTTGTGTTAGTAAATTCTTCAGCACTTGACTCACTCTGGTTACTCAGGACATATTTATTGAGGCAATAAAGAATAAACAAAGAGCTTTGGAATCAGACACACCTAAGTTGAAATCCTGTCTCTGTCATTTCCTAGCTTTATGACCTAGAGAAGCTGCTTAACTTTTCAGAATCTGGGATTGTAAAACAGAAATAATAAATCTTACCACCTAGGACAGCGCCTCTTACCCAATCCACTCCCCTGGCAGACATCGTTAATCAATCACTGCACTCTTCCCAGCGAGTCCAGACTGGCCCTGGAATCTTCATTGCAGGCTCATGGCAGTCTCTGTCAAGTTCGTGGAGCCAGTGCATAGCACAAAACCTACTTCCCATTTTGGTCATGAAGTAAACATGACACCACAGATAAAGCATTCACACATAGTAACGTATTTGTCCCAAGCAGACCCTCAAGAAGTGGCTCCTATTACTTTTCTATTTCTTCAAGACTAAGATTGTTAGATGTACTACTGATTTAACATGCTTTGGGAAGGATAGAAAGATATTATCATATTAAATATACAGATCATTTGTAAGATACATTCTGATTTTAGAGATTAAAAATGTGGAAAAGGTGAGTCTTAGAACTGAGAAAATTCAGTGAAATTGTTGAGTGAAGGACCTTAAAGTAGAGGTGCTTGGACCCCAAAAGACTCTCTGATCTGGGTGGGCCAGCCCTCTCAGGCCCTGGGCCCTGGGCTGTGGGGCAGAGAGAAGGAGGATGCAGTAATACCCAGAGGCCCAACTGCAGTCCACCAGGCCCGAACACTGCCTGAATGTGTCCTCTGTGTCCGGCCCAACCTCCAGAATTAGGATGGCCCTGCCATGGCCCATTGCTTTTTCATTTTATTGAGGTCATAATAGTTTATAACATTGTGAAATTTCAGTTGTACGTTACTATTTGTCAGTGACCAGATATATGTGCCCCTTTACCCCTTATGCTCACCCCCCAACCCCCTTCCCCTCTGGTAACCACTAATCTGTTGTCTTTGTTCATGTGCTTGTTTATCTTCCACATATGAGTGAAAGTATGCAGTGTTTGTCTTCCTCTGTCTGACTTATTTTGCTCAACATAATACCCTCAAGTTCCATCCATGTTGTTGCAAATGGGACGATTTTGTCTTTCTTATGGCTGAGGAGTATTCCATTGTATATATAGACCATATCTTCTGTATCCCATCATCAGTCGATGGGCACTTGGATTGCTTCCACATCTTGGCTACTGTGAATAATGCTGCAGTGAACATAGGGGTGCATATATCTCTTTGAATTGTTGATTTCAAGTTCTTTGGATAAATACCGAGTAGTGGAATGGCTGGGTCATAAGGTATTTCTATTTTTAACTTTTTGAGGAATCTCCATACTGTTTTCCATAGTGGCTGCACCAGTTTGCATTCCTACCAGCAGTGTATGAGCGTTCCCTTTTCTCCACATCCTCTCCAACATGTTATTTTTTTGTCTTGGTAATTAAAGCCATTCTAATGGCTGTTAAGATGATATCTCATTGTAGTTTTGATTTTCATTTCCCTAAGGATTAGTGATGTTGAACATCTTTTCATGTGCCTGTTGGCCATCTGTATATCTTCTTTGGAAAAAATGTCTGTTCATGTCCTCTGCCCATTTTTTGATCGGGCAGTTTGTTTTTTTGTTGTTGAGTTGTGTGAATTCTTTATATATTTTGTCAGATATATGATTTGCAAATATTTTCTCCCAGTTGGAGGGTTGTCTTTTCATTTTATTCCTGGTTTCCTTTGCCTTGCAGAAGCTCTTTAGTCTGATGAAGTCCCACTTGCTTATTTTTTCTTTTGTTTCCCTTGCCCGAGTAGACATGGTATTCAAAAAGATCCTTCTAAGATCCATGTCAAAGAGTGTACTGTCTATATTTTTCTCTAGGAGTTTAATGGTTTCACATCTTACCTTCAAGTCTTCAATCCATTTTGAGTTCATTTTTGTGTATGGCGAAAGGTAATGGTCTACTTTCATTCTTTTGCATGTGGCTGTCCAGTTCTCCCAAGACTATTTATTGAAGAGACTTTCCTTTCTCCATTCTCTGTTCTCAGCTCCTTTGTTGAAGATTAGCTGTCCATAGATGTGCGGTTTTATTTCTGGGCTTTCAATTCTGTTCCTTTGATCTGTGCACCTGATTTTGTACCAGCACCATGCTGTTTTGATTACTGTAGCTTTGTAGTATATTCTGAAGTCAGGGATTGTGATGCCTCCAGCTTTGTTCTTTTTTCTCAGGATTGCTTTAGCTATTTGCGGTCTTTTGTTGCCCCATATGAATTTTAGGTTCTTTGCTTTATTTCCATGAGAATGTCATTGGGATTCTGATTGGGACTGCACTGAATCTGTAGATTGCTTTAGGTAGTATGGACATTTTTACTATGTTTGTTCTTCCAATCCCTGTGCATGGAATATCTTCCCATTTCTTTATGTCATCATTGATTTCTTACTGTAATGTCTTATACTTTTCATTGTCTAGGTCTTTCACCTCCTTGGTTAAATTTATTCCTAGATATTTAATTCTTTTTGTTGTGATTGTAAATGGGATTGTATTCCTGAGTTCTCTTTCTGTTAGCTCATTATTAGCATATAGAAATGCAATTGATTTTTGTAAGTTGATTTTGTACCCTGCAACTTTGCTGTAGTTGTTGATTATTTCTAACAGTTTTCCAATGGATTCTTTAGTGTTTTCTAGATATAAAATCATGTCATCTGTGAACAGCGAGAATTTCACTTCTTCACTGCCTAATTGGATTCCTTTTATTTCTTTTTCTTGCCTAACTTCTCTGGCCAAAACCTCTAGTACTATGTTGAATATGAGTGGTGAGAGTGGGCACCCTTGTCTTGTTCCTGTTCTCAGATGGATGGCTTTCAGTTTATCCTGGTTGAGTATGATGTTGGCTGTGGGTTTGTCACATATGGCCTTTATCATGTTGAAGTATTTCCTTCTATACCCATTTTATTGACAGTTTTTATCATAAGTGGATGTTGGATCTTGTCAAATGCTTTCTCTGCATCTATAGAGATGATCATGTGGTTTTTATTCCTCATTTTGTTAATGTGGTGTATCACATTGATTGATTTGTGGATGTTGAACCATCCCTGTGTCCCTGGTATAAATCTCACTTAATCGTGGTGTATGATCCTTTTCATGTATTGCTGTATTTGATTTGCCAGTATTTTATTGAGGACTTTTGCGTCTATGTTCATCAGCAATATTGGCCTGTAATTTTCCTTCTTTGTGTTTCCTTTGTCTGGCTTTAGTATCAGGGTGATGTTGACCTCGTAGAATGTCTTAGGAAGTGTTCCAACTTCCTCAATTTTTTGGAATAGTTTGAGAAGGATAGGTATTAAATCTTTGAATGTTTGGTAGAATTCTCCAGAGAAGCCATCTGGTACTGGACTTTTATTTTTTAGGAGATTTTTGATTACTGTTTCAATCTCTTGTGATTGGTCTACTCAGATTCTCTATTTCACCTTGATTCAGTTTTGGGAAGTTGTATGAGTCTAAGAATTTATCCATTTCTTCTAGATTGTCCAATTTGTTGGCATATAATTGTTCATAGTATTCTCTTATAATCCTTTGTATTTCTGTGGTATCCATTATAATTTCTCCTCTTTCATTTCTAATTTTATTTATCTGAGCCTTTGTTTTTTCTTAGTGAATCTGGCTGAGGGCTTGTCAATTTTTTGTATCTTCTCAAAGAACCAACTCTTTCATCGATCCTTTCTACTGTTTTTTTGGGTTTCAGTTTCATTTATTTCTGCCATAATTTTTATTATTTCCCTCCCTTGCTGACTTTGGGCTTTGTTTGTTCTTCTTTTCCTAGTTCTGTTAGGAGTAGTTTGATTGCTGATTTGAGTTTTTTCTTGTTTGTTAAGGTGGGGTTGTATTGCTATGAATTTCCCTGTTAGGACTGCTTTTGCTGCATCCCATATGAGTTGGTATGGTGTATTTTCATTTTCAGTTGTCTCTAGATTTTTTTTATTTCTCCTTTAACTTCTTCAATGATCTATTTGTTGTTCAGTACCCTGTTGTTTAGTCTCCACATGTTTGTCATTTTCCCAGCATTTTCTTTACTTGATTTCTAGTTTCATAGCATTATGGTTGGAAAAGATGCTTGATATGATTTCAGTCTTCTTACATTTCTTGAGGCTTGCCTTGTTTCCCAACATATGGTCTATCTTTGAAACTGTTCCATGTGTGCTTGAGAAGAATGTGTATTCTGCTGACTTCGGGTGGAGTGTTCTATATATATATATATTAAGTCCATCTGGTCTAGTTTTTCATTTAGTTCCACTATTTCCTTGTTGACTTTCAGTCTGGATGATCTATCCATTGATGAAAGTGGGGTGTTAAGGTCCCCTAATATTATTGTGTTGCTGTTAATAACTCCTTTTAGGTCAATTAATAGTTGCTTTATGTACTTTGATGCTCCTGTGTTGGGTGCACGTATATTTATAAGTGTTATGTCCTCTTGGTGGAGTGTCCCTTTTATCATTATATACTGCCCCTCTTTGTCTCTCATTGTCTTTTTTATCTTGAAGTCTACTTTGTCTGATACAAGTATGGCAACACCTGCTTTCTTTTGTTTTCCATTAGCTTGGGGTATCATCCTCTATCTCTTCACTCTAAGCCTGTATTTGTCTTTAGAGCTGAGATGGGTTTCCTGGAGGCAGAATATTGTTGGGTCTTGTTTTTTAATCCAGCCAGCAACTCTGTGTCTTTTGATTGGAGATTCAATCCATTTACATTTAGAGTGACTACTGAGGGCTTAATACTGCCATTTTATCTCTTGTCTTCTGGGTGTTCTATATTTCCATTGTTTCTTTTCTCTTGTATTTCTGACTGATATGTCAATTTGGTGGTTTTCTGTGATGGTTTTCTCAGATTTCTCTTTACTTAAGATTTGTGGCTCTGTTCTGATTTTTTGTTTGGTGGTTACCACAAGGTTTGTTTAAAAGATCTCATAGGGGCTGGCCTGGCTGCATAGTGGTTTAGTTTGCATGCTCTGCTTCAGCAGCCCAAGGTTCTCCAGTTCAGATCCCAGGCATGGACCTACAAACCACTTAGCAAGCCTTACTGTGGCGGGCATCTCACATATAAAGTCAAGAAAGATGGGCATGGATGTTAGTTCAAGGCCAATCTTCCTCAGCAAAAAGAGGAGGATTGGTGGCAGATGTTAGCTCAGGGCTAATCTTCCTCAAAATAAAAAGATCTCATAGATGAGACAGTCCATTTTCTGATAGCCTCTTATTTCCATCAGTGATTACTGATATATGAGGGCTTAATGCTGCCATGTTATCACTTGTTTTCCAGTTGTTCCATATTTCCCTTGTTTCTTGTTCTGTGTATTTCAGACTGACAATTCAGTTTGGTGGCTCTCTATGATGGTTTTCTCATTTTTCTCTTTATTTATCATTTATTTCTCTGTTCTGATTTTTTAATTAGTGGTTACTGTGAGGTTTGTATGAAAGATCTCACGAATGAGATAGTCCATTTCCTGATAGCTCCTTATTCCCTTAGTCTAAGCAGATCCCATCCTTTTCCTCTTCCTCTTCTAAGGTACTATTGTCACAACTTATTCTATTTTGTGTTGTGAGTTTGTGCTTAAAATGAAGTGATTATATTTATTCTTGATGCTTTCCTTCCCTCTGTCTCTAATGTCATAATTGTTTGCTAATCTGTTCTGATAGAGAGTTGTAATTTTCTGATTGTGTCTGCCTATTTATCTCCTTGCTCAAGGCTTTGTAAACCCTTTCTTTTCTTTCAGGTGTGAGGGCTTGCTTGATTATATCTTGCAGGGGGGATCTTGTGGCAAGGAACTCCCTCAGCTTTTGTTTATCTGGGAAAGTTTTTATTTCTCCATCATATCTGAAGGATATTTTTGCTGGATAGAGTATTCTTGGCTGAAAGTTTTTGTCTTTCAGAATTTTGAATATATCATTCCACCCTCTCCCAGCCTGGAAGGTTTCTGCTGAGAAATCCACTGAAAGCCTAATGGGGTGCCTTTGTATTTTCTTCTGCCTTGCTGCCCTTAGTATTTTTCTTTGTCATTTATTTTTGCCAGTTTCACTAATATATGTCTTGGAGAAGGTTTTTTCACATTGATATAATTAAGAGTTCTATTAGCTTCTTTTACTTGTAATTCCAGCTCCTTCCCCATGTTTGGGAAGGTCTCAGCTATTATTTCTTTGAAGAAGCTCTCTCCTCCTTTCTCCCTGTCGTCTCCCTTTGGAATACCTATAATCCTTATGTTGCATTTCTTAATTGAGTCAGATATTTCTTGGAGAATTTATCTCTTTTTAGTCTTAGTTCTCTCTCCTCCTCCATCTAAAGCATTTCTATATTCCTATCCTCTAAATTGCTGATTCTAACCTCCATAATATCAGCTCTGTTATTTAAGGACTCCAAATTTTTCTTTATCTCATTCATTATTTTTTCCACCTCCAACGTTTCTGATTGGTTTTTCTTTATAGTTTTAATCTCTTTTGTGACGAACTCCTTCTGTTCATTAATTTTGATCCTGATTTCATTGAACTGTCTTTCTGACAGTTCTTTCTGACTCTCTTGTAACTCGCTGAGTCTTTTATGACAGCTATTTTGAATTCTCTGTCATTTAGATTACAGATTTCTGTGCCTTCAGGGTTGATTTCTGGGTGCTTGTCATTTTCCTTCTTGTATGGAGATTTAATATTATTTTTTCATACTGTTTGATTGCATGGATTTGTGCCTCTGCATAGTGATAGTATCTGGTTGCAGCTTCCACCTGCTGTCACTGGGTGGGGGTCAAAAGCTGTGTGATCTGAGCCTGCTATGATCCTTGTCAGCTATGCCTGCCCAAGCCTGGGCCACTCCTTGGGACCACAGTGGCCCTGTGGGCAATCCCCTTGGATGAGAAAGCAATCATGCGGAGGCTCAGGGCTGCTGCCACCTGCTCCCACAGTGCTGCCGAGATGTGCTCCCCACTTTGGGGCCACAGCAGTACTAAAGGTGTTCACAGAAGCTGGAAACTTGTTCCCCTGGGCACGCAGATCTGCCACCTCTTTCTAGGTCACACTAGCCGTTGTGTTTGGTGGGCTGGGCCTCCCCACTGGGTCCAAGCCTGGCCCACTCCCTAGAGACTGTGGCAACACTGTGGGCCCTCTCACCAGATGGGAAAGTGATCATGTGGTGTCTCAGGGCTGCCATCAACTGTTCCCACAGTCATGCCGAGGTGCACTCCCACCCTTGGGGTCGCAGCAGCGCTATGAGCACTCCAGCTGGGAGAGCAGTCGCACACATGTACAGGGCTGCCAGGGGGCTGGAGAGTGCTCACCTATCTCCACCACCTCCCTCTGGGTAGTCCATCCCCCTTCATTTTCTTTTCTTTTCTTTTTTTTTTTTTTTTTTGAGGAAGATTAGCCCTGAGCTAACTACCACAAATCCTCCTCTTTTTGCTGAGGAAGACTGGCCCTGAGCTAACATCCATGCCCATCTTCCTCTACTTTATATGCGGGATGCCTACCACAGCATGGCTTGCCATGCGGTGCCATGTCCACACCCAGGATCCAAACTGGCAAACCCTGGGCTGCCAAAGTGGAATGTGCAAACTTAACCACTGCACCACCGGCCTGGCCCCTCCATCCCCCTTCAGATGTATAGCTGCATGGGTCTCTCAGGCGTCCTGATGTGCTGTGTGTGTATCCTCCACTGATCAATGAAGGTCCATTTAGTTTTAGTTGGAAGGGTGAGAGACAAAGGGAACAACTCATTCTGCCATGTTGTTGACATCACTCTTCTCATTGCTTTTTTCTTTTTTTTATTGTAGTAAAAAATGTATAACACAAAGTTTGCCATTTTGACCCTTTTAAGTGTACAATTCAGTGGCCTCAATTATATTCACAGCATTGTGCAACCATTACCACTATCTCTTTCCAAACTCTTTCATGACCCCAAACAGAAACTCTGTATGCATTAAACAAAAATTCTCCACTTTCCCCTGCTCCCAGCCCCTGGAAACCACCATTCTCCTTTCTGTAGCTATGATTTTGACTATTCTGGGTATCTCATATCAGTGGAACCAGACGATATTTGTCCTTTTATGTCTGGATTATTTCACTTAGCATGTTTTCAAGGTTTCTCCATGCTGTAGCACATATCAGAACTGCATTCCTTTTTATGGCTGAATAATATCCCATTGTATGTATACACCTTATTTTGTTTATCCATTCATCGGTCAATGGACACTTGGGTTGTTTCCAGTTTTTGGCTATAGTGTAAATAATGCTATGAACATTGGTATACAAGTTTCTATTTGAGTCCCTGCTTTCAATTATTTTGGGCATATACCTAGGAATGGAAATGCTGGGTCATATGGGAATTCTACTTTTAGCTTTTAGAGGAATTGAGCTTACTATTTTTTAAGAATCCTCATGATGCTGTCAGCTAAATGGTTTTGGAAGCAATTCTATATCCAATTATACCACTTCTTGGGGTCAGGAAATTTCTGGAGCTTATCCCCCACCATGTGATGTCAGAGGCACAATACTGGTGTCATGCTTATGAGCACGGGCTTTTGAGACAGAGACAGAAGACTCCAGCCCTACCAGCTACACAACTTTGGGTGAGCTTCTCACATTTTCTGGTCCTGTGTCCTCACGTGTAAAATGGGAATAGCACTACCTAGGTTGTAGGATTGCTGTGAGGATTAAATTAGGTGATGCAGGTGGAGTGCTTGGCAATCAATAAATGGTCATTACTACTTTTATTACTGCTTGTGAAGAACTGTTCTCAAATTCCGTTGTTGCGACTGATGAAAGACAGAATGTGTAAGAGCCTGAGATGGGGAGCACGTGAAGTTCACAACCTTTATTAGTTTCAGGTAAAAGCAACAAACTCTGACAGTCTCAGGAGGTGAGGTCTTTCCTGGAATCCAAGTTCTGTTTAAATCCAAAGAGGCCCTGAGAATTGGGCCAGAGTTACTTACAGGTGAGACAAGGAGGTCACGTCTGCGAAGATGCCCTCTCGGAGGGTAGAGATGTCATTGCCATGCAGGGATCTGAGGAGAGAAGAGGCCGTCAGTGCCTCACCTAGAGAGAGACACGTGAGCACTGATGGAGGGATGGGCGTGGCCCTCTGCTGAGAGGGACTTGGCGTCTTACCCCTCAGATGTCTCAGTCTATGGGGGAGATGGCCCCCAGCTCAGAGACCCTGTCCTCTTGGCCACCAGCAAGTGAGTGGGAGCCCCTAATAATCCACATAGACCACCCTGCCCCTTGGCCCTTCTGGATGACTCTGTTTTTGCCATCATAAATAACTCAAGCACCATTTCTGTTTATATAACACATGGAACGTGTGCAACCGTGTGCCCTCCCTCACTTGGGCCAGGAACGTGAGGGAGTAGGCATCTTTTTGGTAAGGAAGTTACTCTGGGAAGCCATAGGCTGGGGGTGAAGAATGTCACCTTGCCCCAGGAGGGGCTGCCAGACCACTCTCATGCATAGATACATGAGAGGCCATCACAACAGGCGTGACAGAGGGCTTTGATCACAGGGCAAAAACCTCACAGTGGGAACTCTTAGAAAAGGTTCACGAATCTCTTGCAAACAAGCATTCTCCATCTGAACAGGAGACTCACAAATGAAGGGCTAGATTATCTTGGATGCTGCCCCATAACATCCTCCCCCAACACTCACCCCTAACACGACTTGGGGCCAGACAGCAACCCCCATTTCTCAGATAGTGTCCCATTCATTCCTCAGTCTCTGTCAGAGGCTTGAATAAGAGCGGACTGGCCTCCCACCTTTGGACATAGTTGGCCTCACTGGGGCCCCAGATGTGGGGATCTTACTGCCCACTGGGTGGGTGGCAGGGCCCTCAGTGGGGCAGATTTCCCTGGAGGAATGAAGAGCGGGGAGACTTACAGTAGGCGCAGGGAGCGCAGGCCCTGGAAGGCCAGAGGAGGGATGCACTGGAGGGCGTTGTAGCTGAGGATCCTGTGGAAGGGAGGGAGGGAGAGAGGAGGGAGGGAGGAAAAGGGGAGAGGTGGAGGAAGGGAGAGAGGAGGAAGTGGGGGAGAGGGGAAGAATGAGGCGGGAGGCACCACAGTGCCGCCCAGGCCCCTGCAGGCCCAGGGAAGTGCTCAGGACATAGGGGCAGTTTTGCTCAGCAGCTCTGTGGGGGAGGCCAAGCAGTGGATGAGAGCGTGGGCTGAGGCTCTGGCCTAGTAAACCAGTGATCTCCAGCATGTCCCCTCGCCCCTTTATGCCTTAATCAGCTCCCTCGGCAATAGAATAGGGACAAAAACAATGCCAACTTGATAGGCTCTTCTGCGGGTTAAAGGAGACCCCCCAGGGGAAGCTCCCAGCTCCGTGCCTGGCTCCCAATAACGGCTCAGTAACGGGGAGCCACTATTAGGAGGACTGAGGACATCCCCTCGTGGAGGCTGCACCAGCAAGGGGCACAGGTGCAGGCCCTGTGAAGTTGACCCTGACAAGCACCTGCCCCGGGAGCATACCATCTCAGTGCATCACCTCCAGAGGGGACAGGGGCAGGCTGGGCATGTATCGTAATTTACCATTAGGAAGCTGTGATGATGAGGGAGGGGCCATCACGAGCCCCGTCATACAGACGAGGAAACAGGCTCTGTGAGGTGAAAGAACTTGCCCAGGGCCATGTTATTAAGTTGGTAGACTGGGTTTTCATCAGTTTTTCAGTCTCCAGAGCCCACAGGCTAAACCACTCTCCCCAAATGCTTCCAAATAAATGAACCCATCAAGGGCAGACAGGCAGCCTGACAATAAGGGAAACGATACTTGTAGTAGCCCCAAGTGGAAAGAGCCCAAATGTCCATCAATGGACGAATGGATAAACAAAACTGCGGGGCATCCGTACAATGGAATACCTCTCATGGATGAAAAGGAAGGAACGACCAGAACATGCAACAACCTGGAAGAATGTCAAAATAATTATGCTGGCTGAAAGAAGCCAAACCAAAAAGGGGTGCTATTGTATGATTCCGTTTACGTAAAACTCTAGAAAATGTGAACTCATCTATAGAAAGCAGCTTGGTGTTTGCCTGAGGCTGGGTGCTGGGAGGGGCGGGGTGGGGTTGATTATCAAGGGGCACGAGGAGACTTCCGCCGGGTGATGGAAGTGGTCACTATCTTGATCGCGGTGATGGTTCCATGGGTGTGAACACAAGTCAAAATGTATCAAATTGTGCATGTTAAGTATGTGTAGTTTATCATATGTTAATTACACCTCGGTAAAGCTATTGCTAAAGTAATAAGAGAAAGAAGACGTTCCTGTCACAGGAAAAGGCTCTGTTTCCCTCGCAGCTGCAGGGTCGCTTAGACCAGGATGTCTCAGCCTCAGCACTACTGACAATTCTTTCTTAAGGGGCTGCCTCGTGCCTCGCAGGATGTTGAGCAGCATCCCTGGCCTCTACGCATGAGATGCCAGTAGCTAGCCCCGCCCTCTTCCAGCTGTGACATTGCCAAATGTCCCCTGGAGGGCAGAATGGTCCCTGGTTGAGAACCACTGCCCTAGACCACGGCAGGTTCACACCAGGCTCCTGAAGACTTTGGAACAGGAACCAGCTGACTAGCAGAGCCTGGGGCAGACAAGTGCAGGTGAGAAACTGGAACCCGCACTTCGTGGCCTCGGGCCGGCATGCTGCTCCTGCAGGCCTGGCTGGGTCAGGACCCCGTCCTGGCTCTAGTGTTGGACTACAGCAGAACCTAATGGAAAATTTTAAGTTCTTGGCACATTTTCTGTAAAATGAAGTGTGGAGAAGGTGAATGAGATACACTCTTAAGCTCCAGACATATATAAGCCATGTTTGTTAATACTTTCCAGCCAGTCACTTGGAAAATAATTAAAGCAGTCACTAAAATATCTTAGAATACGGGCATAAAAGTGTTCAGAGGGTCACTGTCCACAATAGTCCAAACTGGAAACAACCCAAATATCCATGGAGAGTAGAACGGATAAGGAAGGTATGGCCTGTTCCTAGAAGGAATAGTATGTGGCAGTGAGTATCAACAGACCACAGCTTCACACAAGACGGGTGGATCTCACACACATAATGGCAAATAAAAGAATATATGCTGTATGATTCAATTTATATAAGGTTCAAAGATGGGCACAATTACACATCATTGTGCAGAAATGCATATGGAGATGGCAACACTACAAACAAGATCTCATCTTACAAGTCAGGGTGGGGACTGCCTCAGGGTGGGGGAGGGAGGAATAATACCGAGGAAGGGATAGGGGGACTTTTGGGGTGCTAGCTGTGTTCTATTTTTTGCCTTAGGTGTTTACACATGTGCTAGCTTTATGATTATTTATTAAACTGGACATTTATATTTTTTGCACTTTTCCGTACATGTGCTGTATTTCACAATAAAAAATGTTTTTACAAGTCTCTTCAGCTGGCAGCCCTGCCACACTCCCTGGAGGGTGAGGGAGTCTGCAGGCTGCGAGCAACCGCCAGGCTTGGGGAAAGTCTCTGTGGCAGCGGCCGCGTGCCTCCCCCACCTCCCCCGCCCTGGGACTCACAGAGTGGTCAGCTGGCTCATGTTCGTGAAGGAGGAATTGCTTAAGGAACTGATCTTGTTGTTACTCAGGTCCCTGGAAAAGACAAAAGCATCATCGTTTAGAAAGAAAGAACTCAACCCTGGCTCTCTTATGGCTCCTTGCCCTCCCCCTCTCTGCCCACGGCCACCCCCCAGCCAGGTGGGCCAGCGGCTCCAGCTGCCACTCCAAGGGTGTGGGGAGGGGTGGAGAGAGGCACGTGATTCACAATTAGCTACAGCCCTCCACCCTGCTCCCTGAACTCGCTAGGTCCCCCAGGCTTCATATCTCCATTTCCTCACCCCCTGCCCCAGGCAAGTATAGCCTGGTTCCCGCCCCCTTCCAACATGGACATGCTCCCACCAAGGGCACGGGCCGCCTCAACTGCCAGATCTAGTGGGTGCTCTCCTTTCTCTCTTGCTAGCACTCTATGCAGGCTGGTTCACTAGACCTCCCTACAATCCTTTGGGATTCTTGAGGGGCTGCCTCGCACCTTGCAGGATGTTTAGCAGCATCCCAGCCCTCTACTCTATCCTGCCCTCTTCTCAAACCTTTCACCTCCCCATCTTTCCTCAGACCCCTGACGTCTTCCCGCTCTCCCCTCCTCCCTAGCTGAGCCTCCTCCGTCTCTGGGCAAGTGCTTCTTTCTCACCCACCCTCAGGCATGGGGATCGCTAAGGCCCTACCTCTCTCTTCCTCTTCCTTTAGTCCACTCTGGGTGCTCTCGGGGATGCTCCTGCTTCCGTCACCATCGTGTGCTGACGGTGCCCTCCTCTGTGGCCCCAGCTGGCCCTCTCTCATGAATTTCCCCCAGGCCTGATGTCCCACAGACACTGAAACTTGCCTCCAGATCTTGTGCTTTCTCCCACCCCCGTGCCCCGTGCTGCACCTCGCATCCTGGTCAACAACTCCGACAACCTAGAAACCCTGCCCTATCCACTCATATCCACCTCCACATACCCTCTCCATCCCTCGTCTTATCCATCACTGGCTTGTACCTCTGTTCATCTGTCACATCTGTCCCCTCCCCCTAAGCTTCTGCTTATGTCAAGCCACTGTCATCTCTGTCCTCACACTGTGCCTCCAACCCTCACCTCATCTCTCACCCACAGCTTGGCCCCATTTCGATCCATCTTCCACAGGGGTGGGCACCTGGGCAATCTCTCTATGACACAGATCTGACCAGGTCACTTCCCCACCAAAAACCCAAAGCACCAACTCCAGACCCTTTAGCCCGGTCACCTGCCAGGGCCTCCAGGGTCTGGCCTCACCTCTCCCTCATTACTCCCCACACATCTTGCATGGATTTGCCCCTGGATATCCTGTTCCCTCCGCCCATGTGGTGAACTCTGGCTCTCCCCGAGCCCCGCACCCTGAGTTCATCACTTGCCCACCTTTGAGCCACAGCCCTGATCTGCATTTTCCTCTGCTGGAGCACTCACACTCCACACGACGTCACATGCTCCCGCTTCTCCCTTCTGCCTGTCCCCCAGACCATGACATTCGGGAGGAGGAACCAGGGCTTATGGGCATTCACATCTGCTCGCTTCATGCAGCTCTTGGCTCAGCAAATGTTCGTAAAAGGAAACCACGTGTCCTGCCTTCATTTTCTCTTAGTAAACCTTCCTCCAACCAGTCTCACTCAGAATCATTCATTGTTCCTAGATACACATGTGAGTGCTTCACGAACAGTCCGTACACTGTGTGGTCCCTCCTCATGATGAGGAGGGGGTGGTATCCTGACCCCTGACAGGCTGTTTCCAGTAAGAACTGGCCCGACATTAGCCCTCTTTCCCTCCTTTCCTCCTCAAGTTTATCCGAGCTGCCTCAGATTAGACCAAAGAAGGGTTGTCTCTCTCTTTGGCACTCGGCCACCAGCCACCAAATCACTACGCAGCCCCTCGCTGGCACAGTCGAAACACATTCGCTAGGTCATCAGCAAAGACAGAAAGCTGGAGCTTCAAAATTCTGTAAGCCAATGCGACTCAAAATATCCAGTCCTTGAACTGGATGTCCGAACAAGGAACCTGAGCCTAAATGCAGTCACCTATGACACGAAACACACAGCTAGCTTAGCTAACGTTTTTGTCACAGCAAGACGTTCTCAATGAAGGAAGCAGTAGGATGATTTACATTCTGGCGCAAGTTCCTTATCTAATTGCCGACCCACTACCGACGGTTCTCGGGCTGCCACTGGTCCACAGACCAAATTGTGAGTAGCACTGCTTCAAGCAAAACTAAGATGGAATGTTCTCGGGACTTCTTTTTGTTAGAATCTGGCCAATGAGCAGATAAAGACAATTGAAGTGAGGTGTTAATTAGGCTGGAAGGCTCAGAGGAGCTGAACTTATTCTCAGGCTTGTCTATTTTCATGGGGTGGAAAGAGTGAAAGGTGGAAATAACAAAAAAGCAGACGTTAGCCTAAAGAAAAACTTAGTTATAGATGTACATTGTAGCTGCCGTATTTCATATTTGGCTTGGGGGCCAAGGGCGGACTGTTTTCCATCACCCTGTACTTCTGCTCTGGCTCCCACCTTTGCAAGGATGACCCACATTAACAATAATCACCAGCCAAGAGGGAGGCTTGGGGAGATGGCTGGGCAGAAGCAGACAGGGTCCAACCCAAGGGAGCCTGGAACAATGCAATTCCCAAGCATGGCCACTAGGTGGCAAAACAGCTCTATGCACGGATGCTCCCAGAGGGAAGGGGTGAGATTAAAAAAACAAAGTCAGCCAGAAGTGGGGTCTGTAGGGACCCTCCACATTTAGATGCTGATGGCCCTCCTGTCCTCGGAGGCAGGTCTGGGATCCTCAAGTGGCCTGGATACTCACACAAGCTGCAGGTACTTGAAGGTGGACAGCTGTCCTGGAACCAGTGTGAACTGATTGCCATCCAGGTAGCTACAGGAGAGAACACAAGCAGTTAGTGCCACCATCTCGGCCTCTGGCAGTGCCTGGCGCTGGGTACATGTAGACCACACAGCCAGCCCGGAATCACTTATGGGAGGAGAAAATACGTAAATTTCTTAGGCTGTTTGGGTAGATGCCATACAAAGAACTTGGTAAAAGCCACTGAGACATGAAGCCTCTCTTGGCTTCCTTCCCGCCCCCCAGTCTCGCCCTCTCGGCCTCCTCTCTGTCTGTGGGCACTACTCAGGGCTCAATCCCGGGCCCCCTGCCCTTCCCCCTCTGCTCTGCACTTCTGGCCAAACAGATCGCTCTGCATGTTCACAGCTCCCAGGCACCCCTGCCAGGCCCCTCACCAGCTACTAGGGCCCCTCTCTACCCGCGGGAAAGGTGCATGAGGCCAGTCCTGTGGAAGCCCCAGATCCAAACATCTCCAAACCTGAGTTTGGTGTTTTCCCACGCAAACCGGCTTCCTCCAACTCTATCAGCATCACAGTCCATGTTCCTAACCACCCAGGCTCAGGACGCTGATGTGATTCTCCACCTCCCTCGGCAGCCAGTCCCACAGCTGCTGGCTTCTCCTGCCCACTGGTCTGTCCCCATTTGCTTCTGTTCTGCTCTCGCATCACCCCTGACTGGGCACCATCACCCGTGCCTGGGCTCCCGCAGCAGCCTCCTTCTCCCCACCTTGGCCTCCCTTCTGAGACCCACTACGTACACTGCCACCCTAGTCATTGTCCTTCAAGCCAAGCCCAGCAAGAATCTCTCCAAAGAGTCTCAAGTTTCCCCATGTCTACAGGGTAGAGCTTGGGCTTCAAGATGCGACCTGCCCGCCCCTCCCCCCACCGCCACCAGCCATCCATCCTTGCTAAGCAGCGACCCAAGCGCCGGGAACTGAAGCCCCTGCTGCGCTCCCTGCACAGGACCCACCGACGGCGGCCTCCCCCTCCCCTCAAGGGTCCAGAGAGCAGCAACCTCAGGCTTGACTCCCCCTGACCATCAACCTATGTCATTCAAAGGGGCTGCCCGCCCTTCGCATTTGATCCTCTCAGTGGCCCTTGTCAATATGCCCAAGTAGCCCCATTTTACAGCCGAGGAAACTGAGGCTCAGAAAAGTCAAGTGGTTTTCCCAGCCTCTGCACTTCAGCCTCTTCAGTCCAAGAAGGCAGGCTGTCCCACCCGTCCCGTGACCCCCAGGGTTGCGAGGAGGCACCAAGGAGGAAACGGGGACACTAACACTGCGACAGAAAACTATGCAAGGGACGGGGAAGGTGAGTCACAGGACAAGGACTGCAGTGGTTGATGTGCTTGTGAAGAAATGGCCAGGCTTGCAGGTAACGAAAGAAACACAAACGAAAACCTCGTGCACTCCTCACAGGGAGAAGAAAGGCTCCAGTACGGAGGCCGGGAGGGACCAATCCAGGGACAGGAGGAAGGACAAGCCTTCCCTCTGAAGGTGTCCGTCAAAGAAGGCCAGCTCTCCACCCGTCTGTCTGCCGAACACGTTGACGTCCAGCCCCCCCCCCCCCCCCCCCCACGAGCTCAGATACCAAAGCCAAATCAACAAAGATTTTAGCTGCACGACGCCCAGTGTTGAAGGGCGGGGGTGGGGGCAAGAAGGCCATCTCACACGCGGCCGTGGGAGCACAAAGGAAAAGCTTTTTTGGAAGTCATCAGGCGAAAGGCCGCAGGAGTCCTAACTACCCCTGCTCTTTGACCAGCGGTGTCACCAGAGGGATGTCCACCTTGATGCTATTTACCATAGTGAAAAATTGGAAACAAGTTAAACAGCCAACAAAGAAGGATTTGTCATACAGATCACAGTCGATTATGTCATGGGATATTATGCAACCAGTAAAAATAGCTTTAGTGAGAGAGTTTTTGACAGAGGGGAATGCCCGTGAGATGATGTGAGGTGGAAAAAGTAATGTTATTTCTTATTTTAAGGGCAGAGCTTAGTTCAAAGGGATAAAGTGCCCGCCATGGGTGACAGTGCCATTGGGTGACCGCAGACGGAGGTCAAGGAGAAGCTCACAGCCTCTCAGACCAGCGTCCCCTGCGAAGCCCCAGCTCCAAGCCCCTAGTCAGCTAATGTCTGCTCTCGGTCACCTCCTCCCGACACCAGGCTGCGGGGTACTCACAGTTCGGTGACATTCTTGGGGATGCCCTTGGGCAGGGCCTGGAGGTGCTTATTGCTGCATCGGACCACGGTGTCCAGGCAGGCACATTCCTGGGGGCACTGTGGGCGGGGCAGGCAGCCCCCCTCCTCTCGGCCTGGGGAGGAAGGAGGAAGCCACGTCCATGAGGGGACATGCCTTCTTAGGGCCTCCTAAGCCAGCGCCCCGCTCTGGGACGCCTTAGAACAGAAGCCCCTCTCTGACCCTACCTCATGCCCCAGTCAGTCTCTTCCTGGCTGCACCCCTCCCCACCAGGGGCAAAGCCCCCTGGACCCATTTTGAGGTTTTCTTCTGCCTCAGATCCAAGGTGGACCCAGGCACAGCAGGGAAGGGGGACGGCAGCCATACCATTTCTTGAGGACCCACTATGTGCCGGACACCGTATCTCCCATAATCTCCCTGACAATGCAGTGAGGGGTGCCACTATCACCCCTAGAATGCAAGCACCACGAGGACAGAGACTTGTGTCTTCCTCTTCTTTGTTCACTCCAGGAGCCCAGCCCCTAGTGCAGGGCCTGGCACGCAGGAGCCCTCAAAATAGATCCCCTGAATGAATGAATGCCTGGATTCCTATTTCACTGAGATCTGGAGAAGTTAATAATTTGCTCAGGTCAGAAGGCTGGTCAGAGGCAACACAGGGTCTACACCCAGGTCTGGCAGAATCTGAGTTCATCTATCACAATATCCTTCATTGATTCACTCATTTATTCAATAAATATTACTGAGCACTGGCTGTGTGCCTTCCTTTCTTCTGAGTGGGTGTAGGAGGGACAATAAGAACATCATGGTCACAGTTGCTGAGAGCCCCAGGAAGCTGGTGACAGTGACTATCGGTTATGGAGGGCAGTCACATGCAGGCCTGCGTGATAAGGATGAACTGAGTCCTCAAAATCTCTCTCTGGGGGACGTGCTATCAGCCCGCTCTAGAGACGAGGAAGCTAAGGGTGGAGTGGTTAAGCAACCTGCCCGAGGTCCCCCAGCTGGAAGAGGTGGCACCAGGACTGGAATCCAAGCCAGCTGCCATGGGCACCTGCCGTCTTGACCACTACACTCTCCTGCCTCTTGGCAGCAACATCTCTAAAACATTCACATCCTTTCACTTCTACGAAGTCATTCTGAGGAGAAAACCACATAGATGCGTGGACAGTTATCTTCCAGGATGTTCCTGATGGCCTGAGTCATGACACCAGAACTTTGGAAGTCCCTAAACGCCAAGCGGGAGACCGCGGGTTGTGTCCGTCGTGGTGTCCTCCAGACAACAGACCATCAGCTTAAAAAGGTTTGCACAGGCGATGCTGCAAGGTCCACGTGTGTCACCCACATGCACAGAGACGCACAGCAAAGATGGGGAAGGTCACACAGCGGAATGTTGACCGGAGTCACCCAGGGTTGGGAAGCGGGAGGGGCTTCACATGGTGACCTTTTTATTCTCCTTCTGGATTGTCTGTTGTGATGGTTGTTTTTAAAGAAATGATGATGCGTCACTTCATAATAAGAAAAATAAAAAGAAACTGTGCCTTGGAAAAAATAATGCTTTAGAAGGATACTTAATGGCATACGACTATGCCCAAAATATATAGTTAGGTTAAAAAAACAGAATTTTTTTAAAAGACTAGCAAGTTACTATTATATAAAATGATATAAAAATATATATGTGAATAGTATGGAGTTTTTCTTTTTCTTTTTTCTTTTTTTTTTAAAGATTGGCACCTGAGCTAATATCTGTTACCAATCTTCTTTTTTCCTTCTTCTTCTTCTTCTTCCCCCCAAATCCCCCCAGTACATAGTTGTATATTCTAGTTGTGAGTGCCTCTGGTTGTAGCATGTGGGACACCACCTCAGCATGGCCTGATGAGCGGTGCCATGTCCGCACCCAGGATCCGAACCGGCGAAACCCTGGGCCGCTGAAGCAGAGTGCGTGAACTTGGCCACGGGGCTGGCCCCATGGAATTTTTCTTTTTAAATTGAAAGCAAAATTGTTCTTAGAAAATCCGTTGATTTTGTTTAGAAAAATACCCTGACAGTCTTATCTGGGGACCTGAAGGTCCCCACCCAGTCCCACCCTCCCCTGGCCTGGATGGGCCAGCCTGAGAGCTGAACTGGCCCTGGAAGCAGACTGGAGAGGGCAGGAGGGGGCCGAGGTAGGAGGAGCCCAGGGAGCAGGGATGGGGGCTGGAAGCCGTAGGCAGTGGGGAGAAATCCCCTGTAGCATGGTTCAGATCAAGGCCGGCTGGGCCGAGATGCAGCTTTGCTCGATCACCTTCAGTAAAAATCTGCTTCAACCGCTGCCTTGTGTGGGTCATGCTCTGAGGGAAAATGAGAGATGGGGCGACCTTCTGCACGTGTAGGGAAAGAAGGGAGTGGCCACAGGAGAGAGATTGAGAATTCAGAGGAAACAGGAACATTGGCACAAGAAGTGACCAAGCTTTCCCCCATGGAGGATGGGGGCCCAAGAGGGTCCCATTACATATGATGCACAGGGTGACTCCAGGAGTCTGGAGCACTTAGGAACAGCCAGGAGGCGGATCTCTGGGTTAAATGTACATATATGAAGAAAACACACTACAACGTGAACTATGATTTTCTCTGAGCGATGGGCTAATAGGTAATGTTTATTTCCTTCTTTTATCCATATTTTCCCTTTTTTTTTCTTAATAACAAGCACAGTATTGCTCTTCTAAAACACAAAGACACCACTATGGAGGGGTAGGCGGAGGACTAAGAGGGGTCTCCCTGCTCCTTGCCCCTCCCCTCTACAGCGCCTCCCCTCCCCACGGGACCCCTCCAAAGGGCAGGTCAAGAGGCGCTGCCCGCCCCCTCCCCACCCCGCGGACCTGGCCCGCCTGCCCTCTCCCCCACCGCCCAGGGGCTCATGAGTTACCTTCCTCACACCTGAAGTCAGGGAAGGCCACGTCCTGCAGGGGAATCTGCCGCAGGAAGTCTGGTTGCTGGCACCGCGGGTTCCCCGTCACGATCTTCCTCTTCCGCAGCCAGTCGCCCAACCAGGCCAGCTGGCAGTTGCAGTTGAAAGGGTTGGCCAGAAGGTTTCTGGAAGAGGCAGGCTGCATGACCACGAATTGTCTGGGTTGTCCCCACAAAGCCCTGTCCCGCCCGCCACGTACTGGCCACACAACCACCCAACACTCTTTCTCAGACACCCAACAGCTACCAAGAGGCAGCATTCTAAGATGGCAGGACCCACGTCTCAGCAAACCATGATGCCCCAGACATCCCCAAGTGAGTCCTTTTAAGTAGCCACTCAACAAGACTGTACCCTTGGGATGGCGAGGGGTGGGGGGGTTCCCAGAGTTCAGATGGCTGATGTCGGGGCCCGGGCCTGCCTGTCCTCCGAGGGCTGGACTTACAGTGTGGAGAGGGCCTGGAGGGTGTCGAAGGCTCCAGGGGAGATGGTGGCGATCTGGTTGTCATAGAGCGAGAGGAGTCGGACGTTGCGCAGGCCCGTGAAGCTGTCGTTGTGGATGCAGCTGATGCGATTGTTCCTCAGCATCCTGGGGAGGGCGGGCAGAGGAGGGGAGAGCCATGCTGTGCCCTGCAGCCATCTGCCCGCGCTGTGCCCGTGGCCTTGAGCCACAGGGAGGGGAGCCACAGCACCAGACTTGTACACACCTGTGCCCCCCTCCAGGCCCTCCTGCCTCTGAGACGCCCTCCTCTCCATTCTGCCTGCCCGGCCCCCACGCCAACCATCACCTTCACTCCTCGGATGCCCAGCGCCTCCCCCATCTCCAGGCCATGCTCCACATCAATGCCCGACAGACTTTCCTAAAACCTAAACCCGGTCATGTCCCTCTCCCATGTAAAGCCCACAGCAGCCTCCACATTGCCCACAGAATCACGTTTAAACTTTTTACTGTGACTTACGGGAGCCAACTCAGCCCCAGCCCAGCACCTGCCCCCTCCCCACAGGGCAACACACCCTCAACATCCCTGTCCTTCAGGCAGGCTGCACAGCCACATCGCCATGGCCTTCCCCACCCATGACTTCCTTCTAGAATGACCTTCTTCCTCTTTTATATCTGCAAAGTCTCTGTTCACCCTCAAAAATCTGGCTCAATTCCCCTCCCCAACCAAAAACAAAAACCAAGCCTGACACAGAATAGGCAGTTTGTGAAAGAAATTAAAGTGGTTTATGAACGTTCATGAAAAATGTGCAAACTTACTAGGAATCAAGGACATTTAAGCAATATTGAATCTTTGCCTGCCAAACAATTAAAAATATAATAATAGGGGCCGGTCTGGTGGCACAGCAGTTAAGTTTGCACGTGCCACTTCGGTGGCCTGAGGTTCACAGTTTCGGATCCCAGGTGCGGACATGGCACCACTTGGCAAGCCATGCTGTGGTGGGCATCCCACATATAAAGTAGAGGAAGATGGGCATGGATGTTAGCTAAGGGCCAGTCTCCCTCAGCAAAAAGAGGAGGATTGGCAGCAGATGTTAGCTCAGGGCTAATCTTCCTCAAAAGATAAATAAAGAAATAAAGAAATAAATATAATAATAACAATAACAATAATAATAATGCCCAAGCTCAGCAAGAGTGGGAGTGAATGGGCACTTCCACATGGGCTGGCAGGAGGACAATTTGGGACCCACCCAGAAGTGTGTTTGGTAACATCCTTTCCAGCACTTTATGCTTCCACCCAGCAAGTCTACTCTTAGGAATTTATCAGAAGGGAACAATCCTGGACAGGCACAGGATTTCACGATAATGATATTAATCACAGTATTGTTTAAAAAATTAGAAATAGCCTAAATTTCCAATAATTATGTAATATATAGTCATTCAAAATGACGTCATCAAAGAAATTTTAATAATACGTAAAAGTGCTCACATTGTGTTAAAAGAAAAAGCAGGTTACTAAATAAAATGTATTACAGGATTCCATTCAAAAATATCTGTATGGATGCAAGCATATGTTATGTGTGTGCCAGTCTCTATATATATATGAGAGACTGGAAGGATAGTTGTTTCGATCAACAATTAACACAGTTGTTTCTGCATGGTGGAAGGGTGACGGGCATTTCTCTTCCTGTGCCTGCACCATCACTCGTGCCCTCTTGCTGGCTCTGACCAGCACCAGCCCCTCCCCTCTCTGCCCCTGTCCAAGTCTTCCTCAGAAAGGACCTAAGTGGATGAATAGCTCACAGTAATCCTAGGCAGGTGTAAAGAAGAAGGAGGCAGCCCTATATGAACAGCCTGGAAAGATGGCCACGCTGTATTCGCAAATGAAAAAAGGCAAGCTGCAAAACACAGCGAATAACAAAATCCCCTTTCCGTAAAACAAACAAAAATCCCCAGGGAATCCCTCCACCCATTCATTGACCTTACACAGATTCCACGATACGTGCTCGGAAGACAAATGTGCAGCCCAGGACAGGGCTGGGATCTAAACCCAAGCAGGTGGCTTCTAGAGCCGTGTTGCCAGCAGAGTAGCCGCTAGCCATGTGTAGCTGTTTAGATTTAAATTAATTAAAATGAATTCTACAATTTAGTGCCTCAGTAGCACTAGCCACAGGTCAAGTACACCATAGCCACGTGAGGCTATCGGATTGGACAGTGCAGATATGGGACATTTCTGTCACCGTGGGAAGTCTGACTGGACAGCACTGGCTCTTGGACACCCTAAGGGTCTACATGCCCATCTGAAGAGCTGGTGCTGCCCGAGCAGAGAGGGGGTTCCCTGCAGCCTTCGCAGGGGTGGGGGTGGGGTGGATGACCCCAGGGTCCTACTGAGTCCCAAAGTCTGGTTAGCTATGGCTGGGCTCTGGGGCATGGGATCCCAGAATCCCAGGGATGGTGGGCTATCCCTGCTCCCCCATCTACACCCACTTGAGTCACCTCTGCAATGTCCCCTCCATGAGGCCATCCAGCCCCTCCTGCCTGCAGCAGTGCTGGCCACTCCTGAACTGAACACACGTGTGGTGCTGCTGCAGCCTGACCCCAGGGCAATGAAAGGGAACCTCCCTCCACCCCTTCACCAGGCGTCAGCCTCACATCCCGGGGACCAAGAAAGCAGGCCTCACCACAGTCACTAACACCTGATACTTGGCCCACTGCAGTTAGGGTCCTCAGCTGTACCCACCCTGCCAGCTGGAACTGGGGGAGGGGGTCTCTCACCCTCTCTCCTCCTTTCCCTTTAATGCGGACACCCACATCTGCCTTGGCTTTTGCCTACCGCAGTCTGGCCGCCCATTCTGCTCCCCGGCCCGTACACTCACAGGGTCCTCAAGCCATCCAGGCCCCGGAACATGCCACTCCGGATGGACTCCAGCTGGTTGGCGGTCAGGTGCAGCTCGCTCACGGACGCCGCCCCCTCAAAGGCCCCGTCTTCGATTTCCGACACCTTGTTGTTGCTCAGATTGCTGGGAGACGAGGCATGGGAGGAGGATGGAACTCAGGAGCCCTCTTCTGCACCCCACCCCATGCACAGGGGCCCTGCCTCCCCAGGCGAGCTCCCCCACATCCGGTAGTTTCTTTCTCCTTCCCGGGCCAGCGTCCTAACTGCAACCTTCCCACCAATGGTAACTCACATTTTCTTCAGATGATTGAGTTTTTTAAACATCCCAGTGGCCTCCAGAATGGAAATCTCATTGTTGTTTAATCGTCTGTAAGAGGCAATGAAGAGAACGTACACAGCCATCAATGACAAACATCAAAGCGTCTTCCAACCTGAGAATATTTGGGACTGAAACAAAGGGTGCTCCCAGAAGAATTTAACTGGAAGGGTAAATTGATCCTACTTCAAAGGAAGGCTAGGGGGTGAGTGGGGATACTTTTAACACTAAAAATGCCATGAAAATTGACATACATAAGTGACAGATATGTGTAGGTATTTACACACGTGCATTTATATGTGCGCAAATTTATATTTTTAGGGAAAGAAAAGTAATAGTTAAAGGATGGCTTAAGCCCCAACTTGATCTAATGGAACCACGTCATCCTGGTGACCTGCCCGGGGGCCAGAGACTGCTCCAAGGGCGTGTAGGGCTGTGAGTCAGAAGCAGAGGGGCTGCAGGGGTGGGGAGCTGCTTCCTGCCAAAGCCAGCAGCTGCCATGCTGGTGTCTCCCATGGTCCCTAAATGGAGCAAGACCAGAGGGAAACCCAGAGAAGGCCCAGGAAGGTTAGTGGGAACTGGGGGCAGGCGAGGGGCATGGAGGGGCAGTGGCCCTCACAGCTCGGCTGTGGACTGGGGGACACGCTCCGGGAGCTTGGTGAGCTTCAGGCTGGAGCACTCCACCATGCTGGCCTCGCAGCGGCACTTGTGGGGACACACCACATCGCTGTTGCATTCGCTGTTCAGCTGGTAATCCTCCGTGCCTGCGGTGGGAGGGAAGGGTGGGGGAGCTGAGGGGTCCTGGGAAGGCTCCAAGCAGCCTTGAGTCTCCCAGGCCCCTGCAGCCCGCCGCCCCAGCCCCCTGCCCACCCACTGCCACCATCCCACTGAGGCTGGCCTTGGTCCCCTCTCCTACCTGGAATGAAGTATTGCTCTTTGGCTGGGGAAAGAAGCAGAAACGCATGATGCCGAGACTGCCCAGGACCTGTGGGAAGAGCCCAGGCCCCCGCCCCACTGCTGGGGTGAAAGCACCTCAGGGACAACGCTGGGGTCCCAGATCAGGGCCCCAGAGCCCATCCACCCAGCCCCTGAGTGGAGAAGGCCTTGCTACAAGCACAGATGTTCCCTGCCTGGGACGATCATCAGTTAAACCTCTCAGGAAGCACAAAACCCTGGGCACTCTCACTTGCAAAGGCACAGGATGCGGACAGGGCAGGGAGGCTGCAGGCTCCTGACCAGGATCCGGGCTCAGAAGCTGACCCACACTGTCCCCATCCAGATGCTGTTTCTGCTGCCCCAGAGCCCAGAGGAGGCTATCTCCCTGAGGAGGGTCCTCAGGCCCCATGAATGTCCTGGAAGGCTTGAAAGCAGCAGCAAGAAAGAGAACTGGCCTGGGCGTAGAGGGACCTGGGTCCCAGTCTAGGACCTCCCTGGGGACCCTCAGCAAGCCCTACTCATCCCTCAGTCTCGGGAAAACGAGATTGGGACAAAACAACTGCTCAGACCCAAGTCTAGAACTGGGGCCGACTCCCTCCAGGTGGGTCCAGAGTGGCCTAAGACACCCTGGTTGGAGTCATCCAGGAAACATCACGGGGTCCCTGAGCAGACTGAAGACAGACAGGCAGGTGGACAGACAGACAGGCGGGGGAGCAGCTACCTGAGCACCGAAACTTCTTGCTCTTGATCTGCCCGATGCGCTTGTTGGCGAGGCGCCGGGGGCTGGCACAGCGGGCCCCGCTCGTCTCGATGGGGTTGGTGCGCAGGAAGTCTGCCAGCCACTTGAGGTTACAGTCGCAGATGAAAGGGTTCTGGGCCAGGTGCCTGTCCAAACAGGGCAGGATGGCGGATCAGAGACAAGGGCTGCAACCCTGCACTGACCTCCACCTGGATGGGGCCTCGCTGCTTGCTCGTGGCCTGAAACCTGCGTTGTCCCTGGGGAGATGTGCACCACCTGGGGGCAGCCACCAACCACACAGGAGTGCTGCCAGAGCATTGCAGCAGGGAGGGTCTGTGCACGGCTCTGGAGCTTCCAGCTGTCCCTGCCACAAGCCCCCTTCAGGCCTCACTGTGTCCCCTGTCCTTCTACTCACCTGTCCCTCCCTCTGCCCTGGGACACTTCACAAGCATGAGTGAATGCAGGGCGATCTGGGGACTGGTCAGAGCACCCTTGTCCTCCCACAGGTGCGGGGACAGAACAGGCACTAGAACCCAGGACCATCAATGCTCAGAGGTCCTTAGACACCACAGCGCCACAAGTCATGGGTTGTCCCCTCCCTGTGGCCTCGAGCAGCAGCAGTCTCTCTCTCACGGCCTCAGTCAGGATGGGGATGGGGCCAGGGGTGGCAAGGCTGGGCCTGCAGCTGGGTGGGAGGGTCTCAAATCTCCTGCTGCAGAACCTCAGCTTTACCTGTAAGCTCCATTCCCATCCCAGCCATAGCGGCTACCTCCCCTTGACCATTTTACAGGCAGTCTCTCTTTTTTGGGTGAGGAAGATTGGCCCTGAGATAACATCTGTTGCCAATCCTCTTCTTTTTGCTTGAGGAACATTGTACCTGAGCCAATCTTCCTCTATTTTGTATGTGGGACTCTGCCACAGCATGGCCTGATAAGCAGGGTGTAGGTCCGTGTCCAGGATCTGAACCTATAAACTCTGGGCCACCAAAGTGAAGCACGTAAACTTAACCACTGCACCACTGGGCTGGCCCCTACAGGCTGTCTCTTGATACACGGGAAACTCAAAAAACATCACTGAGTAGCTACTCATTGGGGAACCACTCATATTCTCTTCCTGGGGTGGCTGTGCTATCAGCAGGAAAAATACAGGGCAGGGGCAGCTGACAGGCGACACCAACTGATGCAACCTGGGTTGCCGTGAGAGACCACATGGGTGGCTTTCCCACTCTTGGGTCCTGACTGCCCCAGCAGGCTCAGACCAGCCACACCTGAACCGCCCCAGCAGCCAGCTTACCCACCTGCGTCTGGGCCACCACAGCACAGGGCATACCCTGTGTTCCAAACCAAGACAGCCAGGGAAGAATATTCCGGCACCTGTCCTGGCTACGTACCTGAGAGCCAATGCTTCAGCACAGAAATACAGGGAGACAGAACAGGGGCCAGCTCAGAGCATTTGCCATGCCTCGGCCATGTTTGCTTTGTCTAATGTCATCAGTTCAGACCATCTACTGGCCTCCGCCCAGCCCCTCTGCTGGGGCTGCAGAGCTCTCCCAGCAGAGGCAAGAAGCCTGCCAGGGTCTGCGCCCAGCTCAGTGCAGACCTTGGCCGCTCTCTCTCCTGTCCATCACCTCCTGGGCTCTGCCCTCTGGCTCCTGATGGGGGTGCTTGCTCAGAACCATTCCTGCCCAGCCGTCTCTGCCACTCCCCTTTGCAGCGCCCCCCGCTTCCCCCTGAGTCTCAGTTCCTCTGAGCCTCACCAGGTAGGCTGGGCACCTCCCACCCCTTCTGCATCCAGTCTGACATTTGTTTGCCAATTTAAACTGTCAATTTGCACAGCGAAAGAACGTGTTTGCTGACTCCCCAGGGCAGAGTTTGTAGCGAATTTAAAATACACTAGGATTCAGGGACTGCTCTGGGATCCTCCCAGCCGCCCATCCACATCTGTCTGTGCCTTAGTGCCTGGCCTCTGCCTGAACTAACTGCTTCCCTTTGTCACAATCTTAGTAGAAAACTCTGTTTAAAATCAATTCAATTATATCGTTTAGAAATGTATTAAAATGTTCAAGGGGTGTGGAGTAGAAAACATCTTTTTTAGGAACAGGCTATTTCTGTCTAAACCAACCTATGAAAACTTGAACCACCCACATAGAGTCAGGTGGCTTCTGTACAAACTTAAGTATTTGATACAAATTAGAATGTTTAACAGTTGCAAAGGGCAAGGAGCTGGGGAGGGAAAATGCTCAGGAGGAAGGAAAAAAAATCTGTTGGGGAAAAGATAATCATGTTAGAGGCACAGCCAGAAACGTGCCACCCATGTGGCCATGCAGTTATCTCCACGAACAGTTCCAGTCGTGGAAGGCAGAAACAAGACTGATCCTCGTGTCTTTCTTGGAATAGACATTAACAAGTCACACAAAAAATCTTTGGGGGCAGATGCTCAACATCATTAGTCAAATTAAACCCACAATGAAGACACCACTTCACCCCTGCTAGGATGGCTATAATCAAAAAGACAAATGACGCCAAGTTTTGGCAAGGAAGTAGAGAAATTGGAACCCTCTTAATACATGGCTGGGAGGAATGCAAAATGGGGCAGTCACTTTGGAAAACAGTGGCAGTTTCTTAAAACGTTAAACATAAATTTCCCATGCTACCCAGAAGTTCCAAGAGAAATGAAAACATTTGTCCACACAAAGATTTGTAAGTGAATATTCATAGCATCATTTATTCATGATGGTCCCAAAGTGAAAATCCAAATGTCCATCAACTAAAACGGATAAACAAAATGTGGTCTATCCATACCATGGAAAATCATTTGGCAATAAAAAGGAATGAAGTACTCTTACATCCTGCAATGTGGATGGACCTCTGAAACATTATGCTAAGTGAAAGAAGTCAGTCACGAAAGATGATATATGGTATGATTCCGTTTTTATGAAATGTCCAGAAGAAGCAAATCTATAGGGACAGAAATTAGATAAGTGGTCGCCTGGGGATGGGCTGGAAACAAGCATTGATTGTAAATGGGCACAAGGGATTTTTGAGGGGTGATGGAAATGTTCCAAAATTGGATTGTGGTGATAGTTGAACAACTATAAATTTACTAGAAATCATTGAATTGTACACTTAGAATAGGTGAATTCCATGGTATGGAAGTTATACCTCATGAAAGCTGTTTTAAAAAAGATTTCTTAATCTCTTGGGCCAAATTAAACTGCAGCAAAATCAATACTATGACCCAGGGCCCTCAGCCACAGATGGTGGAGCTGTAGACAAATCAGACAAGAGCTGGTGAGTTTAAACCTGCTGGGGTCTCACACAGACCCAGTCAAGGGGTTTAACCACCTGAGGCTGGAATAAGAATATCTGACCACACTTTGGATTTGCATTTCTTTTATTCTTGCTCCAACTTGTACTTCAGTTGTTAATATATAATAGTTGTTCGTGAAAGTTCACTTTTGCTTTACAGCCTTAAATAACGAGGTCCATTCTTACGGAAAAAGCACAATTGAGGAGGAAGCTAACTGATTTCTCAGTGATGGTGAAGAGATGCCTGAGACCAGATCCTTGCTCTACTAGATGCTGGGTGACCTTGGGTGAGTGACGTAACTTCCCTCTGCCTCAGCTTCCTTATAAGTAAAGTCAAGGATGATAGGCTCTACCTCCACAAGCCAGTGTAAGTATTAACTAAGATAATACACACAAAGAACAGGGGTGGGCATTCAGGAAGAGCTCGATAGACATGATGGCTGTCACTGTTCTCAGTATTACTACCACGACTATCTCACCTTTCTGTTCTAACATTCTGCTCCACTATCACCCTGGTGGCAGTGGCCAAGATCCCAGGGACAGTACTTGGTGGGCAGAAGCACTGTCTGAAATCACGCCAGGTAAATGGACACAGACAGAGGCCACCCGCAGCGAGCACGATCTGTTTGATTTATTCACTCTCCTTCCACCTCAAGAGGGAGACGGCTCCTTGCATGAGACCCTCAGTCCCATTCCCCATCCCCAAGGCTTTCCCATGTGTGGGTCCCTATGAAATCTCGTTAGTGTGTTTCTCTTGGACGCTCTGCCAGCTGCATAAAATAATCCACCTTGCCAATGTCTTCCTATAATCTCTGCTTTCACATATGTGTTTGGCAAGATGTCCCTGTGGTGCTCCCCTTCCCCGGCTATAAGTAAATTAATTAGCAGGAGTGGGCTGCAGGCAAGTGCGTGGGCCTTAGTGAGTTTCCTGGCTGACGTCCCTGCTGACGTGCAGGTTCCCCAGGGAGCAGGAGCTGTGCCTTCTACTGGACCTTTTTGCACCTGTCCCGGTACTCCCTGAAAATATTATCTGACGGAGAGCACTGCCCAGCAGATACGGTGGCAGGGATGGCAACAACAGCGATGACCACAACAATATTAATAATAAAGGCCCATTAAGCATGCATCACAGGACCCATGGGTCAGTGCATCGAGTCAAACTCCAGGCTCAGAGCTAAAGACGCAGAATGGAGGAGACCACGCAAGTGCCAGAGTTTAACCAAACAGCAGAGGAGAAGTTTCCCTATGCAGAAGCATTCCAGCTACAAGACAAGGACTTTTTTTTGAAAGCATAACCACAACAGCATTATCAAATGAAGAAGGAATGTTGGGATTCAAATATCACCATTTCAGGGTTCCTAATGTATGAATGGGTCCAGGCACTGAAATCAATGGCTGTGTTTATTACAAAAAGAGAGACAACCAGCCATCGTGTGTCTCCTGATGGAAGCACACAATCCTACCCGTGAAGTCATCTTGCCAAAAAAAAGGAAAAAAATCTGATCCTGCCCAAGCTCCTAGATGACATTTCCTGTGCAGGACACAGGACACAGGACGGTGTGGGACTACTCCACGGGGAAGGCAGTCAGCAAAGTCCAGCTGAGGGGATCTCCACAGATCCAGTAATGCAGTGTCCTCAACAGATAAATTGCAAGGAAGACGAGATGGAGAGGACCCCTATGGATTTAAAACAGCTCAAGTGATGCATCAACCCACGGCAGCCAGTAGTATGCACAGGCCTTCTTTAAATCATGACTCAAACAAATTGTTTCAAAAACTGTGTAACACGCATGAGACGCTCGGGAATTTGAACACTAATTAGATACTTGATGATATTAAAGAATTGTTAAGTTTTTAGATGTACTAATAGTGTTGCGGTTGTGTTTTTAAAGAATGCTTGCCTTTTATAAATATGTACGAAGTCCGTGTAGATGATAAGTGATTATCTGGGATTTACTTAAAGTAGTTTGGGAGGCATCGAGGAGGGGAAGACTGGCCAGGAGCTACAGCTGGGGGATGAACCCTGGAAAGTTCACTGTGCGACTTCTCATATGCTTATAATTTTCTATAAGAGATTAAAACAAATTCCTAGAGCTGTTGCTCTCTAATTTTTACTTTATAATCATCATTGCTGTTACTATATTTCATGTGATTTAAGACATTATCAGTTGCAAGATGTACTATTATCTCATGTATTATGAAGAAAGAAAACAATGCTGCCAATTAAATACTTCGTCGATTGTAATATGCAGCCCAATTTCAGAGCTGTTAATGTAAAAATAATGTGTGTTTTAGAATCAATGGGCCATAATAATATTATTATTAACTGTAGCCAGCACTTAAGAAGCAGTTACAATGAGCTAAGCTCTGTGCAAACATCCCCTTTAGTCTCAGAACAACCCTATGAAGATGATACCCTCAATTTATGAATGAGTAAACTGAGGCCCAGAGAAGCGAATTAACTTGCCCAGCGTCACACAGCCAATAAGAGGTGTAGCTGGGATTCGAACCCAGGATTGTCTTACCCAGAGTCTCTGCTCTTTCCTGTAAAAAAGGCCACTCTGGTGAGCAGGTACAGCAAGACAGTTGCCTGTACCTGCAGGCTGTTTCCTCCCCCTGGGTTTGCTGCTGGGGTGGAGGGGAGGAGCACAAGAGGACACTCACAGGGTCTGGATGGCCCGCAGGGAGGTGAAGGTGCCCTTGGCGAGACTCTGGATCTTGTTGTCGTACAGGGAGAGAAGAGAGAGGTTCTGCAAGTCCTGGAAGGCATCGGGCCGGATGCAGTTGATCTTGTTGGCGTTCAAGAGCCTGTGGGCAGAGCCAGGCCAGGCGGGAGGAGAGAGGCACAGAATGGGACTCATCAAGACGCCCGGGGCACCTTCCTCGGCACCAGGCATGCATCATCTCAGGGAGAAGTCCCCGGGAGCGAGCCCAGAGCATCTGGCCCTCTGGATGCCCACTCCATGCAGAGGAGCCGAGAACTCTGACTGCCTCTTCGTGCACAGGGACCATCTTAGTCCACCCAGTCTTCCCTCCTTCCAGGAGCCACTAGAGGTGCCCCAGGATTCTGGGGAAGCAGGGGGCACAGCATAAGGCCGTCTCCCAAAGGCATTCCAGGGCTCTTCTTCCCTCTCGGAGTTCTCCTGGGTCCCCCAGGCAGCCCAGAGGTAGCCTTTGGGTTCTGTGCCTCTTGGATCCCGGGAAAGAACTCTTGCGTGAACTCTCAGGGCTCTAGGAGGCTGAGCTGGGCCTGGTTGTCCCCGTGCAGCAAACAACTCTGTCCCCAGCCAGGCTGAGCTCCTCAGGAATGCAGGCTGCTCTCAGGAGCCTCTCAGCTCAGGCGATCAGCTCTGAGTGTCCCTCTCCCTCCCTCTCTGGCCTCTGCAGGACCCCACAGCCTCTCACAGCCTTGCCAGGTCTGCCTTCCTCCCAGCTCATTGCTTCGAGTAAGTCCCACACCCCAAAGAGACGGAAAAGGCCAGTCTGAGAGGCCAGAGGAAGACTGGCCCCCTCCTTGGGCCCCGCAAAGGACACCCACGGACAGGTCCTTACAGGAGCTGCAGGGTGTACAGGCCTCCAAACACACCCCGGGGGAGGTCTGTGATCTTGTTCCCATAGAGGACTCTGGAGAGAAGCAGAAAGAGAGAGTGAGAGGGCAGCCCTCCGGATGGGGCATCGCTCTGTAACTCCTGCACACACAATGACACCACCTCTAAGCCGCCCATGCCCCACATTGTACCGGTGTAGGTGAGTTGTAACAAGTTGCCAGCAGAGGGCAGTAAAGAGCACTAGGAAAGGGTGGCCTCTTTCCAGCTTGCACAAAGGTACCCAGTGGCTAGTGGCGCCGGGACCCCCACTCCTGCAGGAGCACTCTCCCAACGCTGCCCTCACGCACGGATCCCACAGCAGCTGCAAAGCGGCCCTTCAGGAAACCTCATGGGAAGTTAACCTGGATCCAAAAGGAAACTGTTCAAAGAGGGGAAAATCCCACCAGCAGGGATAATTAACATATTTTCAAAGAATTACAGCAAAACACTTGAAGGCCAGACGGCACGAGCGAGCGGTATGAGCTCCAGCACGCCAAGCAAGTCTTTCTAGAAACACCAGAAGGAAACAGACCCAAGAGCTAGCCATGCTGAGACCTGGGTGGTGGGATTGCAAGTGGGGTTTTGATCCTGTAGTATTTTCAGTTTTCTACAGTGAGCATGAATTCTGCATATAATTAGAAAAAAGGCAAAGGTTTGCCAAAGGCATGCAGGCAGGGATGGTTCAGGCAGACGGTGACAGCATCAAGGGTTCGGGGGGTGTATTCCATTCCCGATATCACCAATAGCCCCTACATGCCACCCCGGTCAACATTCGGTCTGAGTAAAACAGACCGAGAGCTGTCTCTTCAAATGCAGCTTCAAGATCTTTCCTGAAGGGGAGCACAGGAGCGGAGGCCCTGCAGGGGGGTCAGGCCAGCCCGCATGGGGAGCTCCGGGTGGCTTGAGTGGAGGCAACCATGGGACCACAGCTTGGATTGTACCCAGTCAGTGCCAGGAAGCCTCTGAGACGTGATCAGATCTGCCTTTGGAAAGATCCCTCAGTGGGCTGCGTGGAGAGCGGGTAGGAGGGGGCAGGAGATGCAGCAGTGAGGCAAGATCAGGACCTGCGAGATGAACGCTGTCAATGAGATCTGTGTGCCTGACATCGGTGGAGAGGTGGCTTCGACCAGGTACCCAGGAGCATCAGGAACCCACTGAAATGGGTTATTGTCATGTTCCCATTTAGGAGGAGTTTCATTCACTTCTCAGAGGAAGAGCCCTGCATTTTGGCAGGCCACCTCCAGGGTCTGATCGCCTTGGTCAACGATGGTGACCCATCTCCAGCCTGTTAGGTACAGCTGTGTAGGTTGTACACTGCACAACTTAAAGGGTGCCAGTCACAATTGGCCCCACCCACTACCTCAGACTCTACTCCCAGAGAAGAGAGTGCACACAGAAGGCACTGAGCTGGCAGTCTCCTGCACTCCCCAAGGGGGAGTTCCATTCTGTTCCACTTCCCAAGGCCCTAATCTCTGCGAGGCATGTGTCCAGTGCTGCTGAGGGACAGGTAAAAACACTCATTCTTAAGAGTAACAAATGGCCCCTACTGTCGGGGAGCTTGCCCGACCACAGGGTGCCCTGAGTGCACTCCCTGTAGAGACAAAGTGCCTCGGGACTGCAGAGAGTGAAGGGCTTGGTGACCCTGGGGGTACAAGGAAGGGTTCTTGGAAAAAGAGAGATGAAGTAACAGTTCTGAGATGAATTTTTGATGCTGCACAACATTTCATAGATTGACAGGCCCCCCAATAAACCCTTGAAGGAAAGAGAAGGGAAGTACTGGAGACAGGTGAAGAAAAACACAAACTTCACATCACCCACCACAACTTGGGATCAGAGCACGTTTGGGATAAAAGATACAAGGTGTGGCAAATGTCACAACTGGAGCTGGTGGCCGCTGCCCTTGTGGGTGACCTGGGAAAAGCTCCTCTGTGGGGAGACAAGGCCAACATGAAGGCTGGGCCAAATCAGATGACTGCTGCAAAGAATGCTGGGAAAATCCCCATGGCTGGGAGAGCACCACAGTTGCCAGGGGCAACCGCTCTGCCTAGCTTTCCCATGCACTCGGCCCTTGATTCCCTCTAGCCCTTCCAGCTGCAGAGGGTCCACCAGTGAGGAAGAGGGAGCTGGGCACAGCAACCCTGGACTTTGCGGCCAGAAGGAGACCCACTGAGGCCAGGGTGGGCAAGGGCTGTGGTCCCCCTCCAGCACCCATCAGAGGGACCCTGGGCCCTGCTGGCCTCCCTGGGGACGCCCTGGACCCCTGTGGGAGCCCTGGTGCTGCTACTCACAGCGAGTTCAGGGAGCGGAGGCCCTGGAAGGCATCGGGGGCGATCTCTGCGATCTGGTTGTTGCTCAGGTCTCTGCAAGGTGAGCAGAAGGAGAGAGGGTGGCTGAATCCCTCAGGGGCCACCAGGCCCTGACTGGCCCCCTCTAACTCCCAGAGGCCATGGGAGGGCAGAGCTTTCTTTGAAATTAGAAATAAGGGACCAGTTCTCCCGTCCATCTGAAAAACCCACGGCCACTAATTTCCCCGTGCAGTCAGGCAGGGCAGGGAGCTCCAGCCTCGGTCCATTCCTGACAAGGCTTCACCCTGCATCCCAGCTGTTGCCTAGAACCTCTCTCGCATCCACAATTGCTCCTATTGGTGCCTGAGCTGAAATGAGAGGATGACAGTCAGCTCTGGTCATGTGCCAGATCGGGCTCAGCACCCCATTTAGGCCTCACAACAGCCCTGTGAGGAGGCCACATGGCCACCATCCACACATCACAGATGAGCCTGGCGGAGGCTTGCCCAGGGCCACTCAGCAGTAGGAATCAGAGAGAGACCTGCCCGGGGCTGTGGCATGGTTGGTCTAGGCCCGTTCTCCTGCCCCAGGCTGACTCCCAGGGAGCAGCGGGAGGCACTCACATCCTACGAAGCTTTCTGTAGGGAGAGAAGGCTCCTGGGGGGATGGACTTGATCCCGTTGAGCTCCAGGCGGCTGCAGAGAGAGAACACAGAGGAAGCCCAGGGTCAGGTCGCCCCAGCCCCAGCTGTTGCCTGCTGGGCTCGCCCACCCAAACCAGGCCCTTTGCCCCTGCTGCGCCCGCTCCCACCTCCATGTGGAGTAGATGGGCTGGTACAGGCAGAGAAAGGGGCTACTGTGAGTCAGGATCCATCATCCCAGGCTGCTGTGGCTGACAGTGGCTACGACTGATGCTAATGCTGACTGATTCTAGCAGATTCACCCAGCTAGGCTGGACAGATGGACCACAGAGGGACACCCTTCCCTAACCCTCCAGAGTCGCCCAGGCTTAGGCAGAGAGCTCAGCCCAGCCAAGGCAAATTGTGTCTTCTCCATTTGCTGAGGGGCCTCAGCAAGCCCTGGGGTGGTGCCTGCTCCGGCCCTTCACAGGACCAGCAGGGCCTGGCCTAGCCCGGGGGCCTGTGTCCCAGCACCTGCCCCACCCTGTACTCACATCTCCGTCATGGTCTCGGGCAGGTTGGCAGGGATGGCGGTGAGGCCTTTGCCACGACAGTCCACGATGCCATTGCTGCAGGTGCACATGGCCGGGCAGGAGCCCGAGGAGAGGGTGCAGGAGGGCACGCGCCCCGCCTCCCCCTGGCCTGCGGAAACAGCAGGCTGTGACCTGGGTGTCCTGTGTCAGCACCTCCGTCCCCAGCTGCACACTGATGGGTGGGGACAGGGGACACGGTGCTTCTCTTGATGAGGATGAACCAGCTGAGGTCACCAAGAACCACGCTGTAACTGTGGGTGCCCAGCACTTCGCCGGTACTTGTTTGAAGTTTGCTGATCTTGAATCTGAACCTAACAGGGCTGCAAGACACTGTGAGTCACACGCTAGGAACTCCTGTCTAGATTCTGGAGCTCCGGGTCCTAGTCCAAGTCACTCAACACTTCTGAGCCTGAGTCTCCTTGTCTGTCACCAGGGATGACAAGGACTATGTTTTTTGAGCGCTCACTCTGTGCCACATGCTGGGATAAGTGTTGTACATGCAGCATCTCATTTAATCCCCCTGCTCAGCTCATGAGGAGCATGACGTTATTGGGGCCATTTTAAAGGTGAGAAAACTGAGTCCTTGATATTCGTTCATTTGCATATAAACATTTTAATTGAAGTATAAATTATATAAAGTGCACTATCCTAAGTGTATAACTGGCTGAATTTCTACTTACAGATACACTCACGGAACCGTGCCCCAGACACGGAACATTTCCGTCACCAAAGAAGGCTCCCCCGCCCCTTCCCCAAGGTCACCACTATTCTGAGATCTATCACCAAGATTTGTTCTGCTTGTTTGTGGGCTTCACATAAACGAGATCAGACAGCAGCTTCTCTGGGGTCTGGCTTCTTCTGCTCAACATTAGCTCGTAGAGTCGCTTGTGGTGGTGTGTGTTTCAGTGGTTTGTTCTTTGTCATTGCTGAGTAGTAGTCTAGTGTATGGACGATTAGTGGATCCGTTCTCTTGTCGGTGGACATGTGGGTTGTCTCCAGCCCTGGGCTGTTAGGAGAAGCCCAGGATATTCCTGGAGGCATTTTTGCAAAGCATGTGCATGTACCCAGCAGTGGAGTCACAGGGTCATGGGGTAGACAAATATCAAGCTTTTGAAGCTTCTGTCAGACACTTCTGCAAGGTGCAATCCCATTTACACTCCCACCAGCATTGTCACCTTGAATCCTTCCCTTGGCTACCCTGAAGGTGGGTGCCCAGATCAAAGGAGACAAAGCTACGAGAACTTCTGGCAGACTGTGAAAGTGCCCTTTGAAGGAAAGGGGATGCCAGGGTGAACAGACTCCGAGGAGAAAAGATGCCTGAAGCTAGAGACCGAGGCCCTCCAGATGCAAAGCGAAAGGCTCCATTTCAAAATGAAAATTGTCCAACCCCCAAACCTGCAGCAGCTGTGATCGCTCAGAGGGGCAGCCTCAGCCCCAGCTCTCCTCACACGCGAGTACCTACCCATGTGTGCTCACACTCAGACACTCACACGCTTGCACACCCGCCTTCACACACTCGTTCTCTCAATACACATTCACACAGACTCACTCTCACACACACACTTTCTCACACACTCTCATACACACTCACACAGACATACTCACACACTCATATACTCTTGTACACACTCACACACACACTCACAGAAGCCCAGAACACTGCAGTGTTCAAGCACAGTCTCGGGCGCTGCCAGTGCTGTGGAGGAGGTGACAGCCGCCCCCTCCCCAGAGCCTCACATTGAGGAGAGGAGGCCGAGCCCAGTAGGTGCTTCCCCTTCAGCTGCACGTGGCTGGCAGGCTCAGAGTCCACAGACTTGGGAAAAATGGGCAGCCCCTCATCCTCTGTTGTGAATCTGAAAACCATTCATTTGGGGTCGGCCCGGTGGTGCAGCGGTTAAGTGTGCACGTTCTGCTTCGGCGGCCCCGGGTTCGCCAGTTCGGATCCCGGGTGTGGACATGGGACTGCATGGCAAGCCATGCTGTGGTAGGCGTCCCACATATAAAGTAGAGGAAGATGGACATGGATGTTAGCTCAGGGCTAATCTTCCTCAAAAAACAAAAACAAAAACAAAAACAAAACCCATTCATTCACTCAGCAAAGATTCCTTGAGCATTTCTGTGCCAAGCATGGGCCAAGTGCTGAGGAGATCGCCGGAAACCCCAACACGCGTACTCCACGTGCTCATGGAGCTTCCAGTCTATCGGGGACCTCCCCCAGGTCAGAGAAGGCTCCCTGGGCTCTGGAGGGTAAAGAGGAGTTGGCGGGCAACAAGGTGGGAAGGGAGTGCCCAACAGGGGCACAGCCTGTGAGAAGGCCAGGATGGGAGGCACCTGCTCCAGGAAGGGCAGAGGCGGGCATGGCCAGGATGCAGGGAGTGAGGAGGCACCGGGTAGGGGGAGGCCGAGATGAGCTGGCCCCAGCCTTGCAGAGCTGGAGGGCAGTTTGGACTCTCCAAGCACGGGGCCCCGAGTATAAAGCAGCAGTGACCTGTGCAGACTTGTAGGTCCTTTTAGGTCTTTCTGGTGCAGCATGGAGATCGAGGGAGCGGGAGAGGAAGTGGGGTGGCCAGTGGGGAGGCTCTCACGGGCCCCCAGGTGGGAGATGGAGGGCACAAACTCTGGAGTCCACCTTACCTCGAACCGAGGCTAGAAGGCCCAACTCAATGACTCTTCCAGGTAGCAGGTGAGGCAATGGGAGGAGGGGAGAGGTGGGAATGGGAGGGGCAAGGAGGGGGGAGGTGAAAGGGTGGAGGAGGGTGGGAGGAGATGGGAGGAAGCATTGGATGGCAGCAAACAAACTAAAGTGTGGGGCAGAGGGGACGATGGTGGAGGAGGCAATGGGTGGGGGCCAGGAGAGGTAGAGGGGCAGGAGGGATAAAAGAGTGGAGGCAAGAAGTGATACATAGGGACAAAGGTGATAGATGAGAACAGGAGATAATGGAAAGGGCAGGATTGGGAGATGGGAGGGGACAGGAGGTGATGAGTAGGGACAGGAGGTGATAGATGGGGACCAGAGGTGGTGGGTGGTCCAGAAAGTGATAGATAAGGACAGGAGGTGATGGGTGGAAAAAGGAGGTGAAGGGTGAAGACAGGAGGTCAGGGGTGGGCCAGATTTAATGTATGGTGACAGGAGGTAATGGGAAGGAACAAGAGGGGTGGAGGGAGGTGACAGGAGGCAGTTGACAGGCAGCCAAGAGCCCCAGCTGGGCCTACACCCACCTGAGCAGCTGAACTCGCTCTTCTGGACCTCGGCCACGTTGAGGCCGCGCAGGCTGGCGGGGCCTGAGCACTGGGTGAAGAGCCCGACAGTCGGCCGCTGCCTGAGCCACTGCGAGAGCCAGGCCAGGTGGCAGTCACAGAATAGGTGGTTGGAGTGCAGGCGGCTGCAGGGGGACAGGGCGGCTCACAACCCACCTGGGTCCCCAGCCCCCAGCCAAATAGTGGGAACTCCTCCACCTGGGCAAGGGCTGAGCTGCACTGGGCCCAGGCCCGGTCTACACCGTCAGCTGCACAGCTCAGCCCCAACTTGGGGATTATCTGAGCAGCGGGAGGCTTCCCGGCAGCTGCCCCCTCCCTGCCAGCACGCTCGGGGGTACCCCTGGGCTGGAGTGTGCCCAGAGGATATCGGTTCATCTCACTGAGCTCACCCAGACCCATGCCCCAAATCACACAACTCTTTTCCAAACACAAAGACAAATCATTTGTCTCCCAAAGAAAAGTCAAATATAAATGACATTCAACGGCCTTGTATTTTAGATCACCCCCTCCCCTCCGACTCCAGTCAGCCCCCACCCTGGGCGGGCCGCTGAGGGTGCAGAGGAGAACGAGCTCCCCCACTGCCAGCGGAAGCCTTTGCCCCCTCTCCCCACCACCCCGGCACGGGTGCCCCCAGGCTGACTCACAAGGTCCGTAGCTTGGGCATGTGGTTGAAGCTGGACACAGGGATGGTGCTGATGTTATTGTTGTTCAGGGTCCTGAATGGGAACCAGAGTCATTTCGAGTCTGCCCCACAGGAAGTTACGTGGGAAGGGACAGCGCTTCACTCTGACAAACGGGCAGACTCTCAAACCGTGTTCCATGGTCCGCCCTTGAGGGGGACCAGCACTGGGCTGGACACGGGGGCTATGCCGGAGACCAGCAGACACCAAGCCACCCTCAGGGAAAACCCCGACCTGAGACAGTGATTATGGGGCAGCTGCATCACAGGCTCTGAGTCAGGCAGGACAGGGGAGATGGAGCAAGGAGAGGGAGGGGATGCGTGCAGGCTTGGGCTGACTTGGGAGAAAGGTTGGGGGGTTTAGACAGACAGAGGGAGAAGGGGGAGGCATTCCTGCCTCAGGTGTCAGAAACTCCTTGAAGACACAGCCACTCGCCCTGGGCCACATCAAGAGCGGGGAAGGCCTGGGTCACGCTGCTGTGGCAGTGACCCCAGGAGCGTGTGTCCTCCCATCCTTGGTGGCACGTCTGGGAGAGCAGAGAGCATGGCCTCCACCCTGGGCCTGGAACCCGCCTCCCCGGTCTCCTGCCTCCTGCACTGCTCCCAGGCCCCGACTCCAGCCGCCTGGGCCTTGGCCCCCGCGTTAGGGGGCCTCTCCATGCTTCTTCCTCCCTTCCCAGACTTTACTTACAGCACCTCCAGCCCCCGCAGAGCTCGGAAGGCCCCTTCCTCGATGCAGCTGATCTGGTTCTTGTCCAGCTGTCTGTGAAGCAAAGGAAAGTTGTAGAGCGGAGGGCACGTGGCCCAGGGCAGGCATGTCTGCACGTTTTGATCACACATTCCATTAGTTTAAAAAACGAGAGGCCTGACCCCAGTCATTTGTGCAGCACATGCGTGTCTATCCAAATAGCGAACGATAAAAGCTTAAACTATTTCTTATTTTTAGTTAAAACAATAAATATAAAGAAAAGTTACATTATATTCCTCTACCCAACCTTGCATATCTCCTGGGGAGCAGGAACCACCCCTCAACTTCCCATTTTGGAGACCACCTACAAGGGTGCTGGCAGCTGAAAAATGAGGCTGTCACAGGAGTGGGGGCAGCCAGAGCTGGCAAACTGATTTCAGCCTGAGCGCCAAGGGCGACTGACGAGCGCGGCTACCTGGAGTAAACCGCAGCTGCGATGGGGGCCCCCTGGGAAGGAAGGCAGTGATTCATCACCAAGGTCTACTACAGGCTCTGGGGGGCGGAGGGGAGGGGTGAAAAACATGCCAGGCATTTGTCATCTCTGCGGCAGCTAGACTTCGGGAAGGTGGGAAGCCTGGACCAGAATAAATTTGAATATGAGAAATAAACCATTACATTTAAATAGCATTTGGCAAAGTGTATTTATTTCCATATCTCATTTAAACCTCAGAACAAGCCTGTGAGGTAACTATGATATCCCCATTTTACAGAACAACATATCAAGGGCCAGTGAAGTTAACTGACTTGCAGCAGCTTATACCACATGTACCTGGAAGAAGAGATTCAAACCCAGCCCTCCCAAACCACTGGAGAGCAAGGGCACAGAGACTATCCATTTAAACGGACTGAGAACATCACCCAAGCACCCCACAGTTCATGACACTTCCAGTCCCCAAAGGTTGCCTGTTTCCTCGGACCCCGGAATGTTCCAGAAGACTTTGCTGGCACCAGCCATCTCAGAACTCAGACCAGCTCCTTGGCTGCCTGGACCACAGAGCGCAGGGAGACCCTCAAGGACAATGCCAGGGGCGGCCCTGCAGCCCCCAAGCCCCTCTCCCTCCCAGGCCTGTACTCACAAATTTTTGAGATCTGTAGCTCCGCGAAAAGCTTTCCTGGGGATGGCCTGGATGGTGTTCTCACTCAGGTCCCTGGGAGGATAAAGCCAGAGGAAGAGAAAACACTGGTCAGAAAAGATTTCTCCAGAGTGCCCTGCTGAGTCAGAGAGCTTGGTGGGCCACACAGCACCCAGACCAGTCTCAGCTGCATCCCAGTACATGGGCCAGGGCTGGACACACCTGGTAAGCATGGGCTGAATGAATGAATGAGCTGCAGCTCGTCCCAGTCACTCCCCTTCTCTAGGCAGAAGGGTTGCAGCTGGAGGGAGAAGCCTGGGACACTGGTGACCCCAACCCTGCCTGCCAGACCCACAGAGGTCAGCTCGTCCCTGGGGCATCATCCAGAGATGCAGAGGGGCAAGCAAAGGAGGGGCTTCTTGACGGCCCGCAGCCACCCTGGGACCTGGGGCGGGTGTACCGGCATCTCACTCTGTGTTTTACTGATCAGGAACGGAGTCTCCAGAAGAAGGCATGACTGGATCCCAGGTAACCCAGCCAGAAGGTGGCCAACCCAGGTCTGAACTCCAGGCTAGTCTGACTCCAGATCCTGTGCTCCCGGGGACTGCAGGGAGCAGAGCCACCACTGAGAGCCTGGGCCCACAGCGGGGTCTAGAGTAGGCTGGCCCAGGGGCTCAGTGCAGCACCCCTGCCCTGCGGCTTCATCACCTCCCCATTATTAACGTCCTCATGTGAGGGAGGATGCATTGCAGGGACTCTGCATATTCCGGGCCTCTGCGAGCCCCAGGCCAGCTTCCGCTCCCAGGCAGGATTGGGCCTCTGGCACCTGTCCCCCTGTCTGTCCCTCCCTCTCTCAAAACCCTCCCTACAGACTTTAACAAACGCCCCTTTCCGGGGGAGCTTTTCCTTCCAACAGAGGACGTAGCGACTGCTGCCGTGTTCCGAGCACAGCTCCCCAGCTGCATAGCCTAGCACTTCACATGCGTGAGAACTTGACCCTCACACTAACTGTGGGGCAAATACTGTTCCCATGCCCAGTTCACAAAGGAGGAAAGGGAGGCTCAGAGAAGTTAAGCAGCTTCTTCGAGGGAACACAGCTGGTGTTCCCAGCTGGTGGGTGGTGACCCCAGAATTTGAACCCAGGCAGTCAGGTCCCAGAGCCTCCCCTTGCACGGCAGCCCCGGGAGTGGGAGGTGGAGTGGGAACTGTTACCTCGCCCATTTTGCAGAGGAGGGAACTGACCTCAGGAAGTTAAGTAACTTACCCAAGGTTAGACCAGGATGGGGCCCAGGCAGTCTGCTGGAGAGCCCTGCATCGGACACATCCGGCAGCCAGGGGCTGACTGTCCTGACGTGAGACGTGAGACCCAATGCCGGGCAGTTTGGAGGAGCCCCAGCCCCTTCTCCTGGGCCTGGCCCATGGGGGTCTAGTCATCCCTTTCAGCCATTCACCCCACGGGTCCCAGGGTTCACTCTGAGCCACGAGAACACGGCCCCCAAGGTCCCCAAGCGCACCGTCCCTGAGCTGTGGGAGCTGTTCCCCCTCTGTCTGGGTTTTCCTGCTGAGACAACAAAACAGAAGCGCCACAGCAGAGCGCAGGGGGCCCTGAACTCAGAAAGGCCACTTCGAATCCCGGCTGCCCCACCTCCTGGCTGTGTGTCTGTAGGGCAGCCCTTTTCCCTCCTGAGCCTATTTCCTCATATGCCAAGCAGGGGAATACAAGCCCGGCAACGACTGGCCCCAGGCCCCCAGCCCTTCACAGAGCAGGAACCAACGTCTGTTGGTTCCTCCTCTCCACACCCCAGCCTTCCTGTCCCCTAGTCGCCCACCTGACCCCAGGCACCTGTGGTCCAAAGGGGCTTTGTCGCCATCAACACCCCCCGTTCCCTGTCCTCTCTCTCTCTGAAGGAAGGCGTCCCAAGCCTGTGATACAGATACCTCTCTCTGCTCCCAAACTGAACAGTCTTCCATTCCAGCCTGTGTCCTCCTCCACTCTCACCGGCCTGTCTGCGCCCCTTAGTGCAACCACGTTAATGCAACAGAAGCACCAGGCTCCCGCAGGTGAACTGCTGCCTCCTCCTCCCAGCAGGCAGCTTTTGGTGGTTTTAAAACATGTCCACACATTCTCTGACATTCCTCCCTTCCAAAGACGGAGCCTAACTCTCCTCCCCTTGAGTGTGGAAGGGACTTAGTAACTCAATTCCAAAGAACAGAATATGACGGAATAACTTCTGAGACTAGATCGTGAGACACGCAGCTTCGTCCTTACTCTCTCTCATATCACTCCCTCTGGGGGAAGCCAGCTGCCATGTCACAAGGACACTCAAGCAGCTCTCTGGAGAGGCCCACAGGGAGAGGAACTGAGGCCTCCTGCTGAGCCAGCACCGTTTGCCAGCCATGTGAGGGAGCCGTCAGGGAAGCAGGTGCTCCAGCCCCAGTCCAGCCTTAAGATGATGCTGCCTGCTATTATGGGAATGTCTGTGTTCCCCCAAAATTCAGGTGTTGAAATCCTAATGCCCAACATGATGGTACTAGGAAGTGGGGCATTGGGGGGGTGCTTTGGTCATGAAGGGGGAACCCTCGTGAATGGGATTAGTACCCCATAAAAGAGGTCTGAGAGAGCCCCCTTGTCTTTCTGCCACATGAGGACACGGCTACGAGCCAGGAAGCAGGCCCTCACCAAACACCGAACCTGCCAGCACCATGATCCTGGACTTCCCAGCCTCCAGGACTGCGAAAAATAAGTATTTCTTGTCTATAAGCTACCCAATTTATGTTTTTTTCTTTTTTTTTTTTTCAGGAAGACTGGCCCTGAGCTAACATCCGTGCCCATCTTCCTCTACTTTATATGTGAGACGCCTGCCACAGCATGGCTTGACCACAGCATAAGTCCGCATCCAGGATCCAAACCGGCAAACCCTGGGCCACCTCAGCAGAACATGCGAACCTAACCGCTGCGCCCCCAATTTATGGTATTTTTGTTATAGCAGCCTGAACAGACTAAGGCACAGCCACAGCCAACATCTTGGCAGCAATCTCATGAAAGACCGCCAGCCAGAACCACCCAGCGGCCTAAGAAACTGTGAGATAATAAATATTTACTGTTCTTTTAGGCACTACATTTCGAGGTAATTGGCTACAGAACAATCAATGACAAAAACAGTGGTGTTGGGGGGAATGGTCGGGGAGAGCAGAGGCTTGGAAGTTGTGCTGGAAAGCATAGTGCTGCCCCAGGGCATGAGGACCCCTGAGAGCCTTTGAGGACGGCAGGGCCATGCTTAGACCGGATGTGAATGAACTGAAATATGTTGGAGACTTGGCTCCATCATTTCCCTCTTTGGGCCTCAGTTTCCTCATTTGTCAAATGCGTAGGCCAGACCAGATGATCTTGAGCACGTGGGCCCACCACATGCAGAGGACTCCAAGACATAACAAGTGAGGCAGTCGCTTCTCAGGGCATCTGAGGTCCCGGGGGAGGGGAGGGGGAGGGGAGGGAGAGGGGAGCCCGTTGCTAATGAGGAGTGGGATGAGAGAGGATGGACCCGGCCACCTGCCTTCTCCTACCTGCAGGGAGTCAGGGAGAATGGGGCATGTATGGTGAGGGCAAGAGGAGGGCAGGGAGGGGCAGTGGACTGGAGACTTCTGCCAAGTCAGGAAGATGAACACACAGAGGGTGGGGACCTCCAGCAGGACCCTCATCCGGTCCCCAGCCGGCAGTCTGCCCTTCTGCCATGCCTGGGAGGGAACGCTGCACCAGCAACTCACATCCATTATTCCGTTTAATCCTCACCACAACCCTGCAAGGAAAGTTTTTTATTTGCATTGATTAGTTTATTGATTGAGGCCAACCTTGTTCCAGAAAGGCTTTAAGGCAGCTTATAGGGATTTATAAAACAGCAAGAGAGCAGGAGTGAAAAGTAGGGCAAAGAGAAGAAGAAAAATCAATAGCAGATACCAAGAAGGCAGCACCACGTGACCCACACCCCTGCTAGGTCCGGGCAGAGTGTGGGCTCTGGGCTTTCTGAAAGCTGAGGTGGAAAGGGGGAAATGGCCAGTTAACAGCGTCCTCAATATCCGTAAATATGTAAATGGACCAGTTTCTCAGGAGTATAGCGGATTTGGGCGCGAAGATGAGACAAGAATTTCTCCAGTGGTTTTCATAAAAAAATGACAGTGTGGCCTAATCACTAACACTAGAGCCTTATAACAAAAGGGTTCCAAGTGTCTGTTTGTTATAACAGCATTGCATCAAGGTATCATGCAGGAGAAGCAATTTTATAAGGACTCACATAGGGGCTAAGTGGGGAAGGGAGGGGAAGGGACAGTCTGTGCGAGGGCAGGAGCCCTCACAGAGGGCACGATCCAGGAGAAGTCACTCAGGTTTGCCTGGAGCGAAAGAGGATGTGGGCAGGAAAAGGCTTTGCAGGCCAGAGAAGGTGACAGCTTATACCAGAGAGGGGTGTGATCCGAAGGCCTTTTAGACTTGACTCTGGGGCACCAGCGCTTACAGAGGAAAGATACTGCCCCCAGCCAGGCAGGTGATGGGACACCAAGACCCAACCCATGAGGTGAGGGTCCAGGGGTGTGTGTGGACCCACCCAGGTCCAGCCCACAGCAGTGAGCAGCTCACACTGTTAAAATGAGTAAAGGAAAGTGAATTGGAGACACCGGAAGAGGCCGGCCTCTGGACCAGACAGGTGCACCTTGGAAGTCTGGGGAAAATGTGGCATGCTGGCCACAGAGAGGGTGTGGAGAGAGCCTGAACTCCCCATTGAGAAGGATCCAGATTCGATTCCTGCTTCTACCATTTATCAGCCATGGGGCCCGGAAGGAACACACCAGGGGGCTTCAGTTTCCCTATTTGTAAAATGACGATAGAAAAACCTACCGCACAGGGGTTTGGAGAAGATTAAATGAGTTCGTGTATTAAGCTTCTGTCCTAGTACCTCCATCTGGCAATATTTAAGAAATGCTGGCTTTCCTCCCGCCTTAAATGCCAGCCAAACCCTTTCCTAAGGTCTTGCCTGCTGTTTCCAGTTTGCTCACTAGGCTGCGCCAGAAGCCTTCCCTGGACTCGATGTCTTCCAGCCACATCCCAAAGGAAAGAAAGCTATTCTTACTGGTTTTGCTCCAGCTGACCTCCTACGTGATCAACAATTGTCTTGTCTTCCCAAACCTCTCTGAAATAAAGTTTCTCATCTCCATTTCCACCAGGTTGACGTGCAAACCCAAAAGGCACCACCTCCATCCTTCCTCATCGCATTTTCCCGGGTCCTGAGCCTCCTTTACCTCCCTCAAACTTGTTCATTTTTGCCCCATCCTCCTCCACTGTGACCTTGTCACAGGCCCCGAGGTGAGGAGCATGACCTGGGGGGTGTCGGGGAGAATGAGATACACGGAGAGAGGCCATCCCAGAAGAAGGAGGATTCTGGAACTGGAAGGACAAACCAAAACCGGGAATAGCTGGTGGACTGATCCTAGCCCCAGGGGGAAGCAGAGGCGCAGAGCCATGGGGCAGACAGGGGCGCAGAAGGAAGTCCCGGGCAGACAGCGAAAAGCAGGTTCCCAGGACAAGGACACAGCAGCCAGCCCATGGACAGGACTGGGGAGATAAACACAGGCCTGGGGACAGATTCTAAGCGTGAGGATGAGGTCCTGGATTTCTGACAAGCTCCCAGGGGATACGGATGCTGCAGGTGCAGGAAGTACACACTGGGAGGCCAGGGCGTACAGGAGAAAGCCCACAGCTGAGTGACACAACAGTGACTTGGGTTCACAAGCCCTGGCTCGCGCACTGAAATCATGTGGCCTTGGGCAAGTCACTTAACCTCTCTGACCTCAGTTTTCTCATCTGTAAAATGAAGGTGAGAAGTGGCATCCACCTTGCAGGATCTTATGTAACAAGTGCTGTGTTCTCACCTTTGCCTGCTATTCCACTTGTACTGATTTCCCCAGTTCTTCAAATCCCTCCTGCCTAAGGACCTTTGCACTTGCTGTCCCTCTGCCTAGAATATTCTTCCTCCACTCTTCACCCAGTAAACTCCTATTCATCCTTCACACCTCAATCTATAGACACTTCCCCTGATGATCCCTCTGCTCCGGGCTCCCAGGACCCACGTGCTTTTCCTTCTCAGCACTAATTCAGGGTTAGAATGAAATAAGGAGTTTCGGTTAACATCCCTCTCCCCCTCCAGACCATAATCTCCCCAGGGCACTGTGTCTTTTCTCCCCTAATGCAACCCTGGACCTGGCACACTGCACAGGCTCAGTAAATCTTAGCTGAATTGAAGTGGAGTAGCTCCTTATGTGACTGTCTTGCTCCAATCCTTCTGCATTTTCCTGAACAAAACAAGGAATTAGGACAGGCTGTGTGGCTGAGATGGGGAGGCGGGGGCTTGGAGCGGGACAGGCTGGCTTGGCGTCATCACCGTGAGAGGACACTGGCACCTGCTCTGCCTGATGGGCACGGACCCAGCGGGATGTGGGCTCTGAGACGAGGGCGGTGCTGGAGAAAGCAGCACTGGTCGTCGATGCCGTTCAGTCCACTCAGGCTCCCCTCCCCCGTCCTCAGGGCATATGACTAACCCACCTCGGTTTATTATGAGCATGAGCAGGCGCTTTGGGTGGCCTCTAAGGAAGGTGAGCAACTATCCCAGGACCCCACAGGAAGAGAGGGAGCTGGGGCCCCTGAGAGTCCACCCTTGGGGGTTCAAGGTTAGGGTCCTGCCGGCAAAGGTCCCCCATCCTGAAGCCCAAGCTCAAGGGCCCCGAGCGGCAGCCCCTGGGCCTGGGAGCGTCCCACTGACCCCAGCTGGGTCCGAAGAGGGCAGCCAGGCCCATGCCCGACTCAGGCACCGTCCCAGGGCCCTGCTCCTGCCGCGCCGCCTCCAGCACACTTGTCAAGCCCTCCAGCCTCTGCCAGGGCTGCTGAAGCACGGCTGGGAAGCCGGGGTCGGGACCCCATGTTCTCGCGGCTAATCCCCCTTCACGCTCTAACCAGATTGGGCCCTGCTGGCAGACCAGCCTCCCATGGGATCAGTGAGGGGCCCTGCTGGGGAGCGCTGGGGACCAGCCAAAGCCCCACTCGGCACAGGGTTCCTGCCGCCTGCTGGCTCACCCACTCCCACTGCAGAGCTCAGAGCCTGCCCAGCTGCCTCAAGCCACACGGAGGATCTGGGCCACCTGGCCTGTCCCCTTGTCCCTCTGCAGCCTGCCTGGTTACCCTGAGCCCACCAAACAAGAGGCCTGACTGGCAGGGAACTGGGCCACCTCACCTCACTGTTGGATTAAAGACTCAGCCCCAGAGCAAACAAAACCAGCTGTGTCCCCACCAAGGGGCCTCATGCAAGTTTCATACCCCCTGAGCCTCAGTCTCCTCCTCTGTCCGGTGGGAATAATCTAGGGGTGGTGGGGCCTAACCGAGGCTATGTGTGGCGCTCTGGGTCAGGGCTGGCAGAGTCGGTTGCCATTGCTTGTACTTTATAATTGTCCTTATGGGGCTCTGTGTTTGGGTGGGTGGGGGGCGGCCAGGCTTGAAAAATCCAGGACTGGGAATCAGGAGGGTGAGGCTTGAGGTCGGCTCCGCCACCAGCCGCTGCATGACCTCAGTCTCGCCTTCCAACAGCACTGACTCCCAGCGAGGTCGGGAGGATTGAATTGCACACTGTGGGGGTCACGCACTCCACACCCAGCACGGGCAGCCTCACACTGCTGCTGGTGGGCACACCAGGAGCCCCACAGCGGGTGACTCAGCACCCATGCCTCAGGCACCTGGACCAGCGTTGGCGGAGCCACCTGGGAGTTTGTTAGAAATATGAACTTTCTGGCCCCACTAACTGAATCAGAATCTGCAGTTTAGCAAGACCCCTGGGCGATTCATATGCATATTAAAGTTTGGAAAGTGCAGCATCTGACAGAAGGAAGTCTAAAAATGTTTTCTGTCCCCAGATAGGGGAAGAGCACACTGGGCTGCAGCCCCTGTACCCGACCAGCATTTCAAAGCAAGAGGCACAGGCACCACCTTCTCTTCTTTGGAGCAGGGTCGGGGGGCCTTGAACACAGACACCCCCCGTGGGCAGAGAGAGGGAAAAGCAGCCTGTGACCCATCCCCTGTGGCGTGCCACTGCCCACCTTCATGGGGAATGGAGGAGGGGGCAGCAATGATGGCCACTGCATTGGCACACCGCCCCCCCATGCATTCCTGCTGGGGCTGGGGCAGGTGGACGCTGTCTGAGAGCATTGGTGAGAACCAGGCTGTGGTACTCAGCTCCTCTGAGGAGCTCAGGAGTCACCGCTCCAGCTCCGGGCCCCAGGCCTGGGCTGGGAGACAGAGCCCCCTGGGCTGCTCTGCACCCAGGTCCCCGCTGCAGGATGAGCTCCCAGGGCAGAAGTTGGTGGCGCCCCCTAGTGGGATGCCGAGGGGCTCCTGGGATCTGGTGGGAGCGTCCCTCCCCTGTCTCTGCCTGTCCTTCCAGCCCTCCCTCAAATCCCACTCTTCCCACCCAGGAGGGAAACAAATTCTGCGATTTCCCCTCCCCGCCCTGCTCTCCCCAGCCCATGGGGGGACGTTCAGGTGCCCCAGATCCACGTTGTGTGGGTGTATTACATGTGTGTGCACAGGTCCCCAGGTGCCCTTCAAGGTAGGTTGTTGAGAGGCATTTGGTGATAAGGACCTGAACCTGCCACCTCAGGCTGCGACCTCAGGGCAGGGACCAGGGCTTTGTCACTCCCACATCTCAGGTCCTCCCAGGAGATGCAGACTCACAGCTTCTCCATGGCTGGTTCTCTGTGTGAATGAGTTTGTTTCGTCACCTCCAGAAGTCAAGTTTGGGTAGGGGACAGGGGAGGGTGCTGAAGAGACCAGGGAGCAGTGTCAAAGGGACACACGGGTGAGGTGAAGGAGGAACTGGTCCCCTGGCCAAAGACCTACTTTCCTTTGGTCTTGGGCCCTGCCCCCCCCCCCGCCATGGTTCAAACAAAGGAAAGACCCTGGGGAGCTGCCCCTCCCTCTTCCTCTGAAGTGGCCGGTCCCCAGTTCCCCTTGCTCATCCTTGTGTGCTCTCCCGACCCCTCTCCTCTGCTCCCCTGACGCCAGAGTCAGGCCAGCTGGAGTAAGCGGCTGAGAAGCCAGTGTCCCTAAAGGAAGCCTCAGTGAGGGTGAGGCTCTGATCAGCCAGTAGCTGGTCTGGGAGGGCAGCCAGGTGACCTGGGTTCAAAAGGAAGCTCAGGGGCCAGCCCGGTGGCACAGCGGTTAAGTGCACACGTTCTGCTTCAGCGGCCCGGGGTTGGCTGGTTCGGATCCTGGGTGGGAACACGGGACCGCTAGGCAAGCCATGCTGTGGCAGGCATCCCACATATAAAGCAGAGGAAGATGGGCATGGATGTTAGCTCAGGGCCAGTCTTCCTCAGCAAAAAGAGGAGGATTGGCAGCAGTTAGCTCAGGGCTAATCTTCCTCAAAAAAAAAAAAAGGAAGCTCAACCCCAACTGGCTGCCTCTTTGTGCCTCAGTTTCCTCTTCTGTAACATGAGCTTACAAGAGGAGTAAATAAGGGAAGGTATGTGAAAAAATCCAGAAGACCGTCTGGCACTCTGTAAGTGACAATCAGTTGTACTTTGGTAAGGCTTCCAACTACCTCAACTCGTTGCTGGGCGGTCCAGCTCCGTCCCCTCTCCTCCTCCCTCCTGAGGCAGCTACAAGATTCACGGAATCGAAGCACACGTATGCTCTGTGAGGTCTTCAGATTTTAAAGAATGTTGAACACCCCCTTCCCCCAGGGAGCTCCTGCAGGTGGTTTTGGAGGCTGACACCATGGATGGTGGGGTTGGAGGTTTGAGGAGAAAAGGGCTGGTCTGAGTACCCAGTGCGTGCCAGGCGCTGTTGGCTGGAGAGGTGCCCTCCCTTCCCCACCCACCATACCGCCGGAAGCCCGCACATCCTCCGGGGGCCGGCCCCCTCCCTCCAGCCCCGCAGAGTTAATGTTGCAGAAACCTCGTTAGGAAGAGACATTAAGCAGCCCCGGATCCCTGTGCCATAAAACCAGCCTGGGGAGCGTTTCCTTGAACCGGGCTGTTTGCTATGCAGCCACTGAGCATCACTGCCAGTCAATTCCCACAATAGAGTCATCAGAGGAGATGCACGCAGCCCACAAAGACCACGGAGCCTTGCCAAGGAAAAGCTGCTCAGAGTCCCAGTCAGGAGCGAGCTGCTCGGGGAAAAACAGGAAACAGAACCAGCAGGCCCAGGTCTCAGCCACCATGGCAAGAACAGAGTGATGGCAAAAGGTCGGCTGAAGCAGGTAGGGGGAATGCAGGCCCCTCTGCATTTGAGTGCCAGGCAAGGAGGCCGTCACTGTACTCAATCACCACGGACTGAGCCCCAGGAAGCCCCAGGTGCTCTGCTGAGTCCTAAGCGGGGGGTGGGGGGGAGACAAGGCTCTTGTCCTAGACACCTACAAGTTGTTAGGACCAATAACTTCAGAGAGTCCCAGCCTAGAGGCACAATGATGAGGGTGCAGCAGGAGACAGAATCAAAATAAAGAGGAAAGAACATGAGCCAGACAACCCTGGGTTTGATTCCAAGCTCCACCATTTACAGCCTGTGTGACCTTGGGCAAGTTACTCAACCTCTCTGAATCTGAATCATGTGTAAAGAGAGTTAATCTCAGCTCCCTTTTGCTGGGTTGTGGTGAGGATTAAATACCACACGTGCATTTACATAAAGCAAAAAAACAAGCAAAAAGAATCTATGCTGTTAGAAGTCAGGATGGGGATTAACGACTGGAAGGAGGTACACGGGGCTTCCAGGCGCCCATGATGTTTTCCTTCCTGATCTGGGGCTGGTTACATGAGGGTGTTCACTTTGTGAAAATTCAGCGAGTTATAGATATGAAGATACATAACACAGAGAGAGAAAAGTTGCACTTTTCTGTAGGTATGTTATACTTCAATGAAAAGTTTTCTAAAATAACATGTAAAGCAGTAATTCTGTGTGCGGCGCTTTGCAAGAATTCAACAAATGCCAGTGCCCCGCCTCCCTGATCCCCCCTGGAGGAGACAAATGGGGAAAAAATCTTCCGAGGTGACAAACACTCGAAGAACTGGGGCTCACAATTGTAGGTGGTGGGGAAATTCCAGGCTGAGGGGAAACTGCCCAATGGACACTTCAGGGGAAACAACGCCCACCCCAAAGTGATGAGGGGCTGGGGACCAACTTCCAACAGCCACGGAGGGAGAGAGTGGGCACCGGGGTGCATGTGCATGCTGACTGCCGGGGGAGGATGCTGCATCCCAAGGACGAGGCGTCTAGACCTCAGGATCAAGCCAGGCGGGGGGGGGGGGGGGGGGGGGGCGGGCTGAGATGCCGGCACTGGAGAGGCGAGGACTTGGGGGAAACCAGGGCAGAAGTAGGGAAAACGAACCAACAGAAGGGCCTTCTGAGCAGGTCTGGATTCCTTTTCCGCCTTGTTTCAGGTAGGGGTTAAGGCAGTTTTAAGAATACATTATAAAATGGAGCAAGATAACAGGAACCAGAGGAAGAGTAAAAAAAAAAAAAAGAAAAGAAAGAAAGAAATGAGTAGAAATACCAAATGAGAAAGAGAAGCACGCCCTACAAAAGCCTTTGCATCTGCTACAAATGGGCGCTGGGCTTCTCCCAGCCTAGGGGACGTCAAGACTGATGAGCAATTTACCAAGTCCGTACATGAAAACAAGCTTGGGAGAGGCGTGACCTTTCCTGGTTCTAAAACCAAGCATGGAGGCCTCCCACGGGTCCCTATGAAGAGGCAGCCATAGTATGGAAAGGCAAGACCCTCACCAGCATCTCCAGAGAAGGCTCAAGGACGCTAGGTCACCTCCTTCTGAGTCACCTCCCCAGAAGCCCAGTCACAGATCAGCCAGTTCTCCAAAGGGTTAATTTGCCAAATTTCTTTGTTTCCTTTACCAATTTGGTTTTAATTGGGTTGCTTTCCGTTTGTCTTCACAACGACCTGTTAGGGGCAGTTGGGTTACCCCTGCCCCAGCTCCCCGCAGTTACAGGAAGAGACCAGGACAGGGACTTCACTAATTTACACACCAGGGCAGAGACAAATGGGACAGTCCTTAAAATGGCTATGATAAAGACAAAATGCAAACCAGTTGACTCACACCAAATAGTTAAAGGAAGTAAGTCAATTTGATGAATTGGTCATTTGACAAATGGGCCATTCAGTGAATTGACTTTTGGCAAATTGGCTTTTAGCAAAATGACACTTGGTAAATTGGTCTGCTTCTGACACAGCAATGTGTTTCACAGGGCAATTACTCACACACTCCCAGTCCAGACTCACGGCCTGGTACCAGAGCTCAGAGAAGTCATTCTGCAGACGGGTCAACCCCACACCATCTAGGACACTGCTCTCCACTGGACTGGCTTAAGCCAGGGTTGATTTCAGAATATTTTGAGGGATGCATGCCCTGCACAGCATGCAGGCCATCCTTCATCTGTCTCGTTTTGTTAAGCTCATCTAGACTCTGCGGGCAGACTCTGTGTGTTCTCCCTGATAAGGATGTGGGAGTAGGATGGGCAGGATTCAATGTGGTTTGGGAAGATAGAGAACCAAGGAGAGGGGCAACAAGGCTGGGCAAGTAGAATCCAGGCTGTGCTGGGGAAGGGGCCTCCACTCAGGGCAAGTGACCAAGTTCCCAGTGTGAGCTTCCCCAGGGAAAATTCGGGGGCCCTGGCAGGGCAGCCCATGCCAGAACAGATGTCTGATTGAAGCCTGTGGCAGGAGCAATCCACCAAGGAGGCCAATAGAGTACCACTGAGCCCCGGGGGCATTCCCAACCCTCTCTTCCCTGGCCCCCAAGGGAAACTGCGGCCCATTTCTTTACCAAAGACCTTGCCATTGTCTCTAGTCCAAAAGACCCCAACTCTCTCCCAGGTAGGCAGAAAGACAAAGCCCTGCCATGTTATGGGGCAAGGAAGGTTTCTAGGCCAGCTGAGTGTGACCTGCAGGTGGTCACAGCCAGGAGAGCTCAGAGGAGCCAGGAGGAGAAGCTGTCTGAGGAGCTGTCCGTGGTCCTGAACCCTCTCAGCAGCTGTTCCTCTGGGAACGACTAAAGACACACCTTGGAGCCTAGCCACCTCCAACCTTACCCATCTAGCCCCCACTCCAGACCTTGTCTACTCAGCTTTTCTGTTTTCACAAGCCCACAGGGAGTCTAGCTCATAACATACACACAGAGGGTTTGGAGAGCAGTATTATGAGCCTCAAGAGACCCATGCTTAGACTCTTAGGAGAGGCATGTGCTGAGTACCATCCATGTCACTGAGCTACTTCTAGATGGAGGTGAAGCTTGACCTTCATCCACTTCTTCAGAAGTCCGACCTCCCACTGCCTGGACACAGACCCAAGCACAGAGAGGCGCTGAGAAGCAGTCTGGCCATGCCCCAAAAAACTACCCCCAGATCCTCACACAAAAGCCACCCACTTTAAACCTGAAGACTTAATGATCATCACTGACTCTAGTAGAAGACACAACTATTATTAATGAGGATGATAGCTACAAAAATTGAGTATTATGTGCCTAGCACTGTGGTAGGTATTTTATATGTTTTGTATATGTTATCTCATTTAATCCTTAAAACAACCTTCTGAGATAAATAGTCCCATCACTCTGGTGTGGATGTGAACAGTGGGAGAGGTTAGGCATGTCCCCCATGGGGCGGGGCGTGGGGTGGGGGTAAACAGCATATGGGAACACTCCACGCTTTCCAGTCAATCACTCAATTTTGCTGTGAACCTAAAACTGCTCTAAAAAATAAAGTCTATTAAAAAAAATACTCTCACCATACCTGTTTTCCAGATAACGTAATTGAGGCATAGTAACTTTCCCAGGCTGTCTGACTGCAGAGCCCACAAGCTAACCCACCATGCTACACTGGCTCACACACTAGAATCATCAAAGTGATGGACAGGTGGGTGGGGAGGCATCTAGAAGCATACACATGTCAGCAGTGACACTTGATAGATGAACCTGGAGGGAGGAGGTGAAAGCCTAAAAAGCACAGTATGATAATGAACATTCATAATGTTGACACTGAGTCATCAAGAAAAGGTGAAACTCTGTTCAGGACTCTCTGTTTTAGAACTTACATAATTGTATAATAAATTTTAGACATATCTCATCAAAAATGGCATGAGCTTCGCACGTTTTCCCTGAGCAGCCGTGCCGTGGGAGAGCAGAATGCCAGCCCCTGCCTGGGATGAACACTACCCGGGGACTTCTGCTTGCACCTGGATTCCCATAGGTATCTCAGAAACTGTCACTCCTTCCAAACCCCTGCAGGTTTGAAAGACAAAGAGGCGAGCTTTGGAGTCCCGTGGTGAGAGGCTTCAATCACAAGTCAGTACAGACAGGTGGCATCCCCTCCGCCTCTGAGAATGAAGGGGTCCTGGTGAGGGGAGCCTGGAGGGAGGACCCAAGACCATCAGCCACTGGCTTCTCACAGAGCCTCTGGCACAGCCCCTGGGCCACCACACAAGAGCCCCCAGCAGAATGAATGATCCTCAGGGCCCCTGCCCTCAGTCTTCACCGAGGTGTGGAAATGAGACTAACTCTGCAAAACCTGGAACACAGAGGGCGCCCAGACCTCCTGGCGTAGTGGCTGAGACCAGCTTCCGGGAGAGACAGATAGAGGATGGGGGAGTCTCTGACCACCGGTGTGAACAGCAGAAACTGATGTTCAGGCTCAGGAGCCTTCACCTCAGCATCCAAGTCGGTCCAATTCCTGATTCTCTAGAAGGGACAGAAACACCCTCCAACTTCCAGGAGGCTGGCCCCAGCAGCCCTGCCCATCCCAGGGAATGGCTGGCACTGCCAGGCACCTTGCTGTCCTGCCTCATCCCCTCCGCACCCCAGACCACAGGCCCCCAGCCAGGGGCTACAGAGACTCAAGGGGCATACAGCGGTTGCAACACCTGGGCATCCTCATGCACCCCTAGCATTGTCTGCAGACTGAATGAGAGATACGTAGAACCTTGGGCTTCACCCCTCTGAGCCTTATTGTCCATGTCTGTAAAATGGGGACAGACAGTCATGGTCTCAGAGAGGTGCCACGAGGATCAGGTAGGTGGGTGGGCAGTTCAAGGCCCAAGGATGAGAGCTATTGCCGTTGCTGGTCTTCCTAGTCCTCCCACACAGGTCTGGATGCTGTTGTGATAGCTAAGACACAGATTCAATTAGAAGTGCTGCTGGATTCATAAGGTCTTCCTCAAACACGCCATGTGTTTTCTCAGGCACCACAGAACTGGGCCCATGCTGTTTTCTTCTGAGCACTTACCATAGCTTTACTCAATCGATTATCCATGGAATTATTTAATTAATGTTTATCCCCTCAATTAAAGTACGCCTTCCATGAGGCAAGGGCCATGTCTGTTCACTGTAGGCCTGGCAAAGAGGTGAGATTCAGTAAATATTGGATGATTATTTTCGCTACTCAGAAGGTCAAACTAGCATTCGGGAGGGGGTCTGTGATGTGTTGACATTAAAAACAGGTCGCCCTTGGGGACTGTCAGGTATACGAGGTCCCCTGCCTGTGACCCCCCCGCCACACACACACACACACAGCTTTTGTTCCTCTCAGGGCTCAGTTGTTCTGCAAAAGACAATGGATCCGAACTGGATCCAGACTGCCTTTGTGACCGCGTTGGCTGGGGAGGGCCACAGCCCCTGGGAAGAAAAGCTGAGCATCCGCTTAGACTGCCCTCTTGCTGTGCTCCCGGCCCACCTCGCTGTTCCGCCCTCTCCTCGCACGTCCCCCTCCTCCGTGTCTCACAGTAGCCTCTGCCGTCTCCGTCGCTGCACCCGTCACATCGCACGTCTGTGTGTCTCTTGCCTTCCAATAATAACGACAGCACAGGTGTGAGAAGGACTCATCTGCCCCCTGCCTGCCTCCTGGAGGAAGGCACACCAACGAGAATGAGGGGACAGGCCATCACCTGAGCCACACCTAAAGTGGGCACAGCCACGCCTCGATGGCGCGGCAGGCACACAAACACACCCTCTCCTCGCTCCCCGAACGCCTGCCTGAAGCCGCTGTCCACTGCTCGCCGCGGTTCCTGTACCGAGCATCCAGCCAGAGGCACTAACACCGCGGATCTGATTCCTCCAGTCTAACCTCGTGCTCCAACTCAGGATCACCAGAGCTCGGCCCTGGGTGGACTGCGTGCCGATAGGCCCAGTCAGTATTTCCCAGTTTTCGTCTTTCATTGTTGGAGAACAAAGCCAGGTTGGAGAACAAGAGGTGGAAACTAGAGCCTTGCTACTCAAAGTGTGATCAGAAGATGTGCAGAACTGACCTCCAGAGAAATAGGGCCTCTCGGGCCTATCCCAGACTGCAGAATCAGAATTTGCATTTCATAAGGGGACTCGTGTGCACAGTAAAGTTGTGAAGCACTGGAGAGAGCAGAGGTTCTCAAACTTGGCTGCACATTGCAACCACCTGGGGAGGTTTAAAAATACTGATGCCTGGACTCCACCCCAGAGATTCTGGTTTCATTGGTCAGGGGTGGAGCCTGGACAGTGAGATTTTTCAAAGCTCCTCAGGGGATTCCCAAGTGCAGCCAGGATAGAGAATCCTTTCTATGCAGGTGAACTTTAACACTGTCATCTCTGCCCCTCAGGCTCATCTTGTCGTCCACCACCCAGTGCCCCACTTGCAGTGATACTTCCTTCTCCAACCCTTTCTCTCTCAGTATTTCCAATCCCCCAAGATGACTGGCGCCAATCAGGTGTTAAGGAAAGTGGGCCCAGTGGAGTAGTTCATACTAGAGGGTGAATGACTGATAGCCCCAACTTCCACAAAGTATATGCATTTTAAAAAGAGAAGGATTCCTGACTCAGCCTTCATCATTGGTGACATCTGATCAGTCTGAGGAATGTAAAGGAAACATTTTGAGCAGCGAGGGCCTTCCTGGTAGCCTTGAAATTCACCTTTTCTATTCAGCCAAACTTACTATTCAGGAAAAGAGGTTTTTATAGCACAGTGGAAAGTTTGCTACTAAAATAAGATGGTTGAGCAAAGACACTTCTGTGCTTATCTGTGCATATTTGCCCAATTTTCTGCCTCCTACTGAGCTGTCCCAGGACATTTTTGGTAGGAGGGAGAGAGAAGAAACGGGACCTCAGAAGCCAGGAGTAGGGGCTGGAGGCCAACCCTGCAGGTGCAGGATCAGAAGGTGAGTGCCTCCACGAAAGGAACGAAGCACCACAGCTGCCACGCCTTCGTGGTGACTCTGGCGTCAATGTCCCTGCACAAAGACGCTCCCCTCATCCTCACAGGCTGCCATGGGGAGAGGCCAGAGATCAGACCAGGCTTGTTTATCAGATGAGCAGCAGAGGCCTGGACAGCAGCCAGAATCTCAGGTCACATGCTCCCAGCCCCCCAGGGCACCCTTGGCTTGTACCCCGGAGGGAGAAACTGCAGGAAAGCACTGGGCTGTGGCCCTGGGGGAGCAGCAGCCAACAGTCAGGCTCAGGCTATCCAGCAAAGCCATCAGTGGACAGGCAAGGGAGCCAGAGACAGAAAGCTGGGGATGAGAGCCCAACACAGAGACACAAGCAGAGAGAGAAGGAAGAGAGACGCTAAATGAGGAAAAAGACAAAGGAAGCAGACAAAAAGAGAGGAGAAACAGAGGCCAAGACCCCCATGGGGGGGACGAGGCGCTGAAGCGGGAGATGGGGCACTGGCTTCACAGCAGCGGGAGGCGGCAGCGAGTCCACACCGCGCCTGACAACCAGCTAAGGTGCAAATGGAAAGCACGCAGCGTGGAGCCTGCTGGGCCCCTGCCTCTCTCAGGCCGGCCGGCCACCACAGTTGGAGGTGTCAGGCTCTGATGATGAGTGTGAAGCCTGCAGGTGACCTGCCTGTGAGGACACACCCTGTGTGTCTAATCACTGGGCAGAGGTGGCAATGGAGTTCCGGCCACGGCAGCCCCTTCCAGGCAGAATCAAATCCCTGGGTGTGTGTGTGTGGTGGGGGGGTGCTTCTTGTCTGCACTGTGGCTGGGAAGGGAAGGTTTCTGGAGCAAGAAGGACCTGCAGCTCAGATGGCTGCAGGCTGGGGGACAAGGCCAGTAGGGGAAGGCTGCCATCATGGAGTGGTGGGGGCACTGGGGAACAGTGTGCCCTGGGTGCACAGTTCATGTTCTCTCTCACCCGCCTCCATTCCAACAAATACTTTACATGGAAGTTACGAGACTGTCTGGGTTTGAATCCTGGCTCTGCCTCTTACTAGCTGGGTGACTCTGAGCTTGTTGCCCACCCTCTCTGTGCCTCCCTTTCTTCTGTAGAATGGGAATAAATAATAACTATACAGTCATGCGCCACATAAGGACGTTTTGGTCAACAACGGACTGCATGTATGACAGTGGTCCCGTAAGATTAGTACCATACAGCCCAGGTGTGTAGTCTAGGTTCATGTAAGTGTACTCCATGATGTTCACACAACGACGAAATCGCCTAACGGTGTATTTCTCAAAGCGTGTCCCCATCATTAAGCAATGCGTGACTGTCTCTGGCTCACAGGCTGTTTCGAGGATTCAGCGAGTGAATAGGTGTGAAGCACCTTCAGACCAGTCCCCGCTGGCTCGTGGTGAGTGCCGGGTGCGTTAGCTGTCTCCATCCTTGCTGCTGTTGTCCACGCAGCCCCCTGTAAACGGGCACTGAGGCTGGGGCTCAGGCACAGCAGTGACCAAGACAGATGAGGTCCATGCTTCCCTAGGTGAGGCGGAGAGAGTCAATAAAAAGCACAACCAAAAAAACCAGGAAGCTGATGTCAGAGACAGATGAGTGCCGTGAAGGACCCCGAGCAGGGCACCACGCTGGAGAGTGACCAGGAGGAGGGGCTTCTGTGGCCAAGGAGGTCAGGGAGGGCGGCCCTGTCTGCCTAAGCGGAAGCCAAACGGTGAGAAGGAGGGAGCCACGCAGAGTCCTGGGGAAGAGCGGTGGAGGCAGAGGAAGCAGCAGGGGAGAGACTGTGAAGTGGGAATGAGCTTGAAGTGTCAGGGGACAGAAAGGAGGCCAGCGTGGCCAGGGTGCCATGAGGGAGGGAGGAGACGCGGCTGGGAAGGTAGGCAGGGACCCAGCAGAGAGGGCCTCATGGGCTGGACTCGGCATGAGGTAGAGGGTGTCAAGCAGGAGAGGCAGGATCTGATCGGGATTTTTCAAGAAGAGCTGGCTGCTGGGAGGGGGCTGAATTACGGAGGCGTTGGGCAGGGGACAGGGAAAGCAAGAGCCCAGCCCTCTTGACATCCTTGGGAGGTGGGGTTTTTGAAGAGGAGGAAACTGAGGCTCAGACAGGTGCTGCAGGATGAAAGGGGTACAAAGAAGGGCCACATGGCCACCATTTCCTGAGCGCTTACATCTCCCCAGGCTCGCGCTTCGGTACCTTCACCGTCGCCATTTACAGAAGAGGTTAAATTGGGAACCTGAGGCCGTCCAGCCAGTGCTGGAGCGTGGCTAGGCCCCAGGTCCAGCTGACCCCAAAGCCCGCGCCCTTGCACACTGAGGCTGGCGCTCTGTGGGTGCTGAGGGGTGGAGAAGACCCCTGAGGGGCCCTGGGTCTGAACGTGTGCAGGGCTCTGTCCAGCTCCAATCACAGCCCCTCTGCCTACTGCACAGGTGGCAGCTCTCCGCCCTGAGGGGAGGAGGTCCGTCCAAGGGCGGAGGTGGTGGTGGAGGCAAACCCTTTATCATGTGCTGAGATCATTTACCTACATCGAGAGGATACCTCCTTGTGCTATCAAACTGTGGCCCTACCAAAGGTTCACTCTGGTTTGATATAATTCTATCACTTATCCCCAGAACTCAGAATCTGTCTTTTACAGAAGGCAAGTGCTAGAGATTCAAATCACAGGTTTAGAGTCAGCCCTGATGGCCTAGTGGTTAAAGTTCTGTGCTCTCACCACTTCAGTGGCCCAAGGTTGTTCCCAGTCATGGAACCACACCACCTGTCTGTCAGTAGCCATGCCGTGGTGGCAGCTCAAATAGAAGAACTAGAAGGACTTGCAACTAGGATACACAACTATGCATGGGGGCTTTGAGGAGAAAAAAAGAGGAAGATTGGCAACAGATATTAGCTCAGGGTAAATCTTCCCCAGCAAAAAAAAAAAAAAAAAAGTGTCTCAAAGCACGGATTTGTTTTGATTTTTTTTTCACTTAACATTCACTTTGCAACTGCATCAGAAAACCCATTGGTGTAGGCCTGTTCAGACATGTTTCGTGCATTCTTTCTACCATCTTCTCCACGGAAAGGAGCTTCTCCTGATGTCTTTCCATGAAGCTAGCCAGGTTCCCCAGGGAACTTCCTTTTTCATTCTACTAGCGATCAGGGCCTCTATTCTGTGAAGTGACACGTGAACTTGTAGATTTTCATGTGGGAGAGTAGCAGATTATTACTGTCTGGTAGAAGAGATAACCTCAAGGGTTAGAGATCCCCCTGTAGGACATTAAGCAGCTTTGTATCTAACTGTAATTTTATTTCAACATTCTCTGTCTGTCATTGATTATAAGCTCTCAGCGCCTCAAATTCGCCTTGAAACCACTGTACCATCCTGCTGGTTTTCTCATTAAGGAGTTAAATAAACCTTTGGCACATGATCACTCGAGATTGGTACGAGAATAGTGTTTCTAACTTTTTACAATTATGCCGTGGCAGTGGTATTATCTGCATCTTGCAGACGAGACCACTGGGGCTAAGCGAAGCCGGTGGACCAGCTGAAGGGCGTGGAGCCAGCAGGTGCCAAGGCAGGATCGGACGCCCCTCGGGCTGAGGCCAAAGCCCACGGTCTAACTGCGCCAGCAGGTCTCACAGGTCGTCTGAGGTGACAGGGGCCTAAAAGATCTGATCAGACTGCTGTGTTTCACAGGAGAGGTCCTGAGACCAAGAGGGGCGAGGAGTCTTGCTCACAATCACGCACAGGGAAGGGGCTGAGGGCAATTTCAGCTGAAAAGACGTCTCTCCTTTTACGACTGCCTCGTCTCATGCACTTGGCTCAGGTCTCTGCTCAACCCAGGACCCCCACCGGGAGCAAGGGCACCTGCCGCACGGCGATCTCCCCTGCCTGCTGGAGCAGGGGCACCTCTCCTCAGTGTCAAGCAGGACTCTGACCCAGAGCCCATGGAGGCCCTGGGGGACCACAGAGGGGCTGTCCGAAGTCTGTGCATCCCCTGGAACTGCGTGCAAATTGTGCCCACATGCACGTGCATCAGATTCTCAAAGGGATCTGACTCCGTAAGACAGCGCACCCTCCTCTCAGAGACTGTCTGCAGAAGGCCCTGCTGGGAGCACGAGAGCCGCCTGAGAAGGAGAACACGTGACTCCCCAAGCGCTGGCAAGCGGCCTGCTGAGACGGGCCCCGGGGTGCTGGACGATGAGATCGAGGGCATTTCTGAATGGGGGCACTTCATCGTTGAGGCACCTGCGAGGCTCTGGAGCTGTAAGATTGCATGTGAGAGGCTGGGGCCTAGAGACACAGACACCCACACGGATGCCACCGCTGGTGGCACCAGAGCAGCCAAGGGCCAGAGGGTCTCCCCCAGCACGACGGGACGTCAGATCCTTCAGGGATGGATTCTTGTCTGTTTTGTTGGCCAATTATCCCCAGACCTAGAAGAGAGCTGAGTATATCGCAGACGCTCGATAAGTATCCGTGGACTGAAGGAGAAATGTCCAGGAGGTAAGAGACACATCCCTGACTGATGATACCTCTGAAAGCCAGGCCAAGGGCAGCACCCAAATGATAATAAGATGAACAGCAACTAACATGCCCTGAGCTTTTCCTGTGCACCAGGCTCTGGGCTCAGGGCCTTCCCTGGCCCCCTCTCCATTCCTCACAGCAGCTCCCCAGGGTCGTTCACTACTGTCAGCTCCATTTCACATGCGAGAAAAGAGAGGTTCAAAGAGGTTCAAGGACATGCCCAAGGGCACAGAGCTGGGGAGCCCAATCCCCAACCTGGATCAGGTCTGTCTTAACCCAAATCTGAACCATTGCACAAACCCTGCCCTCCCTGGATTCCTGGGAGAAGGGGCAGAGGAAGGAGCCAGCGCAGAGAGACAGAAAACATGAAGTGGGGGAGGAGAGGGCTGCAGTCAGAAGATGGGACCCAGGCTGCACAGCTCCGCTGGGACAGCACTGACGAGACCCTGGGAGGGGACAGGAAAGGCGAAGGGAGAAGCAGCAAGATGCAGCAGAGGCTGCCAGCTGTCCCCAGCCAAAATCCAGTCTCCTCTTTTTCCTTCTACTAGAACTGTGGCTTTTATTTTGCCCCATGTGCCCAGATAAAAATTTACATTTTCTACTTCCTTCCCATATAGGAGTAGCAACAAGAGGTATGTGGCAGTTGATGAATGAAAAAGCTTCCAGAAAATCTGTGTTAAAGAGGCTGACTTAGTTGATAGAGGTGCCCTTTTATCCATCCTTCCCCTCTTTCCTCCTTTTTCCTGCCTAGAACTCATATGAGATGACTGGAGCTCCAGCAGCCATCTTGAACCATGAGGTGACTTTAAAGATGGAAGACAAAGAAAGTTGGAGCAAAAGATAGAAAGATCCTGGGACCCTGGCTCCTAGCTGACTCTGGAGCTGTCATACTTTTATGTGAAAGAGAAAATCCTATATCTAGTTTCAGTGACCCTTTAATTTTTTTTTTTTTTTTTTAGCTTTCTATTATATAGGGCCAAACTCAATCCTCCCAACTGGCACAGAAATCAACTTGGAGGAGGAGAGCAGCAGAGCTGTGGAGCACCCAGCACCACATCTGCAGAAACAGCAGACGGAGGAGCTGCAGGCCTTGACACTGGGTCTGACTGCAGCAGAGAAGCAAAGTCCTGAGATGAGGGGGACAGGCCTCCTTCACCAGAGGCTGTCTCTTGGGGCAGGTAACAAGGGAAGGCAGGGGGCCACAACAAAAGTGAAGCTAAATGACAGAATGCCAGAGAAGCTGAGGACCGTAAAGATGGGGATTTTCAGAAGGTGACACAAAAACCACCTGGGAGAAGACTGTTCTAGTGCTGAGACTGTCACTCGCTTTGCAGAAAGGCAGCTGGGTTCAGCACCCCAGAGGTCCTCTTCATCCCATCCAGAAGAAAGGCCACGGCCCCCAAAGCATGTGGATCTGTGGGAATATTCTAGGCAGCAAGTTCCTGGGCTAATGCTGGAGCCAGAACCTCCAGGACCACTGCCAGGCCACGGGGAACCCTTGTGGAAACTAGAAAAAGCTGCCCCTTCTTCAAGACACTTTCATTTACTTGGAAATTGTCAAAATAAATATACAAATCTACATCTATGATGTGTGAATGGTGTTCCTTAGAGATGGCGCCCTTGGACAGTGCACAGCCTGCACAACTGTACACAATGACTTTGCATATCTATCTGGTCCCACCACACCTGCATCGACTGCCTGGCTCCAAAACTGGCTGAATGCTATGCTCCTAAGGATGTCCTAGCCTTATTGAGTGACAATTATGTGAGGACATGTAGTCCCTGGTTAAGAAGACAGGAGAGATTTCTACCCTAAAAAAAGATGCAATGTCGAGTTTGGGCACCTGGGTTAAACGTCACTTATAAGGAAAATGCAGCTGTGTGGAGCAGGCAACAACTATACTAAGACCAGAAGTTACTGTATCTCTTGTCCACGAGTGTGATAAGGACCCAGCACAGTGCCCAGGGAGAAATCCGTCTAATAGGAATTCATGGACTGCATCAATGTATGACAAAAGGAATGGGAGCATGATAGCTCTGAATTTTATTATAATTAATTAAAGCTACTTTATGTCATTTTAGTGTGTTTTCTTCCCCCTTGGAAAGAAGAAAGAACGTTTACAATTTATGGAATTATTTTAAATAACTAAATGCAAATGAGTATACCTCAATAAATAAATTATTCCAACCTTAATTCCCCACCCTGCCCCAACTGCCCCCAAAACCCACCCTAATTAAACTTCACGCCTGCTTTCCAGCCAGGGTCCAGCTGCTGATGTCACCACATCTTAACGCCGTTCTTGCAGACCACCCACTGTTTCCTGTGTAAGGTCCCCCTGCTTGGGGCCCTCCACGCCCTCCACAAGCCCGTTGCCCTTCACACCTTCAGACAACAGCTCAGGGACAAGAGAGGGGAAATTAGCATGTCCCACATGAAGGAAGGGGTGGGGCTGAGTCAAGCGCCAGTGAGATTCTTAATGAGAAGAAGTGGAGTCCGCCTACAATGCCCGTGGGTTCCTGAAACCAGTCCCCGGGGCAGAGGCGAGCCACCGCGCCTTGGCAGGAAGAGAAGTGACGCGGTACTTGTTGAACTTGCATTTGTACTGGGCACCATAATGGATGTGACGCTGATGGGGAAGAATGCTCCGGACTCTGATTCAGAGGCCGAGGCCTTTGTTTTCTGCACTAGCTGGGTGACCTTGGGGGAGTCCCTCTGCCACTCTGGGCCTCAGTGTCCCCACCTGCAAAAAAAAGGTCCTGCCGATCACCTCTAAGGCAGTGCCTCTCAAGCTGTAATGTGCACACCATCCCCTGGAGACTTGTTCCCATGAAGATTCTGACTTGGAGAGTCTGGGGTGGGTCTGGATTTCCGACAAGCCCAGAGGTCCCTCCTGGACCCGGCCTGGTGCTTTGGCACCTCCCCAACAATCAAGCAGAGAGAATCCCTCGCCCGGAGTGCGGCTGGCAGCTGGCCCCTCCTGCTCCACTCTGGCACCCGTTAGCATTTCAGCCCAGCAGACAAAACAGCCAGCTGCGGACAGAGCCCAGGGACCCAGCCAGCTGTCTTCTGCTTTTCCCTTTCCAAACAAAATTTGAGATGTCACTTTTTTTAAAATCACAGAACAGCTGAGAAAAGAAAACAAGTATTTCCTCCACATCCATCTCTGCTTCCCACCCCAACTCACCACTTGCCAGAAACCAGCCTTGATATCTTGCCGTCATCGGTCCCAGCCCCCACACCATCACCCTCGTCTCACAGGGTCCCCCCACTCCTCCGGCCCTCCCCACTGCTCTCTGGGCTCACCTCTGGCAGAGCTGGCTTGCCAAGCTTATTTTTAACAGCTCTGATTGAAACTAGGATCCCGCTGACATTTACACTCCCTCATCATTATCAGTTTGAAGCTTCCAGCAGCCAAGCTAAAAAGGCTTCGCGGAGCAGGAGGGGCTGGGAAGGAAATGTCAGCGGCTCGGGGCTCCTGCCTCTTTCGGAGCTGTCTCATCACCTGCCTGGGCACAGCCCACCAGCCGCAGCCTGACCGGGAGACGGGGGAGGCGCAGAGCCCCCACCCCCACAGCCCGGCCCCCAGCAGCCAGCGGCTTCTTGTTCTCACCACCACATTTTCTCCCCCAAGAATCAGGACACGTGGTGTGATTTAGAAAGGCACGGATGTGAAAAGACTTACAGAGGCAGAAAAATTAAATCCCATTTAGTTGCGTATTTAATGAGAGCCACCAACAGGCCGCTCCTGGGCAGCCTTCTCATTTAGACAAACAGAAACCGCCCAACCATGGCTCTGCTGAGCTTACAGCTTCCTGTCCTCTCTTGAGTTCTGGAAGATCCAGAGCTCCCGCTTTCTCATCTCTAACACAGGGGTGACCCTCCCCGTCCTCAGACGCTTCCTGGGAGGACGAGATGAGAAGAGGCAGCACCAGGCCCCCAGCAGAGGCAGGTGCTGGCCCCCTGCTCACGCCAGCGCCCCGCCGGCCGTGTCCACAGCCGGTCGTCTCCCCCAGGACCTCCCTCCTCCTGCCCATCAGACGTCAAATGCTGCCACCGCTTCTCATCCTTCAAGCTACGGAACTGCTGCGCCTCGGCAAGAAAAGAGGGGAGAGCACGGAGCGCCTGACGCTGCTCTGCCTCCGAAGAAATTCGTGGTGGTGTTTTATGTCTGCTCAGCAGGGTCAGAGTTCACGAGAACGTGTCTGATTCGTTTTGAAACTCCAGTTGTAGAAGGTCTCGGGGACCACCAAATAATGTACTCCTGGGTCAAAGAGGCAATAATTTTTACAGAGAAAGCATTTCCAACTCAATACACGAAAATGTCAGTTCATTAAGATGGTGGAGGCGGGGTGGGGTTTAGAGGTAAGAATCAGGGTGACATAACGCTTCCGTTGGGAGGAGAAATTAGCTATTAAAGCACAGAAAGAACACCCACCGTCTAGATTTCTTGTTGGTTTCTTTATCACAGATGTCTTGCCTTGACTAGATGGATACTAACACGAAAGCAAACAATCTAAAATTTTTGAAAGAGATCTTAAAATAATAAAAAGCCCCATCCATCTCAAGGAGCCCCCTCCAGGAAGTCTTCCCTGATTCACCCCACTCTGATCATTTACGATTACTTTGCAATCTTGCAGCACTTGGCTATACGGTCTGGTCTGCAATCCACTGCACTTTAGGCAAATCACTACACTTCTCTTGTTTCCAGCATCCAGGAAAGGCCTTTGCCAGCCATGTACCCTGTCCATGGGCAGCCACTCGCCTCGTCCTTCGCTGCCATTTCCTATGGAGAGAGGTAGCAGGCCGCGGTTGGCTTGTTCAGTGCACTGACTGCCCTCCACTTCCACACACACAGCTGTGATCACCAGCCTAATGACTTGGTTAATGTCACCGTTCTGATACGAACATGCCAAGAGAATCAGGAGCCCAGCTGATGGCTCGGTTTGCAAAATTCCGATCACGCTGCCAGCTATCAAGCGTCGGCAAAACCAACAGCCTTGAACTGTCACAGCTGGGACAACGACTCCCCAGGGCCTTCCACATAAAAAACAGCGGCCAGACAGTGTGAGGGGCGCAGCGTGCATGCAGCCACGGGCCAGGCCCTCAGGGAGCTCACAGCCTGGCACTGAGAAACAGTAACAGTGACAATACCAATGGCTAAGAGTTCCAGAACTCTCTCTGTGCTACACATCATCACATGTCACCTTCACAGAAGCCCTACAGCTCAGTGCTACTGCGGCCCCAGGTCAGAGCTGGGGAGGGAGGCTTAGATGGTGGCCGCTTGGACCACAGGTGGTCGCACGGCTAGGAGGCAGGGGCCAGGTTTCCAATCCGATATTCTGAGTCTAGAACCTAAGTCTTAACAATGAGGCCAACTCTACCACCTCAGACCCGGAGAGAGACAGGACCGGAGGGAGACAGGACCTGAGAGAGACAGACTCTGAGAGACACAGGACCTGAGAGAGACAGGACCTGAGAGAGACAGGACCTGAGAGAGACTGACCCTGAGAGACACAGGACCTGAGAGAGACAGGACCTGAGAGAGACAGGACTTGAGAGAGACAGACCCTGAGAGAGACAGTACCTGAAAAAGACAGACCCTCAGAGACAGAGCCTGAGAGACACAGGACCTGAGAGAGACAGGACCTGAGAGAGACATTCTCTGAGAGAGACAGTCCCTGAGTGAGAGACAGACCATGAGTGAGTGAGTAGGTCAAGCACTTAACAGCCTCTCAGCACTCACTGATAGGGCTACCCAAATGACCCGATGATTGAGGGGACATCAGAGAGAAGAACACCCCTGGGCTGAGAGCCTGGGAGCTCATCAGGATGCGAGGTGAGGGCCTCTAGAGGAGAGGGCAGATTCAGAAAGACAGTCCTGAGCATGTGGTGGGGCTGAAAAGCCTGGCTGCCCTCATGGCATGTGGGGAGAAGCCAGCTTGGAAGGAGCCTGGTGCCAAGGGGCCCTTGAAAGCCACCGTGAGGAAGGCGGACTTGAGCCAACAGCATGAGGACCCCTGCAGAGTTTTGAAAATGAAACCGACCAGATCCATGATGCCTTAGGAAGATGATGCCTGGTGCCCCAAAAGGATGGCTGGAAGGGGGAAAGGGCAAAGGAGGGAGGTGGGACCACTTGGGAAGCCACACCACTCCTTAAAGCGCTAGTGATGGGGATCCCAACTTGGAGGAACTGGCTTCTCCCAGATGTGAAAAGTATCCGGAGAGGTAGATCAACGTGGCCCGTGAGCATGAGCTCTGTAGGCAGTCTGGCCGAGGGGGCCTGGGCAAGACACTTAGCCCCTCTTGTCCCCAGTTCCCGGGCGATGAAACAGGAATAATACTAGATGCCCAGGTGGCTCTGCTGAAGGGCTGCACAAGCCCATGTGCATGAAGTGCTCAGCCCAGTGCCTGGCTCACAGTCCCACCCGCCATCAGCTGTCATAACTAACATTAAAGAAACACGGAGCTGGCGGGAGGTCCTGGGAGGCGCTGTGACTGCATCTCCATGAGGCTACCTGGGAGTGAGAGATAGGGCTAAGGAGAGGAGTCGGGGCCAGCAGCCTGGATTTGGGAGTCTCAGCGGAGAGCGAAGGCTTGAGTCACAGGAGGGCGTGAGATGTCCCCACAGGGCTTGGGAGCGAGCACGGCACACGGGCCCCCCAGAGCAGCAGGTTCAAGAACAGCCGATGGGGCCACTGCCACCTGGGAGTTCCCAAAAGCAAAAGTTGCACAAAGGGAATGAGATTCTCCAGGGGTAGGGGCCAGAAGTTACTGGATCTGTTGTGCGTCTGGTCAGGTGTCCATCTGTCTGTCTCTGGCTGCCGCTGGCTCACCCATTTCCACCTCTGCCTGTGGCCGGGCCCTGGCCCTCTGTCTGCGCACACATGGACACAGGTGTTAGGTATTTGGGGGTAGGGTCGCTTCCAATCTTTTCCTTCACTTTTCCTTTTAAGCAAGTCCAGTTTGATGGTCCCTGGGCAGCTGCCCTGACCCAGGTGTGGGGACAGGCGGTCCCGGAAGGAGAGGGGAACCACGGCAACTTCCCGCCTGGGGGAGGCAGTAGACCCCGAGGGGGCCCTGCAGTGTCTGGTTGCCATGAAATGGAATTTATTTGTGGAAATCAGGAGAGAAGCGGCCGGGGCACCCTAGTCAGAGCTCTGACGGAACTGACAGCTAATTAGACAGCTCCATTTGAGCCTTGCATTGAAAAGCCACTTAATAATTAAACGTCTTATCTGTATTTAAATTCCTCTGACAATATATACTTAGAGTGTGGCCAGAGAACCCATTTTCTCACTTCCATCATTCTATAAGACACAGTATTTGAATCCAGGCATCCTCCCCAAGTGACATCATGTCGCTCGGTTTGTATCGGGAGCGCTCCAGCGTCGGGGAGCTCTTCCTCCCGGCTCTCGGATTGAGGCAGCACAGAGACTCTGGCTCAGAAACAAGCTCGACACAAATATGTCCCTTCACAAGCCACTGAGCTGCGACCGGACAGGCAAGGGGTGGGTGAGGGGACCCTCAGCCTAGTGGGGCACAGGGAGGGGCAGTGGGGTCAGCTCGGCTGAGCGTAGCCAAAAGGAGCGCATTGTCTGTAAAGCAAGAATAGAATCTTTAAAATAACAAAATAAATAACACAGTATTCATTTATGAAAATAAGAAGAAAAGTCAGTCCACTTTTCATTACCACTATGCAGAGGCAGTTCTAAACAGTGTCAGTGAGAAACTACTGCTGCGCGCTAACAAGGAGGCTCCCCCTACCCCTCTCTGGGCCACTGCCACAGCGGGGAAGCCACAGGGCCCGTTGGGGAGGGAGGAGGAGGCCGAAGCGGAAAATCTGCTTAGAGGGAGGAAAAGAAAGGTGTGCCACATGTTTAAAGGGACAGACAGACACAGGCTGGTTTGGGCCCCCGGGCATGCTCTGCCCAACCTGCAGGAGCAGGAGATGACGAGGGAGGGGACCTCTGTGTGGTCCAAGGAACCTGCACTCCACCCTGCCAGCAGTAGGGGCCGTAATGTCGCCAGTGCCCCCATGAGGGCTGTGGCGGCTGTGCAGAGCTATGGGGGATGGGTAAACACAAAAGGAACATGAGGAAGCCTCAAAAAGCAAACCAGCTTCAGGCGGGAGAGAGTGATGGAGATTCCAGTTTGGGACCCAGATGGAGCAGCTGGAGAAAATAAGAGAGGGAGGCTTCCCGCATCCTCCGCTGTTTGATTGGCGCTCTCCTCCCAGGACACCCCAAGCACTGCTTCTCCCCTTCTCCGGGACAGCCTCTCTGAGAGCACAAGGCTGTACTTCCATCTCCCCTTCTGGAAGTTTCTCTCACCATCCAAAGGAGCCAGTGAAATCCCTGAGAGTACACATTCAAAGGAATAAGATCTGGAAGAGAATTTAAACATGACCTAGTTCAACTCTCTCTTCTGACAGATGTAAAAAGCCCAGAGAGGTCAAGTGACTTCTCTAGAGTCACCCAGCTGGTTAGCTGGTGCTCCTTCCATCCCCTCTGCCCGCCATGCTGTTGGGAAGCACTACAGCATCACAGGGCTTTGCAGGCAGTAAGCTGTGGGTTCAGACCCTGCTCTCCTCTTATAGCCATGCAACATGGGGACACACCACACAGGCTTCCTGGCCTCGGACAACAGCCTGGGCTGGCGGCTAGACTGACCACGAGCCGCCGAACAGCGCCCAGCACCACGCAGCACCAGCCCTGCTCTGGGGGTGGCTATGACTTTGCATTTCTGGGGTGCTTGAGTCACAACACCCCTTGAGTCACAGCCAGTAAGACTAAGTCTATCTGGGACTCAGTCTGATGACCGTTAAAACTGGCCTGGACTATCATTAAATTCTGGAGCATCGAGGATCTCGGCAAACACTCACTGCGCCTGCCTGAGTTGTGAGCCTGCCCTCAAGGTGTTCTGGTTCCAGTGGGTTCAACCTGTGCCTCTCACCGCATGGGCTGTGGACCAGCAGCGTCCACCTCACTGGGGGCTTGTCGGAAAAGCAGAATCTCAAGCCCCTCCTGGACCTGCTGGATCAGGAGCTGCAGTGACACAAGACCCACGGGTGATTCCGATGCACATTCAAGCTTGGGAGGCACTGGTCTAGGACACTGTGGGGACACCCAAAGCTGATGACCTTGGAGAGAGGCCAATGCTCTGTACATCATCAGAGACCATCCCAGACTGTCCATCTCAGGGTAGGTGTGACATGGTGCCACCATTGCTCTGCTCTCACACAGGAGAGGATGGGAACAGCTGGGCTCAGACACAGCACAGGGGGAGAGGTTCTGAGTTTCAGAGGATGGCAAGCTTGTCGCGCTCCAGGGTGAGACGTCATGATGCAGCCAGCCACCAAGTTAGGAAGCTGCTCTACATAGTGTCTGGGGAGTCCAGACCTGGGTCTGCATGCCTGCTCTTCATTTGCTAGCTCTGGGATCTGCCGCAAGTCCGCTAAGGTCTCCAGGATGCATTTCCGCAACGCACTGCGATGTCAGGACGCGAGGAGATCCTGGGTGTAAACAGTGGGCACTGGCTGGGTCCCTGGCAGGTGCTGTTAGCAGTAACAGCTGGGACTGTGAACTGGGGGAGTGAGGAGACTGACTGTTCCTCCCAATATCCTCAGGGGGCAGACCCGGGCCGGGTGAGCAGTGGTTGCACATCCCAGGACAGCGGCTTGGCCTTAGTACATGGAAGGACCGTGGGCAAGGAGCTCCCAAACGGTCACTGCTCAGCAAGGGTGGGCACAAGCGCTGCATCGGCTGGAGGAAGGAGGAGATGGAGAGTGAGATCCTCTCCTCGTTTCTGCTGCTGTAAGGTGGGGGTTCCGGCCTCTCCCAAGATCCAAACAGGCATCTGCCGCTTCCTCTCTCCCTGCAGCAGGACAGACGAAGCTGCACCGGAGTGGACGCCAAGGACCCGCCAAAAGCCCCCCACACTCTTGTTCCCAGCAGCAGCTTCCAAGCAACCCCCACCAGGTAACCAAAAAGGAAGGCGCCACTGGTCTCCTTAGTAACCACTTCCAAGGCCCCTCGGTAACGATTTTCACAAGCCTCCAGCTCTCTCCCCAAACTGCTTAATTTTTATAACAATCATACTCTTCTCTTCTAAACATCCATTTTAGCACATTTGAACAGAACACAATGTGATTTCCAAACCAAGCCAGACAGTGATTTATTCACAAAGTGCAACGCCCTCGATTAATGAACCCTCTGGGACTGAAGTTCTTTCTGACAAAGACACCATTAAAAATAAAGCCGGAAAAAACCTCACACAACCCCTAAACGTTTGTCACCCAGTCACAACCGACAGGGGGTGTGCACAGTGGGGGCTACATGGACGGCTCACATTCAAGCAGGCTCCAGCCATTCTTGGCTACTAAAGGAAGGAGGGAGCAAGCCATGTGGGTATCTGGAAGAAAGAGTATTCTAGGCAGAGGGGATGACCAGTGCAAAGGTCCTGAGGCAGGAGCATGCACGGTGGTTCCAGGAAGAGCAAAGACATCAGGGTGACTGGAGTGGGAAGGGAGAGAGAGGTAGGAGGGTATGGATTTTGGATGCCACACTGAAGGAAGCAGGAAGCCATCAGAGGGATCTGAACAGAACAGCAACTTGGATTTAGAAGACGATGCACTTAAGGCACTACGGACAGTACTTTCCACAGAGTAAGTGCTCATTTAACATTAGCCGTTGTTATACACCACCCCCTGGACTTCTATCTGGTCACCCCGCATATGCAAATGCACACACCACTCAAAGCCCTCAGCAACACCCCTCTACCTACTGAGGGGCCCCAGATCATTCCGTCTGAGATTCAAGCCCCTCTATAACAAGGTCCAATGCACCCTTCTAGTCACCACCCCAACACACGTGCCCCCTCCAGACTCGTTCTCCCTAAACCTGCATATCTTCCCTCTTCTTCACTTTCGCCTGTGCAATTCCCTTCCTCCTAGAGGCCCTCTTCTTTCAGCACCTCCTATCATCCTACCCAAAGTCACACCCATCTCAAAGGCCACCTCCTCCATGAAGGCTTCCATCATGCACCCCCAGATGGATGTCATATGTCCACTCTTAGCCAAGCACACCGTGCCACTCATGGACTTTCTCATCCTTGTTGTTGGTCTCATCCCCTACCGAACCCCACCTCTGGCCCCCATTGCCACCTGTGAGGAAGTGACTTATGAAGCTCCTCTGCAGGGCCTGGCCAAGGCACCAAATAAGCCGTTATGAAAATGAGCGGAATAACACAATAAACGCACAGTCCCTATTTGCCCCCATCCACTTGGCAGAGACCCAGCTAAGACTCAGCCAAGCTGTGAGGGGGCAGTGTTGGTCTCTCCCAGCCTGTCCACGGGGCCCGTGCAATTATAAATGGAAGGGGTGGCATTCCTCTTCTTTCACATCGAGAAACTCAACAGACGAATCTAATGACTGCTCAGTTCCGTCCAGGTTAAGCCCAAAGGCTTGAGCCCCTCTGTGAGCATAGATGCAGGTATCTCACAAGATAAAAACAGCCACGACAAAGAGGAGGAGGAGACGCCCAACACCACACACACACAAAAGCCCAGCGTGGCGGCGCGGCCACATTCACATCCTCACATCTGGAGAAAGGGCATCCTTCACACACCGGGAGGTCCTGGAGCAGCCACCAGGCACGAACCAGACGAGAAGGCACTGAGGCTGTCCTTGCAAAGTCAGCAGCGGGGAGCCCTTTACCCACCTCACAGAGGCCTCCAGGGACCGAGGTGGGAGGAGGGTGGGGGATGTAACTCACCACCCCGTCTTCACAGAAGACACATTAAAGAGCACTGAACCCCATGTGGTTTTCTGAAGCAGGCAGAAGAGATGCCAGATCGAACGGGGGTCAGAATCTTCTAGATGACTGCTTAGCCTGATGCAGACAAATCACAGGATCACAGAGCAGCCTCCGGAGGGTCTGAATTAAGGAGCTCATGGTGCAAATGGGGCCAGGACTTATGAACTGCTGTTCCCCTGGCCTCTTGGGGACGCTCTGGCTCCTCTCTCTCAAGCCATTTCACCAGGCTAGTCCCTGCTCAGGGCCAAGAACCCAGCAGACAGGCAGCCAGCCAGAGAGGCGGCCGGCAGCCAGGCCTTTGCCAGAGGCACACTCAGTTGGGTCCCAGGTCCCACAGTGGCACCTTCCATGGACTTCCAGTGGTGGCGCTTCTGTCTTCTTGCTGTCTGCAGCAGCTGCTCACCCTAGTTCCCAGCGATAACCTCAGTTGTTTTGTTTTGTTGACCACTCTGTTCTTGTGGTCAGGTGGACAGGACTCCACTCCCAGCTCTGGGGCCACCCCATTATTTCCCTGGTCATGATGATCAGTTGGAAATGGCCACAGAACCCATCAAAGTCAATATGATGGTATGAGACTTTGGGGACAGAGGCTAACATTCTTTCCTGGTGGACTTGGAGCTAAAGGCTGGCGCCTCTGTAGCCACTGTGGAACATGAATGGAGAAAGTGCTGAGAATGGGGTTGAGATGGAAGAGATTAAGGGAAGGAGGCAGAGAGAGAATGAATGGATGGATGGATGAATGAATGAATCCGGCCCTGGTATCATCATTCGAGCCCCTGCTCAGGCGTCATCTGTTTCAAACTCAGGTCTGCCTGACCCCAAAGGAGGGTATTGAGTGTTTATTGCTGGGCACGGTGCACCTGCCATTGCATTTAATCCCCACGAGAACCCTGTGAGGCAGGTTTACTTCCCCCTTGATTTGTAAACAAGGAAACCGAGGTTAAAGAGGCAGATTCACAAGAAGTGAAACCGCAACCAGGGGTCACCCCCAGGCTCTGACCTTTGAGCTGTGTGGCTCCACCCCTGGGCGAAGAGGCCAGAGCTCCAGAGAGGGCCGGGGCCCGGGAGTTCACCTTTTGATAATGGAGCCAGAGGAGGGCTGCCCGCGGAACGGAACGGCTGCCGAGGGACTAACAGACAGAATATTCTTGGGGAGAGAAATGCCACGTCTGCTGGGATATGCGTCAGAAAGATCTCTCAGGGCCACAGAAACCTGCAGAAGAGCAGCTGATAAATGTCAGCGCACACAGTCATCCTGGGGAATCCATACGAGCGGGGAACAGCCTGAACTTTTTGAACAGCAGCGACTCTGAGCCATCAGCTATAACGCCAGAGGCAGCCCCGAGAGTCCTCCAGGGGGATTGCCAAGGACACAGGCCGAAGCCAGAAAAGGTACAAGGCAGTGACACCATCAGGAAGGTGTCAGAAACAAAGAACAGCAAGGGACATCAGGGGGAAAGTGCTCGCTGCTACTGGAGATGCTCATCCCTGCCCTCAGGCCACGCTGCTGCTCTGAGGGTGAATGAAATGCCAGTGGCCGTGTGTTTCAAAATGCGAAGCTGTCGCATTATGTTAACTCTACTTGGTCTGGGCCTCCTCTGTTAAAATGAAACCCTGGTCTTTCCCCAGGGAGGGCAAGGCAGCTCGGGTCTCCCTTCCCTCTGGGCACCTCACATCCTAACTGGACCACACAGGACCCAAAGTCTGCTGATTCCCTTGCCTTTGAAGCCCATTTGGTCATGGATCAGTGCCCGCTCTCCAGACATGGCTCTTCACTGCCCAGAGAGGAGGATGCAAGGATGGCAGGAAATACTAATGAAGAAAATTAAGGAAATAGCCAGGACACGGACAGGGAGCCTCCTCCAAGGCTTGGCTGGGGAAGCTCAGGCCCCCAACCTGCTGGGCTCCCCCAAAGTCTGGGAGACCTCGCCCGCCCATGTGCTGCCAGCCCGGCTAAGAGTGGGTGGGCTGGTGGAGGCGGGGAGCCCCCTGGGAGGGATAAAGCAGAGCCAGGGCTGAGGGCAGCAAGGTGCCAGCCCACTCAGAGGGGGCCCTGTGCACCCTCCCACATTCCCTGCCCATTTCACCCACAGGGAAGAGGAGGAGAAAGGCCCCCTGCCTGAGGGTCACTAGTATGAGGACAGGGCAGAGGTCGCTGCGTGAAGAGAGGGCAAAGCTGAGGCTCTGGTCTGGGAGGAAACAAGGAGTCTAACTGAGGCACCCTGTGCCAGATCCTTCCTGCCTCCAGGCACTGCCCTCCTCCCCCATCTGCCCGGGAGACGCCTCCTTGGGGAAGTCCTCCTGACTCCCACCCTCCTCCTCTTCTCTCCACCCACCCCGCCCCTCCACAACAGTCCCCTGGGGGGATGTATCAGCTCCCGGCAGGTGCCTGCGTGAAGCACTTTCTGGAAGGGAGAAAGCAGCGGTAAGAGCGTGGGCTCTCCTTGGCTGCCTGGGTTTACATCCCACCTCTGCCACTTTGTCACTTTAACCAAATCATTTAACCTCCCTGTGCCTCAGTTTCCTCATCTGTAAACCTGAGATAAAAATGACAACCTCACAGTGTTGTTGCAAGGAGTAAATGAGAGGATGTTTCTAAGGAGTTTAGCACAGTACCCGGCACACGGTAAATCTCAATAAACACAACAGGTTCTGTCATTTTAGTAATAATAATGCTGGCATTACTATCAATAATAAACAGTGAGCACCCTGAGGCCATTTGCAGTCACAGCCACTCTCTCAAGAGTGACTTAAAGGAAGAAAGCAGAATGGAAGGAGGATCACCTCTGAGATGCTGGGGGAGAAGTGCCTTCCCACTCAGGGCCCTGATCAGAAGAAGGTTCTGGAAACATCCTGGCAGGGACCCTTCCCAGTGAGAAGCTGTGGGCCCCTGCTGCTCCCTGCATCTCCTCTCCAACTCGGCCGTCTTCCCGCCTCACACGTCAGCCTTGTCACACAGAGAGGGAGGCATGAAAGGATGGAGTGTGGAAATTAACATTTCAAAGTCAATATTGGACGGGCGCTGCCATGAGCTCCCTGAGTGGCACGTGCGGGAGCCCCAGCACAGAGGAGGGTTTCGGGGCGGATCTGGCATGTGCGATCCCCACAGCTTTTGTGCTTGATCAGTCGTCTCTCATTTTCCTTCTGTAGCACATTAAAGAGAAACATCGCCAACAAACCTGCCGCAGACAACCTGTGCCGGCGTTCAGACACAGCCCGGCCCTCCCTGCTCGGGAAGAGATGGAGAAACCTTTGGCCTCCTCTCCTCTTGCAGATCCCCATGAGCCCAGATGGGCCAGAATTTGAGGGGAGAGAACATTGTGCTCAGCCCGGTTAACTCAGATACCCATCCAAGCAGGATTAGTTCAGACAGCTACTGACCTCCCAGACTGGCCCAAATGAAGCACAGAAAAGCGTCCATCACTTATCCATTGACCCACAGTCCATCCAACAACCACTGAAACCGGCTTTTCCTTGTGAAATATTTGTTGGCTCATTCTCTGCCTGACAGGGGGTCACGCCCATGGAGAAGGCACAGACAATTCCATGGCCCATAACCATACACAGGACCAGTCAGCCCTCACTCAGGGCATGGTCGAAACAGTCATGGTGACAGACTCTCCTGAGAGCCTTGAGAAGGGCACGGGGGAAAAGGGATGCACAAACTGGTACAACCATTTTGTAAAACAGTTTGTAAGAGCCAGTAAAGTTGACGATGCACGTGCCCATTACCTGGCAAGCCCACTCCCAGGTATTCACCTAAGAAACGCTCCCAAACGGGCACCCGGAAGCACGCCTCAGGATGTTCCCAGCAGCATCGTTTGCAGCCAAAAAACCTGGAAACAATCCAAATGTGCACTGGCAAGAAAATGGATACATTGTGAGAACTCTATACCATGGTGATAATGCACAAGCCACAGCCACCCACATCATCACGGACGAATTTCAGGAACATAAGGCTGAGTTATAAAAACAAACCATATTGCCGAAGAATGTACACAGTTTGGTTCCTTTTATAAAAGTTAGAGAATAAGCAAAACTTAAACAAATGCTTACATATACATGTAATTATACTACAAAGGAAATAACAAACATGAAAATAAGTCTGGTAGTTCCCTCTGTTGCTGTGGTTGGGGTGGGGAGGGGACCAGGGAGGGGCAGGGGCCATCCAGCAGCCCTGTGACGCTCTTTTGCTTGAATTAGGTGGTAAATTCATGGATACTCATCTCATTATTCTGCTCCGCCACTAACATATACCTTACTTATAACACATTATAAATATCCTTTCGTGTTATCAAGAATTCACTTAAAAAAGTATTTTCAAAAAGAGGGCTGGCAATAATACCGGTAGGGGCATCTGAAGGCAAAAAGGGGCTGGAATTCTGAGGAGCCACAATTCTGCTGAAGCCAAACCGGATGACCACTAACGTCCTGCCTGCTGAGAGTTCTGGTTATTGAAAACCACAGAGACAAATAACAGTAATAACTGAGGGCCCATCGTGTCATCAGCACAGGCTAGACTCCTCATATAGATTATTCTAATTCTCATCTGTGCAAGACAGGTGTCATTACTGCCATGGAAAGTACGGTGAAGGGACAAGGCCAGGGTCACCAAGCTGGTCCTGCCACTCAGTGGGAAACCAAATGCACCCTGTGTGTCCACGCCAGCAAAGACTGCGTCTTTCCACAATGCCAAGCAGCCGCTCAAATATTTATAGACATAAATGGTGAATGAACCAAAGCGCAATTCAATCCAACATATATTTATAAATATTTATAAGCAAATGCTTTGCTTTGATAAGGCCTATTCTCTGAAGTGCCTGGCGTCAGACAAACAGGGCTTTTTCTGCGGGAGTAGGCTGTGGCTCACCTGGGAACGTTCGCTCGTTTCCATGAACACACACACATCTGCGCTCACATCCGTATCCAGATGGCCCACCACCCCTCACTCATCGTCATTAATTTAACACACCGTGAAAATAAGACTTGGGCGCTCAGGGACCACAGGATGCTATGTTTGTGAGGGAACTCGTGCTTCTCTGCCAGAGGCTCCCCATCACTTTCAGGATGAAATCCAAACCCCTCAGCAGAGTGACACGTCCTGGCCGAACTCCCCAAGCTCCCATCTTCCCACTCGCAGCTCACACCCACATCCTGACCCGAAGGCTCAGTTCTGCCCGCAGGTTCTCGGATGCATCGTGCTCCTTCTCGCTGCCTGCCCTTGCACAGGCCGTTCCCTCTGCCCTTCCTCTCTTCACCTCTCTCCTGCCCTGGCTAATGCCTCCTGGATGCTCAGAGCCCAGAGTGGTGCCTCCTCCTCCAGGGAGCTTCGCCGAGCATCACCGCCAGGCCCCCTGGTACCCAGCGCTCCACACCAGCTCTCTCCGTTTTCTGCTCTGTTCTCCCTACAGACCTCGAGCTCCCCTTTCTGCATCCCCAGCCTGTAGGCTGGATAGACATGAACTCAGAGCTCGCTATAAATAAATGCGTGTTGTCACTAGCATCTCAAATCCCAGGGCCACATCAAACAACAGTGGGCCAGGATAGACGATCCACGTTCACGCGTATGTGCCAGCCTGTGCTGAGCCTCCACAGCATTATCTGACTTAATCCTCAGAACCACACGGTGAGGCACTGTGCCCCCCCTTTCACAGAGGAGGAACTGAGCTCTAGGAAAGCCAGCGACAGGAACAGAATCACGCCAGCCGTCCCCCATGCCTGTCTGACTCCAAAGTCCACGACCTGTGATTAACTTTTTGAATAAACCATTGAATATTCTCAGAATCTGGAAATCAGAGGACATTAGACCTGAAAAGCATCTTGGGAAGCAACAACAACTTTCAGAGGTCATTTTTGTGTCCCTGAGAGTTTTTTTTTTAAACCATCTGCAAAGATGCACTAATGACAACATCTTAGATTTTGTACAGCCCCTTGCAATTTCAAAGGATTTTCCATCTAAATCGATTTTTCTGAAAATTTCCCTTTTAGGATTTTTAAGGTGGGTTTCATGGGTTGTCCCCAGGGTGGCCTGACCTGGTCCAAAGACTTTCCCACAGATGTGTGAAGAGTCTCACTGGCCCCAGGTAGGGCAGGGGAGTCGGGGGGAGGCCAGGAGGAGGACAGCCCCCACCCCCCCACCCCCCCACCTGCTGGACCCTTGGTGCTGCCCGTGGCCACTCCCACCTCTCCCAGGCCTTCAGGACACAGCACCTCCCCAGCAGGGCAGGAAGTGGAGATGAGTGACCCAGCAAAGGAGCATCGTCTGCCCAGTTTCTGACCACTTCACCGGGCGACTGTCCACAGCGGCCGTGTTATAAGCCAGGAGACCAAAGGGATGAGTGAGAACAACAATTCACCCCAACCCTCAGGGCCAACGTGGGGCAGCCAAGGAGGCCCCGAGTCCCCCCCAGAATAAACGGGGCTGGGCATAGGGTACATTAGGGCTGGGAGCTGGGGGGTGTCTACCTCAGAAGCACCAACTCTGGGGTCTGCCCAAGGGGGACAACTCAGCCTACAGGGGGCCTGAGTGAGCCCAGAAACAGAGGGAGAATCATGATTGCCCACTCCCAAGTCTTCCCAAGAAGGACCTCAAAGGCCCGGGACACCTGGAGCCACAGGAAGAGTCCCAAGGCAGCTCGTCTTCCCAGCCTCCTCTGAGCCCTCCTGAGCTGTGGGATCTTACGCCAACCCTTGGCTTCTCTGACTCTCAGTTTTCTCCTCTGTAAAATGGAGAAAATAATTCCAACCTCATAAGGTTGTTGAGAGGATTAAATAAGACCAAGTATATAAACCCCTCAGCACATAGGAGGCACCTGATAAATGGCATCTCCTGTTTGAAGGTTCTGCTGCTACATGCGAGAGCCTTAGCCACATGCTGCCTGAGAACGGGGACCCTGTCCGTGTCGTCACCATCGGATACCCGGTCACAGAGCAGGTGCTCAGCAAACAGCTGAGGCCATTTGGCCTGGGAGGAAATGCATGGATGACAGAATGTGGGGCTGGCCCAGCTCAGGAGCCCCTTCCTGGCTTCCCTGCGAGGCTGGTTTATGGGCTGCCCACCCACGTGCTGCTTGCACATGCCCAGGGCCAAGGTGCTCACTACCACCAGAGGGCTGGCATCCACTCTCAGGCCCTTCTGCTTTAGAAGTGACCTGAAGTCTGCCCAGTGCGGGTCCCACTTCTGGAGAACGTGGAGTGAGCCACTCCCTCCCGTACTTGACCCCTTTCTTCAGAGCTCGCAGCAGCTCCGGGGACCACCCCCAGCCTTCTCTTCATTGGCTCAAACCCGTCCAGTCTCTTCACTGACCCCTCACAGGTCGATGCTGTGTGCTCGTGCATTTGGCAAACTTTCTCTGCAGGTGAGGTGTGTGGAGCCCAGCCCATCACTGGGCACCTGGGTGTGCTGGGTCCTTCTCTAGAAATCCAGTTCCCACTGATGAACCATCCCGACCTCCCAGGGCACTAGAGAAACAGTATTTCTCTGCCCTTCCTTCCAGGCTCAGAGAGGAAGCCTGTGTCAGATTCCAAGTCTTCTGCAAACTAAGGAAACATATACTCCTCCCACAAGGACTAAGGGGCAGCTGGGGAAAAGGAAGCCTTGCCGTAAGGTCGAGGGCTCCGTCCTTGTCAGGCAGAGTACAGGGGACATGGCGGAGTGGACCAAGGGTAGGCTCTGGAGTCACACCTGCATACAAGCCTTGACTGTGTCAACTCACCTGCTGTGTGCCCTTGGGCAAACTGCCTGACCTCTCTGAGCTTTAATGTGAAAAAAGAATCAACAAAACATACCTCACAGGGCTCTTGCAAGAATACAATGAAATAACGTATAGAGAGAGACATTAGCTGGCCTGGGTCAGGGCAGGTACTGAGTAATAGTCTTCTATGATGATGATGATGATGGTGATGAACAAGAAGGAGGAGGAGAAATAATGGTTAATCACCACACCACACCACTTCCTCTTCCTCACTGGAGAGGACGGCCTTCCTGAACTGTTGGAAGCCCACTGCAAGCGCATTCCAGGGTCCTCCTCCCTATCTGTGCTGAGGCCTCGGATCAGCACCCCTTTCCCACCTTACAGAGGCAGGAAGAGTGGAGGCCCCTGACAAGGGGGTGCCCACCTTCCACAGGCCTGGCCAGGCCTCCTGGACTCTCTCTGCAGTCTGCTGAGCAGGAGCATGTCCTAGCTCCTTGACGCATGGCAGGCAATGAGGCTTGTCTCCTTGGCCTCGTTCATTTCTGGAGACAGTGGGGCCAGGGGCTGGGCGCCCTGCCCAATTAACACTTTGAAGAATGCCAGGGGAGCAGCTGCGGTAGCAGTCGGGCTCCCCAGGGGGACGGGCCCAGGTGTTCCTGCCTCCTCTCCTGTGCAGGCCAGGGGAGGGCCCAGGAGCTGCAAAGGGGTGGGGGAGGCAGGGTGCCTGCCGAGAGCCTGCCACCAGGCCCAGCCCACCCTAGGACATCTGGGCTTCCTTGGTAAAGGTGGGGGAGCATCTGGCAGCCCACGTCCCCTCCATGACCCGCACACCATGGAGACAAGAGGATGGGTGGGCTCCAGAACTAGAAAGACCTGCGATTCACTGCTGGCCTCCCGCTGATTACTTGTCTGTAAAATGACACCACGCTCTGCTTCACTTGGTCGGAAGCTGACATGAAAGCGCCTGGCTTGGAACTTAGTCTCCAGTCAGTCCCCAGTCACATGCTGGTTTTCTCTCTTCCCCTCCCATCCGTGTTTAGCGTGGGTGGTAGAAACACCTGATACCTCACTTCACAGAGGGAGAAGATGGAATCGGTAACACACACACAAATGCAATTTTATCTCTGTGCTTCTGAGAGATAGACTTGAAAGAAAAACGCTTGACATGGAAAAAGGTTACAGAGGCTCTGACATCAAGGAACGCTACCCTGGAAGGTCTGAGAACGAGCGCATGAAGGGGACGTGCAAAAACTTAAGTAGGTAAAAAAGGAACCAAATACAGAGAAGAGAAGGACGAGAAATAACATCTATTAAAAAATCATAAGGAAAGATGGCTTCTTGCCTCTAATAATTTATTTGCTTATAAAATTTGCTCTAAACATACTCTACTTCAATATTTATGCTTGCTTGCATTTAGCTAGCTTAATAAAGCTATTTATCTTTGTGTTAAAAAAAAGAAGAATGTGACTATTCAAGGTGTAAACCCATGAGGGTGTGGATTTCCAGGAACTTAACCCTCAAGGGGCTATAGGACATCACTGCCACCTGGTGACGGTGTGCCCAAATTGGAGGGATAGAATTTGAGAAGTACTTATACAAGTTTCTGGTTGCTGAAGCTGAAAAACGCCATGAGGCTTTGGCCACATCACCCTCATGCAGGTCGCTCCTCAGTTACCAGCAACTATTTTGAAAAATCAGTGAACTAAGGTCTATTCCCAACCCTACTTGAAGGCAACTCATTTCTGAATTGCAATCTAACCTTTTCGTTCCCTATGAAATGAAGGGAAGGGGCCTAAAAGATCTCTGAGCTCGCTGCTGGCTTGACATTTGAAAGTTCTATGAACGTATTTCAGAACCCCCAGGGGTGTCTGTCAAAATGCAGATTTCTGGGGCCGGCCCCACAGCCAAGTGGTTAAGTTTGCTGCTCTGCTTCAGCAGCCTGGGGTTCACCAGTTTGGATCCTGGGCGTAGACCTACACACCACTCATGAAGCCATGCTGTGGCGGAGTCCCACACGGAAGAACTAGAAGGACTTACAACCAGGATATACAACTATGTACTGGGGCTTTGGGGAGAAAAATAATAATAATAATAATAATAATTAGGTACCTTGAGTTTCTCAACCTCTGTAAGCAGAAAAGGGACCTTGTGGGCTGGCCCCTGGGCCTAGTGGTTGAGTTCACATGCTCCGCTTTGGAGGCCTGGGGTTTGCCGATTCGCATCCTGGACACAGACCTGCACACCACTCATCAATCCATGCTGTAGCAGCATCCCACATACAAAATAGAGGAAGATTGGCATGGATGTTAACTTAGCAACAATCTTCCTCAAGCCAAATAAATAAATAAACAAAAGAGGAAGATTGGCAACAGATATTTGCTCAGGGCCAATCTTGCTCACCAAAAAAAAAAAAAAAAAAAAGGGCAGATTTCTGGCTCCAGTCTCAGATTCTGAATTAGAATGTCTCAGGAAGGGCTCTGAATCCACATTTTTAACAAGCAGGTTCTTATCTTTCTAATGGTTGAGAATGGCCATCCCAAGGCCTTGAATGTCATATCTAAGATGCTGCTTTATTAGACCCAGAAGTGTTGAGGCATCTGGCCCATCAGGGCACCCGAACATTTCCTGAGGGCCTGCATATCACACAACACCCAGCGTAGCTTCACAAGGACCCAGGGTGTAAGGAGGTTTTAGGCCCATTTTGATGATGGGGAAACTGAGGCTTAAAACAGTGACATGAACAGCCCAAGATCACAGGCTGAGTAAACTGTGGCTGCGTCTGAACCCTCATTTTCGGAATGCCCATCAACTCCCCAAAGATCCAGAGCCTTCTTGACTCCACCCTCCACTTCTCGGTGCGGTGGGGCTGGGCTTCCCACCGAGCCACGGAGTTCAGGTCCCGCTTCCCGCTGTCGAGGGCCTTCTTCAGCCTTGCAGGACGTACTTCCAACTCCAGCCACACTAACAGGCGATCAGCACCCCGTGTCATCCCGTGTCACCCGTCAAAGCGCTCCTCCAGCTCTAAAATGGTCATTGTGGGCTTTGACGTTCAACCAAGAAAGGCGAAGCTAGAACCAAAACCTGTGCTCGTCTCATCTGCCAGGAGCACACACGTTTCTTCAGGAGGAAGAAAAGGCGGCCAGTCTCTCCTGCAACCGCTACTTCCACCTAACAGACAAGAGCAACACGCTGAATGATTCAAACCTCAGCTCTGTCACACACCAGCTGTGTAACCTTGGGTAAGTTACTTTACCTCTCTGAGCTAGCATTTCCTCCTTGGAAAAGTGGGGATAAAAAGTCCTCACCTTACAGGGTTGCTGTAAGGATTAAATGAGATAATACATGTAAGGTGTTAACCACCATGACTGGGATATTTTAAGCACTCGATAATGGTAGCTTTTAAAAAATGTATTCACACACTTTCACAACATATGGCTTAGAAAGAAATGGAAGTAACTCTCTGCTCTGAGCTGTCCATCTCACCCAGACATGCACAGGATCACCCAGAAGCTGGAAGGGGCCATGCACCCACCACTGATGCTCACTGGGGACCGTTGGGGGCAGGCACCATGCTAGACTCACATCTGTTCTCCCAGAGGACCAGCTTCCTAGACTGGGGAGAGCGCCCCTTCCCCACCGCCCCTCCCACCCTCTTGTAAACCCACAGGGACTTCTCTGGGGAAGCCCGCCCTCACCATGAAGGTCAGGAGGTCGGCTCATCACCATCTTTATCATCACACAAGATGGCAGGCAAATCCCCTTTCCGTGATCCTCTGAGGCGGGGTCGGTCTGTCCATCTCTAATGGAAAGGGGAGGGGGAGTGAGCCGCTCCTGGCCAGCCGAACCGCCGCCTCTGTGTTCTTCAATTACTGGTACAAAATGATTTGATGAGAGGAACCAAGCCGACATCTGGGTTTCAGTTAGCATCTGACATGGGGCCTCGCTAATTAATCTGGAGACGTGAATTGACAAAGGCTCAAATCTGAGCGCAGTCAGGGGGAAAGCCGGCTGATGGGCCGTGAACAGACGGTGGTGTGCGGCGGGCGGCGCGTGGAGGTCACTGGGAGTGTCCGGGAGGACTCGGAGACGGCGCCTTGGGTTCACCCATCCTCCCTGGCTTTGTCATCTGACCCCCAGAGGACAAGTGGGAGGTGGCCCAGCAGCGGCTGGGAGGGGCAGGGCTGACGCCTGGTCTGAGTCAGCAGCCAGCTACGAAAAGACAAAAGGGCCCAAACATTTCAGCCCCATCAGCCAGATGGGTCGTTTTGTTCCCACCTGGCCCAATGCTGGCACATCTTCCTGGCTTCAAATTCTTCCTCATATCATCTTGAAAGTAAAAAAAAAATTATATATATATATATATATATACATACATACATACAAAAGAACAAAAAATTTATATACATATACAAAAGGACCTATCCATTTAACAATTACTTATCAATAAGTCACCTTTATAGTTGATCCCTTACTAGGCACTGTGCATGGAACTAAGACTTTACATACGTTACATTTAATCCTTATGCTAACCCAATGAAGTTTTATCTCCATCTTATAGTTGAGCCAGACGAGGCCCAGAGAGGTTAAACTAGTTGCCTACGATTGCACAGCTAGCAAGTGCAGAGCCAGACTCCTGCCCAGGATTGAGCAAATGAGGATAGTGTACCAGGCCCCCGGTTAGCACAGGTAGCTCTCCACACCCTCCCCTCCTGCCCCCCACTCCCTATAACCATTTCAGTGTGACTGTTTGGGGCAGGAGTGCTGGAGTCACAGAATCTCTGATGATTAGGGCCAAGGAAGCCCTGAGATGATCATCGGCTGTCAAAGTACATCCCCGCTGGCTCTGGAAGCAGCCTGAGGCCGAGGGGCAGTGAGTGAGTAGACAGGCACCCTCTCTGCCCTGTGTCCATTTACAGCACCGGGTTTGCTGTGAGACTTATTGTGAATAAACAGACTGCTGCCTGTAAAATCTGTGCCCTGCTGACTCAAATCCACCACTCACATCTTAGAGCTAAAGAAACAAAACTCCAGGCAGGTGCAGTAACTGGTCCGGAGGACGGAGCTGAAACCCAGCTTTCCCGACCCCAGTCCTCACGCTTCACACTGTGTCCAGCGGGCAGCTCGGAATGAGGCGTGGTCATTCCCGGGCACCATGTTCTCTCAGGCTTTGCATCCGCTAAGAGCACGGGGCAAGTGCCTCCCGGCTGGGATGTCGTAATTCTAAGTGGCCAACACCCAGGCGTGCTCGGCAGCGTGCCTGGTACACGCACACGCTCCATCAACAGTACCTATTGTTACCGCTTCGCCTCACTGCTCCACAGTGCCGAGATGAAGGCTCCCAGCCGTCCCTGGACTCTGGTCCTCTCTCTCCTCCTCCCATCCCCGCCCAAGGGGGAAGCTGCCTATCTGAAATGAGAGCCGATCCAAAAAACACGAACACAGTCCCTGGCATGAGAAGAGCTCAGTCAAGGTCGGCCAATATTGTCGTGACTGTTAGGATATTCCCCGGAAGCCTTCTCCGCTCCCGCCCCTCGGTGACTACGAGACATCCAGAGCCGTCCGTCTCGGCGGCCTGGAAGTGCCAGCATCTCACGCCTTTCTCCCGGCTGACAGTTGGCACTCCTCGGCATTCTCTCCTTCTGTAGACCTAGTCATGGCTCCCCGGTTTCCTCTGGCTTTTGAAAATTAATTATCAGTGATTTGTTAAGTTCATTAGCTCTGCCTCTCAACAGCACGGAAGGCCTGCCATCTGGACCCGTCGTCTCATTTCTATGCAAGTTGTTCCATAATTACACAATAAGCGGGGTCACCCTGTGAAGCCACGCTGCACACATTCGGCATCCCCATCATTTCTTCAGATGGGCACAGTCCCTTACCAGGACCAGAGGATCTGTCCGCTGCTCTCGGAGCCGCCATCCCTTCAGACACGTGCAGAACCCCCACCATCCTTCTCTTCTTAAGCACTTACTGAACCATACTATGCGCCAGGTCCAGTGTAGGTGCGGTTTATACATCCTTGTATTTGCCCCACAGTAATTCTGGGAGGTTATCATCATTAACCCATCTGCAGATGAGGAAACTGAGCTTCAGACAGAGGAAGCAGCTTGCCCAAAATAATGCATAATTTTCAAGGAGTGGAGCCCAAGTCCTCAGCTGACACCACAAAAACCTCAGGCTGAGTGCAGCATGATCCGACAAGGCCACCCCCAGCCTTTTCGCTGATTCGCCCCTGCCTCCGCTACAGGCCCCGTCAGAGGGGTCATCCTTCGCTGAGCTCCATTTCATCCACCCGTTCCTGCCCGATCCGTTACAGGCCAGCTCAGGCCCGGGGCTTTACAGGCGCCAGGTTCTTCACAGGGTGGACTCAGGTGAAATGATATGAAGGACGGATTATACTTACTGAGCACTCACTATGTGATAACTGCTAAATGCCTAGATTTTCTCAGTGAACCCACACAACCCTCTTATAAGGAAGGGAACTACGGGAATTGTCATACCCATTTTATAGAAGGGAGACCAAGGGACAGAGAGATTGAGCCCTTGGTCACCCAGTGAGTAACTTACAGAAGCAAGATTTGAACCCAGGCACCCTGACTCCAGAGTCTACTGAGCCATCCTCCCTCACAGGGAAAGAGCCAACTACGTCCCAGAGAGGCCGCCACACAGGTAAGGACACCAACCACAAGGACGATGGGTCTAGCACATCAGGAGGCGAGTGTAGACAGATGCCCACAGCTCCATTTTAGGCAAGTGAAACCCTGTTTTCAAGAGAACAATAACCTGTAGGGAAGATGATTCTTAGAACATTCATGCAAGAAACATTTACTGAACACCTGCTAGGTCGCAAGGGCCGTGCCAGGTACTGGGGACACTGAGAGCACCACAGATGTGTACCCCAGTCTTCAGGAGCCAGACTCTGAACAGATCATTACAAGAACCCAGAGGCCTGATGCATGTTACGAAGAGGTGACTCAAGGGAGCACATGGCAGAGAAACCCCATCCAGCCCACGAGGAGAAGGGAAGGCTTCGCAGAGGAAGCAGCGTCTCAGCTGAGATCCGGAGGATGACAGAAACTGTCCAGATGATGTGTATGTGTGTGTGTGTGTGCCCGTGTGTATGTGAGTGCCCACACACGCGTGTGCATCTCCCCAGGGAGATGTTTGTCCTGGGCTGAGAGAACAGCATGTGCAAGCCCAGAGGTGAGCAGGGGGATGGCACAGCGGAGGAACTCAGAGAGGCTGGTACCACCTGGGAAGCAGCAGGTGACTCATTTGTTGAACAAATGTTTACTGAGTGCCTGTGACGCTCCCTGGGATTTCCTTATCTGCAGCTGCTCTGCGAGGCCAGCAAACCTGCCCTGCTCTGGAAGTCAGTCCTGCAGCTGCCTCGTTTTCTGGGCTCCTCGGACAGTCTCCGAGTCCACGCCTCACCCGCTCCCCAGCTCTCCCGGAAGTTTGTTTCATCCGCCTCGATCTCAGGGCTCGCCCCCTCCAGCCCTCCTAACATTTCAGCTCTGGTCCCCGTCAACGATGCAACAGCCCACCTAATCGGGGAAGGGAAAGGAGCCAAGGTTTGTTGAAGCCAGCCCTGCCCCAGGTGCCTTCACACACCCTCCAATGAACCCAAACAACACCTCTATAAGTTCTGCTATTATCCCCATTTTACAGACAAAGAAACTGAGGCTCAGGGAACTGCGTGACATGTGTCCCACATCACAGAGCTGGTCATGCTCTTCCCAGCATTCCTTGCTCCTTTCTTCCCCAAGAAATGATCTTCCAAAGTCAGCATTCTGTCCTCCCCGAAGGATTGTCAGAAAGTCACAAACGTTGAGCAGCTTCTCCCTAAAAACCTGACATCTTTTATCAGCATGCCACACTTCAGCAAAGCGAACAGATTCCTTCCAAACTTCCGTGAGGTGGAAAAGTGTGAGCCACCCAGCAGAGGGGAAATGGAGAGACTGCCCTTCACTCAGCAAAGAACATAACGATCCATGGCGAGCCCAGACAATCAGACTTCTCCAGACCGTCTGGACTATGCCTGGACCATTCAGAACAAGCACCTACTATGTGCCAAGCTCAGCTCCAGGCACATTTGGAGACAAAGAAAAAACCAAGTGTAGGGTCCCTGTTCACGAGGAGTTAACACTTAGTAACTGAGCCACAAGAAATATTGACATGCCAAAGCAAAGTCCTAAAGCCTCAGTTCTCCGCCAGGTTCGCCAGCCCCCAGGCGGCACAGGAGGTATCCCATGGGGTCCTCAGCATTGCTCCATTCAGCGCTGTCGCCTGAATAAACAGCGGGCCTTTGGCGTGTCTGTAGACTCAGGGGGATGAGTCAAAAACAAACTCCCTTAAAAGCATTCCTGCAGTGGAAGCCTCGGGGGAGACCGCACCGGAGTTCGCTTTCTACAGGATACAGTTCTGGGATGTTTGCATTTTTATAACGAGTATGTATAACCTCTATAAATTCGTAAATAATGTAAGTGAAAGTGGTCTTAAGTTCGTGGTATCTCGTCCCTGTGCGTTTTCTCAAATGAGACACTCTCAAAGTCCAGATACGACCCCAGGACAGTGGAGCCAGGTCTATGATTCTTTTGACATTCAGAAGGGACCACCGGCCTTGGGAAAGTTGGGCCCTCGGGATGGGGGCCTTCCAGCCTTGTGCTCCCGCTCAGCATGGTGCTGCCCTCCCTCGGGCCCTGCTGTTCCAAGGCTGAGGCCATTTTATGCCTTATTAATAATTCACGGGTACAAACAATATTGCTAGCTGGATAGCCTCTGTCGGGGGGAGGGGCCTCTGAGGAGGCTGGTGGGAGAAACCTCTGACCTTCTAGAAGCAAACATCCACCATGTGCCCACCCAGCCTACCAGAAAGAGACAGGACCTGGAAGCACTTTAAGAGTCAAGTTCCAGGGGCCGGCCCAGTGGCGCAGTGGTTAAGTTCACATGTTCCGCTTTGGCGGCCTGGGGATCACTGGTTCAGATCCCAGGTGCAGACATGGCACCGCTTATCAAGCCATGCTGTGGTAGGCGTCCCACATATAAAGTAGAGGAAGACGGGCACAGATGTTAGCTCAGAGCCAGTCTTCCTCAGCAAAAGGAGGAGGATTGGCGGGGGATGTTAGCTCAGGGCTAATCTTCCCCCCATCTCCAAAAAAAAGAGTCAAGTTCCAGCCTGAGAGGGCTTAGCTTTGGAAACACTCTTAAAGGCCCCCCACATTCTTCTCAGGGCAATGGGATTCCCAGGAATACCCAGCATGAGGTCCATTCACCCCCCAGGAGCACTAGGTAAGGACAGTCCAGCCCTTGTATAAGGAGGCAGCCTGGGCACTAACAGGACCACTAAACTAGGAATCTAAAAACTGGGTCCCAGCTCTGCCATGTGCCCGCTGTGTGACCTAAGATAACTGGCCTCACTTCTTTGAGCTTCAGAATACTCCTATATAAAATGGAGATGGAATAGAAAAAATGGGGGAAGGACTCAGACAGATAGTTTAACAAAAAAAGGAACACAAAAAAGCCTTACAAACATTAAAAAGAGATGCTCAGGGGCTGGCCCCGTGGCGGAGTGGTTAGGTTCGCGCGCTTCGCTGCAGGCAGCCCAGGGTTTCGCTGGTTTGAATCCTGGGTGCGGACATGGCACTGCTCATCAAACCACGCTGAGGCAGCATCCCACATGCCACAACTAGAAGGACCCACAACTAAGAATATACAACTATGTAAAAGGGGGCTTCGGGAAGAAAAAGGGAAAAAAAATAATAATAATAAAAAAAAGAGATACTCAACCAGACTCATAATTAAAGAAATACAAGTTAAAACAAGATGCTTTTTTTAGCCCATCAAATTGGGAAAAATGAAAAACATTAATAATGCCCAATACTGAAAAAAGTATGGAAAAACAGAGATTCTCGTGTGCTGTGAGGATGGTACAGCCCTTCTGGATGGCAACAGCCATCATAAAATAAAACATATTCTGACTTAGCACTTCCACTTCCAGGAGTTTGTCCTATAGACCTCTCAATATAAGTGCAAGAGTCAGATGGACAAAGATATTATTTTGTAGTAACGTTTTTCAAAGCAAAAAATACTAAAAACAATTGAATGACCCTCGATGAAACATACAATGAGAGCCTGGTGCTGAGAAAATGAACGGGCAGCTCTAAATGTGCTGATACGGAGGGAGAAGAACAGGACATGCTCCCACTTAGGGGAGAGAGAAGAGAGAGAAGTGGAGACGAGCACAGCTATGTTTTTTGTGCAGAGAATATTTCTGGAAGTCTCCCCAGGAAGCTGTCTCGGTAGCTGCATCTGAAGGGGACCAGGAGATCTGGGGCGGGACAGACATTTCTCTTCATTCTGTATGCTTTTGTGCTAATTAATTTTTAAACCAGGCATTAAATTTTCAATAACTTTAAGACACTAGGGTTTTGTTTTGTTTAGACGGAGAACATCCTGCCTGTGTGAAAATTACATGCAGTCGATGCGAGAGCGTTTTGGAAACTACAAAGGACCACACACGTGCAAAGCGTTGCTAGTCTGCACACACGTACGAATTCCCACATGCAACGCAGGTGCTTCTTGAAGGTCCGGGTGAGCGATGGATCGGGATGGGGTGCTCCCTGCTTCCTAGCGGTCACACCACATTGGCCTTGACCCAAGAAGTTCAGGGTGGGGCTGGGGAACAAACACCGCTTCAGGGATATATTTTATCTGATGAACCCACTTCAAGGCCAGAGGCTGGCTCTCAAAAAGTAGGGCTAAAGGAGGCCTGAGAGTTTTGTCTTGCCGACTGACAGATGCCAACACCAGGCTGTCTGCGAGAGCCACCTTACAGCTGCAGCAGGCATCATTCCTGTCTCCCTAACACCCCGCCTGCTACCAGGCCCACAGGACCCACTCAGCAAACGTCTGTGGAATAGATGAATGAGTGGCCGTGAATGGGCACCCTGCCCAGGAGCTCACAGACTGTCAGATCTAGAACAACTTTCTGGAAGCCCCTGAACCCCACCTACAGATGTGACTTGCTCAAGGCCCACGGCCAGAAGGGACAGAGGCAAGACTCAAACGCAAGACCTGTGACTCTCGCCTCGTGCTTCCTGCCCTGCATGTTTCTCGAGCGTGCACAGAAGTGACATTGTTCCATATCCCTCTGTCTACACCATTCTCAGCCTTTAAAGCATCTTTAAGTTGGTCTCCAGTCTGACATTTTTGTAAAGCATCCAGACCCACCAGCACCATCAACCCAGCCTTGTAATTTAAAACAGAAAAGGAAAGAAAAGGCCTCTCACTGCCATGTGCTGTACATTCGTCAGGCCGATGTCTATCCAGTCCCTGCAAGATGCCACGAGGGTGCAGCTCACCGTCTCCTTAGGAGGGGACTCAAGCTGTCTCCCCCGCAGGGTCAGATGTACAGAAGCAACCCTAGAGGCCTCACCAGAAACCATGTCCTCAGCACAAACCTGAGGCCCAGGGGCCCCATCGGCTCACTTCCATGTATAAAGTTCCACTTCACCAAGAACCACGCCCTGTCGTGGAAACGAGGGGCCAGGCTGCGGCTCCCAGCCCTGCTCCCACAGCTGGGAGACTCCGGGTAACTCCTGCCACCTCTCCAGGCCTCAGTGTCCTCATCTGTAAAGTCGAGATGTGTTTTAGAGCCTCTCTCAGATTCTTTCCAGTTCATATAACACTAAAGCAATGATTCCTCGGGGACGAGAAGTGGAAACCCCAAAGGCAAAGATTTTCAAGGAAGTGACAGGCAACAGCCCCGGACAGAGCGGCTCCCACACCAGCCTTCTAAGCCAGCCAAACAAAGAAGCCCCCTGGAACCCACCATACGGTGTCAGGAAGAGCCACACGCTGGACCACTCTGCTCCGGGCCTCCCAGTCAACACCTGCTTCCCGCCCTTCCTGAGTCAGCTCCTCTGCCCCACCACCTCTCATGGGTAAAGCTGGCCTCAGCCCTGGCTCTTTCTTTCAGTTCTCGATCCACGCTGCCCTCTCTTACTGGACCTCCGTAGTCTCGGCCCCGTCCCTCCCCTTCCACCAAAAGCCTGAGCCAGAGAGTCCCAGGGGGCTCTTCATTGCATTTGAGAAACAAGCCTTTTGAACAAACATGTGTAATCTAAAGATGGGCCCAGCAGGATAACCAGGAGTGCTCATCTCTCACCTGGCACAATGCCTGCCTCAGGCAGCCCGGGTCCATCATAGCTAAACACACACACACACACAGACACACTCCCCAAATCCCGCTCCTCTTCAGCAAAGAGTGTGCTCCTCTCCCAAAGCTCTTCGTCCTAACTTACAGAGAGGGCCCCCCCACCGCGACTCTGGGAGTTCGGGGTTAACATGCCCCTCCTCCCCAATGCCCACAACCTGCATTGTGTGTGTAGGATCCACAGAGAGTATTGCAGCAAAGAAAGGCACGCCTGGAGCCCAGAGCCCAAAGCCTGGGGCTGATGGCGGTTGCTAAGAGACAGAGGATGCCCAGCTGGAATCGTGACTGAGGTTTCTTGTTTGTGCAAGAGCAAGATGAAGAGAGAAGGAGAGGACGTGTTTGCTGTGATCACTTTCAGCCTCCACCAGACCCTGCTGGATGGAGAAAAGATCTCACTTACAAATATACCCAATGATGTCCAGTCTCTCCAGCCTTCTGGCAGCAGAGAAAGCTGTAAGTTCCAGTCTTTCTCTATTCCTTAAATATATGCCCTGAAAAACTAAGCCAAAAAAAAATCCTAGGAGAGGATAAAAGTCATTCTATTCTGTAAGGTGCCCTGCTGTCAAGGAGCAGTTTCAAGTCCCATCTGTGGGCTCAGATGGTCTCCCTTCAATCCTAGCTTCTCTGCTTACTGCTGTGTGTCTTTGGGCAAATCGCTTAAGCCATCTGTGCCTCAGTTTTCACATAAGTAGGATGAAGCTAATCTAAGTTTCTTATAGGGTGTTGTGAAGGTGGAGCCCTGTAAGCCACGTAAGGTACTCAGCACAGTGCCTGGTTCTCAGTTAGGACCCACAGATGTTTCCTTTAACTAAATGTGGATTGTCAGAGCTAGATCATCCAGGGCTCCTTATTCCACGACGAGGAATCTGAGCTCCTAGTCCAAACCAGGAGTCCTGTGACTGACGCAAATTGGGTGAGAGAAGAGGGGGTCATTTCCATGCCTCTCCACCATCCCGTCTCTCCCCTCCCATCTCCCCGGCCTCCCAAGAAGGTAACCCTGAGCCACTGTCACCGCAGCCTGCTCTGCTCTCTTCATTCCTTCATCCAGGGCAAAGGTCTTGAGCCCCTCCGCCTGGCTGGCACCACACCAGGCCGTGGGCATGGCACAAGAACAACGTGACACAGTCCTGTTCCCACCCCCAGCTTACCGCTAACGAAGCCCACACATGTCCCTTCACAGCCAAATGCAGACTCAGCCCCTTCCAGCGCCCCCAGTCAGACCCTCGGCCAGGACTAAGGCCACCTCTCTCCTCACCCAGGCCCTGTGGCCTGGCCCTGGCGTGGCCCCTAGATCCTAAAGAGGGTGAAGGCAACGAGAAGAGGAAAATCAGAAGGAAACAAACTCTCCCGGCCGAGCAGGAGGCCGGTCCAGGGAAAGGGGACATCAGAGGAAAAGGAGACATTTTGGACAGCACCCCCCGCGGGTGGGTGAGCGGAACTTCTAAATCCTAGATCGGGCATGTGCTCTGATGCACGGATCTATTTGTGCAAAAAGTCTGGCACAGTATGGTGGTCCCTCAAGAAAACCCCACAGAATTACCATTTGATCCAGCAATTCCACTTCTGAGTAGATATCCAGAGGAACTGAAAGCAGAGACTCAAACAGATCTGTCCACCCATGTTCACAGCAGCATTCTTCACAATAGCCAAAAGGCAGAAGCAACCCAAGTGTCCATCGGTAGATGAATGGATAAGCAAAATGCGGTACTGACGCACAAGGGAACGCGATTCAGCCTTAGACGGCAAGGAAATCTCGTCACGTGCTGCAGTATGGATGAACCGTGAAGACATTACGCTCAGTGAAATAAGCCAGTCAGAAAAGTACAAACACTGTGCGATGCCACCGCCATGAGGCACCTGAAGTAGCCAAATTCACAGAGGCAGAAGATAGAACACTGGTTGCCGGGCGAGGGGATGGGGGATGTAGGGAGTTACTGTCTAATGGGTACTCAGTTTCTGTTGGGGAAGATGAAAAAGTTCTAGAGATGGATGGTGGTGACCATTGCACAATGTGAAAATACTTCATGCTACCGAACTTTACACTTAAAATGGTTAAAATGGTTAAGTTTTATATCATATATATACCACACACAAAAAAAGTCTGGCAAAAGTTTCCGACACGAGGACGTTTAGCTACACACGTAGCACAGGACCCTCCTTGAAAAGATTGAATAACAAGATATTTGGAGCAGCATGGAAAATCTAGGAGGCTGAGTTGCCACCCGCGAAATGGGAACTTCCAGGAAACATCCTTTGAATTAAGCTCACAGGGGGCCCACCCTCAAGTCCCACGTGCCCCAGAGCGGCTGAGCCAGGAAGCACGCATCCTCGGCTGCTGATGGGGAGACAGGAAGCAGGGGGAGACCACAGATCATTCTCTGAGGGAGCGGTGTGGGTGCGGGGGCACCGGGGCCACCAGGAGGTCTGGTGCAGACAGCGCTCTGAGTGTCTGCAGAAAGAGCCCATGCTGGGGCTCCAATACCCCCAGCTGCATGACCTCACAGATCAGTTACTCTGTGGCTTAGCGTTCTCATCAGAAACACCAGCGATAATAATCCCAACTCTGTGGAAGTGTTAAGAAGATTAAAGAAATGAGAGAACACATAATGTAATGGTAAAGAGCACAAACTCTGGAGCCGGACTGCCTGAGTTCAAACACCGACTCTTCACTTTCCAGCTATATGACCTTGGGCAAGTTCTTAATCTGTCTGTGTCTCAGTTTCCCCACCCGTAGAATAAGGATAATTGCACTCACTTCCGAGGGTGACTGGGAGGACTAAGTCAGTTGAGATAGATCAAGCATTTGGAACAACATGGGGCACATGGAAACACGGCACCAGCACTGCTAGTATCAGTGGTGCTGAGGGTGGTGTCCTGGCTATTCTCTCTGGAGTCTGGATTTCTAAGGACATTTCTGTCTTCCTTCTTACCTAGATTTGCTCAGGGAACATGCGCTGTGGTCTGGACCCATCAAGGAGCCCAAGTTCCCTGTAAGGATGGCACCTTGGCCACGTGGACAAAACTCATTCTTGGTCATCAGATGCTGGGCGGCCGGGACATTGAATTGATCTGTGAAGCCCAGGCAGACCCTGACGGGTGAGGACCACAGCACAGAACAGGCCAAGTGAGGGCAGTGTGGGTGACCGTGACCTTCCCCATCGGTCAGCACCAAAGCAGCGCACTTCCTTCTGCCCCAAAGGGCTGCTCAGCCAGAAACAGCCTTGCGTTTTCTGTGCAGCTGTCCATCCGGGGTCCACGAGGCACCACCTAACACCCTTTTCAAATTCTGCCAACACCTCTCACACACACGCTCTCGTCACAAACAGGCCCATTCGAGCAGCTAATTCAAATAAATTCCGCCCGGCGCTGACCGCTCCTGGTGGACAGGACAATGCAAACAAGGCCTCTTTTCAGGCCACGCCCACCCAGCGCCGGCCGGGGCAGGAGGGCTGAGCAGCGGTCCTCAAAGCGTGCAGGCCCACATAGGGCCAATGACACCCTGCCCACCTTCAGCAAGCATTTCTGGCCCCCATCTATGAGCCAGGCACTGGAGACCCCCTGCGAGCAGCAGGTGCGAGTTCTGTCCTCCGGAGACTGTGCCATTTCCCAAACGGCTCCACAGAGGTCCCCAAGGCAGCACTTCCTGCGGGTCTCTTGTTTTATCTTACACATCCTGGTCCATTTTGCATTCTCCTTAACATCCCATTTTTCGTTTTATCAATAGTCCTGATAATAACAGCCACCGATATATAGTGAGAACTTGCCTTGTTTCAGGCACTGTCTGAGCTCTTCGAATATATCACTCCACTTGCTGTGACAAGCCTCTGAGTAGGTACTATTAGAGCTCTTACGTTACAGATGAGGAAACTGAGGCAAAGAGAGGTTAAGCAACACGCCCAAGGTTACATATCTTGCAAATGGCAGACCTGGGGTCAGGAGCCCAGCCTGGCCCCCAAGCGCACTCCATCAACTGCTATCTAAATGTAATACGGAAACCCTCTAATCACATAAATGCCCATCCCCCCACCTCAGTTTTTAAGTAAAACTGAAGCTCCAGGATGAGTGCCTCGTTTAGCCCCGTGGCCGCATGCCCAGATTGGCTCACTGACCTGGCCCGCAGGGCATCCAAACTCTTTGAAGTTCAGGTTCTAGGCACTGTGACCTGAGGGGCCCCTCTGCCAACCCCCTCCTCTGGCTTCCCAGACCCCTCCCTCTGCAGGCTCCACTCTGGCCCCTCTGCAGGCTCAGGTAAACCCAGTTCCCCAAGAAAGGTGACTTGAGGTACCCCTGCCATCTCAGTCCCGCTCTCCCCACCGCCGTGGCGAGAGAAGTTAGGACTGTAGCATGCCTTGTTTGCTTGCCCTCTTAGAGGTCCCACAGCTGACCCTTACATTTCCTAGGATACCCAGCCTAGACTCCTGTGACCCCCTTGGTTCCCTGAGTCTCAGGCCACCTCCAGAGTTGCCCCCATATAACAGGTGCGCGTGTCACAGTCCCATGGCCATACCTGAACTGCCCATCTGAGCTCCACCTTGGCTCCCACCCCAGACTACAAATCCAGTTACTAGGCCTTCCCCCCTTCCTTGTCTGAGCTCCAAGTCCTATCCTTAAACTCCATACTATGATTCGGCACGACCTAAAAGGCCAAATGCGCCCTCACTGTATTTCCAAGGGTCACACGTCCCAATTTTTCACTGTGCACTCCTATACCTAGTGGGGGCCAAGCCACCACTGGGCTCTCCAGGACCTGCCAGAACATGCTGGAGACTCCTGTGCCTCTGAGACCCTGCGCCTTATCGACCTGCCTACATCCCCAGCATCAGTTGGGCCAGCCCTCCCGGCTCCCAGCCCACCCCTTTCCCTGCCTGAATTAAGACCTGCCTCACAAGAGAGAATGGCCATGCTGTCAAGCAGGAGGAACCAGCCAGATGAGCACCTTTGGTGGGCACGGAAGGAATCACTGGCAGTCCCACTTCCAGGAGGCCTTGAGTGTTTGGATAAGGAACAAGGACAACAGTCACCAGCTCATGTCCCCAGGTCATAGAGGAAATCAGAGTGAGCCTCAAAGAGGGGAGAGGCACGTTCACAGCAGCATCATTCGCATTAGCCGAGAGGTGGAGCAACCCACCGGCAGCTGAATGGACAAACAAAATGCAGTGTACACACAACGGAATATTAATCCACCTGAAAGGGGAGGACATTCTGACACATGCTCCAACGTGGGGGAACCTTGAGGACATTTGCTAAGTGAAATAAGCCGGTCACAAAAAGACAAATATTGAATGATTCCCCTCACATGAGGTACTGGGAGTAGTTAAATTCATAGAGACAGAAAATAGAATGGTCGTTGCCAGGGGCTGGGGACAGGGGAGAATAGAGAATTTTGACTTAATGGTAAGGAGTTTCAGTTTTGCAAGATGAAAAAATTCTGGAGACTAGGTGCAAAATAAGGTGACTATACCTAACATTACTGAACTGTATGCTTGAAAACGGTTAAGATGATAATCTTTACGTTGTATGTATTTTGCCATAATTAAAAATCTAAAAAAAGAAAAGAAAAGTGGAGAGAGCTATTTTGAGTAGATTACACATAATCTATTTCCTCTCCATTCACTCTAAATCGCATTTATGAGAAGCTGTGCTTAAGGGTTTGGGGAAGGAAGGATCTGGATATCAAGGGCCCATAAAAGGGTGCCCCTGCTCTATCCCCAGGCATCCTGCCCCCTCTGCTCTCTGCAGGGTCCCCTGAGTCACTCAGATTTGCCATCATTTTTGGACAGCCTAGTGTCCTTGCTATTTTAGATCTGGACAGTCTCTTTGCTCAAACGGTGCCTCTGAGCTATCTGGCCTGCGAGCAGATATCCCATTAAGCTGCCGAGTATTTCCTGGAGCATTATCAATCCCGAGGCCTGGTGGGCCCCCAGCTCCCAGCAGGTGGTCCTGAACCTTGGTCAGACCCCTCACAGGCCTTCTGAAGTCCCCAAGAGGCCAAGGTGGCCTCACTTCCTCTCCCCAAAGGGGTGTGTTTGCTCTGCTTTGGTGGGGGGATCGTTAGCTTGGCCCATCTCGTGCCCCTCGCCCCATCCTGCCCCCGCCCACCTCCTCTCCCGAGCCCCCATGTCTCCACTGTCGTTGGGAACCGCAGTTGCGTGACAAATGACTGAGGAGGTCCTGGGGACGCCATTTCATTCTGCAGGCATTATTGTGCCTGACCTAAACCCAAATACCCAGGCCCCAGTCTCCCGGGTGACACCTGAAGGCCCCAGTTTCCTGGCAACCAGGAACAATGGCCCCTGGGAAAAGCACACACAGTTTGGGAAAGGGCAGCCTTTTTTCTCTGTGCCCCTGGGTAGGATGGGGAACGCTCTACTTCTGCAGAATCTGGAGGGAAATTCAAGCCATGAGGGTATTCGGACCTCCTGTGCCCACCTCCCCACCCTAATCCTGAGCTGCAGGAAGTCTCCCAGGCGAGCTGGAGCTCACCCACCTGGGGCTTTCTTAGCTGCCTCCTAGCGGGACAAAAGCCCCTTTGAGCAGACTCACTGCCCTCCTTCCCCTCCGCACCCCTTCTCTTCAAGTCTAAGTTGTACTTCCTTCCCGAGCCAACTCGAGGCATTCAGACTTCTGTTGTGGTGACGCCCAGTGTCACCTTTTGCCTGCAGAAGTGACACTCTCCTTCCCCTTTGAACACCCTCAAAGGGTGTTGGGAGGATTAACAAGAGCTCACGTGCACAGCAGGTGCTCACTACACAGCAGCCGTCACCAAGACCACTTTCTGGGTTCTGGCCCATCACCTCTTTCCCAATGGAAGCAGAGAACCACAGTGACCTGAAAGAGACTGAGGAGGCCCCAGGCTGACCTGTGCCTTTCACCGTACACCCCTCACACTGCAGGCATCCAGGAGGGCTGAACTGCATGGGTGCAGAGTCACAGCCCCCAGGGTCCCCATTTGTGAAGTAACTCCTGCCTACATGCTAGGAAAAGGGGATCACATTTGTTTTTTTTTAAATTCACTCAAGTCTTGTTCATCTAAAAAATTCCTTCTGATTGAAACCCACATGGCAACTCCTGCAACACCAGCTAACTGAATTTTGAGGAATGTTCTTCGTCTGTGGCCTTTTTGTTTTAGCTGTTGGGACTCCATGTTGCCACCCATCCCCAGGGGGACAGGAAGGGAGGAAGGGTGTGGCTCCTACTTTACGGGATGGGATACCTGAATAGAAGAGACTCAAGGCCAGCAGAGTCAAGGAGGGGTAATGTCACAGCTGGGACCAGGAGGCGACCGTGCACACACAGCTTGGCCATCCCATTGGCAAAGGACGCCAGGAGCAGAGGCAGGAGCCCAGAGCACAGGTTAGAGGGGCCAGCAGGCACCTGGTCCAGAGGAGCAAGCCTAAGTCCAAATGACAGACACGGGAGAAGATGTGCAGCGAAAGCACAATAGTTCGAAGACGCCAAGGATGGAGTGAAGCCAGAGGGCTAACTGAGGTACTGGTGAAGGGGGGACAAGACCTCAGGGTCACGAGGGACAGGGACAAGACCACCAGCTCCCAAGGCTGGATGGGCAGGCACAGAGTCAGACGGAGCAGCTCCAGTGAACAGAAGGGCAGAGGGCAGGGCTCAGGCACTCCCGCCCCAGGAGGCCCCCTGGAACCTCCCTCCAGCCCTGCCCCACCCAGCGCCAGTGCCTCTGGTATGGCTCCCAGAGACCCCCAGTCCTTCCCTTCATGGCCCTCATCACTGCTTCATTACTGATTAGAGCGCTGGAACCTCTCTTTCTGTCTCTGCCCCTCGTGACGCAGTTAAGTCCTGCTTCATCGGCCATCAGAAGTTCTGAATAAAACTCTTTTTCGCCAGCTCACGTTGACTCCCATCCCCAACAGGACCTATCAGCTCTGGAAAGCAGAGACCACATCCTTTTCTTCTCACCACCGTACTCCCCAGAGACTGGAATGACGCAGGCACAGAAATATTTGTGGATTGCACTACAAATAAAAGATTACAGATCAGACCCAAGAAAAGCCAGAGGAGGACAGCCAGCCTGAGGCGGATGCCTGTGCCCCCAGACTCATAGGCAAGAACTTCATGAACGGCATCCATGGCAGATGGCCAAGCAGCCTGGGGAGCACATTGTTTACGGAACTGGCTTGAGATTTTGTTCCCTTCCCCATCCCTTAAGTGTGTGCCTATGTCTTCATCTGACGGTAGCAGGTCAGTCAGCTAACATGCGGTTCCAAAATACTGAGGCCCAATGTCCAGGTGCTGTATGACCCCATCAGCTTCTCCCCAGGAGAGAATGGAAGAGACTGCACAGTTCCATCCTCCTCCCTAGAGGGGAAGACCCTTAAAGCCAGCGATGGGCGTGAAGGGCCAAGGCAACAACAGACCCGACGCAGACAAGACGCGGGCACTGCAGAGTGCGCCCGTGCACCGCAGCCCCTAACCCTCACTGCAGCCCCATGATGGAGGTCTGTTATTACCCCCATTTTACAGACAAGGAAATAGGCTCTGGGGATGCATCGCTGGTCCACGGTCGTGTAGCCAGAGTGGCAGCCGCAGAATGTGAATCCAAAGCCGTCTCTCACAACCCCAGTGCACTGGGCTTCAACACAGGACTCCCTAAGGAGGCAGAGAGGGAGAAGCAGAACTCTCGTGACAAACTGGAATCCCCAAGGGTGACAGAGCGAGTTGGATGCCTCAGGAACTGGAGAGACAGTGAAGATGCCCAGGTGGCAGCGACTTCTTGCCGGGCAGCAGTGAGGCCTTGGGAGGAAAAAGGCCTCGAACCGGAAACCTGAGCAGATGTAAATCCAGGTGGGACGTAGTCAGCACCCTAGCTCGGAGCTCCTTCAGCCCCTCGGCAGCTCTCCCTGGATGCCGTGCTCAGGGCCTCGCACCACTGGGCTCCCTCCCCAGAGGGGCAGCTCGTCCAAGAGCAGGGAGGGCTCCAGAAGCACACTTAAACACCATTGATGCTTCCTCCCTTCCGTCCCAAAACAGCAACGACTAGGACCAGGTCGGGGTGGGTCTTCAGTTACAAATCTTTCCCCTAGGCATGGTTAACCGAATCCTACTGTGCCCGCCCTTAAAAAAAACAGCCCATGACCTGACCTGCCACACCCTGGGGAGGCGTAAAGAAGGAGTGGTGGCTGGCAAGGCACTCCAGACCCCCGGGCGTGCTCCTGAACTTCCGGGGTCCTTGAGGTGATCACGGAATTTAACATTGGCCGGGACCCTAGGGCTGACTAGCCGAGGCGTCAGCATCTGCATTTGGCATTGACGATAAGTAAAGAATGGAGACACGCTAATGAAACCATCCTCTGAAAAACCAACCGTCTCCTTCCTCAACGAAAATGAAAAGCCAACTATCTCTGCCGGACGTTTTCCAGAGGGCTGACGGGCATGATCTGCTCACCCTGAAGCACCGCTACAGCCGTGAAACGAGCAGAAAGGAGTGATGCTCCCGTGTTAACAAAGCGCCTAATTTCAAGCTTGCAAGATTTGGAGGCACGTTCTTGGTCTATAACACCGCATCCTTGGGGCACGATGTGACATGCCTGGGGGCAGTGGCCGAGTCACATGGCATCCCCTCAGGGTGTGAGCTGATATTCACAATGGGGACAGGGATTGGAACAGACTGAACAGGGCCAAGTCGTCCCTGTTAGAGTCAAAACGCATAACTGTCAAGGCCCACACCTCAACAAAGGCTGATGCTGATGCTCTCCCAGTTAAATGAGCTGTAGAGACGAGCATCCTTCCAAGCTGGGCTGAGCCGATGCCCCAAGAAGTCAACAAAGAGGGAAAGGAAACTTTTTGCTGATTAAGCTCCAGTCCCTTTGGTCAGCATTAAAAACAAATGCATTTTTACTTTATTTCTTTAAAAAGAATATTTTCCTCCTCCTAAATAACAAACGAAACTCTTTACAGAGCCTCTACAGACAGGAAATATGAGGTATTAACTGAAACGCTTTGGAGAGGCATTGTGTTTACGGCTCACTTCTTTCTTGCTGGAAAGAGAAAATTTCCAGAATCTCAGACCAAATTCCCAGAATCTCAGCCACATTTGGTTGCCTTTTTATCTTTGTTTGAAACAAACAAATCAAACAACAAATCATCAAAAAACCACCTCTGAAAAATTTTGCTGCAACATATTCTAAGTATAGAACGAGCATGAGATGCCGGTTTTTTGGAAATGGAAATAGAACTGGTTTCTTTTGTTCCCTGCATTTCCTACTGTTAGAGGACTTAGCTATCAAGAGAAAGATAAGCTTTGCTTCCTTGATGGTTGACCACACGAAAAACTCGGGCCAGAATCCCAAGCCCCATCACTGGTGTCATCTTATTTAATCTCTGCTCAGCTGTTTGAGATAGGTCTTCATTATGCCCTTTTCCCAGATGAGAAAACTCAGTCTCAGCAAGATTTAGCCACTTGCCCAGGTCAACTAGTACGTAGCAGAGCTGTGAATTCCAGAGTCCAAACCCGTAACTTCCATGTTATGCCTGATCCCCAGCTCTGGTTATTTTGGCAGCATCAGAGGATAGGGAGAAAGTCCAAATGGAAGCTGTACAATGGCCTCCCCACATAAGGGCCTCCGGGTCACCTCTGCCTTCAGAAATGCACAAGTGACACCTGCCTGCACCTCCACCATCAACAGATGGCACTTATCAGCAGGATGCACTTCTGCAGGGATCCCAGGGGACAGAGCCATTAGCAGTCTGTGGTCAATGCTCAAATGCCCTCAGCCTTCTCCTAGAGACAACTGAGGGCTCATGCCATGTCCAGCTGGCTGTGAAAGATGCTATTAAAAATCATCAATTAATGAGTTCTGGCCTTTGTTCACAACAGCTTTCTGTAAGGACCTGCCAAAAATGATTTCTTGTCCTTTGTTTCCTATCAGTGGAGTTGATGACTTGCAAGAAACTGGTTTGTTTTTTCCACTTGCCTTTAGAGGAATAAGACATTCAAATGCCCAGGTGTAGTGACCACATTTCAATATCTGAGACAGAAGATGAATGGCATGGGGAAGCTTATGTTTGAACAGCTATGTAACTTATATATGTGCATTTGTCCCTGTGAAATACGATTTTTCACTTCTATTCGTTTTCTTTCACATTCCATTTTTTTTTTTTTTTGATTTCATGGGCACTGGGAGGGAAGATGTCAGGCTACATATCAGCCGTCAACTTCTCACAGCTTACCCCCGCCACCCACTTGAGAAATCAGCCCTCGCAGAACCACCAGCGAACGCTCCAGCCGGGGCCCTAGACCACATCTAATTCATCCCAATGTTCCTCAGCCAGACAAATCACGGCACACGGCAGGCTTGTAATGAATGGTTGAGTGAATGACTCATCCATCCATCCAGTGGGGCAAGCGGGGCCCAGGGTACCCACCACCAGCTGGGGAAGGCAGGGCTGCCTCTCAGCCAGGCGGCAAGGCAAGGGGCATCCCCAAAATTCCCATCTCCTTCAGGGAAACCGCAAGAACCCAGGAGCCTAAGAACAGCTGCTGCTTCGCAAACATCAACCAGGAATTGCATTAAGGATTCCCGCCCACAGTAGAAGCCTAGGAGGAGAGGCTCCCAACGTGCCCCCATCCAATGTGGCGCCCCTTTAATAATGCTCTAGACCCGCACCTGGGGGCAGATGCCCCGGCTCTTCTCTTCTTCTTTCCTAAATGTTTCCTAAAGCTTACAAAGAAGAGAGTTGGTCACACATAAATAAATAGATAAATGTCATTTTGCTGTTTTGTTTTGTAAGGAAAGAATATTAATGTGATCAAAAATGGCTGGTCTGTGACAGAGAACTAAAACCTCCACCGACAAGCCACTATTCTGGATGCGAGGATGCGCCTGGTTGTTTTGGGAAGCTCATGGAAGCCATAAAAGTCCAAATACCAACTGCTAAATGGCTTTCTCCAAAAGCCCCAGGCAATAAATATGGCCCCCTTTGAGAGCTGACATGTTCAAAGCATTCTCCGAAAAATGTGGGCAGAGTTCCGGGGTGTGAACAGGCAGCCTTGGCCCCGGGGCTGGTCTCCAAGCACACACGGTGCCTCAGGCCCTGGGCTCCCACTGGCCGGGTGGGGACTCTGGAAATTTGGCGGAGGGTGCAAAGCCTCTCATAGGTGAGTGCCCTGGGGTGGTACCAACCACAAGGTCTGGGCACCAGGCGCATCACCCCACCAAATGCACACGCAGCGCCAGCGGTGGAAACCAGTTCTTTGCACTGATTGCTGGCACTCAGCCTGCGGCTCTGGCTTCTGAAGAGAAAGGCTCTCCGCTTCCTCTCCGTCCTTTCCCGGGCCCTGCAGGGTGAGGAAACCCCAACACGGCTTTTCCCCTTCCAGCCATCCCTCACCCTGGCCTCAGCCCTGGGAGCGGGAACATCTCCGGCTTAGCTTTGGGGCGGGTGAAAGAGTGGCCCCTGTCTCGTGGCCAAGGGGAATGTCACGCCACCAGAATTTATGTGCCAACTTTCCTTGTACCAGCTTTTCCCAGGTTACCTCCCTACCCATTACTACCCCATTAGTAGCCATGTGCATTCCCCTAACTGTCACCAGCCCACACTGCCTCTTTGTTACCCCGCAGCTCTGGGGCCGGCCCCTCCCCAGCAAGGGGCTGAGCTTAAACTCCACATTGTGAAGTATTTCCTCCCTCTGTCCTGTCCCCTCTTCCCGCCGCCTCCTCTGGGCCTCAGAGTCTTTAGCAAAACAAACCCGCCAAAGGGCATTCTCTGCTGTTTGCACAGCACGAGTGGGCCCCCAGCCACCCGGTGCCCCTCGTCCTCCATGAACACACTTCCCCTCCTTATTGGTATTCAGTCAATACCTTTTCTGACCCTTCCCTGCTTGGTCTCCGAGATCTGCCGACAGAAGGGCCCTTGTTGAAGGAGCCGAGGGTACAAACACCAGGGCTCCGAAGACAACGAATGGACTTCAAAAGGGAAAGGAGTCCTTGCTGGGGGACCCGGGGACAGCAGCTCCTCTGGGCACCTCTAGGACCAGACTCTTCCTGAGGACAAACCTTCCGTGTCTTTTTACAGATAAGACCCCATTTCTGGAGCTATTCGTTGATTTTTATTGTTCTAAATTTGACTCCAAAACATGAGCCAGAATTCAAGATCTGGTAAATATTTTGTTACACAGCTCGCTGGAAGCACTTTGCTGTGAAGGATAACTTCCAACAGGGAGGCTCAGATGAGGGGCCTCCAGGCTCCCACCGGCTGCCAGTTTCCTGTGTCTGCCAGCAGACGAACCATCCCAAACACCATTTGGACCAGCCTATCCCCTGCTCACATATCCTCCGTGTGTCCCTGGTTTACCGGCTCTGCATCTCAAAGGGCCCCCGAGGCCGTCAAACCCAGGCTCCCCCAGCATCCTGGGTGCGCAGTCCTGACAGATGTGGATTCAGTCCCTCCTTGAACTCTCCCAGGGATGAGGCGACAGCAGGGCAGCCCACCCCTCGGCAGCCAGTACTTCAGGAAGCCTGCCTCGTGCAGAACAAAATCCACTTCCCCACACCTTCCTGCTCTTCCCAGTTCTGCTTCTAGAATAAATCGACTCCCTTGTCCTCACGACAGCCCTTTACATAGATTTGAAAACTACTCTCAGAGTTCCTCTACAGTTGTTTTCATCACGCCACACAGCCCCAGGCCCCTTGACAATCTCTCATGCGAGATGGTTTCCAGATGGCTCCCGATGTTAGCCACCCTCCTCTGAGGATGTTTTGTGTTCTCCCCACTGCCACCCACAATAAAACACAAATCCTAGTACTGAACACTGTGCTCTGGATGTGCTCAGATGAGCACAGACTAGAACAGCCTATCCCCTCCCCTGGAGAGGACACCCTGCCTCTATTAATTCAGCTTAACACCATATTCTTTCAGTCACCTTACTGCATTCTTGACTCATCCTCAGCTTGAAGTCACAGGGCCTTTTTCATAACAAGTGCTGCCAAACTAGGACTCTCCCATTCGGCGCTTTCACAGTCATCTTCATATTTATCAGTGTTTAATTTCTCCTCATTGATTCCAGCCTCGTTCGTGGAGATCTTTTTCACTCTTGCTTCTGTCAGCTTGGGTATAATGGCCATCTTTGGCAGTTTTATGCTACCTGCAAAGCTGTTGAGCATCCTTTCTGTGTGCTCATCCAACTCATTAATGAAAATGATAAAGCAGGGTCCAGAAACACTAATGACTTGTCTAAGGTGTCACAGCCAGATGAGGACAGAGCCAGATCCAGAATTCAAATGTCCTGACTCCTAGTCCAGTGCTCATATCTATCGCACTGTGTCAAAAAGTCCCCAGGACCCCTCAGACAGCTGGCTCTCCAGCCCTCTACCACCCCCATCTCCCTACTGGTCCATCCCAAGTGGCCCTGATCATAGGCAGGAAAGTCTGGTATGGGCTGGCTTCCTGGGAAGAAGATGGGGAAACTATCCCCTGGCTGAAGGATCCTGGTTGGTTAAATTGTACCAGCTTTCTGCAGCTACGGCTCTGTGCTTCTCAAGGGAGCCTCTGGAGCTGCCCACCCAACAGACCAGGACAAGCAGGGCTGGGAGGGCGAGAAGGTCCTGGAGTACTCCTTCATAAAGCTGCCTGGGATAAATGAGATAGAACAAGGGGCTTAGAGAGATTCTGGGGATAGCTCTGAACCTTGGAAAGAATCTATACTATGACAGTCACTTACAGATAGCTTCAGCCCTCTTACAAACAATTCTCACAGATCTGTCCTAGAAACATGTAGGGTCTCTTGAAGAATCTGCCAAAGATAATGGCCAGTTAAAAGGTTGACCCGCAGCACATATCCTTGCTCTGAGTATAACTCTAGAGAGCAACACTAAGATCACTGGATGAACATGCCTAGAAAACAGGTCAAGGTTAGTACGAGGATTCCTAATAATCAGAGATACTAACCAATAAGACCAGATGTCTTGTGAAGTAGTGAGCTCCCCACCACCGATGTGTTTAAGCAGAGGCTGGAGTAGATGACTTTTGTCCCATTTGATTCCAGAGATCTAAGTTCCTGTACCCTCTTTCTGCTGTGACAGGTCCCTTGTGATTCAAAGTAAAAAGCCATCATTGGACCCCAAATAGTCAAAACAATTTTTAAAAAGTAGAACAAAGTTGGAGGACTCACACTTCCGGATTTCAAAACATAAAGATACAGTAATCAAAACAGTGTGATACTGCCATAAAGACAAACAAGTGGACCAACGGAATAGACTAGAAAGCCCAGAAATACACCCTCACCTATACAGTCAAATGATCTTTGACAAGGGTGCCAAGACCGTTCAACAGTGAAAGGACAGTCTCTCCAACAACTGGTGTGCAGAAAACTGGATGTCCATATGCAAAAGAAGGAACTTGGACCTTATCTTACACCATATTTGAAAATTAACTCAAAATAGATCAAAGAACTAAACATAAGACACAAAACTATAAAACTCCTAGAAGAAAACACAAGGGAAAAGCTTCATGAGACTGGACTTGGATATAACACAGGCAACAAAAGCAAAAATAGACAAATAGGACTACATCAAACTTAAAATATTCTGACCATCAAAGGACACAATCAACAGAATAAAAAGGCAACCTAAGGAATAGGAGAAAATATTTGCAAGTCATATATCTGATAAGGGGTTAATATCCAGAATATTTAAGGAACTCCTACAACTCAACAATAAAAAATTAAATAACCTGATTAAAAAATGGACAAAGTAACCCTGATGAACACAGATTCAAAAATCCTTAACAAAATATTAGCAAACTAAATTCAGCAATACATTAAAAGGATCATACACCACAATCAAATGGGATTTATTCCAGGGATGCCAGGATAGTTCAACATCCACAAATCAGTCAACGCAATACCTCACATTAACAAAATGAAGAATAAAAATGATACGATCAGCTCAACAGATCAGAAAAAGCATTTGACAAAATTCAACATCCATTTGTGATAAAAACTCTCAATAAAGCAGGTATAGAGGGAACAAACCTCAACATAATAAAGCCCATATATGACAAGCCCACAGCTAACATCATACTCAACAGTGAACAGTTGAAAGCTTTTCCTCTAAGATCAGAAACAAGACAAGGAGGCCCACTCTCACCACTTTTATTCAACATACTATTAGAAGTCCTAGCCAGAGCGATTAGGCAAGAAAAGGAAATAAAAGGCATCTAAATTGGAAAAGAAGAAGTAAAACTGTCACCATTGCAGACGACATTAGGTTATATAGAGAAAACCCTGAAGACTCCACCAAAAAACTGTAAGAACTAATAGACAAATTCAGTAAAGTTGCAGGATACAAAATCAATATACAAAAATCTGTCACATCTCTATACACTAATAATGAGCAATCAGAAAGAGAAATAAAGAAAGTAATGCCACTTATAACTGCATCAAAAAGAATAAAATATGTAGGGATAAATTTAACCAAGGAAGTGAAAGACCTGTATACTGAAAATTATAAGACATTATTGAAAGAAATTGAAGAAGATGCAAATAAATGGAAATATATTCTGTGCTCATGAATTGGAAGAATCAATATTATTAAAATGTCAATACTACCCAAAGCAATCTATAGATTCAATGCAATCTCTATCAAAATTCCAATGGCATTTTTCAAAGAAATAGAACAAATAATCCTAAAATTTATATGGAACCACAAAAAGCCGTGAATAGCCAAAGCAATTTTGAGAAAGAAAAACAAAGCTGGGGCATCATGCTCCCTGCTTTCAAACTACATTACAAAGCCATAGTAATTGAAACAGTATAGCATTGGCATAAAAACAGACATATAGGTGCCAGCTCAACGGCATAGTGGTTAATTTTGCACACTCTGCTTGGGCAGCCGGGGGTCCATGGGTTCGGATCCCCAGCACAAACATACACACTGGTCATCAAGCCATGCTGTGGCAGTGTCTCATATACAAAATAGAGGAAGACTGGCACAGATATTATCTCAGAGACAATCTTCCTCAAGTGAAAAGAGGAAGATTGACAACAGAAGTTGGCTCAGGGCCAATCTTCCTCACCAAAACAAATAAACTAACAGAAAAACACATAGATCAATGGAAGACAATAGAGAGCTCAGAAATAAACCCATGCATATATGGTCAATTAATTTATGACAAAGGAGCCAAAAATAGACAATGGGGAAAAGAAAGTCTCTTCAGTAAGTGGTGCCAGGAGCCAGCCCTGATGACCTAGAAGTTAAAATTTGGCACACTCCACTTTGGTGGCCTGGGTTCGGTTCCCAGGCACAGAATCACACTACTTGTCTGTCAGTAGCCATACTGTGGTAGTGGCTCACATAGAAGAACTAGAAGGACTTACAACTAAAATATACAACTATGTACTGGGGCTTTGGGGAGAAAAATAAATAAATGGTGCTGGGGAAAACGGACAGCCACATGCAAAAGAATGAAACTCAACCACTGTCTTACACCATATACAAAAATTAACTCAAAATGGATTAGACTTGAACATAAGACCTGAAACCATAAAACTCCTAGAAGAGTTTTATAGGTGGTAAGCTCCTTAACATAGGTCTTGGTCATGAGTTTTTTAATCTGACACCAAAAACAAAAGCAATAAAAGCAAAAATAAATAAGTAGGACTACCTCATTCTGAAAAGCTTCTGCACAGCAAAGGAAATCATCAACAAAATGAAAAGCAACCTATTGAATAGGAGAAAACATTTGCAGACCATATATCTGATAAGAGTCTAATATGCAAAATATATAAAGAACTCATACAATTCAATGGCAAAAAAAAATGATTAAAAAATGGGCAGAAGATCTGAATAGACACTTTTCCGAACAAGACATACAGAGGACCAACAGGTACATGTAAAGATGCTTAACATCACTAATCATCAGGGAAATGCAAATCAAAACCACAATGAGTTGTCACCTCACACCCGTCAGAATGGCCATTATCAAAAAGATAAGAAATAACAAGTGTTTGCAAGGATGCGGAGAAAAGGGAACGCTTGTGCACTGTCGTGGGAATGTAGTTTGGTGCAGCCACTGTGGAAAACGGTATGGAAGTTCCCCCAAAATTAAAACTACAACTACCATATGATCCAGCAATTCCACATCTGGGTATTTATCTGAAGAAAATGAAAATACCAACTCAAAAAGATATATGCACCCTCATGTTCACTGCAGCATTATTTACAACAGCCAAGACGTAGAAGTGGCCTAAGTGTCCTTCAATGGATGAATGGATAAAGAAATTGTGGTATATCTATATGTAATGAAATATTATTCAGCCATAAAAAAGAATGAAATCTTGCCATTTGTGACAAGATGGATGGACCCCGAGGGCATTAAGCTAAGTGAAATAAGTCAGAGAAAGACAAATACCATATGATGTCTCTTATATGCGGAACCTAAAAGAAAAAAAAATCAAGTTCATAGATACAGAAAATAGACTGGTGGTTGCCAGGGTAGCAGGGTGGAGACAGGAGAAACAAAATACTTTTTTTAAAGTTGGTGAAAATCAGTAAAAAAAAAAAAAAAAAATGTGATGAACTCAGGCTGCAGAACAGAAGGAAAGATATATGTACTAAGAGAAGTGCTTTCAGCCTTTGGCTTACAATTAAGTTTACTGAGATTCCTGTAATTTGCAGCCTTTTAGGCTTGAGAAAGCTAAAGGCTTCTGTACTCCAAAGGAAGCCACTGACAGTGGTGAGAACAAAGCTGCAGCCTTAGCAGGAAATAAGATTGATGCTTTGTTGGAAAAATTCTCTGGTCAAATTAATAGTGTTTTCCTCTTGACAAAGCTGATTGTTTCAAATGTCCTGAAGGTGGTGGCCATTAAGTTAAAGGAGAAGAGGAGAACGGATAGAGTGCAAAGAAAAGCAGCTAAAAGCCCAAAATTCTCAGGTTTGGAAAGTTTGTCTGAACCAGTGGTACTCAAAGTGTGGTCCACTGATTGGCTGTTGGTTCATGAATTTTTGGCACTGGTCTGAGAAGAGATGCTTGAGCTAAAATGTGAATCAACTTTGACACTAAGATCACCATTTAGTTCAGCTGATTTTTTTATGTCAAGACTTTTCCAGTGAAGGAAATAGTATGTTCATTTGCATTCTGGTGCAAACATCTTGTCTTGTCACAGTCTGGAACTCTAAGTAGAATTGGTCTAGAAAAGATCCTTGGCTGAGGCTACTCACACATGGACTGATTAGAAAGAAATATGTTAAAAACCTACTAAATTTTGAGGCAATATATTGCCAAAAATATCCCAAGCCTGACTGGAACAGTCTGTGACTGTTAAACTCAACAATCCTGCATCAAAAAGAAGCAAGTTGCCCAAAGCTATGTGGCTTCCAGAAAGGACATCCTAGACAAAGCTGAGCTCAGATGTAACCAGGAGGATAATGGACAAGGAAGAACTATGCGAAAGCAGAATCAGGTAAAACAGAGAGCAGTGGACAAGGGAAGTCCTCCCAGACGATTTCAAAGATTTCAAGGGCTGCCAGATGGGCTAAGCAAGGAATTTACTCTACAGCCAAGGCAAGGAAGCTTCACTCTTCCTGTTCAGAATGGTTAGGATGTGGAATTTAGCATTCTCCTGTTTCTGAATGGGAACTTTTACTTTGGTATCCTCTGCCACATCCAAACCCGAGGGAGAGGACTTCACATCACCCAACAGGGTAAAAAGGGACAAAGGACTTGAATGGGCATTTCTCCAAAGATGATATGCAAATGGCCAACAAGCATATGAAAAGATGTTCAACATCACTAATTATCAGAGAAATGCAAGTCAAATACACAGTGACATGTCACCTCACACCCATTAGGATGGCTACCACCAAAAAACAACAAACGATGGTGAAAGGATGCAACCACTATGGAAAACAGTATGATGATTCCTCAAAAAACTATAAACAGAACTACCATATGATCCAGCAGTCCCACTCCAGGGGATATGTCCAAAAGAACAGTCTTGAACAGATATTTGCACATCCATGTTCAGAGCAGCATTATTCAGAATAGCCAAGAAGTGGAAGCAACCCAAGTGTCCATCAACATATAAATGGATAAACCAAATGTGGTATACACACACCATATATGCATACACATGGAATATTATTCAGCCTTAAAAAGGAAGGAAATTCTGACAGATGCTACAACATAGATGAACCTTGAGGACATTATGCTAAGTGAAATAAGCCAGTGACAAAAAGACAGATACTGTATGATTCCACTTATGAGGTACCTATAGTAGTCAAATTCATAGAGACAGAAAGTAGAAAGGAAAGGTGGTTACCAGGGACTGGGGGGAAGGGAGAATGGAGAGTTGTTCACCATGTAGAGAGTTTCAGATCTGCAAGATGAAAGTGTCTGGAGATCTGTTTCACGACAATGTAAATACACTTCACACTACTGAACTGCACACTTAAATGGTTAATACAGTAAATTTTATGTTACGTGTTTTTAATCACAATTTTTTTTTTAAAAGCCATCAACGACGAGCAGCAGGACAGCGTTAAACTGGGAAGGACAAATAGAAACTTGGGTTTCAAAGAAGCAGAACTGAGCTACAGGTACATTAGTGAAAGCCAAGGAGCCTTTTAGAATATTAATACCTACCCTTTATTTACATGTGACAACCTCCGCTGCCCCTGTGGACTTTTGATGCCAAAGCAATAAAGTCCCAAAGTAACCAAACCCATGTGTATGTTCTAGGAAGGACTTTTGATGCTAAGAGGCTCAACATTAAAGTGAAGATTAGATTAAGCAAAGGTCAATACCAGTCAAGAATTAATGAAAAAGGTAATGCACCGTATCCAGGTGTTTATTTCTTTAAATCTTGGACTATTATAGATCACAAATTTAAATGTAATGAGTGGCAATATGTGTGAATATTCCCACCAAGTTAATCTAATAGAGAGCTCTACATTATAGTCAGCTCCTGGGGAAAGCATTCAAGAAAGAGCTGTAGAAATTCTTCTTCCATTTGTCTGAAGTCACTGTCTCATTTCCAGTCTATAAAACCAAAGAGGAAGAGACCGCATGAGTAAAACTCTCAGGCAGCAGCTAAGCTGCCGAATCCAGAGTGAGCTGAGGCAAGATGCACCGGGAGGTAAGAAGCTCTGTCCCCCACAGAGAAGATGGGCGGTGGAACAGGGCAGGCCCTGCTCGAGACAAGGAGGCGATCACCTGGGGCTAACCTGGGACCTCCTGCTGAGACCATGATGACAGAGGAGCCAGACAAGCCCACCAGCCTGGGGCGGCCCATGAAGACTTCCAAGGTAGCAGATTGTCCTCTATGTCCAAAAGCAGCTGGATGGGGCGTGCCCACCCACCTCCCTCCCTCACTTCCAGAATGATGGTTTGGGTGATAATGGTACCCAGAGCACCTGTACCGGTCCATACAAATCACCCCTAATCCTCACAACATCCCCTCATTTTTTGTTGTTAGTGCCATCAAGTCCATTCTGACTCCTAGCGACTCTGTGTGCAGAAGAGCAGAACCCTGCCCGGTCTTTTTGTGCCATCCTCTCACCTTTCGGATCACTACATCAGACAACGCTCTGCTACTTTTCATAGGGTTTTCAGGGCCAATTTTTTCAGAAGTGGGTGGCCAGGTCCTTCTTCCTAGTCTGTCTTAATCTGGAAGCTCCACTGAAATCTGTCCACCATAGGTGACCCTCCTGGTATTTGAAACAACAATGGCATAGCTTTCAGCATCACAGCAACACGCAGCTGCCACAGTATAACACCCGACAGACAGGTGGTGTGGTTCCCTCACCAGGAAATGAACCTGGGCCACAGTGGTGAAAGCACCAATGAACCACTGGGCCAGCAGGGCTAGTTCCCTGCCCCTCATTTTACAGACAAAGAAAGAGATATAGAGGGGTTAAGTAACTTGCCCAGAGTCCCACAGCTAATCAGCCCCCATGATCAGTGGAGGAAAAGAGAGGACTCAATTCTGAGAAGCTTAACTACAACATGGAAGAGCCAGGAGAGCAGCCCAGAGGGGCTCTTCCTGGGTGGGCTCCTGGAGCTAGGATGGTGTGTGTACATAACTCCATAACCCCAACCGGGGAGGGGCTGGGCTGGGCTGCTGGTCACTGAGGGTTGCTGTCCTCCACAGGGAAGACATAATGTGGCAGACAGAATAAGGTCCCCCAAAGACATCCACATCCTAACCCCTGGAACCTATGAATGTTACCTTACATGGCAAAGGAGTTTTACAGACGTGATTACATTGACAATCTTGAGATGAGGAGGTTAACCTAGATTATTTAGGTGAGCACAACATAATCACAAGGTGCCCTTATCAGGGAAAGAAGGAGGCATGAGACACAGAGTCAGAGAAGCAGATGTAGCCGCTGAAGTAGAAGTTGGCGTGAGTGATGCGGCCACAGGCCAAGGAATGCGGGCAGCCCCTAGAAGCTGGAAAAGGGAAGGCACAGATTTAAGGAACCTTGATTTAAGCCCTGTGAGACCTATTTCAGACTTCTGCTCTCCAGAACTGTCGGAAAACATATTTATGTGGTTTTAAGCCACCAAGTTTGTGACAGTTTCTCACTGCATCAATAGGAAACGAATACAGTCAGCAAGGACAACCCTGACGGCAGCCACGCCCATGGCCCAGCATGGGATCCCGGCCAGAGGAGGAAAATCAGTGAGTCAGCATCCTTGAAGGCAAAAATGGTTCCTGGTCCGTTAAACTGTGACAAGGCAGTGTGGAAAAATGGGGTACATGTTCTCCATCAGCTCAGGGGAGACAGCAGACATTAGCAAATCTTAAGTTGCCTCATTAAAATGTGAAAAAATACACCATATACCAAACTCCAAGAGTTTTTCGCAGAAGTTTTTTGCAAACTTTTAAGTCGTCTAAGGATGTGCAGTATTATTTTTATGCTGCCCTTTTTCCCTAAAAGACAAGAACTTCCTTTCAGGTTAGTGCCCACCTCAGCAAGCTCTGGTCAGCCCCAATTCTGGATGTGAGAAGCCCGACCTCTCTTGGCTGGGCAGGAGATCTCTCATCCAGGACCTGCATGAGAATCAGCTCACACATGGCCACTTGTCGGCACCAACACCAGATGGAGGCCTGCATCTCCTCAGCAAAGGTCTGGACCCCACAGAATTATGGGGAAAAGAGCTAGAGATTTGGGAAAGACTTAGGGACAGGTTTATCAGCTCCTTACCTCTCCTTCACCCACCCCACTCCAAGGACCTCCGCAGGAGCAGGAGACCCAGCGCAGACTCCCCACATTCACACTGGGAGCAAAGCCAGACTACCATGGAGGCAAACAGCCAGAGCTTCTTGCCCTACAGCACAGGGGGGAGGGGTGGGACGCAGGAACACGTCCAAACGCACAAGGCAACGGTTCCCGGCCATTTCACCAAAAAGATGCATTTTGATATCTCCCCGATGATACCCCCCAAACCTAACATTTGAAAGATCTGAGCCATTAACACACCTCTATTAGTAATATATCTTTCCACATTTTTACTATTAAAGAGTCAATGAATCAACTGCCAGGTGGAGCTTCTCATTCGCATCAGAAAGCCAGTGTTGCACCACCAAACTGATGGATGATTCCACCCAAAAAAACAAAGAAAACACAGTTGAGTTAGCACGTTTGGCCTTTACCACACACACTGCAAAGGGCTTGAGGAGAACCATCATATCTTCTTTGAGCTTCTCAAGACCTATGGACACCTAGCTGGGAATCCCAAGTAGAAAATAGAAAAACCTGCGCCATAGTGTTCAGCCTGAGGGGAAGGTCTGACTAGGAGAGACGGCATCCTGGCCCACCCTAAGCAAAAACAGAGTCAGTCAAACCTCACTGTATGCAAGTCACCATCGCATCACCTGAGTCAGCCTCTCGCCTACTCACATCCATTTCCACCAACTAAAGGTCCGTGTCTCCTCCTTGATTCTCTCCTCCCTTCACTCCCAGCTCAAGCTCTTCTGGCCTCCCAGGAAGCAGGGACTCCCTGTAACCACCCTCCACACCCCAGGGGACCCTGCCCACCTCTCCAGAGACTCCAGCTAACCCACCCCTAACAGATTTTACTTGTCCTATGAAGCAGCACTGAGCTCTTGAACAACTGGCTTCATGTTTCCAGGCCACGAGTCAAGGCCAACCACAGGTCAAGTAGAATAGGGGCAGCCAGCAAGTACTGAGTCCACCAACTCCGTGAAGCCGAGGCCCGACACAGACCTGCAAAGCCCCGAAATCAGAGACAGGAGGGAGGAACTGGGGAGCCCCATATGAACAGCAGAAGGTTTACCCTCCTCCCTCAGCCTTCGGAACAATCTCTGCCACCAGAAAGACACAGCTTACCGACTAAACCCACTCATGCTGGGGAAACAAGAATGGGCAGCCCTGGGTCCCTGCGCAGTCTGGTAGGGGAAGCAGGGAAAAGGTGATGAGGAATGCTGTGGGGGCTCTGACAGACATGTGAGCAACCACTGAGAGGCAGAAACAACCCAAGCATCCATCCCAGCTGAATGGGTAGGAAAAAATGTGGTATATCGATATAATGGAATATTACTCAGTCATAAAAGAGAGTGAAACTTTGATATATACTGCAACACAGATGGACCTGGAAAATACTGAGTGAAATGAGCCAGTCACAGAATGGCAAATATTGTATGATTCCATGTATATGAGGCACTTAGAATAGGCAAATTCATAGAGACAGAATGATTACCGGGGCTGGGGGAGAGGGAGAGATGGGGAGTTGGTGTTTAATGGGTACAGAGTTTCTGCTGGGACGATGAGAAAGTTTTGGGCATAAGATGGTGCTGATGGTGACCCAACACTGTGAATGGAGCTAACGCCTCTGAATTGTACACTTACGAATGGTTAAAATGAGAAATAGTAGGCTATGTATATTTTACCACAATAAAAAATAGTTATAAAGAAAAGAGGGCACTGAGGCGGCAACAGTTAATTCTGCCTGTTAGGGAGGAACTGAGGAGCTGTGACGAGGAGGAAGCGTTTCTGGCAACCAAGGGAGACATGTGGGGCCATCTGTCCCTGCTGCTCACATCTCAGGTACAGAGAGCGGGAGGAAGGAGAGGAGGTCTTGGGGGGAGCAGGGGTTGGGGAAGGACGGCTTTCACCCCTGCTCAGTCACTCTGCTCTTCAAGAACCCTCTGTCACTGGCCCCCTCTGCCTATCACCCATTCCAGGATCCCCTTTCTAAAAGACAGAGCCAGTCTTTACCTCCCTCTGGGCCGGGATCCACTCAATACTCTAGAACTGTGGGACCCTGCTCATGGGGCAACCACATCCTCTCCATCCACCTGTGTCTCCCACATCCTTCAACACCTAACTTGGAACCCACTTCCCTGGAAGACTCCTGGGCAATTGCCTTCTTCTTCCAAGTTTCTCTATTTTCTATAACAAAAGGCCCTACAGCATGGTGGGCAAGCATACGTCCTGCATTCAAAGCCTGGATCTGCCAACAACTAGCTATGTGACCAATTTACTTAACTCCTCTGTGCCTCAATTCTCCCAACTGTAAAATGGGGATAATAATAGCACTCATTGCATAGGACTGTAACAAAATGAGAAAACGCACATAAAATATGTGGCATATAAGTGCTTAACAAAGGTAATTATTATTGTAACAATTACATATCACTTTGGTATTAAACTTTATTTTATTTATTTTTTTGCTGAGGAAGATTCACCCTGAGCTAGCATCTGTGTCAACCTTCCTCTATTTTGTATGTGGGTTGCCGCCACAGCATGGCCACCACTAAGTGGTGTGGGTCCATGCCTGGAAACTGACCCTTGGCCGCCAAAGTGGAGTGCGCCAAACTTAACTGCTAGGCCACAGGGATAGCCCTAACCTTTATTTAAAAAGAAAATATTTGAATGATAGCTCAAGCATTTTTAAATACCTTATTTAATTGGAAAAAAACTAAACCCCTTATCTCTTGTCTTTCTTTGCTTTTCTCTATTTTCCAAATGTTTGATATCATAGCAAAATTATTTATATAATTTTGAAATGGTTTAAAAAAAATCCTCACCCCCTTAAAAGTTATTCACAACAGCCCCCTCCTGTGTGCACTCCTCTCTTTTCAGAATCTTCTTGATGCTTAGAAACTCAGTTTGTTCCATGCTGATTTTTGTAATGCTGTAGGAGAGGACCAGCGGCTTTTCATTCCTTTGAGCCCCTGGAAAACGTCCCCAGCAGGTGACCCAGAGACTGCTCTTCCTCCAGCCCTCCTCCAGCCCTGGGTTCCCTCGGCTGTTCGCATTTGTGAAGGCCTGTGTGGTTCTGAGACAGTGAGGGCAGAGCCAGGGGCCGGGGCTGTGTTTAGGACACTAATCCATGCTGGGCATGTCAGCCCACCCTGGCACGTGGCTGTCAATCTCGGGCTGGCTGCCCTCTCCGGCAGAGGCTCCTGGGCCCAGTGGGACACTGGCCTTTCCACTTGAGCCCTGACAGCAGGCAGATTTAATGACTGGAAGGCACTTTGAGAATCCAGAGTGCTCCATAATTGCCAACTCATAATCCCCAAATTGTTCCCTGCTCAGCCGTGGGAGGTGAGGCGTCTGCCCTTGGGAGGGTCCTTGTTAGTGTGGCTCTCACACCAGAAGCAGGCCGGGCAGAGACAAACAGGGGCTCTGACCAGAGAGGAGCACCCATGTAAGACTCAGCAAGCGTGCTGGGGAGCAAGGCTTCCCAAAATGTGGCCCAGGCCAAGAGGGGCTTGACAAGAATGCAGATGCTTAGGAGCTCTGATGACAGTGCCCCGGGAATCTGCACTGTAATGAACTCCCCTAGCCGACTCTCACGCACACTAATTTGAATGCTGATGGTTTAGAGGTAGGTGCTGGGTTTGAGGTCCAGGGGACCTGGCTTCCAGTCTCAGCTCTGATCCTTATTGTCTGAGACATTAGCAAGTTACCCAACATTGGACCCAAAAGATCCAGGTATTCCCTAAAAAGAAATTTTCAAGAGTTTCCGTCAAATCAGTTTGGAGGATGCCTCACCCTACGTGTCCCCTGGGGGCTTTATTATGCACATGAGCAGATTAAAGGGGCTAAAAAGCCCTCCACAAAGAACCCTGCTTGACCCAGCACTTCCCTGAACCATCTAACAAGGAAGCTGCTGTCTATCATTAATGCCAAAACCTCTCACAGACTTAATATCTCTCAAAGCTCGTGAAATTCTTTCCTGGGAAGAGGGAAGTCTAGGGAGTGAGGGACGGCATCTTAAAGCCGCTCGAGGTTGTTCTGGCGGGAAGGAGGCCCTAGCCCCCATCTGGGAGAGGGGCGGCCACGGGAGCCCCATTCCCCGTGCTCGGGGGCCTCGGTGACGGCAAGGCTGGTTCAGTTCCGCAGATCTGCTGCCTGGAGTGGACGCGTCACAAAAGCGAGGTCACCTTCCAACTTCGGATAATTTCCCTTAGAGGCAAGACAGATGCATTTTTAACAGCTCTTCATTTCAGCAGAGAACGCCCTCCTGCCTCTGATGGGGGCTGGGGACTAGGACAGCAAGGGGGGCTTTGTTCTTCTGACCAGTGCTGACAGTTTAATTAAACTCAGCTCGAGACGGGGTCGGCAGGGTGAGGCATTCTCCAACAGGGCTCCTGCAGAACATCACATCCCAGCCTATGGCCACCACGGCCCTGGTAATGAGTTATCCTGGTCCTTACAGCAGGAATATAAATGAGGGGAAATAAACGCCCTGGGCTGCCCTTAATCCCCCACCCCCACCCCTCCCACGCCCAACAGAGACACAAAAGGTCGATCTTGTCAGGACACATATTGGTTTCAAGGCTAAAAAGCAGCCCAGAGGAACTAGGTATCAGAAGCGGCTTTCGGATGAGGAAGGAAAGGCAACCAGTAAGAGGATGGATTGAAGGCAGCAGGAGAGACCTCTCCCCAGACCCGGGCGGACAGAGACGAGGGGAGCTGACACTCACTATGCTCCCCACCCGAACGTGGGTGAAGACTGGGTTTTGCTGCTGTAAGAGAAGCAAGCAGGTTCAAACATGTGTGATCCCTGTGTGCATCCATGGGGCAACATCTCCACAGCCTCTGGTGGCTGACTGTCAGTGATGGAGCTGACCCCAAATCCAGGTAAGCTGCCACTAGGTTATAACTGCCCCTGGCAGGGGACAAGGGCTAGCCAGTGAAGCATCTCCCCCTCCCACTCCAACCTGCTGGTCCATCAGAGGAGGGCAGACTGCTCTCTGAAAGCACAAATGGTAACCCCCTTCACCTCCTGGGGAGACAGTGCCCCGCTTGTCTGCCACTCCCAGTCTTCTCAGCACCTAGAACAGTACCTGCCCACAGGAGGCCCTCAGTAACTGTTGGATAAATGGGTGGGAGGGTGGATGGGAAGGCAGACAGAAGGTGAGGGGGTGGTTGGATGTGGGGAAGGGATAGGGGACGGGAAGATGGGTAAGGAGTCGGGGAAAAGATGGGTACATGGATAGGTTTATAGGGGGTTAGTAGATGGGAAAGTGGAGGGTGAAAGGATGGAGACTGGATGGGGGGTTGGTGGGTAAATGAGTGCAAGAGTGGACAGGTGGGCACAAGGACAGGTGGGTGGGAGGGTGTTAGGTGGGAGAACGGGTGGGAAGAGATGAAGGATGGAAGGATGGGTAAGGAGTGGGAGATAGACGGGTGGATGGATGGATTGACTGGTGGGTTGGTAGACGGGTAACTAGGAGCACAGATGAGTGGGAGGCTGGCTGGGTGGTAGCTAGGTGATAGAGGGGTGGATGGGGAGGGGGAGACAGGTAGGTGGGTAGGAAGATGAGTGTAGAATGTGGATGGGTGGTGGGTAGAGGACGAATGGGTGAGGCAGGTGGATGGACGATATGTCAGGATGAGCTTTAGCATCAGACAGACCAGGGTTCAAATTGGGCTCAGCCCCTTGGGCATGTCACAAACCCCCTGAGCTTGCAAATCTTCATCTGTAAAATGGGGAAAATGCTGACCTCAGAAAGACATTCTGATGATGAAATCAGATCATTTTTCAGGTTGTTCAGCATGAGCCTGGGGCAGAATAACCTTCCGTTCATCCTAACCAGTACCCTAACAACTACAGTTCCCGAGACCTTACACAACGGTCCTGGGAGACTGAGGCACTGAGAGGATGTCTCAGGACAGGGACGTTTCTGCAGAGGCTCTGACTCCCTCTCACTGTAAACAAGGAGTGGTGGGTGCTATCTTCTAAAGAGATGGGGGTGGGTACTGAGCAGGAACTCCAGGCCTACCCAAAACGGGGGCATCCCCAAGGAGGCAGAGAACACACTGGAACTTCAGGGCACTCAGAAACACTTCCAGGGGCAGCCTCACCTTCTTGCTCCAGGTACTCAGGAAAGTACCCCAGAGTACAAAAGGCAGATTCCCTTTGTCAACTTCCTGAACCTACGCAACCATTGTCCCAAACCCAACTCCAGCTGCTGCCTGCAGGGCCCCTTCTGCAGGACAGCACACCAGCCTTTCTCCGCGGCCAGCCAGTCAGATGCCTGATAGAGGAAGTCCCTGAAAGGCAGGGGCTGATTCTGAATTAAGAGAGGTGAGGCCGAATCACCACAGGGGTGGGGGACCAATGACAGCAGTGCACAAAGGCTCAAGGGCAGCGTCAACTTGGGGACTGTGGTGCCTCTGAAGCAATTCGCATGTGGAGTCACCTAGTGTTCCCTGAGCACCTACTATGTGCCATGAAGTTTATACCTGACGCAAGAGTGGTTACACCTCTCTTTAATCCCCACCACAGCCTGTGAGGTAGATGTTAGCATCCTTATCTGACAGAAGAGCAAACAAGGCCCAGGAGGGTTGAAGGAAGGGCTCCAACGTCACCTATCCAGCATTCATTTCAACTCCTACTATAGAGGCTTTTCATTGCTTTTAAACACTGGAAGGTTTCCTACCATGAAATTAATACAAGCTTCTTATACATCTGGGAAACACAGAACAGGAAAAGGTCACCCAAGACAAACCCTGTTGGCATTTGGCAGTCATTTTTTCTGTGCCTTATCTAAAGTTATTTATTTAGTGATCATGTTATCAATACAAGTTTGCATCCTGGCTTTTTATATCACAAACATGTGTCTGTATTACTTTATGTCTTTCATAAAGGCCACCTTTTTTTTTTTTTTTTTTTTGGTGAGGAAGATTGGCCCTGAGCTAACATCCATGCCAGTCTTCTTCTATTTTGTATGTGAGATGCCACCACAGCATGGCTTAATGAGCAGTGTGTATGTCCATGCTCAGGATCCAAATCCATGAACCTGGGGCCACCAAAGCAGAGTATGTGAACTTAGCCACTATGCCACTGGGACACAAAGGCCGCTTTTGATGACAACAAATATTCCATTGAGTAAACATACCATAATTTACTTAACCATTCACCCAATGTTGATTATTTCTATATTCTTTTTAATATTTGATACTTCAATATTCTAAGTAATGCTGCAATGAACATGTTTGTGCTCATGTGTTTACTTCAAGGAGATTTTTGTGTGTGTTTTTGGTGAGGAAGATTGGCCCTGAGCTCACATCTGTTACCAACCTTCCTCCTTTTGCTTAAGGAAGACTGTTGCAGTGGTAACATTTATGCCAATTCTCCTCTATTTTGTATGTGGGATGCTGCCACAGTGTGGCTTGATAAGTGGTGTGTAAGTCGGTGCTCAGGATCCAAACCCCTGAACCCTGGGCCACCAAAGCAGAGCACATGAACTTAAGCACTATATCACAAGCCAGGCCCCGCACTCATGTTTTATTATTTCCTTAGGGTAGATCCCCAAACACGTAATTTCTAGGTCAAGGTTTAAGCCTATTTTCAGGCTCTTCATGGCCCCTTGAAGCCCTGGTGTCTAATTCCAGCCCTATCACCAAACTGCTCTGTGGTCCAAGGCAAATCACCTCTCTGGGCCACAGTCCCCACATGTGGAAAGAAATGGACGGAGTACTCCAACACCGGTGGACAGATTAGCAAAGAATAACCAATAACAGGATTTAACTCCTGGAAGCTACACAGACAAAATAGACCGAAAGGCACCGCCTGACGCGCTGTGTGCCCGCACATTGCCCGGCACATGCGGTCTCTCTCAAACTCGTTTTCATGCTGATTTAGCATAACGGCCACTGCATGAAAGTCCGTGATCTGCTCCAGATGAAAAGAATTAGTAACGGATCCCTCAAAGCTGAGGGGAGGTCAACAGGTGAGAGACCAGAATGCCAGCCTCTGCCTCCCCTCTCACCCGTCTCCTGGGGGAATGTGGCCCCGCTCCGGCTGCTGGAGGAGGGCGGGCTCCCGAGTATGACGGTACCAGGGGACCCCACAAAGCCCCCAAGAAAGCCCCGAGGCCCAGGGGTGATCTCCTGAACTAAATGGGCCAATCAGGTCGTTTCCCCAGACATCTGGAGTTGGGATCCGAGACACTGGGGAGATCTGAGCTCCAGAGGTGCAGGAAGTAGCAGGGAGTCAGCACTGCGGCTAGCCAAAGTCGTGGTGGAACTGAGACGTCGCCGAGGAGCCCGGGACACTGGTTTGCAAGGAGGAGCAGGACAATAAGGTAGATATTTAGAAAGAACTAGAAATGCCCTTCACATCTCAGTCTTGGTCCTAGCTGTGCCTCACTTCCTGCCTTGGGGAGCCCCGGAGTCTGCTGGTTGTGCCCTTACAATACCCCACCCTGTGCTTCCCGTCACCTGCCTGTGGGGGTTTCTGTTCCTGGAACCAAGAGTGCCCAAGTACTCCTTGGCCAGGTCAACTGGGAGAGTTAACAGAGATGTTCTGGAATGACAGATGCTCAGGTCAATCGATTGGGGGTGGAGGTGGGGCAAAGGATATTAGCAAATAAGTCTTTAAGCACTTGCTCTTGTATCTCTCCCTAAAATCATCACCAAGATGAAAAACTCAGTGAGCCCAGACACCAGGCACAAACAACCAGGTGAATAAAAAGCCCTGTTTAATCATCTCCCCCAGAATGGGTCCTTTTCGAATGGCCTGAATTGGAAGGACACCAGGTTGCACTGGCCCCAGTCATGAACTCAAGTCCTAGGCTGACCTAAGCAGGGGCACGCTGCACGGGAGTCCTCCTCAAAGTCCTGCCAGCTTGCCCATCTGTGCTTATAGATGAGCTTAGGAGATATCAAGAGGAGAACTAAAGAAAAGAACCTCCCTTCACCCGGGTGCGGCCACACTCCTGGATGAGAAACCTCTCCTGCCCAGTTAGGGACCCAATGCCTGGAAAGAAAAGACAGTAAGTGTTCGGGAAAGGTTCTGGCTCTAGAGCCTGGAAAATTCCCCAAAGGGCTACAAGCCTTCCATCAGGAGGGGCCTTCTTCTGGAAGCCACTCTGTTGACTGCTGACTGCTCCCCTCCCCAAGGCAGCCAGCCCAAGGTCGCTGGGGTGAGAACATCCAATGTTTCTGGAGGCCACTGTCCCCCCAAGGCTCCCCACCCCACAGGGCGCCAAGAGCAGGCGTCAGGCAGACTCCTGTCTTCTTCAATGGCTCTGCCACTCCTTGAATGGAGTTCCGTGTGCCAGCCTTTGGCTATAGATCCCAGTTATTTAATATTCCTTAAAGCATAGAAGTCCTTTTCTCCAGGACTCCTGTTAAATTATGAGCCATGAAGAGCGCTGGGTGGGGAGTCCAAAGGGGCATCAGTACCTACCCTGAGGAGGTCACTTCACCCCTCCAACCTTGACTTTCATCTTAACTCCCATCAGCAGTAAAATCGGGAGACACCGCCTGCCTCACAGGGTCACAGACATCAGACGAGACAGCGCACACAGGAGCACCAGCCCCACTGCAGGGCCGTTCAGTCACCCACGTTGTCATGGACACAACGAACATCTGTTGCGGGCCAACTGCGGGCCTGGATGCTTTATGTGCACAATCTCATTTCAGCCTCATGATAGCCCAACAGCGTACAGGGAAGAAAAAGAGGCTCCGAGAAGTTAGACCAGCCAGAGTGGGACCGTGAAAAACCCAGGTCCACCTGACTCTTGATTTTCTACTCCTCCAGGCTACTTCCCATTGCACTAGGGATCCAAGCTCCTCAGACACAGGCCAGGAAGGCAGCCAAGCTGGCGCCACACTGTCACTGCTCTCAAGAGGGAGCCCAGGGACATGGGGGCACCAGTGCTGCTGGCGGAAGGTACACTTAAGTGCTGGAGGGAGACAGAGACCCTTGTAGAGCTGATCTCTCCCCTTCAGGCCCCAGAGCTGGTGGAAGGCTATGGCAAAAGATGTCAGCCCCCAAAAAAGCGAACAGGGCTGGAGGTGACCTCAAGCAAAAGGCTGGAGTTTGTGCATTTAGATTCACATGAGGGTCTTGGACATTTTAAAATAAATGACAGATGGAAACAACCAAAGTGTCCATCCATAGATAAAGAAGATAAAGAATGGAGTACTACTCAGCCATGACAGAGAAGGAAATCCCGCCATTTGTGAAAACATGGATGGATCTAGAGGGCATTAAGCTAAGTGAAGTAAGCCAAACAAAGAAAGACAAACGCTGCATGGTATCACTTGTACGTGTAATCTAAAGAAAAAATCAAACTCATAGAAACAGAGAGTAGAAAAGTGGCTGCCAAGAACTGGGGGCTGGGGGAAAGGCTGGTAAAGGGCACAAACTTTCAGCTATAAGATGAGTAAGGTCTGAGGATCTGATGTATAACATGCTGACCGAAGTTGATAAGACTGTATTGTATAATGGAAATTTGCTAAGAGAGTAGAACTTAAATGTTCTCACCAAGAAAAAAGATAAATATACAAGGTGATGGATGTGTTAATTACCCCGATAGAGGGATCCATTCACAATGTATATGTTTATCAGTTCACCACAATGCACACTTTAAATATCTTCCAATTTTATTTGTCAATTATACCTCAATAAAACTGAAATTTAAAAATAAACACATAAATTTTAATAACATAAAATAAATGAGGGAGGGTCAAAGCGGGCCTCCAGAGCTTGAAGGCAGCCGTCCACTGCACCCACACTCTGAGCCCTGGGTAGTGGAGGGCAGAGGATCAACACAGCCAAGGGGAAGGGAACTCGCGCAGGTCAATACTGCAGGGAGAGGGAGGGCAAGAGCTTGAAAGGCTCAGAGGGCTTAGGAGAAGGAAAAGAAAAGCACAGAAGGAAACCAAGAGAGATGTTCAGGATGAATTTGCACCTGGCACCAAATGACGGGTGGGTTACAGGGGACTGAAGGAGAAGGCCCAGCTCCAGCCCAAGGTGGCAAAGGCCAGCAGGAGGGAACGTCACTGAGAGTCACTGCAGAGAGGCCTCCAGGCCAGGAGGAGGACAGACTAAAAATTAGAGTTCCACCTTAAAGACAAAAACTTGACGGCAGGATCCACACAAATCCTGGAGCGGCCTGGGACCCCTGGGCTAACCAAGAGGTCTGGAAATCACGGCAGAGGTGGAAAGAACTGGCCCTGTTTAATCAGAGGGGAAGAGATCAAGCTCCAGACGCCAGGAGGCTGCAGGCATGCCCCTCAGCACTCAGGCAGCCCCGGGTGCTGTCTCCCTCCGTGCCCCCACCCCTCTGTCTTACCCGCACCTCCACCTAGGTGCTGTCCTCTAAGTTTCTTTAGGGGAGAACCAGCCCCAGAGGCTCACACAGCGCTTTGCTGGGCCCGCAGAAGGTCCCAACCAACGGTTTTCAGGTTGTTAATGACAACCAAACCTCCCTCCCAACTCAAAATTCAAAAACCAGACAGCCCTTCAAAAATCTAACAAGAGGACATGGTTCTTCTAGGGCCTTACGGAAAGCAGAGCTAGAAAATCATAAATCATTAAAAAGCAGACTTAGAGCTCAAAGTTAAGAAAATGTTTCTAATATGCAGATCTGTCCAATAATGGAGCTGATTAGCCGGGGAGGTGGTGAACTCCCCACCACTAGAGGTAGCCAAGCAAAGACTGAAGGACCATATGCCAAGGAGATGCAGAAGAGATTCCTTAGATAATCTCTAAGGTCCTGTCCAACCCAAGATCCCACAAGATGAAATATATGGTGGAACAATTACAGACACATTTGGTAAATCGCTGAGCAGCAGAATTGGCCACTACCCTTTAAACATGAAAGAAGTACATTTACAGCAAATCAAATGCCACGGTGAATAAGCTTACAGACCTCGTTACTCCAAACTGAAAATAGTTCGAGAAGGGCTTAGCTGAATGAGTAAATACTCGACCCCAGATGAGTTCCCAAAGGCAGCGAGAGAGGCCTCAGAACAGTCCTCCCCTAAAGTCCGGCAACATGGTAACAAGCACCCCCCCCCAACCCCAGAACATCCTCACACCAGGACTGTCAGAGGCAGCGCAGGGAGCTGGATGAACTGTGGATTCTGTCAAGCGCTTGCCATGGAGAAACGCCCCACACAGCTCCTTCCTACAGAAAGGGCCTGGCCTTTGACCTCCTGAACGATTCCTGCCAGGCGAGCAGCATGGGGGTCACGGTCACAGGAAAGTCCAGGCCCCAGTGACCAAACACACCCCTCCCACAGGGTGAGGATAGGACCACAGGGAGCTTCCTGGGCAGGGAGCATCACTCACAGCCTCGACAGAGCCTGGTTATTCTGGAACAGCAGCTCTGGTAACGTGTGCAGCAGGTTCCGGTTCAGTCGTCTGAAAAAGAGAAGAGAGGAAGAGTTGGAAATCGCCCAGCTATCCAGGAGATCAACAGACTTTTTAGAAAGCACTGGATTCAGCGTCAGAGGGCCCGGGGTTCAAATCCTAACAGGGTCACTCTGTAACCCCAGGGAAATCACCTTCTCTGGGCCTCAGTTTCTTCATCTATAAAGTGGGAATTTTGCCATCTAACGCTTGGGAAGGATAAGAACAGAATATCTGTGAAAGCCCCTCCCTGAGGACCTGATGTGCACTGGGCAGTCAGTAAACAGAGGGTCTTTCCTTCCCTCATCTCCTCCCACACCCATTGTCATCAGCACTTTACATGTGCAGACCCTTAATAATATATAAGGCACTGATTCAAATGTCTCAGTTTGTGAAACATACTCCATCGCTGTAAGTTCTGATTCTTCACTGCTTTCATACACATTTGGCTCAGTGGCAACTTACTTTTTTTATTGTTTGCTTTAGGTCTTTTTTCAAAATGAAAATAGTTCTATTGATTTTTTTTTATTATTGATGAAAATGCACGCTTAGTAAAAAAAAAAAAAAGCCTCAAATAATAGAAGAAAATGTATTCAGCTACCTGCATTGTTCTCAGTCAACAATTTGTGGATGTCCTTCCATGCCAAACAAGAGAGAACGACCCTTTTATTTTTAATGACTGAATAGTACATGTGTCTTTTGTTTTGTTTTGTTTTGTTTTGTTTTGTTTTTGCTGAGGAAGATTCATCCTGAGCTAACATCTGTTGCCAATCTTCTTCTTATTGCTTGAGGAAGATTCACCCTGAGCTAACATCCATGCCAATCCTTCTCTATTTTGTATGTGGGTTACCACCACAGCATGGCCACCAACAAGTGGCATAGGTCCTCACCTGGGAACTGAAACTGGGCCACCAAAGCAGAGCACACTGAACTTAACCACCTGGCCACAGGGCCGGCCTCTGTCATTTTTAATTCCTCTACTGATGGACAGATAACGTTTCAGTATTATAAACACAGGCAGGAGTGGGAAGTCTGGTTCTGGAATGTGGCCCGACGAGGAGACAACGCGGGAAGGACTTGGACTTGTCCTAGGAAGGCAGCGAAGTGTAACCAGACTCAGCTTGCCACCTGAGGCCACCAACTCTCTGACACTGGAGTGTAGGGCTCCAGCCCATCAGGGGATGTGAACTAACAAAGTGTGGAAGCTTGGTACCCACATGGTGTCCGTGACCACCTGCAGGGGCATCACCTGGAAGTTGGTAAGAGCTGCAATATTGCAGGCTCTACCCCAGACCTGGCACAGAATCTGCGCTTCAACAAGGGTCCCCGGAGGACCTGTGCACGTCAAGGTGGGAGAAGCACCGGTGTAAAATGCAGCCCCTGGCCTCCGGTCCACGGCACAGTTTGAGCTTCACACAAGGATCTCCTTTAATGGTTCTAGACAACGATAAACCAGCTCGGCAAATGCTTTCCTTTGCAGGGGAAGGGAGGAAACATAATTCTATGTGGCCAGCAGTAACCGGCCTGTGGTTCCCTCCTGGAGGTCGCCTTTGCTGATATGTGAGAAAGGTTCCCTTCTCTAGCACGGTGCAGACAGTCAGAGCTGCAACTCTAGACCAGCTGGGAGAAGTTCACTCTAAAGGGCGGGCTCTGGGGCAATGCACTGTTGCCTCCGAATAACAGGGGCCACCAATACAATCCTTCAAGCCACAGGAGTGGACGCAAGATCGCTCCAAGTCCCTAACCTCATCCAGTACCTCAAGGCTGTATTCACACTGCCTGGTAATCATTGGTTTGGGTTCTGTTTTGTTTTCCCCCCCAGACTTTCTCAATTTTCCAGCTTCAACTTCTGAAAAACTCTTAAGAGTAGCAATTTTAAAGTGGAAAACCACAGGACAGCGAAGGAGGGACCCAGCACGGTGAGGGACCTGCAGGCGGTTAGGAGGAGGAGCAGTAGCGGCTAGCAGTCCCTGTTAGCCTTACCAGGGGCCAGGCGCCAGGATACCTCACCATCGGAGGGAAGCAGAAGGAAAAGGCTAGTTTCTTTCTCTTGGGTCTGACAACAAGGCCTTGCATCCACGCACACCCCCTCCCATCTCCTCCTGGCAACAAGCCCACAGGGAAGCTTTACCACCACCATCCTGCACACGGCTTGGCTCGGGATACGTGTGTTGACTTTGTGGGGTTGTCGCTTTGATAGTTGAGGGAACTGGGATGCCTACAGGTGAGCAACTCACCCAAGTCACTGCCAGGTGATAGAGGCGGGGTTGGGAAGCCTGCCTTGCCCGACTCCCCATCCTGGCTGCCTCCACGCGACACATCGACCCCCACTCCACCAGCCCAGGGTGACTGAGTGCTCCACTCCCTCCCGATATTAGACCGACTGACGCCCAGGGCACGCCAGTCCTCACAGCCGGCACGACCGCACATTTCTGCTTCTGCCCTCGTTTGTAACTGCTTACAAGAACCAGTTAAGTCTGTTCCCAAACCGGTTTATGCCAGAGGTACTTATAATTATAATTATATAATGTAATTAACTATTACAGAAATGAACGAAACATGTGTGAAAAGAGAGAGTCGTCTCTTTGAAAACTAAGCTGAATGTTTTGGAAAGGGTCCATTAAAAAAAACTGGTGGAGGGGCCGGCCCCGTGGCTGAGCGGTTAAGTTCACCCACTCTGCTTCGGCGGCCCAGGGTTTCACTGGTTCGGATCCTGGGCGTGGACATGGCACCACTCGTCAGGCCACGTTGAGATGGCCTCCCACATGCCACAACTAGAAGGACCCACAACTAAAATATACAACTATATACCGGAGGGCTTTGGGGGAGAAAGGCAGAAAAAAAAAAAGATTGGCAACAGTTGTTAGCTTAGGTGCCAATCTTAAAAAACAAATTTTAAAAAATTTAAAAATTTTTCAAAAGCTGGTAAGTAAAGGGCCATTGGATTAAATAAGACTGGAGTACAGGAGGGTCATGAAAGAAATTCAGAATTCTCCACCCAGATTGCTTCCAAGGGCCTTTCAAAATCTCCCTCCACCCTACAGAAAACAAAACCAAGAATCATAGACAAAGTATGCGTGCAGTTTAGGCAAGGACAAAAAACAGGACTCCAAGCAGCATCTCATACCAAAAAGCTAGCCCTTGGCAAAAAAAAAAGGGATGGGGAGGGGAGAGAGAAGATCAACAAACACATGTTTATATATTTTAACTTAAGATGAAATGTTTAGGGTACATATGGTGTTTATGACTCCCCACTTAATCCAACTTTTACGATTAACTGATCCACCCCTGGGCTCTGACCAGCCAGAGGAGAGTGTGCTGGCCATCCACAGCGAGCAGCAGACGCCCCCAGGGACAGAGCAGTCCCACGCCCCAAAAATAACTGCCCCCTGTGAAGTTGCTGGTGACCCACCCCAGAAGAAAGAAACTGGAAAAGAGACAGACTGGAGAAGGGACAAAGTCTGCAGGGACAAGGAGTGACTCAAAACAGAGGGCCCTGCCCCGCCTTGGCTGGCAGCAGCAGGTGTGACGGGGGCCACCTGGGTCTGGGTGGTGTCTAGACCCCCACCCAGCTCTTCTCTTCCCCCAGGGCATGGCAGCACCAGAGCAGGAGTGGGAATGGGTTGGATCCACATTGGCCTCTCAAAGCCAGGTCGTGAATATGTATTTTGTTCTGAGCCTTTTAAAGAAAACAAACAAGACTAACGGGGCCCCTCATCGCTCCATTTTAGGCCTGGATGGGGAATGCCAAAGAAAGAGCACCTTGATTTTCCTCCAGGCTGCAGGAAGGCAATGAGACAACCACATTCTTTCCCTTTTATTTAATACCTTATTTTCTTTGATATAACAGAGCAACGTGAAGTATTAAGTCATAGTCATTAAAAGCTCAGGCTGTGGAGGCAAAATGATTCAGGCTCTAATCCCCTCTTCTGCACTTAATCACTTAATAATCACTTAACAAGGCAAGTGCCTTAACTTCTGTCCACCTCCGCTTCTCCTCTGGAAGATATCACTGACCATAGTGTTGCTTTAAGGAGTAAATGAGATATTGGGGGGCAGAGAGCTTATCTCGGTGCCCGGCAGAGTAAGGCAGTCAATAGAAACTATAATCATAATTACAAACTCGCTGTAAGAAAATCTACAAAAATGAAAAGCACAAAGAATAAAATTAAAGTTACCTGTTATCCCACCACTCAATGTAATGAGAGTTAGTATTCTCAGTTATTTTTCTCCCCCTGTATTCTGTACACATATCAGTCAACTTTATTTACACAAATGTCACTTCCTGCCTTTTCCACTTATTATATTATGAGCACATTCCCATGGCCTTAATTGGTCATCAAAAATGTGATTTTATATCTTATGTCTCCATCAGAATGGCTGTTTCCAACTTTATTGTATTTAAATAATGTGCAATGAATATCCTGATATATAAATTTTTAGCCATGTCTCTGATTACTTCCTTAAAATAAAACGGACTTTCTGGTTCGAAGGGCATGAACTTTAGGAGTCTTGACACCTACAGCCAAACCAAAGCAGAGAAATGAGATTAGTGACCACGGTGAATGTGAGTGTCCAGCCCCACCTCATTTATACCTCATTCCTCTTTTTTACATTATTGCCAATCTGTAATGCAAAAATTGACCAAGATCTATTTTCAAACTCGAAAGCCCTATAAGGAACAAACCATACAAACCATGCAAATCAGAAACATGCCACCACTTTAAGGCCTGGATGTGCTGTGGCCCCGGCCACCCAAGACAGGCCTCTGCTGGGGCGTCCCTGACGGTCCCCTCGGAACGCCAGTGCTTCTTTTGAGGCCACACAAATCGATGCATAGTGGTTATGCCTGGGGTATGAGATTATAGGAGGAAATTTCATTTCCTCTGTTCTGTGTGGATTTTTTGCCATAACGTATTTTCAGGGGAAAACAACAAAGACAGCTGCATTTAGAATGTGGGGGGAGGACACTCTCCAGCTTCCTCTTCGCCATCATCCCACGATGACTCTGTGACCGATTCCAGGGCCACAGCTGCCCCTGGCTCCCATCAGTGGGCAGGAGGCAGGCTGGGCATGCAGGCCTGTCCCTGAGCAGCCCCTCCTTGATGTCCCCTCAGCATGAGCCCCCACCGCCCTCCTGAGCCTGCACCTATGGATACTCACAGCCGCTCCAGCTCCTTCATGTCGTCGAAAGCCCCTCGTTCCACCACTCCAATCTGGTTCTCCATCAGCTGCCTGGGGAAGCAAAGAGACGAGGACAGCTACAGGATGTTGGACAAGGACTCGTAGAAACAGCTGGCACGGGGGAGTGAAACAGGAGCAGTGCCAGAGATGCACACAGACCCACGTCCTGGCCTGAGCCAACAAAATTTTCTTGCAACTTTGCAAATTTCCTGGCATGGACTCCACAGCACACCCAGCCCAACAGTAAGATGCGCTTCTGGCCCCAGCCCCATGCTGACCCGTCTGAAGCCGCCTGCATGGCAGAAGGCCAGGGGGCACCAGAGTACCAGATCATCGCTCCAGAGGCATGCTCGGGGAAGCCCAGACCCAGGCAGCAGGCAGCAGGGGCTGGCTGTGGGCTGCTGGCGCACATGCCCTGCTTTGACCTGGAGGGCAGGTGTCCAAGGGGCAGAGCAAGGGGAGTTGGCCAGTAGTTGGGGGAGGGGAGCCGGTGCCAACTGGGCAAAGCCCACACATGCAGCAAACCCATGCTGCAGTTGGCAGACAACACCACCCCGCCTGCACCCCACTCCACCTGCCCCCATCTGCTGCCCACAGAACCACCTGGCTCCGTGGAACTCTGCACCTCCTCACCACCAACATGCCCCGAAACCCAGGGTGTCCGGCGGGCAGGCAGCACTGTTCACCGACAGATCACTTTTTGCATGCTAAGTTTTGAGATCATCAAGTATGTTTTTCTCCCTGCGTTTTCCCCTCTCCCCGCTGAAGCTAGTGGCTTATGTGCTCCCGCAAGGGCCTCAGATGAGGTTGCGGGCAGGGCAGGGGGCAGAAGCTGCCACTAGACACTTCCTCTGCTTTGTTTCCAAAAGTCTGCACTGTTGAAGATCTCCCGCTGGAGGCCTGGGGGCGGGGTGGGGGCAAGGAATGCCAGGAGGGAGGGCTTCCCCAGACTCAGAAGAGGTTCCTAGAGCCTGGGAAGGGGTCAGAGGTCAGTGAGTTCTGGAGCAGCAGAGACCTCTGCCCAGCAGTTGACAGTTATGACCAGAGAAAAGAGCAGCCACAAGCTCCCCCAGATCCCTCAAAGACTTTCAGAGCTACAAAGTCAGTAGTTCTGAAAGAACTGAGGCCCCAAGACCCTTGCACTACCCTGGGAATCCTATGATTGTCTGATGTTGAATTTCCTGCCAGCCAGGTGGGATGCGGGCTCAGAGTCAAAAGTGAGTAGATACCCGGAGAGTAGGAGGGGATGAAGGGATCTACCCTGCCCCTCACTCCTCACCCCTGCCCAGCCTCATGGGTACTTCTGACAATGGCTCCTTTGCTAGCTAGTGGCCAAGCCCAACAGAGCCACACCCAGCACTTCCAATATCGCATCTGTCAGGCACCCAAGAGGAGTCACTTCCGTCCTCAACTGCCCAGACTCTCCTCCCTCTCAAGTCAGGGGGGCTGGGGCCTTGCTGGGGAGTCTTTCAGGTTCAAAAGAACTGTGGAGGCTGTTATGGACTGACTTGTGTCCCCCCAGAATTCATCTGTTGAAGCTCTACCCCTCATTGTGACTGTATTTGGAGAGGGGGCCTTTAGGGAGGTGATTAAGGTGAAATGAGGTCATAAGGTTGAGGCCCTAATCTGACAGAATTGGTGTCTTTATAAGAGACAGGGACCCCAGAGATCTCTCCCTGTGCACACAGAGAAAAGGCCACATGAGGACACATGCAAGGTGGCGGCCATCTGCAAGCCAGGAAGAGAGGCCTCGCCAAAACCTGCCCTGCCAGCACCTTGATTTTGGACTTCCAGTCTCCAGAACTGGGAGAAATAAATTTCTGTTGTTTGAGCCATTCAGTCTGTGGTCTTTGGTTACAGCAGCCTGAGCAGACCCGGGTTTCCCTCACCCCAGGAGAGAGCCAATGGACAAGACAGCCCCATGTGCCCAGCCCAGGCCGTGCAAGGCAGCGACAACTGGTGCCCACGCCATGCCCAATTCTTCATCCAATTCTCCAGCCATGCAGGAAGCAGTGGCCACTCCAGGTCAGAACTCACCATCACTTCCACCCTACCCCACTCAGGGCATCCCAAACTGACTCCATAGGGGAGGGGCCCAGCTGGCCTACAACCATACACACCACAGCCTGGGCTCTGCCTGGGACCCACAAAGCCGTTGCTGAGGGTGGGGGCAGGAGGGAGGTTATGAGGAGGCAGAATCCCATACTCACAGCACTCGTAGCTGCTTGAGCCCCGCAAAGTCATTCTTATGGATCCGAGTGATGTTGTTGCCATTGAGCTCCCTGGTGGAGGAAAGCAGAGAAGGAGATGGTGAGAGGCCCGGGGTGGGCCCCCAGGCCAGCGGCTCAGCTCCAGCCTCCCTCTCCACCTGGCTCAAGCCAGCCATCTCACCAACGGGGCTGCAAGCCTCCCAGCCAAGCCCTGGACCCCCAAGTCTGTGTCAAGGCCCAATAAGCTGAGGCGTCTTTGCAGCAGATGTCCACCAGCAAGAACTCACAGGGCATGGATTCACTGCTGGGAAAGCTGTGGAAACCTGAAATACGGCTTTGCCCTAAAAGAGCTCAGTCTTGTTGGAGAGATAAGACATTCACACAGGAAAGAATTTGGAAACTAGCCAATTGGAGAGGCTATTCAGGTGGAATCCTCACTGAGCCTCAGTTTCCTCATCTATATAATGGGAGTAATAACTGTGTCTACTTCATACGGTTAGTATGAGGCATCAACAAGTAAGGAGCAGGGCCTGCGCTTGGAAAAGCCCCCCTTGGAGTTACACATGCTATCATCTGGTGCCACTGGTGCCAACGAGCTGTCCGTATCCTGAGCAGGAGAGAACAGGGAGGGCCATGCCATTTCAGGGAACTGAGGAAGTGGGACTCAAGCTGAGGCCCAAAAGACAAGGCAGATCTGCAGCAAGTGGCATGGAGCAGACGATCCAGGGAAGGAGAACCCCCCGGAGGATGGGGTCGGGGGAGACAAGCTGACCGTCAGAAGTCATGGTAAACAGGGTTGGGGAAGGTGGGTCCAGATCACAGAGGGCCTGAGAAAGCAAGCGAGGAGAGGCAGGGAGCCAGTGAGGCCTCCGGCAGGAGCCTGCCATGAGGTCAGTCCTGCAGGGGGCAGCAGGGCAGAGCCGAGGAGGGGAGGCCGAGCCCACTGTCCACATCCAACCCAGGGCCAGGCCTACAACTACGGTGGCTCCTCCCCTCACACCACCCCAGCCTCTGGCCCTTCCTCCCTTCCAAGGCCACATGTGCTTCTCCCTCAGCCCTCCCAATCATCCCTGGGCACCGTAGACGTGGACACCACCTTAGAAAGACACCATCCTAGAGGGCGTCTGGCCCCCGCTCCCTGCCTAGCCTCTCAGGCAAGCTCCCTCAGCCTCTACAGGGCAGCTCCTCCTCACAGGGGGCCAGTGCAGCCTCAGAAAGGCGGGCCACACCAGGAGGCAGGCACTCCATCCCCAGAAAGTTTCTCCGTTGAGCCACACATGGCAGAATCTCACTCGGGCCCAGCTCCAAACTCAGCTGTCACCACCGCATCCAACCTGTCTCCATGTAGCAGCTCCGCATTCACAGCCACACGGCCTCCTCCTCTTTCTCACCACTGTCACAGTCACCCGAGTGTTTGGCAACAACCTAAGTGCTCCCATCCCAACACACACACACACACACACACACACACCATGTTCAACTGCAGCCCAGTCTCCTCACTGACCAACTTGGGTCAAAGGTTCCAGGTACAGGCACCAGCCAGACCCAAGTCCAAGTTACTTTGAAAAACAGCAAGTTCCCTTTCCTAAAAGTGTTTCAGAAGCGTGTTTGGCCTGATGATGCTCTTGAGTTGCTTCCACCAAGAACAACTTGTTGTCAGTTTTCACACACTCTGGGAACTGGGCTTTGCGTCCGTCCTCGAGAGACGCTGGAAAGTAGTTACTGTGCCCACCTTATAGACGAGGAAAGAGTGGTTGGACAAGGTTAGACGCCTTCCTGGGGTCACCAGTCGGTAAATGACAGAGCAGGGATCTGGACCGTGGCCGTCTGATCCCTCTTCCACCAGGCCAGGCTGTCTCCCCAAGTTGACAATAATCCATTCAACTCTCTCTCTTCCCTTCCCCTGGGCCTGGCTTCTGATCCTCAGAGCAGCTGGGAAAACTCACTCCCTGCTCCCCATCTCTTTCCTAACAGGATCTCTCAGAGGGGCCTGAGGTCGCCCCAAGGTAACAGGGCATTGGTGACAGCCCCAGACTGAACCACTTCCCGGTCTAAACGCTGTGAGGATGCCTTCCCCGCGTAGACAGGCCCCTTTCAAGTAAAGGTCTTTTTTTGTTGAATTATTCTTCCCTGCAGCAGCCACCTTTGAGCCTCGCTCGTGTTGCACCCCAATGTGCTCCTTGTGCAACACGACCGCTCTTCAAACACTGAGAACGTCAACACGAAGCCCCTAAAACTGGTTCCTCCGCGAGCAGGGCTGGTTTCCCTTGGGCTATCCTACTGAAATTTTCATCCCAAAACTAAAGCCCCAAGGAAACTTCGGTTGTCTTATTTTTTCATTACTGTCATGTATTGCTTAATGACGGGGACACATTCTGATAAACATATCGTTAGGCGATTTCCTCACTGTGCGAACGTCATAGGGGGCACTAACACAAACCCGGATGGCACAGCCTGCTACACACTTACGCTATATGGCACTCATCTGAAGAGACCACCATCCTATATGCGGTCCATTGTTGACCAAAACGTTGTTATGCAGCATATGACTGTATAAAGATACGTCAGCACTGATTATAAGAGCAAAAACGTTAAATGGACATCAACAGAGCATTGACTTTCAGCACATCCGTGAAACTGAACACATGCAGCCATTTGAAATCATCAGTTTGTCTTGACAAGGAAAGCTGTTCAAGACACAGGATGTGGGAAAAGGGTCGACAGACAGCTCGTATTCTATGAGCCCGCTTATGTGAAAACTCACACGCACATCCACACAGGTACATGAGCAGAAAGAGCTCACTACGGCTGTTCGATGAATGTTAATGCCTGTAACTGCTGAGTGGTGGGACTTGAAGTGATTTTAGTTTCTTTTTGATACTTTTCTGCATTGTTTGAATTTTTGTGTATGAGTGAGGAAGATTCACCCTGAGCTAACATTCACTGCCAATCTTCCTCTTTTTTTTTGTTTGTTTGAGGAAGATTAGCCCTGAGCTAACATCTGTGCCAGTCTTCTTCCACGTTGTATGTGAGTTGCTGCCTCAGCATGGTTGATGAGTGGGATAGGTCCTGCCTAGGATCTGAAGCCGTGAGCCCCAGCCACTGAAGCAGAGAGCGCCAAACTTCACTACGCCACAGGGCCGGCCCTTGTTTGAATTTGTTTTTTTATGGACATCTATATTTTTATAAGCCAACATAATATTCAAGTTATTGATTTAGAAATAAAAGTAATATATGTACATTATTGAATTTTCTCAGTTTCCCGAAGAATAAAGAAAAAAAAAATCACACATAAACTCATGACCAGAAGGAACCCTCGTTAATATTCTGGAATACTTTCTCTCAAGCCTGTTTCCTTTAGATACAATTTTTATATAGTTGGGATAATTCAACAAATATTTATTGAAGACTTACTATTTGCAAAGCATTTTGCAAGGTTCTGAAGATCCGAGGCTGAATGAGACATAAATGGCATGCTCTCCTTCTAGAATGTGACAGCCTGTTTGCTCTCCACCCAGGATTCTGACTGGCCAGCTACGGGGGCAGTCCCCAGTTCCCTGCTGCTGGAAGAGCTGGGCTGTTTTGATACTGTTCATTTATAAACAGTACTCCATAAAGCTTGGTGGGCATGCGGGGGGCATACATTCCTAGAAACGGAATGACTCAGTCAGAGGTCACAAAAAATCTGATGAATTTTACAATCGTTCACTCATGCCTTCTCATGGTAAACATGGTTTACAAGGCAATTGACTCCAATTATCCATTTCACAGACAGCAAAACTGAGGCAAAGACAAACATGAAGACTTGTCTGGACAAGGCAGGGTCCAATGTGGAAGTCGGGAATCCCTTAGGATGGAATTCCCACAGGGTGGGGAGGGGTGGGTGGAGGGCTCACATTTACCTGCCTCTCTTCTTACCCTTGTGCAGCAGGCTCCACTGTGCAGGCTCCACTCTGCAGACTCCAGGACATTCCTTAGCCCATCCTCAGTCGATTCCAAGCCCTCCTCCTCGATTCCCACACCCCACCCCACCCCTGCTCAAGACAAGACCCGGGACAGGCAGGTAGAAGAGGACGATGGTGCAGGCACTGGAGCATCCAGAGGCCCTGCTGGTGGCTTCCAGGCAAGAATGTCCATGGAGGCCCAAGCCCCACCAGCCCCCAGCCTCCCCCATCAGCCCTGCTCTCTAAGCCCGGAGCTAAGTGCCTCCTCTGGGGGAGAGCCCTCAAGAAGGCAGCCTGGGAGGCAGAGGCAGTACTCATCAGACACCTGGGTCTGAGGCTGCAGTTTAAGGAGGCATTATCGCCACTCAGGCCGAGAGAATGACCTCCTGTGGGTAGCTGGCCCCCTCCCCCTCAGCAGGGCGGCCCACTAGGATGGAGTGTCCAACCTGGCCCAGCCACTTCCCTCCAAACCCTCACCGGAGGCTGCTGGAACGAGGCACGGAGGTCATTTTTCTCCAGCACCTGTTTCCTCCAACAGGTAGTCCCCGAGTGTTGCCCTGGAGACCCCCCTGCCCAGCAAGCCACCTGGGATAAATGGCAGAAGCTGCTTCCACCTTAAGACCCTTGCAGCCGGAGCAGCCAAGCGGGGTGGGCCTTCTGGGGCAGTTCCCAGCCTCCGTTTCTCAGGAAGAACCCAGGATACAGAGCTACCCTGGCCTCCCTGAGGCTCTTGCCACCAAAGCCCACATCCACCACTTCTCCTTATTGAGCACCTACTGTGTGCAGGCTCCAAGCCTAACTCCCAGCATGCTTCATCTCATTTCACCCTCCCAGCAACCTATGAAGTGAGTCACATTCTCCCCACCTTGCTGATGAGGAAACCAAGGCACAGACTGGTGAAGCAATTTGTCCAATGCCACACAGCTAATAAGTGGTGGGGGGGGCGGGGGTGGGACGAGACATCACAAAGCCTCATGTCGCTGGACCCTGTCGAGTGCACCCCTCACCCTGAGGGTCATGCCTTGGACAGAGCTGAGGAACAACCTGGATGCTCTGGATAGGACACAGTGGGGCACCGAGAGCAGTGCTTGGCACACATAAGTGCTCTCTATTTCAGCATTATCTGCCACGATTATTTTTACTACTACTGTTGCTGTTGTTGTTGTTGTTTTCCTCAAAAACCATGGCTCCACCAGGAAGGTGGTGTCCCAGGCTCAGCTCAGGCTGGTGCTGGACTGGCTGGGCCACGCTGAGCGACAGGAGTCAGCTACTCACGCCCTGCAGGTCCCAGGATGCTAAGGCCCAGGGAAGACACCCTGAGACCGTTCTCTCTCTTCCAAAGCGATGAGTCTGCACCACCCTTCTCCTGCAGGAGGAAACACAGGCCAGCGGCAAATGGCCCTGATTTCCATCCGTTCCTGTGTGGTCCTAACCTGAAAGGAAAACCTTGGTGGTAAAAGACCTTGGAGAAAATCCTCTGAAGCAAAGTTACCAAGGAAAAAACAAAAACACACCAGGATTTCTTGAATCCTCTCAGGAAACAAGAATCTGATCCTCAGCATCTAAGTGTTTGTGATAAACCGAAAGAAACCCTCGATTTCCTAGAGCTTCAGGAATAAACAGCCTGGGCCCCTCAAGGGGTGTTCTGGGGGCTCCACGCGCTCTGCAAGCATTTCTCAGCCAGAGCTCCAGTCGCTCCTGGTGCTGGTTCCCAGAGGGCCCGGACATTCCCACGGCGCCCCAAGCCTGCAGCGGCGATGCAGAGACCCGGGCTGCCCTCCGAACCCTTTCCTGCCCGGTCTCCAAAAAGTACACACGCCCACTCTGACTGTGGCTGAGCCAGGCCTCCGGCTGGGGAGCTGCACGCCTCCGTGCTGGCCTTTGAAATCCTCCCCTCGCCAAACCCACAGCGCTGAGCGTCTGCAGAGGCAGACGGGGAGCTGCATAAGGGAAGAATTGCTCTGCCCGGCCGCCACCCAACAGCAGTAGAGAAGCTCCCATGCTGAACCCCACGACTCTCCGCCAGGGCGGCCCGCAGAGCCACCTAACCAGGCACCCCACGTTCACTCTGGCTCCCCTCCAATCTGCTCTCCAAGTCACAGCCAGAGTGATCTTTTCAAGATGCAAATCTGATCATGTTGCTCCCCACTTAAGCCCTTCCATGAATCCCCATCGCCCTTGGAATCAACACAAAACTCTGCTTAACAGGAGCTACAAGGCCCGCTGGCCTGCCCCCTCCTCCCTGTTCTCATTCGCTCCCTCCTGCCGTGGGGCCTTTGAACGCACCCTCCCTCCTCTTTGCCTAATAATTTCAACTTTTCCTTCCAGTGATCAAACCTCCCCACCACCCCAGGCCTCTCCTCAGCAGCACAGAGCAGGGGGCAGTTTTATATGCATGTGGGGGCTTCCTTGACAGATGTCTCAGCCCCTTACCCAACGTGAGATTATAAACTCCTTGAGGGCATGGAAAGGGGCAGTTTTTCTCATTATTGTAGCCCCGGAGCCTAACACCGTACATGGCACCTGATAGATGTTTCAGGAAGCATTTCCTGAATGCATGAATAAATTTCTATTAAACCCGACACATTCCAAATAGCATTGGGTTGAGGGTTTTCCATGCTTCCCGGCTCCCCAACTCAAAAAAATAAAAAAATTTTAAAAACACCTACACTCATTAAGAAATGCTCTCCCCCAATGGACATCAGCCAAGAGAAGCTCCACACACAGAGGACGCTGCTGCTGTATGGACAACCCCTTCGCAGCGCGCGGGTTAAAAGACTAATTTCTCCTCAGCTCCTTTCGTAGGAAAATACCAGCCCCCAGGGCTTCAGCGGCTCTGCTCCTCCACTTCCACTGCCTCAGGGCCTTTGCCCCTGTTGCTCCCTCAGCCCCGAACAGCCTCTCCTCCTCACCTGCCCACCAACACATGCAGCTGGCTCACTCCTAGCATCCTTCAGGCCTCAATGTAAATGTCCCCCACCCTCTAAACCAGCCTCCCCAAGCAGATGTCCACTTAGCTCTCCTCCAGAGCCAGGATTTTGATTCGGAGTTGTGTGAGGTCCTTTGTTAAAGGCCAGTCTCCCCTGCCAGGCTGGGAGGGGCAGAGGCCTCATCTAGTTCCCTCACTGCTGGATGCCCGGCACGTGGGAGGGGGCCTGGCACACACTAGGTGCTCACTAAATAGAAGCCGAATGAGCAGTCCTGCCCGCTGAGCCGGGCTGCTGCAGGCACATGCTCCCGTCAGCCAACCAAGGCTTTCCCACGGTCTTCATGCCTCCGCGGGTGCTGATCCAAAGGCTCCTCCAGCCCCGCAGCGGAGCCCACAGGCCTGGCGCCAACCCCAGTGCTGGGACCACCCTCCATGTGACAAGTCAAGAAGCCCCAGGGCTGAGTAGTCAGGGGCCCGCGTCAGGGCAGATTTGCTCCGGATCCCACTCTGTCCCGCCTCCCAGGGACCCATCTTGTCTCCTTGGCTTGAGTAACAGCAATATCCATACAAACTGTCACAACCAAACCAGCTCATTTCAGCCTCATGGCTGAAGCACCTGTAGCACCTGGCTCAAAGGTTCATTATCAGTCTCCACTTACAGAGGAGGAAACTGAGGCACAAAGAATTTCAGTAACTTATTCAAGACCAACCAGCTGGTAAGTACGTTGAGGAGGTTAAGACTTGAACCCTAGCCAGTCTGACTCCAAGGCCCAGCTCTTTTTTTTTTAATTTTAATTCTTAATTGCGCTAAAATATACAAATATAAAATTTACCATTTTAATCATTTTTAAGTGCACAGTTCAGCAGTGTTAAGTATATTCATATTGTTGTACAACAGATCTCCAGAACTTTTACATCTTGCAAAACTGAAACTCTGTACCCATTAAACAATGACTCCCCTTTCCTCCTTCCCCCTTGACCCGGGCAACCAGCATTCTGCTTTCTGTCTCTATGATCTTGATTACCCCAGGTACCTCACATAGCAGAATTATACAGTATTCGTCCTTTTGTGACTGGCTTATTTTTATTTAGCATAATGTCCTCAAGTTTCACTCATGCTGTAGCATGTGTCAGAATTCTCCTCCTTTTTAAGGGTGAATAATATTCCATTGTACGTATGTACCATATTTGTTTATCCATTCATCCATCGACGGACACTTGGGTTGCTTCCACCCTTTAGCTATTGTGAATAATGTCGTGAACATGCTTGTACAAATATTGACACTGGCTCAACACAAGGTTGACATAAGGGAAGCCATATTGTAGAAAAGAGACCATATTGTAACTTTGAATGACCTCTGATTAACTAGCACAGCTGGACGTGCACCCTCCAGGAGATGTGCATGCTCTGTAGATTTAATGGCCCCTCCTAGCTGCCAGAAGTTGATAACGTTGCTCGTTTGAGTCTCTAGGAATGTGACGACCCTTAGATGGAGGGGTCATCATGGATATGCTGATATCCATGACAACTGAAAGATCTAGCATGGCAACTCACAGTCTGTAACACCAGAGGGTCAACATTCCTAATCCCTCCCCTGTAACGCACGGGTCTGGGTTCAAGACTAACGGCTTCAAGATTTGCGGCTCCTTAAGACGGTTCTTTAGGATGCTAATTGACCATCTTCCAATTTGCCAGCTTATGGCTTAACAAAACGCCCTTTCTCTGCCACCATCTTGCCTATTGACGGATTGACTTTTGTCTAGCAGTAAGCAGATTGTGCCCTTGGCACGGTAACAATATCTTTGAGACCCTGCTTTCACTTCTTTTGGGCACATACCTAGAAGTGGAATTGCTGGATCATATGGTAATTCTATGTTTAATTTTTTAAGGAATCATCATACTGTTTTCCATAGTGGCTGCACCATCTTACATTCCCAGAAACAGTGCACAGGGGTTCCAATTTCTCCACATCCTCGCCTACACTTGTCATTTCCCATTTTTTTTACAGTAGCCATCCTAATGGGTGTAAGGTGGTCAGACCCCAGCTCTTAACCCCAACTTGATGGTGGATTCTGTTCTGAGGCCCAGACTGCACCCCAGTCCCTTCATTACTGAGGCCCAGCTTTGCCCGTGCCAATCCCCTTCCCAGGTCTTGGGCCCACCCCAAAACCACAACCCTGCAGCCAGGACCCCACTGCCAGCCACCAGGCCTCCATGTCCATTGCCTGCCAGCAATCCACTCACTGCCCACCCCAGGCCCCTGAGAGGCCGCCCGGAAGCCAGCTCCCTGACACTGACCACTGACCTCCACCTGCACCACCACCTCCCTGCATCCCCTCATTGCTGCTCACCACCCCACCCTCAGGCTGGACACCCCTCCCTATGCCAGCCTGCAACTGGGGTCCACCCTGTAAAAACGTGCAAGCGGGAATCAGTTGTGGCCAGTTTGCCTTTATGGCCCCAGTGCTAAGCCTGACAGGGGTTTTGTAGATGCTCAATGAATGTCTGATGAATGAATGAATGAATGAATGAGTAAATGAATGAATGAGTGAAAGAAGTCAGGCCTTATTAAGATGTGTGGAGTGGTCGTCAAGTTTAAGAACTAAACACAAACACATCTCAGAGCCTCAAGATTCAAGGACCCTCAGCGCACCACTTACTAGCCTGCTGTTTGACCTAGAGCAGATGACTCCCCCTCTCTGAACTTTCTCCTCATCTGCAAAGTAGCAGTAAGCAATACCTTCATCCCAAGATGAAGGAGGAGGAAAAGGGCGGACGTGGGTAAAGCATCCCACTCCGGGCCTGGCACAGGGTTGGGGGGCTCTAAATGGTGACCACCAACACCATCAAAACTCCCCCTTCACTGCTGTTCTCCTCAGTTCTTCTCTGACCTGTCACAGGACATCTTCTCTGTCTCTCCCTATCCCCAAGGGCTCTGGCTCCTCCCTTCCACAATCGCCCTCGACTCCCTCTGCCCCAAAGGGGTCTCCAGTTCACCGGCCCCGGCCCCTACGCTGCAAACAACTCGGTCCCGAGCCCACCCGCCTCTGAGCACCTGTGCTTGTTCTCTCCTCCCCAAAACTTCCTCACCACCTACTCACTCCCCGACCATCTGCCTTCCGCCTGCCATTCTCCCAGGAAACCGTTCTGCCCTGCTTCACCAGTGACCCCCATCACAGTTCCAGAAGCTTTCCTTGGCCCTCAGCCTCAGACAGACTGGCTGCCCTCCACACTGTCGGCCTTCCTCCCCAACTCGAGACTCCTCCTTTGGCTTCGGCAGTAACTACTCGCCCAGGTTCCAATCCACAAATGTTCAGCCGGTGCTCCCCTGTGCAAAACAGGGCAGGAGCCCCTCTCGCCTCTCCACCATCTCCTCCCGTGTCACCTTCCCTTCCTCCTGCCCTCTTACTGTGGGCGGGAGCTGAAGGCAATCCTCAGGAGTCTTGGAAGGATGTGTTTGCCTCACCAGGAAACCCCAGCACCAAGCAGTGTCTCTCAGATTGTGTCCTGGGCACCTGCCACATCCGACTCACCTCAATTGTCTTTGCCAAAAACCAGCTGACTCAGCATCTCTCAGACAGGCCTGGAAATCTGCATTTCATAGCAACTTCCCAGGAGATTCTTATTCCCATTGAAGCGTCTGTTCCACTGTCCTCAACCATTTCCCCAGGAGGCCCCCACAACCGTCTCTCCAACTGTCTCTCCAGCCTGAACACTCTACAGAGTAACCATCCCCCATTCCTACCTCGAGGGTCATCTTTTCCACGTAGCTGTTTACTGGCGATTCAAATAAGACAGGCAAAACCCAAGTTCATGGCTTCTCCTCCAGCATCAGTCTCCCTCCCAGCTTCGCTCCATTTACAAGCTCGTTCTCCCAGGCTCGAGCCAGAGGGTCCCCCATGACCTTGCGCCCTCTGCGCCCTCTGCCTTGCTCCAGGTCTGCTTCCCCTCATGCTGTGGCCTCTGCAGCAGCCTCCTAATTCTACAAGGACTGTAGCATTTCCTGCTGCTGCTATAACATATTGCTACACGCTCAGTGGCTTAAAACAACACAGACTTATGATCTCATAGTTCCAGAGATGAAATACCCAAAATCAGTCTCACAAGGTTCAAGTCAAGGTATGGGCAGGGTTGAATTCCTTTCCGGAGGCTCCAGGAGAGAACCCATCTCTTGCCTTTCCAGCTTCCAGAGGTCGCCTGCATTCTTTGGCTTGTGGCCCCTTCTCTGCATCACTGCAACCTCTTGCTTCTGTCCTCACGTATTTCCTACTACTGACACTGACCTCCTGCCTATAGGGACCCTGTGACGACATTGGGCCCACCCAGATAATCCAGGATCATCTCCCACCTCAAGAGCCTTAATTCAATCACATCTGCAAAGTCCTTTTCACCCTGTGAGGTAACATATTGTTCCAGGGATTATGATGTGGACATCTTTGGGGACCATTATTCAGACTACTACAATGACCCTATTTTCTAAAGCAAAGATCAGAACTATGAAACATCTTACCAAAAGTTAAAAAAAAAAAAAAACTCATCAAACACATCTTTTGCGCACCTACTAAAGACCAGGAGGACACAGTCCCTGCCCTCAGGAAACTCAAAACCCAAGGTGCCCATCAAACAAACTACCTGCTTAAAAAGGATTAAAAGTCTCTTCCCTCCAGAAGAATTCCAATTAATGAATGTAGAAGAAATGAGGGAAACAGAAAGTCAAAATTGGATAATAATGGTTGCAGGCAAGATCCATTAATGGATGCTAAAATTAGTAGGTGAGAATTTGAGGACAAAAAGGACCTTACACAGTCTCAAAGTCTCTCCCTCCAAATACTGCAATTGCAATTTGCAATTCCAAAGGCAAATGGAAGGACAGTAACGTTACAGTGGAGAAACCCGCCAAACACCACCTTAACCAAGAGATCAAGGTTAACATCACCAGCAATGAGACGTGTCGACGTCATCGACCCCCCGATAGGATGTTCTGAGAAGGACACATTGCCTCTGTGTCATTCTTGTCAAAAATGCGTAACCTCAATCCAATCATGAAAAACAGCAGACAAAGCCAAACTGAAGAACATTCTACAAAATAACTGACCAGTCCTTTTCAAAAGTGTCGAGGTTGTAAAAGACAAAGGAAGACGAAGAAACTGTCACAGATTGAAGGAGACTGAGGAGAAATGACAACTAAACACAATGCGGAATCCTGGATTGGATCCTGGAACACAGAAAGGACATGAGTGGAAAAACTGGTGAAATTCGAATAAAGGCTGTAGCCTGGCTAATAGAAAACTAGGTTTCTTAGTTTTGATCATTGTCTATGGTTAAGTAAGATGTTAACACGAGGGGAAGCTAGGTGAAGAGTGTATGGGAACTCTCTCTCTACTCTTTTTACAACTTTTCTGTAAGCCTAAAATTATTTTAAAATAGAAGTTTTAAATTTTTTTAAAAAGGATAAAAATAAAGCAAGGACAGCAAAACCACTGTCACAGAAAAGCCAGAAACCAGTCACCATAACCAACTGGTCTCCTCACCGCCAGTTGGTCTCTCCCTCCATTCATTCTCCACACCAAAGCCAGGCGACAGAATGTCTTAAACACCATCTTGCACTTGTCACTCTCCACTCAGAACCCCAGGGGGCATGTGCTTGAATGGTCTTGTCAAAAGGACACAGGAGCAGCTTGAAGGGGCTCCCACTGGCCAAATGCGGGATGCTCTGAACATCTTAATAAATAACGATAGTAACAAATTATAACCCAAAGAACACAATAATAATCCGCGAGTCCATGCTGTAATAAACAGATAAACAGATGGAGGAGAACGGAAAGATCTTTCTTAAGGTAGAATGCCAACTAATAAATAGAGAAGAGATAATGGAGTTAAAAATTTCCCATCAGTGGGCACTAAAACTAGTGGGTGACAGTTCGATGAGGAATAGGATATTCACGGAGCCTCAAAACATCTCCCTACAAATTACTTATTAATAACAAAGGGGAAAACAGTAACTTTTCAGCAAAGAAGCCTGGCAGACACCAACTTAGCAAGTAATCAAAGCTAAAATCACCAATATTGGGACAAGTTGACGTCCCGTGTCTTCTGACATGACCCACTGAGAGGCCACAACATCATCTATTAGCATTCCTGCCCAAATGCATAACCTGAATGGAGTCATGAGGAGCGAGCAGATGGAGCCAAATTGAGGGAGATTCTACAAATTACCTGGTCTGTATTCTCTACAAATGTTAAGGTCAAGAAAAACAAAGAAATGCCAAGGAACTAGTCCAAATTAAGGGAGAATAAGAGCCATGACAAGTAGATGCCATGTGTGATCCTGGACAGGCTTCTGGACCTGGAAAAAAGATAGCCACAAAAGACATTATTGGGACAATTGATGAAATTTCACTATGAACCACGGAGGAGATAATAGTGTTGTATCAATGTTAAATTTTCTGATTTTGATAGCCTTATTGTTCTTAAAAGTACACACCAAGGGCTGGCCCCGTGGCCGAGGGGTTAAGTTTGCGCGCTTCGCTGTTTCATTGGTTCGAATCCTGGGCGCGGACACAGCACTGCTCATCAAACCACGCTGAGGCAGCGTCCCACATGCCACAACTAGAAGGACCCACAACGAAGAATATACAACTATGTACTGGGGGGCTTTGGGGAGAAAAAGGAAAAAATTTAAAAATCTTTAAAAAAAAAAAGTACACACCAAAGCATTTAGGGAGAAAAAGTGATAATGTCTCCATCTTATTCTTAAATGGTTCGGAAAAAGAGTGTGTGTGCACGTGTGTGTATGTGTGTAATATATGAGAAAGCAAATGGAGCAAAATATAAACAATTAAATCTGGATAACAGATATACAGGAGTTCCTTATATTTTTGTTGCAACTTTCCTGTAAGTTTGAAATTACAACAAAACAAAAAGTTATAATAAGCACAAGAGATCTTTTTGGATGACGAAAATATTCTAAAATTGGATTGTGGCGATGTTTGCACAACTCTGTAGATTTAGTAAACATCATTGAATAATAATAAAAAGTTTTACACACACCCCCTCTGATGGCTCCCCATTTCCCAGCCCCATGGCCCAGTGTCCAGCCATTTCTGCAATCGCCTCTCAGAACTCAGCAACACAGATGTTCACCCCTCAGCTGGGTCTACTCCTCACTCTTTTTCCCAAACATACGGCACCCCCTTCTGAAGGCCCTCAGGTCCCCTTACCCTCGCTTCGCCTCTCTCCTTACCTAAGCCACGCACAACGTCAAGGCCCCATGTAAACCCACCTCCCCAGTCACCGCAGGGATCCGACTCCTGATCTTTACTCCCATCTCCTCCTCTCTAAGGACAATGGGGCACTTCCTACCTGCCAGACATTAGTCCAGGCACTTGGAATATGTATTACAAATGGAATACGCGTTACACTTACATATGTACACACTGCGTTACACGGAATACAGCAGTCCCCCCTCATCCAAGGGATGTGTTCCAAGACCCCCCAGTGGAGGCCTGAAACTGAAGACAGTACCAAATCCTAAATTCACTACGTTTTTTTCCTATACATACATATTTGAGATGCAACAGCAAAACTAGCACGAATTTCTTTTTCCTTCAAATTTCACAGACAGGAGATTTGTTCTTACCGTACATCTTAGTAAACTCAGCATATGATTTTTTTTCTCTTCTTGTTAAGTCAAAAACTTCCAACTTTTCAACTTAAAGGAAGCACTCTAAGGCTTCTCTTTGGTTTATGAGAATTGCCAGCATCACTGCTCTTGCACTTTGGGGCCATTAGTAAGTAAAATAAGGGTGACTTGAACACAAGCACTGCGATATCGTGACCGTCGATCTGATAATGGAGCGGGCAGAGGGACTAATGGGCAGATAGCGAATACAGCGTGGATACGCTGGACAAAGGGATGACTCACGTCCAGGGCAGGACAGAGTGAGACAGCAGGAGATTTCTTCATGCTGCTCAGAATGGCAAGCAATTTAAAACGTAGGAATTGTTTATTTCTGGAATTTTCTATTTAATATTTTCAGACTGGTTGATTACCACTGAAACCGAGGAAAGCGAAACCGCGGATAAGGCGCAAACTTCTGTATTTCATTTGCACTCACAGCCCTCCGAGGTAGGTGCAGGTAAGTCCTATCGGTGGCCCCATTTGACAGACAAGGAAATCGAGTCACAAGTGAGCCGGCCCAGATCTCTCAGGTGGGAGTGGATGGAGCCAGGATTCAAACCGCGCCGTTCTCACACCAAAGCCTGCGCCGGCTGCCGGGGTGTCTCCGGCCCCACAGACGTCCTCACACATCTGTTCCTTTGCAGGCGGACCTTTCTCTCCGACCAGGCCGCGAGCTCCCCGAGGACCTTTCTCGACACTCCGCCCGCGGCAGGTGCCCAACAGCTGTTTGTCCGCCACAGGCTGGCTTCCAGAGGGAGGAGGAGGGGGGCTCGAGCGCCATCGAAAAGAGAGCCAATTCCGCCCCCGCCCACCACAGCCCAGCTCCCTGGCTGCCGCCCAAGGCCCGGCCGTCATCTGCTCCGGGTAATAAGTATTTGTATGGCGATAATTACAGCATTTGGGAAGAAAATCCCATTAAGCGAGAGCCCCGCCGAGCTGCTAAGCCGGCACAGAACTGGAGGCGGCAACTCCGCCAAGCTCCCGTCTGCTCCCAGCAAGGCAGGAGCTGCCTGGCCCCGCCGCCCCTCTCCCGGCCCCAAAGGAGCACGGCGCCCCTGCCGGCAGCCTCGCGCAGCCTGGGCCGCCACAGCCCCCCACCCCCACCCCGCCCCCCGCCCCCGGCCCGGCGAGGGGGCACCCGGAAGGGGCAGCCCCAACTCCGCGGGCTCCAGGGTGCCCAGGGGATGCGGAGCACCGGTGGCTGCCGGTGATGGAGGAGAGAGCAGGGCCACCCTGGGATCCAGCACTGAGTGGTGCCCAAGCTCCTTTCACATCCCTGCAATTCTGTCACCTTAATAACCATAATAACACTACCATTTCTTGGTCACTTGCTGTGTGCCAGGCCCAGAGTGCCTCTCCCAGCATTACCGCATTTAATCTTCACCACCACACTTGGAAGCAGGTCCTGTCATCATCCCCACTTTACAGGCAAAGAAATGGGGTCCGAAAAGTCACACTTGCCTCCAGAGCACTTATCCCAGTTGCAATTATGCGTTTACGTTCATATTGTCATTCATTGCTATCTCCCCTGCTGGACTAACACTCAGGGAGGGGGTTTCAGGTTCCGTCTGGCACTATTCATTCCACACGATGCAGATGTTCAATAGATAGCTATCTGTTGAATGAGTGAATGAAACCCCAGAACTGGCCCCAGGTCCTCCCAGCTGCTGAGTGGCAGAACAGGACGCAAAACCCAGGCCATCTGGTTCCAGAGCCATGCCATCACGCGGTCCCCCCTGCAGAAAGACCCTGCACAGCACCGCCCTGCTCCGTCTCCAAACTCCAGGATGTGGTGCCAAGATGCCCAGGTACAGGGATGGAGCCCCCCTGAGCAGCCAGACCCAGGAGAGCAGCCTGCATTGTGGCCACCACTCAAATGCTTACTCTCCTGTCCCGCTTGAACCCCTAAACCCTTAACTCCATCTCCTCAAATAATAAAAATAATAACATCATCTAATTGAATTAGAAAGCATAGCGTTTTCACATACATAGCGTGAGTGAATCCTGGCAAAGGCCCTATACAGTAGTAAGTGTGACTATCCCCAGAGGCCGTGGGACAGGAGAACACCAGCCATGCACCAAGCATGCCACCAGACCCTCTACACGCATTCACTCACTTAATCCTTGCCATCAACCTGCAAAGCTGTCATTGTGCCCTTTTATCCATGGGGACACGGTCTCAGAGCAGATGGAGTGACAGCGCTGGGGCCCTACCACCAGTCATTCAGAGCCCAGCAATAAGCCCCGTGCACCTGATACTGGAGACCCAGCCCCGCCAGGGGGCAATGCTCCCTGCAGCGTGCAGGTCTCCGCTGTAGGTGACCACAGTGCCCTGCTCAGAGAGCTCAGGCTGGCCAAGCCCCGCTGGCAGACATGGCTTCGGTCTGGCCCCCTGACCCTTCTCACCACAGCCACCATCTAATTGTTATTTGGAATTCCAAACAGGCTCCCAATCAGCCCAGGGTGCCCTGGGCAGTCTTCCTTGGGCACGACCACCCAGCCCTGTGGAATGCAGCCTCCAGACTCAGAGGGCCAAGCCAGGAGAAGACACAGGCCCTTCAGGCCCCTGCAGGGGCCAGGGAGGTAGGGCAGTGGGCAAACTGGCCAGGAGACAAGGGGACATATCGAGGAACACAAGAGAGCGGAACCCCATGGCCTGATGAGCAGCAGAACGTGCTAGGTGGGCCTGGGGGCAAACGGAAGCCATGGGCCTTCTCAGGGCCCTTCCCCGCCTCTCCCCTCTCTGCACCTGTACCCAAAGGGGAATCTGCAGCAGGCCTAGAATACAAGTGCCCAGGGCGGAGGGCAGAAGCAGTGTCCCCACATCCCGCACTGTGTCATCACTCTCTCCTGGACACTCTAGTCCAAAAGATTTTTTTAATTAAAAAAAAAATCCAACTGAAAGTCAATGTCCTTGAGTGGGAGAAAAGCCAATTAATAGTGGCCATGGCCGGATCCCTCTGAGCCTGGCCCTACGAAGAGAGGAAGCTTCCAGAGGCCTTCCATTGCCGTGAATTATTCAGCATCCCTTCCCCACCTGGCCCACCAGCCCCACAGCCCGTCTGGCTGAACCAATTTCCTCACCAGCTCTGGGGCCTGCACAGCCCGTTCCCAGAAGGTCCGTAGCAAACCAATGACAATTTCTTCCCACTTGAGGGGACAGGGCTGGACCCAGAGTTATGGAACACATGATCATAAAGTTGCCGGGGCTCATGGGCTGCCGCAGAAACTGCCCAGAGGACAAAAGGCGGCTGCACAGCTGCAGTCCATAAAAATTTCACAGCCTCAGAAGGAGCCGCCGGTCCAGGCTCTGATGCTGCACGACACCCATATTGATTAGAGAGAGCGTTTGCCACCGTTATTCTGACCCCGCCCGGCTCTCACCAAGGCCGCTTTTCAGGATGTTCTTTTCGTCTTCAAATGGCTCTTTCGAGGCCTGCCTGCTGAAAAGGCAGGCTCCCTCGTCTCTACATCATTGCCAATCCGAGAAGTTGTGCACACAGCAAAGATCGGACGTCCTCCCGCTCTGCCCGTAATAACTCCCCCCTGGAGTCCAACCCTGAAACCCCCAAAGGAAGAATCAGAGAGAGAGAAAGGGCTTCCTGACCCTTCCCACCTTCCCAGCCTCGCGTCCCGTCACCTCCCACCGGACCAGCATGTTCCAGCCTGGGGCCAAGCTGGGCCAGCTGCCCATGAGGACAGGCATGCTCATACCCACAGGCCTTTTGCTCCTGCGTCCCCTCTGTCTGGGCTGCCTGCCCTCTCTGCTTGGCAAAATCCGACCCAACCACTGTCGGGTCCCAAAGTGCCTGATACAATGGTCCATCCTCTGAGAAGCCCCTCTACTCCAGAAAAGGGCTTCTTAGCCCAATGTGCCCCCCACAGCCCCATCACACTGCCGGCCTGGCCCTCTCCTAAGAGCTTACGGTTAGGTATCCCCTGCCGGTCCTCTCAACTGTACATCCCTGAGCGCAGGCACTCGCTCACTCCCGGCTGGAGCATCAGCACCCAGGGCAGTTCCAGGCTCTGTAATATTTGCAATAAAGAGAATCTTCTCCTGATCGTATCACAACAATAGCTCTCATTTAGCAAGCATCATAATGTACCAGACATTTCCTTTCTGTTATCTTCGGTCCTCACAAGAACCAGAGAACTGACCTATCAACAGCCCCTGATGGAAAGCAACTAAGGCTCAGAGAAGTTAAGTAACTTACCCAAAGTCACACAGCAAATAACTAACTGAGCTGAGGCTCCAATCTAGGCAACCGGAGCCCTAACTCTTTCCTCTGCAGTAGGAAATTATACTCCCACCTCACCGTGATTGCAAAAGAGCTCAAGAGTTCACGAAAGTCAGACAGACACTGTTCTCAAAACTAAAGGTGGAGAGAGAACAAGGAACAACGTGACTTCAAGATTCAGATCCAAAAGCAAAGGAGAGGGGCTAATGCGTCTCAGACCCAGGCTGCTCCTAGGGCAGCAGCTGCAGGAGAAATGCCCAGTGCACAGGCAAAGGAACAGAGAGGAGGAACAGGTGTGGAGGGTGACCTGCAACAGGGGCTCTCTGGATGGATCCTGACACTCAGACCCTCTCCAGGGCCACACAGGATAATGCACAGGCTGCCCCAAGGAAACAGGGTGCCGTCCGACCTGTCCCCATGCCAGCATCTTTCCCCAGCCCCACAACACACACGCACTCACACACGCTCACACACACACACCGATTGCCATCTAGATTGCGTCTAGATTGCAAATTCTCTGAAACCTCCATGGGAATTTTTCCAGACTCAGCCAAGAATAGTCTGGGGCAAATGTGTGCTCACTAATTGCCGACCTTGGTACAGAGTTTGATCCAGGAGACAGCTCTCCCCAGGGTCAGATTTCTGCCTCTGACCAGCTGGGAGCCATGGAAATGTACTCAAAAGTTATCAAAATATGTACACCTTTCCCGAGAGCCACTGCAGTGGCCCAGGAGTGTGGGGAGGAGGAGGCAGGTTTCAAAGGAACGAGCAGCCTTTTCCAAAGTCCAGTTCAAAAATCTCCGGAGGCAGCCACCTCTGCAAGCAGCACAAAGGGCCTGCATGTGACCAAAAATCTACACGCTCTGCCCATGCACAGGGACTCACGGCCTCGCACTGCTGAGGTGACACCACAGATACTAGAAATTCACAGACACACATTCTGCAGGAGAATCTCGGAAAACAAATTATATAGGTCTATAAACACACGCTAACCACCCCCACACACACCCTCCAAAGCTCAGCGGGTCTAGAAAGGGCCAAGTTTCCTTATCCAATTTAGAAGTGAGAGAGAACAGGGGAAGAGAAATGATGTTTTTTAAGACTTTTCATGGTCAATATCTTTAACTTACTGTCTCCCACTCCAAGCTCCTGACCTCTTGGCATTATTCCTGGAGCTCCGGGTCCAGGTCACACCTACCCCTCTCTGGACACTGATTGTAACATACCCCAAGCCCCAAACCCAACTCCCTCAGGTCCCATTGTCTGCCTGGGTTGGGGATGGCTGGATGTGAGGCAGAGGACCAATGCGTGGCATCCGCAGGGGAAGAATTCTTAAGGCTCTGGGGCAAACAAAGGGGAGGAAGCAGGAGACTAGAAACTTCAACTCCATCCCATCCTGCTGCCCATCACCAGCCTGCAAGCCCTCAGAGCCAAATCCACACCTCCCACGCAGAACACAGCCCCAGCCTCGTGGGCTCAGAAGGAGACAGCGCCTGGCGAGTGCGAGGAGCTTCCCCCTCGGGTGCCAGGAAGGCTTGCTGGCACCAATTCACAGGCACCCTGGAGGAATAAAGTGCTGGCGCAGTGGGAAGGGCCTGCCGGTGCTGAGCGCAGGGTGCAGGTGTGAGGATGGGAGCTGACAGCCCCATCGAGGGCCCTTTGAATCCCGGGAAAGGGAAACAGTCGCGCTCCTGGCTCCTGGCTCGACAAGGACCCTGGCAGGCACTGACGCGTCTCTTGGCTGCCGAGCCCGGACCCCACGGTCCTGCCCCCTCCACCCCCAGCCCTGAATTGCGTCGGGGTGGGAGGGCAACCTGGGGCCCCCTGTGGGCCGAGGTTGGGGGCCATACTCACAGGCGCTCGGTGTTCCGTGGGATGTTCTTGGGGATGGCCTGCAGCCCCGTGCCGTGGCAATCCACCGTGGTGCCAGTGCAGGTGCAGAGGGCGGGGCACGCCGTGGCACCCAGGCGCCACGCGGCTGCCCACAGCAGCAGCCAGAGCTCGGGCCAAGCCAGCCCCGCCGAGGGCCCCCTCCGGGGCGTCAGAGCCATGGTGCCCTCACCGCGTCCCGCTCGCGTGCCAGACGGCGGCAGCCGCTTACCATCCCCGTCCGGGGAGGCCTCCAGGTGCGGTCCCGGGGCAGAGCCACCGAAGAGACCGCGGGCTTGCGCGCTGCGCCCTTGCGGGCTGGGAGGCATCTTGCTCCTCCAAGCGACGGCGCCTGTGCGCGGACGCAGGGAGGGCGCCTTAGGCTGAGGGCGCTCGGCTCCTCTCCGGTTTCTCTCCGGCTGCGTCTCCCTCCCTCCCTCCAGCTCCCAACTGACTGCTGCGAGGAGGAAAATGGGCAGGCCCCGCGCACGCACGCACCCCGCGCGCACACACACACGTACAATCACACACTCTCACACCCGCACGCTCACTCCCACCCGGCAGTCATCCATCAATCGAAAAGCACACATCCAGGGCCAGACTCCTCCCCGCCCTCCTCCCCACACACACCCCTCCGCCCCCGCCCCCGCCCCCGCCCCCGCCTCCCGACCACCACTCGGCGGCTGCTGGGAGCAGAGTACAGTTTCAAAGGTGGAACCTCCGAGGAGCAGGGGGCTGCGGTCAGGGGGCTGCCGCAGGGGGGAGGAGGGGCAAGGTTCGGCCTGCCGTGTCCCAGCGAGACACACACACACACACACACACACACACACACACACACACACGGCGAGGATGCGCACACTTAGACGCACGCACCCGGCACCCGCAGCCTCAGCTGCTGGTCCAGAAGGGGGACGGCATCTTATTTTGCCGCTTGCACCGCTGGTCACAGACAGGCTCTCTCCGACGGCAGTACCAGCTACCAAGCCCCATCAGACTTGCTTTGTCAATTCTTGATGAAAGGAAGCTCCGTGCCCCGGGCGGCTGTCTCCAAGCCACCTACCTTACTTAGCTTGGGACCTCGAGGTTGGAGCCAGGGGTGGCGGGGTGGGGAACATGAAAGCCCTAGGCCAAGTATTTCTCCTCCCCTCCCTCAACACAGTCTCCGCCAAGATGGCAGCAACCCCACTCCTCCGAGGGGAACGACGAAGCTAGCTGCACCCAGAATGAGAATGGCCCTGATTTGGCCATTTGCACAGTGGGAGATGTTATTTCTAACCGTTGGGCTCTGCTGGCTTCCCAGGTGGTGGGGAGCAGGGTATCAGTGGAAGTTGCAAACACAGCCACTCTTCCCCCTCTCTCGCCAGCAGTCTTCCATTTCTGACAGGTCCAAACAGAAGAAAACGACTATTCCGTCCTGTTATCAAAGGACTGCAGAGAGGGCTGCAAAAGGGCTGGGTGGCCCGCTGGGGAGAGAAGCACCCCAGGTCCCCACATCAGACCCTGAACTTACACTCGTTTGGGCAGGGACTTTTCTCACACGAAGGCAGGTGTGGCCATGAGAGTGAATGGGAAATCCAGGGCTGGGAAGAATTATCCTCAACCCAGAAAAGATAAGGACCTCCTCCAGATCGAGGACAGCGGTGGCCTGCTGTGCTCCGGACAACCCAGACATCCTTTGTCCATCAGCCGGGGCCCTGATTCCAGGCTTCCGACAGCCTGGTGAGAAGAAACAGTTGAGCCCCTCAAGAAGCACCTCCCCTCAGAGGAGCTGACAGCCCGGGTTTCCCCTAGGGAGAAACCAGAGAGAAAGGCAGCTGGTCCACAAGGTGCCAGGGTGGGCACAGCAGGACCCAGTTTGTGGGAAGCGATGGTGCGGCATTGACAGGCTCCACAAGGTTAGAGCCTTGTCACCCACCAGGTACCAAAACGCTCAGGGTTTTTCTTTGTTTTTATTTTCCATCTTGATGAAAATTTTACGGTGTCTCCGCTGTCATAGCACAGATAGAACTGCGGCCAGGATGTCACAACTAATGTGCCTGGTGTTATGAGCTTTTGATGGCTCTTTTGAAAGTCTTCATACACTCCTGTCCATGACCTCCTTCCAGGGCCTCAGGTCCTTCAGCATCAATTCAGTGACGATCCAGGGAGAAGCAGCTTTCTCAGGGGTCCCCAGATGTCATCTTAGAGAATTTTTCCACAGACCAGCCAGAGGTCTGTGGTCTGCAGGAGCCTGCTTACCCCTCTCCCTCAAATTCCCTATCCTCCTCCCTGGGTGCTCAGCCCCCCTTTCTCCCCACTCCCCCAACCCCAGCTGCCTTGGGTAGAGTTAAGCCCTCCTGCCTCGGAGCGGCCCCGGCGCTTTGTTTACCCCTCTTAGCTGGAGCTCTGTTTACGCATGTGGCTCCTTCTCTGACTCTCCTCCTGAGGCAGAGCCTGCCACCCCCAACCCATGGCTTCCTCACTTCCTCCCTTTGGCACTTAACCCAGCACCTGGCGCTTAGTAGGCCTGCCACAGGCGGCACTCAGACTGTCGAAGATGTCTGTTCTCCAACCTTCTGCTCCAGCGGTGCCTCCCTGGCCCCATGACCTCGGAGGCTCCTCGGAAGCCAGGACCCATGTGGGGAAGAAGGGGTGTTGATTAACTGGGCGACATGCCCTGGGGGCTTCAGAGTAGTGTGGAGAAGGGGTGGGAGCAGGCAGGGGGCTGCAAGATCACCGCTGCCTGTGGCTCCTGAGAGCCAGCCGCGGCCCTAGAAGCTTCCAGACTATCCAGGATGGTGAATCCCAAGAAGGCCTTGAGCCAAATTGTCACCCCTGGCAAGGCCTGGCCTTTCCTTTAAAGGGGGGAAGGAAGGAGGGCCCCCTCAGACCCAGGACAGAGACCCCCCCCCGCCAGCCCGTCATGGGAGGCCCTACCCCAGCAGCCAGGCAGCTCCCCAACTTGGTTCCCATCCCCAGTTCCTCCAGCCCAGAGCCTGGGCGGCTCCCCAATTCGGGAAGCAGCTCGCCGTGAATGAACGCAGCTCATTAGCGTTCCCAGCACATTTACTCCTTAAACAACTGCCAGGCCAGCCACACACCCCCAGCCCCCACTCTGCTTTTTCAGTTTCCTCTCCCATGCCCCTCCCACTGTTGGATCTCCCTACCCCCTCCCTACAGCCGGGCCACCTGCTCCCCCAGCACGGGTTGGGAGGAGGCAGGCCTGTCACCCTGCTTCTGCCAGAAATGCTCTGCCAAGCCCGGCTCTGCCCACCGGCCACCGGCAGGGCAAGCTGCCAAAAAGAAACTTAGGGCTGGGTCTCCCCATCCCAGCGATGTGAGCGTCCTCTGAGTCCCCTCAGCCGTGCATGCTCAGGAGTCGAGGGCCACCTCCTGCCTGTGACTCTGGGAGAGAGTGTCCTCTCTCTGGCCTTCCACACAGAGTCCTCTCCTCCGCCTCCACCAGCCCCTTCTGGAGCACAAGAAGGTGGAGAGGCTCACTGTGGTTTGGATTTCTAAAATGAAAAGGGCAAGAATGAGCCAGAATGCCTGCTGTCTAGGTATCCATTAACCACCATTTACTGAGCATCTATGTACTATGTATGCTGTACTGGGACTCAGCAACTCAAGAGGGAACAAGAAGGCCCCTAGCAGCACAGCGAGCTGACAGTCCAGTGAAGGAAGAGAAAGAGGAAAGCCCACTCAGCATGACCCGTTTGGTAACAGGGAGTGTGGAATCGCCGAGAAGCCAGAGTGTGGGGCACAGGGTACAGCTAGAAGCCTCCCTGGAAGAAGAGGCACTTGAGCTGAGTCTTGAAGGATAAATAGGCATTGGCCAGGCAGCAAAACAGGAAGAAAGACTTTCTGGGCAGAGAACCACATGAGGTCATGCACATTGACGGCGGCAGCAGCATCCGCAGCGGCTGAGCCGTGGCAAGTTCAGCAAGGCTGCAGCGGGGCAGGGGCTTCAAGTGAGGGTGCTGGCAGAGGTCGGAGAGGTGATCGGGCACATCCCAGAGGCCCTGGTGCAGCGTTCTCTGGCTTTACTGGGCTTGCAGGACGCCCTGGCCTGTCCCTGTGCTCAAGAGCTTGCCTCTGTACATATGTGCTCTGAATGCACTCTCTCTGGACCCAGTGACTGTGGTTGCTTCCAGGGAGGGGCCTGAGTGGTGGCAGGGGGACAATTTCAGCACACGGGTTTTTTTCTACTGTTTGGATCTGTTTACCCATGTAGTATGACCTAACCCTCCATCACCACCAATACATTTTTGTTTAATCCCCTGGGGTGCTTATTATAGAGGCCAATTCCTAGGACCCCTCCCAGACCTTCTTAATCAGAGTTTTCCCTGTTAGCATGTCGGGGAGGCAGTGCGGTTCTAATGCTGGTGGTTCCAGAGACCGTGCTCTGAGAATCAAGGCCGGGTGTGCTGAGTTAATGAGTTTGAACTTGGACCTGAAAACTCTGGGGAGCCATTGAAGGAAGGGGCCTGGCAGGGACAAAGGGTCTGGGGCCTGCCTGCCTCCCTCCTCTACAGTTTCCACACACGCAAGGAGGAGATGCATCAAAGAGAAAGACAGCCACAGGGGGAGTGAAGGGGAGCCTGGAGCGGAGGGGACAGAAGCCGTGTGACTCTGGTGCATAGTCACTTCAAACACAAGATGTCAGAGCTGGGAAGGGGTTAGGAAATGATCAAAATCCAAACACCACTGTACAGCTGGTGGCCCAGAGAAGTGAAGCAACCAGCCTAACCTCACAAGGCAAAGCAGTTGCAGAGGTGAGCCATGAATGAGGCTGGCTCTTGCTCTGCCACATGCCTGGGTGGAACACAGCATCCAATCCATCCTGGGCCCACCACGCCCGCAGGGACTGAGAAAGCAGCAACCCCTGGGAGGTTGTGCCAGCAGGGCTCAGGAGATTTTAGCTTTAATTTCTAAACCACTAGATGGACTCAAATTTGAAGGAGGCTGGACTGCTTGAGGCTCTCAGCGACAAAGCCAGAGGCAGAGCCAAGCTCCTAGACTTGAGATCAGTGGCTTTTATGGAGCCCACATGCATCCAGGACAACTCTGGCAGATGAGAAGCCCTGGGAGCAAGAGAGAAGCAAAGAGAGGAGGGGGAGAAAGAGGAAGAGATGATAGGGAAAGAGCAGGGCAAGGGAGCCTGTGCAGGAGCAAGGTGCTCATTCATTTATCAAACATTGATCATGTCAACTGCGAGCCAGGCAGTGGGAATATAACAGATTTTTGCTTGGGGTTCATTGGGCTTCTTGTATCTTGTTCATAGTTTTCATCAAGTTTGAAAAGTTTTCAACCATTATTTCTTCAAATGTTTTTTATGGCCCCTCCTCTCTTTCTTGTCTTTGAGGACCCCACTTACACGTACCTTAGGTCATTTGAAGTTGCCCCATAGCTCGCTGATGCTCTGTTCAGTTTCTTAGTCTTGTTTCTCTCTCCAGTTCATCTTGGTGAGTTTCTATTGCTGCATCTTCACGTTCATTATCTTTTCTGCAGTGATTAATCTGCTGTTAATCCTGTCTGGTGCAATTTTTATCTCAGACATCATGGTCCTCATTGCTGGAAGATCTGTTTGGGTCTTTTTAAATCTTCCATGTAGCTTCTTAACATGGTTATGATTCCCTCTACCTTCTCACACATATGGCATGTAGTTGTAATGACTATATCAACAAATTCTATTATCTGTATCATTTCTGGGTCAGTTTTGATTGATTGCTTTTTCTCTTCATCATGGGTCGTATTTTCCCACCACTTTGTATCCTAGTAATTGTACACTGGATGCCAGACATTGTGGATTTTACCTTGTTGGGTGCTGGATATTCTTGCATTTTGTAAAAATAATCTTGGGCTTTGTTCTGGAACAGAGTCAAGTTTCCTGGAAACAATTTGATCCTTCTGAGGCTTGCTTCAACTTTCTTAGAATAGCCTGTGGTCTAGGGCTGAATTCCCCGCTACTGAGGGAACATACTCTACCCAATGCCCTGTGAATTCGGAGGCTTTCGACTCTGGCTGGTGTGAACACCAACTCTCCCCAGCTCTTGAAGGATTGAAGCTTGAAGGATTGCTCTGTTGCTCCATTGGCTGGAACTTCCACTGGATTCAGACAGTTTACAGCATGCCCCAATTGGCGTGCAGCTGAAGCCTGGGGATGGGATGGGGCACCGCATGGAGGAACCATCTGCGGAACCCTGACTACTCTGTCTGTGCAAGTTTCCTCTCCCGTCTCCCCTGAGGACTCTCGCCCCTTGGCCTCCTGAACTCTCAGCTTCGACTCTGCAACTCAGCTTCATGCAGGGCTCCACCTGGGTGCCCCTCTCGCTCTATGGCCTGGAAACTCCCTCCAGGCTGTAGCCGGGCAATTACAGTGCTCCCCACACAGGCTTTCCCCCTGGAGGGAATCAACGTCCCACGTTACCAGTTTCCAAAGTCTGAAAACAGTTGTTTCATATATTTGTTTCTGGCTTTTTAGATGTTGAAGGAGGGAGGGTAAATTCAGCCCATTACTCTGTCTTGGACAGAAACAGAAGTCTGTAAGAGGTTTTTAACAATACTCTGTACTCTAACCTGCCCAGGGTGCTGGGCAGAGAGGAGTGAACAGTGACCAGATTCTGACAAGTGCCCCAAAACTGGCCAGAGAAGAAGGGGCCCCAGCCACACTTTATGGGGCTTCTCTCCTTGACTAAGCACCTCACACTCTTTGTGTGGGACAGTCCCTGTGCTCAGACGCCCTGCCCCGGGTCTCAGTCTGGCTTAGTCCTCCTCACCCTGGTTTAGACCTCCCCATCCCAGGCAGCACCTCCTCCAGGAAGCCTTCCCTGCCCCGGGTTAGGTCAGCCCCGCCCTGTCATGTGATCTCCTGGTTCCCCGCCTCCTCTCAGAGCACCATCTGGTCATTTGTCATCACTTGTTTATCCATGTCTCTCCTCCCTCCTGGGCTGCAGAGCCGTGCAGACAGGTTCACGGCCATCTTGTTCCCTGTGCCTGCTCGAGGGCCTGGCACAGGGAAAATGCTGAATAACTATTTCTCGCTGAAGTGTAGGGAGGTCGTTCAGGGGCAGAGGGGTCTCAAGAATAGAGGTGCGGAGAAGGCAGATCTCCTGCCAGAGTCGGGGCAGTGAAGAGTCACATGGCCCCAGGGAGCAGTGAGGTGGGGTGGCAGGGAGACAGCTGGATGCTGAGGGACCTGGAGGCCAGGTGGAGCCCCTTGCGTGTTATCCTAGGAGCATTAATGAGACGGCCAGGAGCAGTCAGCACAGGCCCAGGCTGGGTTCCCTGGGAAGAGCATCCGGCTGGAGAGCGTTTACCAGGAAATGCTCTCGGGATGCTGCAGGAGGGAGGGGATGGGCGGGGCTGGGCCGAGCCCGGTCGCGTCGGTGGGATCCTCGGTCAGTGCTATGGGAACTTCGGAAGACAGATGGCCCTTCAGAGCTGTCCCAGATTGTGGCAAGTGTGCTGGGCCTTTATCCCATGACACTGACCAGACACTGGACTAGGCTGCCCCTGGAAGGGGCGTGACCGTGGGTGAGGCAGTCTTCTTCAGCTAAGGGCAACCCCCTATGAGGACTGACAGCTGAGGGCCGGCCTTGGTCAGTTCTTCTAGCAGCTGGAGGCTAAGTCCTTCATTCCTGGAGGTGGATGTGGAGACCACATCACATCCTCCACCACACCACGTGTACAAATATCATCGATGGGCAGAATGGGGGCCAGGGGAGCCCCCGGCAGGGGCAGCTAAACTAAGGGACCAACGAAGGCTTCCAGTAGTGAGTAGAAGCTAAGACCTAGAGGAGCATTAGGAGTTAGCCTGTGGACAGGAGCGAGGGAAGAGTGTTCCTGACAGAGAGAACAGAGTAGGAGAAGGCCCAGAGGCAGGAACAGGGTCAGGGTCTTTTGGCATGACCAGAAGCAGATTTTCAGGGGGGAGATGAGACTGGGGTGGTGGTCAGGGAGGGGCAGATCCTGAAGGGCTGAGTAAATCTGTTAAGGAGTTGAGCTGAATCATGAGGGGAACTGGAAGCTGTCTGGGGAGCTTAAGCTGAGGATTGAGATGAGATTGGTTCTCTCCCCTCTACATGTCCTCTGATTCAGCCTCTTCTGCCTCCTGTGGCAGGTGGGAGAGAGAGGGCCCTGTCTGGAGGCGCATCATATACCCAAAACCCACCTGAGCGAAGGAGGAGGCAGCCTTCTCTATCTGAGCCAGGCTGCAGTCCTCCAAAGTTCAAGAACATGACAAAGATTGGCATGAGCGAGCTCATTAATCCCCTCGATCCTTGCAGCCCTCATCTGTAAAGAATAATCCTAGCAACTAACAAATTCTAAGGGCTTACACTATCCTAAGAGCTTTACATATTAAATCATTTAATCTTCCCAACAAAATTATGTGGTAGGTACCATTTTTACAAATGAGAAGCCGAATGCACAGAAAGGTTTAGTAATTACCCAAGGTCACACAGCACATGGATAGCAGAGCCAGGATGTAAAATGGGAATAAGATCGACCTCCTGGGGAGGGTGTGGGATTGAATGGATAGCACATATGAAAGTGCCTTATGCTGACCTGGCACGTGGTGTGTTCATTTAAAAGAAAAGCCAAAACTGGTAAGAAAGAGTTTTAGGTTAGAGAAAAGTTCTGTCTAGAGAAAGTTCCTTTTGACAAACATTATATGATTAATTTTGAAGGATTCCCTCCTCTCATTTTTCCTCAGCTCCTTCTGCAAATAAATGCTTTCTGGGTCTACTTGGCAATGGAATTGACACGAAGTCCAGATGTTCTTGGACTTTTCCTCACCTTCTTAGACCGCACATGGGGTCTTCTCATCTCAAACGGGGTGGTCCTTCTCAAACTGACCTAAACCTCAGTTCAGCAGCTCAGGGCCTAAAAACAGAAAGGGAATTTAATTGTAAATCTAATTTCTTAAAAAACACACCAAAATGGCAACAACAATTGGAATTATAGGCGATTTTTAACCTCTCCCTTTATACTCTTCTGTATTTCCCATATTTTCTACAATAAACAGGCTATCACAAAAAAATTTAAAGATTATTTTAGAAATAAAAATGTAACTACTAAATCTATCATGATTGCTTGAATAAAATTACCATTAAATTTAATATACCAAATATAACAATTTTATGAGCCAACTAAATGTTAAATAATACATTTTACATTCCTGCCCTGACAGAGCTGCTATAGATCTGCAGAGGCTGCTTAAAAACGAAAGCGGGCTTGTATGAAATACCTAGAGCAGGCAAATTGCCAGAGACAGAGAGTAGGTTAGAGGGCTCTGGGGCCGGAGGGAGGGCGGGTGGGGACTTATTGCTTAAGGAACAGAGTTTCTGTTTGGAGGGACCCAAAGTTTTGGAAACAGTGGTGATTGTCGCGCAGCACTGTGAATGTAATTAATGCCACTGAATTGTACACTCAAAAATGGTCAAAACAGCAAATTGATTTTTCTATACATATATTTACCACAATAAAAAATATTAAGTGATGTGGGCCAGCCCTGGTTGCCTAGTGGTTAAGTTTCCTGGGCTCCACTTCGGCGGTTCGGTTCTCCCTACACCACTTGTCTGTGGGTGGCCACGGTGTGGCAAAGGTTCACATACAAAACGACTAAGACTGATGGTGGATGTTAGCTCAGGGCAAATCTTCCTCAGAAAAAATAAATAAATATATATATATATATATATATATATATATATATTAAGTGATGGCTCAGTTAAGAGAGAGGATATAGTCCAGAATGCCCTGTCCTCCCACTGGTCCTCATTTCCTGCTGCCCAGGATGGGCCCAATAAATGAGGAAAACAATAACGATCACTCACGACAAGCGACTGCCACCCAGAGGTTAAATAACTTATCTTCGCCCACCCACAGGGCCAGGGGACTTGAACCCAGGCAGTCTGACTCCAGATGTTACACTTTAACCATGTCACTGCACTCCACAATGACAAAGCTGCTGTGGATTTCCTATGTGGCAAGAGTCATCTGTGGGAAACCCTGCGAGGGAGGCGCTGTTATCCCCACTCGCAGACAGAAACCTGAGGCTCGGAGCGGACTGCAGGCTGGGTGACCCGGCTGGTGGCGGCCAGAGCGCCATTCCCAGACCCTGGCCGCGTCTGCAAAGGCCAGATGACGGTGCAAGCGATGGATTGCAGATTTGAAAGACCCGGCGCGATGTTTCAGCTGAGGGGGGGAACCAGGACAGGCTTGAGCGTGTAGGGGGGAAGGGGTGTTGAGGCTGCTTCCGGCTTCCGCCAAGCTAGTTTGGGTCCTCGGAGGGTCTCCTCCTCTTCAGCGAACATCTATCACTGGCCCTGGGCGGGCCGGGGCAGCGGCCCGGAACCCAGGGCCCCCAGCGGGTTCGTAGCCATTTGCCCTGCGGGCTCTGCCTGGCGGGTGCCCGGAGGCGGAGGGCCGGCCCAGGGCAGTGCGGACGCGGAGGGTGGGCGGGGCCCGGGGGACCCGGAGCCTGGGGCTGGGGGCGTCTGCTAAGAGGGGTGCCCAGCAAACGGAAACCACGCGCTGTTGTTGGATCAATCAGGACAGCGCCCCTGGAACAGCGGTCGTGGGCGCGGCTCCGAGGCCCTCTGGGAGGTTTCAGGCGCCGTCTGCGACGGCCTGAGGGTAGACTTGCACCCAGGGAAGCTCCGAGTTGGTCCAGCTCTGCGACCAGTCCAGTTGTCCAGCCACCCTGTCCTCAGTTTCCCTCGGTGAGGACAGATGCAAGCGCCCCAGCATAGCGCGGCTGAATGCTTCTCCGGAGATGAGCCTTGCAATCCCTCCATTCTACCAACAAGGAAATGGAGCTCCTAGAGAGGTAACTGACCCAGGCCGCAGAGCTGACTGCTGGCTGTCCGCTTCTCTGCTGCTCACGTCTGCAGTCTGGCACCCAGCCCAGCACCTGGAACCTAGTAGGTGCTCAATAAATGTTTGTGAAACCAAAACGAACTGAGATGGGAGCAGAAAACCCAGGTTCTCAATCTTTGAGGGAAGACAGAATTTAGGAATCTAGGAATAATAACAGTCATTCAGAGCCACAGCAGCTACAGTCTGGATAAATAGAGCCCCAGCATCCCGGGGGGGGGGGGGGGGGGGCGGGGGACAGGACCCCAGATGGCTGCCACGCAGCTCCACCCTCTGCGGTGAAAACGAGAACTGCTTACTCCCTTCTCCAGCTGCCCACCCCAGGGGCTCCGTGAGGAAATCACCTGGGGCTTTGCCTGAAAATCTTAGAGCTGGAAGGAACCTTTCACGGCCTCTAGGTACAGTCTATGTAATGTTTTCTTAAATGATTTTCATTAAGCTCATTCAATAAATATTTACTGTGCCTCCACCATGACCAAGGCCCTGTATGGCTGAAGCAGGAAGTGTGATCCCTGTTAAAATTAGAAGTGAGTTTATACGTCTGGAGTGTTCTACAGGCAGAAGTATTTCATGAGCAAACATAAGAATTCAATGCTAAGTGTACATACAGCAGCTATTATTTCACAAAGCACAAAGCTAAGGTTAAAAGAGATCATTTTTTGGAGAAATTATTCCTCTCTGGTTGGGAAAAAAACAACAATTTCTAGGCGTGTAGAACTGATGGTGGATGGGAGAGGTCTTCCAACCCTTTGTCCAGCAGACAAGATCCACTCTAGGACAACTAAAGACAGCTGAAGACTTGACCTCAAGCCAGACAAGCCTGGACAAGCCCCTGGAAAGTCAAGAAAGAATTAGAGGGAATTCAAGATTTATTCAAGCCTGCAGAAAACCAAAGTTCAATTAAGCAATTGAAAAAAATGAAACAATGCAAAAATATGAAAATAGTGAAAGGTTGGAAAAGGAGCGGCCTGGTTGCAGAGGGGTTTGCTTTTCTTTAAGTCTCGGGCTAAGTTGCTATCCTATCTCAGAGTTGGAGTCTGAGTGCAACAGCACCATGTGGACCTGGAACCAGCTCCATGTTTGAACAGAGACTCTGTTCCTATTTGATGCAGTTTGGTGCGTTGTGAGCAGAAATCCAACTAAGCATTCACCTACCCAGCGACCCAGCAAGTCCTCTCCTGGATAGATATATGTTACTCTCTAGTTGCAGCTCAGCCTGCTGGAACAAAATACCGTAGACTGGGTGGCTTGAGCAACAAGCATTTATTTCTCACAGATCTGGAGGCTGGAAGCCCGAGATCAAGGTGACAGCAGGTCGGGTTCCTGGTGACGTCCGTCTTCCTGCTGGGAGTTGCTGCCTCCCTGCTCTATCCTCCGATGACAAAGAGAGGAAGCTCCGTGTCTCCACCTCTTCTTAAAAGGACACTAATCCCATCGTGAGGGCTCTCCCCTCACGCCCTCGTCTAAACCTAATCTCCTCCCAAAGGCCCCACCTCCCAACGCCATCACATGGGGGCTTTGGGGCTTCATCGTGTGGATTTGGGGGCACACAAACATTCAGTCCATCACAATATCCAACAGGATTCACAGACTTGATCCACCAAAAGACATGTCCAAGAATATTTATAGCAGCCTCATTCATAATAGCACAAACTCGGGAATCACTCAAATGTTCACCAACAGGAGAATGGATAAACGAGTCGTGGTAGATCCACACAACGGAGGAATGAGCAAGCACAAACTGCCCAGCAACGTGGAAGAATCGCACAGGCATCACGCCAAGGGAAAGAAGCTAGACACAAGCGCAGATTGCTCAGTTCAATTTATATGAAGTAAAATACAAGCAAGACTTGTCGATGGTGATAGAAGTCGAACTACTGGCTGCCTTTGAGAGAGTAGTGACTGGAGAGGGGCATTAGGAAGTCTCTGGGCTTCTGGAAATATTCTGTATTTTGATCTAGGTGGTGGGAGTGTGTGTGTGTGTGTGTGTAAAAATACCCCAAGTTGTACATGTAAAATTAGTGTATGTCATGAAGGTATACCCCAGTGAAAACCATCTCTATCAGGGATGACAAGTACATGGTGGACATGCTAGTGCTTTCCTCCCTTTCGTATGGCAGACATTGCTAATGAATCACCATTCTCCTTTTCACTGAGCTCAGCTGCAGAACGCTTCTCAATCCAGCACTCCAGCCAGTTTGCTCTGAGAGAAAAAAATATTCGCTTTCCCTCATGTATACACAAGTATCTTAATTAAGATGCTTAATTAAGAGAGAAGGTATGCCGTCATCTTTGACTTGTTTAGCCGTGCTTTGGGGAAGCCTGGCTTCTGCTCTCTGACTGGTGGCAGCTTCCTTGAATTCCGGGTTCAGTTCCCAGGAGGAAGTGCCTTCAGAAGAGCAGACCCGGAAGCTGGACAGTGAGAGCATGAGGGGCACACAGCTGGGAGGAAGCCCCCTGACGGAGAGCTGAGGGTGACTCAGCACCCTGGGCAACAGTGGGGCCCAGCCAAGGCTGGAGGGTGACTGGGCCCACTTTCTATCACAGAGAACAAGCTGGTTTTTCTGTCCTAGCAAGGAATGAAGAAGGAAGAGGAGGGAAGTAAAGGCTGGACTGCAGGAGGTGACACCCTCTGGACTTGCCCAAGGTCCTCTGGCAGCTGGAAACACAGCCTCCCTGTCAGCCATCTCCCAGGCTCCTCTGCGTCTCACCAGGGAGGCTGACACTTCTGTGCATTCACTCTTCACAGCTTACAGAATCTTCTACATCCTCTCTCACACAACCGTGTCATCTGGACAGAGTGGGAATACCACCACCGCCTGTTCTAAACAAGAACACTGAGGTTCAGAGATGCTGTGTGACTCACAAACACTGTGAACCCAGTAAGGGATTCAGGATTCAAACCCAGGTCTGCCTGACTCCTACGCCCAGGCGGCTTCTCTGTCTTTTCCTTTAATTTTAGTTTTTATTTTTACATCAAAGGTGTACTTGCACAGAAATGGTCAAATCGTTCAAAAGATTTGTTATGAAAGGGGCTGGCCCCGTGGCCGAGTGGTTAAGTTCACAAGCTCCGCTGCAGGCGGCCCAGTGTTTCGTTGGTTCGAATCCTGGGCGCGGACATGGCACTGCTCATCAAACCATGCTGAGGCAGCGTCCCACATGCCACAACCAGAAGGACCCACAACGAAGAATATACAACTATGTGCTGGGGGGCTTTGGGGAGAAAAAGGAAAAATAAAATCTTTAAAAAAAAAAAAAAGATTTGTTATGAAAATGGCAGTCCCCACCCCACCCACTACTGCTCTTCCCTGGAGCCAACAACTTTCACCTCTGTAAACTGATTGTTTTGGTATTTATCTCCACAATGTATGAAAACAGATCCATGGGGCCGGCCCAGTGGCGCAGCAGTTAAGTTCGCACGCTCTGCTTCAGCAGCCCGGGGTTCATTGGTTCAGATCCTAGGTGCAGATTTATGCACCGCTTATCAAGCCATGATATGGCAGGCGTCCCACATATAAAGCAGAGGAAGATGTGCATGGATGTTAGCTCAGGGCCAGTCTTCCTCAGCAAGAAAAAAAAAAGAGGAGGATTGGCAGCAGATGTTAGCTCAGGGCTAATCTTCCTCAAAAAGAGAAAGAAAAAAAAAGAAAATAGATCCACACCAAGTTGAGTCACTGTGGAATTTCAGCATTCTGAGGGCACAGAGAAGATCCCACAAGCTTCCAGAAAGAGCAAACATCACCAGAAAAGAGTAAAAATCACCTATAAAAAAAGTCACCTACAAAGAGCTAGGACTTAGAACCATCTTGGTCTTCTCAACAGTAACACTGGAACACAGTAGGCATCGGAACAATACCTTCAAAATCCTGGAGGAAAATGATCCCCAACTTAGAATTCTATATGCAGTCAAACTGTCAATCAAATGTGAGAGTAAAATAAAGACATCTTCAGATATTACAGGTCTCAAAATATTGACCTTCATGTATCCTCTCTCAAGAAGCAGTTAGAGGATGCCAAATCCTTTACAACTTACCCAAAATGTTGCTCTTGGCCCTCTTCTGTTTTCCCTATCCTTGCAAGTGTTATACCTTCAAAAAAGTCCTTTTTCTGCCAATTCAGTAGGATTTTGACAGAGTAAAGGTGATGGATTCATTTATCATTACCTAGAAGTTCTCTGCTCTTTTATTCATTTTTATAAGCAATGGACCCTTTCTTCAAGCAAAATCTTACACAAAAGACAAATATCGAAGGCACTCAGAAGCCGTGTTGCTCTGGCTGCAGTCTTGTTTCTCTCCGTTGGCTAAGTGCAAAGGAAGTTGCTGCCGCTAATTAACGCAAAAGGAATGATCGAATTAGAACAACACCGTTTCGTACCCATACGTTAATTAATGGATCTAGGCATTGCGTACCAACAGCTGCTAACATCACCCCCCACACGTATACACACAAAACGGTAGCACAACATGACATGAGCCTTTTGATGAAAGAATGCAGCATCGCCTATAGCTGCCAAAAAAACAAAATCCAAATTGCTCAAGGCTCTGGATCCAGCTACCAATTTACTGGAAATCCAGAGGACAGAAGGACGTGCTGAACTGCACACAGTCAGCAAAATCCAGATGGCAAGTTCTGCTGGTCGAATGCCCTGGGTTCTTCAACATATAAATTAAAGAGGAAACAAAGGGATGGAGGCAGAGTCTTTGGATTAAAGGGACTTAAAAGACGTATCAAATAAAAAACTGGGTAAGTGTACACCTGGGTCAATAGCAGCATTATTCACAATAGCAAAAAGGTGGAAGCAACCCAAATGTCCATCGACAGAGGAGTGGATAAACAAAGTGTGGTAAATACATGCAACGGAACATTTTCAGCCTTAAAAGGAAGGCAGTACTGACACACGCTGCAGTGTGGATGAACCTTAAGGACATGATGCTAAGTGAAATAAGCCAGTCACAAAAGGACAAGTACTGTATATGAGGTACTCAGAGCAGTCAGATTCACAGAAACAGAAGGTGGAATGGAGGTTGCTGGGTGGGGGGGAGGGAGATGAGGAGCTGTTTAATGGGTTCAGAGTTTCAGTTTTGCAAGATGAGGAGTTCTAGAGATGTGCTGCACAACAATGTGAAGCTACTTAACACTACTGAATTGTGCACTTAAAAATGGTTAAGATGGTGAATTTTATGCCACATAACTTTTACCACAACTAAAAAGTTTTAGTTAATTTTAAAAAGGGGGGTCAGGTCTGGTGGTATAGTGGTCAAGTTCACATGCTCCACTTTGGTGGCCTGGGGTTTGCAGGCTCAGATCTTGGGCATGGACCTACACTCTGCTCATCAAGCCATGCTGTGGTGGCAACCCACACACAAAATAGAGGAAGATTGACACAGATGTTAGCTCAGCAACAATCTTCCTCACACACACAAAAAAAGTGGGTAAGACTAAATCGTGGAATTTGAGAAGGCTGTCTCAGGTGACAAAATCATGAAGAAATGCAAGGAAGTGATTACCGTGAAAGTCGGGATGCAAGCTAATTTTGGGGAGAGGAAAGGAGCTGCATTTGGGACAGGACATGGAGAGGCTTCTGGAGCTCCTTTTCTTGATCTAGGTGCTAATTTACCAGAGTGCACCTTATAGCAATCCATTATGTTAGACATTTGTCTTCTACAGTTTTCTGTTTTAAATACAAGCAAAAAGTAAGAAAAAAAAAAACTTGAAAAAAAGCTGCTGCAATCCTGTCAGTCAACACATTCCAGTAAAAGGACATTCCATCTGAATTAACAGAGGAGGACTTGCCCCCCCGACATGGTACCCTGTCTCCCCCCTGCATTTGACCCCCAGAGCCTGCGCACGGCCCGCCTCCACCCCTAGAGACATTCTCACAGACCTGAAAGAGCTGAGCTCTGCCTGGGGTCGCCGAGGAAAACAGGACTCGCAGCCTGACACCCCGGGGTCTCACCCACATGAAGTGCAGAAAATAAGATTCGGACGCCTTTGTTGTCGGCTGTCAAATTTCATTTTCTGGTTCCCAAATTCCCTAATGTGAATCCTGCTGAAATCTTTGTGCCACCGTAATGTGCTGTCACAGGGTCAGGATTGCAGGAGCTTTCTGTCAGTCTCCTGGGACGAGTGTCCCAGCACAGAGTCCCTGACGCTTGCACAAATGGCCCCCAGCAGCCCGGGAGGCTGCCGTGGAGTGGTGGTTGAGAACACAGCTCTGGTTCAGGCTACCTGGGTGCAGATCCCGGCTCTGCCACCCAACCTGGGGCAACAGCCTGCTGACGGTTTCTGGGCCTCTCTTCCCACACGTATAGTGGGGGTTGTAACAGTGTTTATTCCATGGGGCTGTCATGGGGCCTCAATAAGCTGAAATATGTCAAGTCTTTAAAAAGAGAGCCTGGCTCAGGATAAGCAATCAGTACTTATTATTATTATTCCATTTGAAGTCACAGCCCCAGGCTCACAATGACCAGAGAAGAGAAACAGGGGGTCGGGGAAGGTCTCCATCCATCTTCCCTTTGTCCTGGGGATGGCAGAGCTGGAGAAGTCTGGCTGCTTCCAGAGGTGTTCGTCCAGCTGCCTGCTTGATACCTCAAACTGGACGCGACTAAAACTCCATTCACATGCTTCCCCTCCCCCGCCCTCCAACCCTGACCCTCTTCCAGTGTTTTCCATCTCTTGGAAGGGCACTGCTGTCTATCCAGTCAGATGAACCAGAAACCTAGGCGGCACCCTTCGCTCCTCTCTCTTCCCACCTCACTGCCCACCCATCATCATGACGCTCGGACTTCACCTCCTAATGCCATCGTGAAGTCACCCGTCTCCACCTCCCGGCCACCTTCCCCCTGGATTGCTGTGGGAATGGCGCTCCCTGGGGCTGTCCCACGTGTCTCCCCTCCTCGTCACTACCAGAGTCACAATTTAAATTTACCTCTGTGATTGTTTGGTTACTATCTGCCCCCTCCGCTAGACTGTAAGCCCCCAGAGGGCCGGGGCCGGGCCCGTGTTCCTGACCACTGTACCTCCTGGTTTTAGCACAGGCCTGGCCCATGGCGGGTGCTCAGTGAAGACGCACCAGATGAACTAAATATTAGGTTGAAGAAGGAGCGTGGTTCCCCCATTTACATGCTATGGCCCAAGGGAGCCTGCCACCTTCTGCAGCCTGTAGGGCCCTCCCCGTAGGAGCCACATCGCCTCTCTTCACCTGCTCTGCTCCCCTTCGCCCTCCTTGTCTGCTTCTCAGAACCCCCAGGCCAACCGGGGTAGACCCGGCCCAGGATTGTTTCCTGGAACTGAGGTAGCTATGGAAACCTGGCTCCTCTGGTCCCACTGAGCCCACACCTCCACTGCGGGTCCCTGCCCCATTCCCAATAAGCCTGTGAGTTTGGGTACTTCCCCCAGGGCTGGAAAAATTCTTTTTTATTCTTTTTTTGAGGAAGATTAGCCCTGAGCTAAGATCTGCTGCCAATCCTCCTCTTTTCGCTGAGGGAGATTGGTCCTGAGCTAACATCTGTGACCATCTTCCTCTATTTTATATGTGGGACACCTGCCACAGTGTGGCTTGATAAGCAGTACTAGGTCCACGCCCGGGATCTGAACCAGCGAACCCCGGGCCACCAAAGCAGCGTGCGTGAACTTAACCGCTACGCCACCGGGCTGGCCCCAAGGAGAAATTCTTAAAGACATGTGGCCGCAGTCATCTGCAGAACCTCCTCCCCACCCTGCTCTGGGACTAGTGCCGAGGGCTCCCTGTGCACGGCCACTCGTTCAGTGAGGACTGACGGAGCATCCACTGTGGACCAGGACCGTGGAAGACGGTTGGCGCACCTCAGTGACCAAGCGTGGTAGACACAGCCCAACTGCTGTTCCCCCCACTCCTCCTTGCTAGCAAACCTGATTCTGTTTTAGACCCCTCGGAGTCTTTCTTAATCACTCTAAACCAATCACGGTACTTTATTTCCCTTATAAACACTCGGTTTAACCATGGCATATGACGATTCTAGGGGAATTCTACCGGGAAGGTCTTCCTCACTATCACAGGGAAGATAAGGAAGAAACACCTCCTCCTGAGGCCTCCATTGGGTGATGCCTGGAGCTGGGGCAGACATCTCGTGACCTTGAGGGAATGGATGACACTCTGAGAATGGCAGAGCTGAAAGATAGAAAGAACCTAGATTCTTTTTTTTTTTTTAAAGATTGGCACCTGAGCTAACAACTGTTGCCAATCTTCCTTTTTGGTTTGTTTGTTTTTTCTGCTTTATCTCCCCAAACCCCCCTGTACACAGTTGTATATCCTAGTTGCAGGTCCTTCTAGCTGTGGGATGTGGGACACCACCTCAACGTGGCCTGATGAGCGGTGCCATGTCCGCGCCCAGGATCCGAACCCTGGGCCGCCGCAGAAGAGCGCACGAACTTAACCACTCAGCCACGGAGCCGGCCCCAAACCTAGATTCTTGAGGATACCATTGAGCTTCTGAATTCACCACCTGGAACTGCCCTGCCCCTGATCTTCTTGTGGTGTGCAATGAGAAAAGCCCTCATTGTTTGAGCTGATCCTAGGTGAGTTTTCCATTCCTTGTAGCCGAAACCCACCTACGTGGGCAGAGAAGGCAGCGAACACTGCCCAAGCAATTGCTGGATACCAGGCGCTGAGCTCAAACCTTACTGCTCTCTCAGTCCTCTCCACTCCCACCCTAAGAGTTGGAAATGATTGTGCGCATTTTACAGCTGAGGAAGCTGAGACCCAGAGTCGAGAGGAACTTTGTCACACACTGAGTGCCTGGAGGAGTTGAGACTGAAACCCAGGTCTTTGGCTTGCTTTCTACTACGACAGTGGGAATGAGGTTTGATCACTGTGTTCACTGGAACTCTCCGTTACAAGTACAAAGGATGTGAGCCAGGCCAGTCTGAGCTTAAGAGGCATGCATTGGCTCTCATTTCCAACTGCAGAGGGGGTGAAGGGATGGCTGTGTCCAGAGCCCAAAATCAATCTCTCTGTCTCTCATCTTTGCTTCTCTCTGACGCCACACCGTCAGACCCGCTGCCCCGCTGGGCTAGAATCACAGCCACCAGCAGCCCTCGTCTCACATCCCAACAGCCAAGAGCCAAAAAGGTCAGGGGTCTCGCTTTCCACAGCTTGAGTTTTATTGGCCAAGCTCGGGCCATATGCCCGCTCCTTGGGCTGCTCGCTCTAAGTCTGAATCCTGGGGGCCACCTGCTGGCTCTGTGGTCAGGTGATCCAACCTGTCTATGCCTCAGTTTTCCCAACCTGAAACAAGGGAACTAATAGTACCTGCCTCTCTGGGCTGCTGTGAGGATCATTCATCTATTCTACAAGGACTTGGCACCTGCCAACTCCGTGCCAGGCGGTACGAGATGCTGGAGCTACAGTCGAGGGCAGAGAGGCCCAATCCCTGCCCTCAGGGAGTTTACAGTCTAGCAGGAAGACAGACACCAAACAAACACGGGAATCAGCATCTCTATTACAACTCTGATAAGTCTCATAAAGGACAAGCACAGGGCCCTGTGGGGGAGAAGAAAGGAGACCTGGCTCAGAATAAATGAGGAACAGTTACAGAGCCTGACACTGGGCGGGACACAGAGTAAGCCTTCAGTCTATGCTTACTACGGTTACGGTTACTGTTACAGAGGTTTCTGCTCAGCATCTTCCCAGCCACCTCGCCTCCTGGTGACTTAGGTGCCCTGCTCTCTATCTCTGCGACCAATGACAAGCCTCCTAGGGGACGGAGAGAGAGCGTGACGTGTGCGCTGGGACGGTAGAAGTGCAGCAGGTCCCAGGGCGGCCTGTTCCTGGTGGACGGCACACATCCAACTCTCATCACCTCCACTTATGCAGAGGGGCAGCCCCTTCCGGCTCCAGCTGAGGCCCAACCAGGAGGCCTGCAGAGGCCCTAGTGGCTTCTCGGGCCCCAGGGTCTCCCAAGTGCCTTCCCCTGGCTCCGAGTCAAGCCCTAAATGAAGGAGTTCTAGAGAGAGATTTACTGCAGAACAAACCAACTTTCCATTCACCATTGCCAGGCTCTGCTACCACACAGCTCCTGGCCACAGGGACGAGGGCCCTGCCCCTGCCCCAAGCCGTTTCCTGGTGACCTCCTCTGGAGGGACCATTTGCAAAACTCTTTGTGATCAAAGGATGTGTCTTGGAACACACTCTGTCCCCACCAGGTCCTCTGAGGCTCCCCTCCCATCTCTCTTGTGCAGACGTGCTGTTTGTTCCGGGAAGAAGGGCCGAGAGCCGCTGGGTTGGATTAATTGCCACAAACGCTGTATTCCTGTCACCACGGCCCTGACCTCAGTTCCAGCCCTCATGACCCTAATCAGGACTCTGGTGGCAGCCCATCAAGTCTCTGGGCCCCCAGGCTCTCCCTTCCCACCGTGGGGCAGCCAAAGGGGCCGCCTGGAGTACTGTCGCTCCCCCATTTACCATCTTTCCCACTGCGTGTCCCCAGCAACTCAAGGACATCATGCAGGGTTTGCCCAGAACAGTAGACACTGTTTTCATCCAAGCCTTTTCCAACATGTGCCTTCCTCGTGCCTTAACTTATTCATTAAAGAACGGATGCCTACTATGTGCCGGCCTCTGTGCTGGCTCTGAGATGCATTGGTCAGCCACACAGCCACTCCTTCTGGAGTTTGTGGTCTAGCATGGGAGCCAAATATCAATGAAAAACAAAGAATCGCCAGAGTTTATAATCACCAAGAGTAGGGAGAGCTGTGAAGGAAGCCTGTAGGATGCTGAGTGTATTAACAGAGAGCAGTGACTCTGCTGGGGGCTTGAGAAGGCATCCCTGAGATGATGCTCAGCCTGACATCTGATGAAGAGAGGGTGCCATCTGGGCTTGGGGGTGCGGGAGAGCTTCCAGACAAAGGCCCTGAGGCCGGAGGGCACCTACCAGCTCTGGATCTGAAAGCCTGGGTGGTGGGTAGGCAGGGCACAGAAATGGGCTGGAGAAGGAAGTGGGGATAGCCCAGCAGGCCATGTTAGAACACTGGCCTTGACCTGGAGGACCTGGGGGCGCCCTGAGGGCATTGAGGGACATGAGCCCTCTGGACTTGGATGGGGTAAGAATGAACACAAGGAAGGCTATTGAGATGTGACGGGGCTGGACCAACGTCAGTCACCATGGTAGAAACGCTGGGTCAAAGGGGACTTTATTTTTTAACTCCACACTATGGAAATTTTGAAAAATATATAAACGTAGAGAGAAGAGTATAATGAACCTGCCCGAATTCTCACCCAACAGCCTCAACGACAGTCAACTCAGAGCCAAGCTGACGTCAGCCCCGCCACCCACGCCCCGCACCCACAGGACCACATTGAAGCAAATCCCAGATGCCGCGTATTTCATCCATAAATATGTCAATATGTTTCTCTGCAACAAAAGGACTCTTTTTTAAACATCACCACATCATCACACCTAATAAAATTAAGTGATAATGCAAATTTCAAACCTTGATACTTATTGCCAAACGACCATTTAGAAAAAGCCCCCAATCCACCCCAGAGTTCCCACTCCTACACCCTCATCAACACTGGGCATGATGGGAAATCGATTTCCCAAGCGACTCCTCCGAAAACCCGAGAGCGAAACCTCAAACTCCAGGTTCATTTAAGGAAAGGAGGCAGCCAGGGAAGTAAGTCTGTGGAAGTCTCATGCACACACCCAACCGACACCCGTACGTGGCCAGCAACTGGGGCTTCTAGAGACAGGAGGCGGTGAGCCCTCTCAGCCCTCGCTGGCTTCCTGGGGCAGGCTCAGTGTGGGCCAAGGGAGCATAGCACCCTCTCGCATCCTTCATCTCCCACACTTGCCCGTGTGGCCCTGAGCCAATGGGGCAGATTGAGAAAGGGCTTCCTTAGGACAAGAGATTCCAGAAACAACCTCATAGAACAGAGAGGGAAGGATCATCAGGCGCTCCCTTCCGTGGTCAGGTCTGTCTGCCAACACATCCATGCCTAGGCCTACAACGGTTTCCTATTAGAGCTGCAACCCAGGGACTCACTGCCTTGCCTCTCTCATGACTGTTCCCCCTCCGCACAGTGAATCAGGGCCTCACATTCACTCAAGGACTTGGAACATACCATATGCAATATACAAACCATACAGATGGGTTTCCAGGTTCAGAGAGCAGTTCCATCTTATGTAGTACGATGGCAGCATCCACACTTCCAGAACTCTGCCCAGTTCCTGACTTCCCTGAGCCCTGGCCTTTATCCCATCGGTTTGACCTGCTAGCACAGCCTTATATCCTCAGCCCCAGATAGAGGCAGCACTCCATCTTCCACATCCTCCCCATTTACAGAGCCCTCACTGTGCTCTAGGCTCTGTGCCAAGCCCAGGAGATGCAAAGGTGAGTGAGACCCAGGCCCCTCATGGAAGTTGCTCACCATGTGCGAGAGAAACAGTCACATAAACTCAGTGCAACATGGTCAGGGCTCCAGGAGAGACGTCTCCGAGCTGCTGTGGGAGTCCAGCCAGTAAGGCCAAGAGCTCTGCCTGGCAGACAGAAGGCTTCTTGGGGGAGGTATCTTTTGAGCTGTGTCTTGAGTGACACTGGGGAAAGTCAAGGTTGGAGAAATTGTCCCATGGATCCCACATGAATTAATACTCTTGGGACACAAACAGCACAACTAAAATTACGAACATAGGCAGAAAAGGAGGACTTTGTATTTCTTTGATCCTGCAATTCTGATTCTACAATTTAACTTAAAGGTTTCCTCCTGCATATGTGAAATGACATGTGTTCAAGGGTCTTTACTACAGCACTGTTTGCAAAGCAAAAGATTAGAAGGAATCTAAGTATCCATCAGTGTGAGATGGTTATATTAGTTTCCGGTGGCTGCTGTAACAAATTGCTACAAACTTGGTGCCTTAACACAACAGAAATTTATCCTCTCCCAGTTCTGGAGTCCAGAAGTCTGAAACCAGAATCGCTGGACTGAAATCAAGCTATCAGCAGGGCCATGATCCCCTCCGAGGCTCTGAGAGAGAATCCTGTCCTCGCCCCTTCCAGCTTCTGGTGGCTGCCTGCATTCCTTGGCTTGTGGCCACATCACTCCAGTCTCTGCCTCTATGGTTACATTGCCTCCTCCTCTTCTGTGTCAAAGCTTCTGCCTCTCTCTTACAAGGACACATGTGATTGCATCTAGGGTCCACATGGATAATCCAGGACCATCTCCCCATCTCGAGATCCTTAATTTAACCACATCTGCAAAGTCCTTTTGTGCCATAAAGGTAAGATTCACAGGCTCCAGGAATTAGGATGTGGATGTCTTTTAGGGGCTGTGATTCAGCCAACCACACAATGCAACCACACAATGGAATATCATGCAGACGTTAAAAAGAATGAAGAATCTCTCGTGCACTAATAGGAAATGTATTCCAAGATATATCAAAAATTTTAATAAAGTTTATATAGTTTATGTAATTAAAATATATAAAATTTAAATAATTTTACAGTTTTTAAGCGAGAAAAGGAATAAATTCAAAGGATAGTGAGTAGCTCACAGAATCAAGAGGAGAGAAGCAAGTACAGAATAGTTTGTACGCTGTGCTACCACTTACATAAAAACTACGTGTATGTGTGTGTGTACATCCTGGAAGCATACATAAGAAATTGAAAATAGTGGTTACTGCTGGGGAAGGGAAAGGGGAACTGAGGGGGCAGAGGTGGGGAGGAGATTTTTCACTGAATATATATATATATATATATATATATATATATATATATATACATTTCTTTTTTTTTTGAGGAAGATCAGCCCTGAGCTAACATCTGCTGCCAATCCTCCTCTTTTTGCTGAGGAAGACTGGCCCTGAGCTCACATCCATGGCATCTTCCTCTGTATCTGGGATGCCTGCCACAGCACGGCTTGCCAAGCGGTGTGATGTCTGCACCCAGGATCCAAACTGGTGAAGCCCGGGCCACCGAAGCGGAACGTGCACACTTAACTGCTGCACCACCGGGCCAGCCCCTGAATATATTTTTTTAAACCAGCTTTATTGAGATATAATTTATATACCAGACAATCCACCTATTTAAAGTGTATGATTCAATGGTTTTTAGTATATTTGAGGAGTTATGCAACCATCACCACAATCAATTTTAGGACATTTTCTTCACCCTCAGAAGAAACCCTTGACCCATGACCTTCCTCCTCATTTCCCTCAACTTCCCTGCCCCCAGCCCTCACAACCACTAACCCACTGTCTGTAGAGTCCCTAGACTGTAGATTTGTCTCTTCCAGACATTTCCTATTAATTGAATCATACAACATGTGGCCTTTTGCGTCCGGCTTCTTTAATGTAGCGTGGTTTAAGGTTCATCCATGTTGTAGCATGTGTCAGTACTTCAGTGCTTTTTATGGCTGAATAATATTCCACCGCAAGAATGTGTCACATTTTGTTTATCAGCTGATGCCCATTTGGGTTGTTTACACTCTGGCTTTATGAATAAGGCTGCTGTGAACATTCGTGTGCGAGTTTCTGTGTGGACGTGTTTTCATCCTCTTGGGTATATACCCAGGACTGGAATTGTTGGATCATACTGTAACTCTACGCTTAACTTTCTGAGAAACAACCAGGTTGTTTCCCAAAGTAACTGCCCCATTTCACAGTTCTGTCAGGAGTGGAGGAGGGTTCCAGTCTCTCCACATTCTTCCTAACGCTTGTTACTATCTGTCTCTTTTGGCTATAAGTTCTAGGGGGTATAAAGTGGCATCTCATCATGGTTCTGATTCACATTTCTCTGATGGCTAATGATGTGGAGCGTCTTTTCATGAGCTTATTGGCCATCTGTATCTCTTCTTTGAAGAAATATCTATTCAGATCCTTTGCCTATTTTTTAAATTGGGTTATTTTCTTATTGTTGAGTTGTAAGAGTTCTTTATATGTTCCAGATATGAGTCCCTTACCTGATATATGATTTGCAAATATTTTCTCCCATACTGTGGGTCTGAATATCCTTTTATGCCTTTTGAATCTGGTACCATATGCATATACTACTTATTAAAGTTAAATAACTTAAAATTTTTTAAGAAAGAAAAGCAATGAATTCTGAGGATAGTGGGTGGCTCACAGAATCAAGAGGAGGAAAGCTGGAGGACCAGGCCTGGCCCAAGGCAGTGCTGGGGTGTCGAGGAAGCAGGAACCACTGTTCTCTTGGTCAGGGCCCACTCCTGAGATGAACACACTCCGCTTCCCCTCCTGTCTTCACCATGCTCCATTCACAGCTCAAAGTCCTGGGGGAGAGGCCAGCTAGTTAGTGAAACCTGGGCTAGGCACCCACTCCTTGACACGGGGAAAGAAGACAGAGCACCATGATTGACAGCCAAGACTTGACATGGTGGGACAGAGGTAAGTCCCCCAAGGGAAAGGGGATGGAAGTCCACTCTGGATGCTGAAGAGCAGGTAGCCTGGTCCCCCTACAGCTGCCCCTACTTAGGCAAATAAACTATCTAGACCAGCACCGTCCAACAGAAATCCGGTGAGAATCACACAGGTCATTTAAAGTTTTCTGACAGGTACAATGAGTAAAAAGAAATAGGTGAAATTAATTTTAGTAATACATTTTGTTTAAGCTAATATATTCAAAATATTATCATTTCAACATGTTATCAATATACAAATATTAACGAGATATTTAACATTCTTTTTGTACTAACTCTTCAAAATCCGGCGTGTAAGCAATTACAGCCCACCTCAGCGTCCAGACACGCTCTTATAGACGGCTTTGAACTTCCATTCGACACAATACAACACAAGATGCAACTGTCCTTGGTACACGGTTGCTCTTGCCTCTTCCCCAAAAAGAAGATACACAAAGTCCCCAGAGTCGTGGCGTCCACACCTGGCCAACGATCACAACATCCATCTCTGAAAACTTTCCATTACTCCTCAAAGTCAGTCACAGACCCACTTGAATAAATTTGTAAAGTTAACTTGTAACAATAATCCATATATGAAATAAGAAGAAAAGAGAAAAAAAAGAAATTAGTTAATACACTAGCACACGCACAACACAGCAAGCAAGGGAGAAAACACACAGAGCTGCTACAGAGGCCCTGGTTCTGCGGATGGTCACAAGTCCATCGCTGATGGTCCTAACTTCCTTCTTCCTTTACTCATTCCATGTTCCCTTCGCCCTCCAGCAGTACGTCAGCTGGCCAGGGTCCTTTACTTGGTGGAGCGACCAAACCTTCATTGCTGAATAGTCTGCGTTGATTCTCAGTGGCCCTACCTTTTGTTGGTTGCTATAGTTTTCCATTAACTTTCACTGTTTACATGGAAGTACTAAGAGGTGCCCCAAAGTTGCAGGTATAGTTCTTCTGCTCCCTTGCGTAGCAGCAACCCAATTTCCCCCTGGTTCAGAGACATGAAGAGCCCAACACGGCCAGGTGGCAGTCTCAATTCAACGGGATCATTATGGTGCCCCTGATGGAAGCATTTCTCCACCAGAACTAAGGCCGTCAAACCAGTAGAGCTGAAAGTTGCACAGACAGGGGAAACAACTCTGCAGGTGGGTTGTACGACCTAATAGTGAGAGGAGCCCCTCCCATTTCCACCCTTGATTCCTATGGGAGAAACAGTCACAGAGTGAAAGCATGTAGTGCATCCTGTAAGACAGAACGCCAACCTTTCAGGCCAACTCGTACCATAACCAAGTCTTCAGGAGGCCGCCCCATAGTTCCATCAGGCCAACTGCTTCTGGGTTATGTGGTGTGTGGTAAGACTAGTGAATTGCCATGAGCACCAACCTGTTGCTGCGCTTACCTTGCTCTGAAATGAGTTCCCCGATCAGAGCAATATTATGTAGAACACCAGGACAGTGAAAGAGGAACTGTGTGCACACAGATGGTTGGGCTGGCAGAAGTATTTCAGGAAGGAGTGGCAAACTATATCCAGAATAAGGGTCTGTTCCAATGAGGACCAAATTGACGCCCCTCCACGATGGAAGGGGTCCAGTGTAGTCAATCTGCCACCAGATGGCTGACTGGTCCTTCCACCTCCAAGAATGGTAAGCTTTTAAAATGTCCAGAGGGCATTTCTTTCCTTCCTTTCCTCCTTCACTCAAGAATTTTCTGAGGCCCCCTGTGCCCAGCCCTCTGCTCAGCCTGTAGGTGGCACAGCAGGGCCTGGGCTCTTGGCCACGATGTCAGTCTCGGGGTTTTTGTCCACAGAGGCATGAGAAACCAGACAGCTGCAGCTGCCACCACTTTCAAGCAGAATGTCACAGTCAACAGAGCACCGGACAGGGAGTCCAGAGACCTGACTTCTAGTTCTAGGTCAGCCATCAGCACCTGTGTGATGTGAATGAAGGCAGAGGGCCCAGGCTAGCAGGTACCCGTGATGGACCAAGGGTGGGGAGGTTGGACCCGTTCTCCTTGGGGACAGGCACAAGGGAGTCAGCTGTCCATGGAGAATTTTGAAATAATCAACTAATAGTTGTTCTGCTTTTTATTATCACTACATACCCGCAATTGTAAAGAACGTCACTGAGAAAATACTCCTCACCAAAAAAGCCTTTTGTTTGCCCAAATTCTAAACAATTGCTACCGTTACTATTAGGTTTTAATAATGTATGTGTAAGCGTTAAACTGGCACATTTTTCCTATTTATTTTTTAATAAACATTGTATTTTATGTGGATGTTAATTTGGAGACCTCTCAGCTATTCTTACCCCAGGCACACACGGGTTTATTTCTACATGCGTTTATTTCTAGGCTAAGCTTATAAGAGTTTGGAATCTTTCCAGCTCATTTCCGGCTAAAATTTAAACAAATTAAAGACAGGGACATGGAGGAGAGGTCCAAACCCATCCAGCTCCAACTCCTCAGGCGTTAACTGGGGAAGATCAGCTCCGCCACCTAGTGGCAGAAAAGGGGATTACATGCACAAGCGCCCAGATGACCCCATCCCAAAGAAGGCTCTGTCTAATAAGGCAGTGATGTGTGGTATTGGACCTTTGAAATATGGCTTGTCCAAACTGAGATGTGCTGTTGGTGTAAAACACATACTGGATCTTGAAGACAATATGGAAAAAATGTAAAATATCTCACTAACGATTGTTTATCATGATCACATATTGATGCTTATATTGATGATGTGTTGAAATGCTAATATTGGGGGGTCGGAGGCAGCAGGGAGATTTAAGCAGACAAGTCAACCCAGGGCTGACTGCATCCCAGGTCTGACTACATAACAACAAGCAAGTTCCTTCATTTCTCAGGGCCTTCGTTTCCTCATCCTTACAATGGACTAATGATCCTACATCACAGGATTCTGACGACGAGATGTGATCAGGCATACAGAACTCCTGAGATGCAGTGGTGCTGAGTAGAAGTTGGTTTCTTTCCTCTCAGAGCTGATCAGAGTGGAGGGAAAACTAGAGTGGGCGGCCTTCCTACCCCGGGCACAGTCAGAGTGTCTTGATCCCTCTCCCCAAGTTATTGCTAAGCTGCACGTGCTGTGGCCGAGTAACCAGCCTCCCTACTTGTAGGACCAGCTCCAGCTGTGCCTTCTCGGGGACACCCCCCACACACCGTCTCTGTGCCGACTGTGTACCCAGCACCAGGCACCAGCCTGCTCTGCACTCTGCCAGGCCAGGCTGAATCCGCCTCTCTGCCTAGGTGTCTCCCAGTCCACACACCTGCTCCTCCCCTTCCCGCAGTGAGCTGCCTGCTGCCCCGCCAGCCCCCGTGTTCCACACCCACCAATGGGCAAAACTGCTCACTCATGGCCACCCACATCAGCAGTTCTCAGGGTGCTCTCTGGACCAGCAGTATCAGTGTCACCTGGGAACTTGTTAGAAATGCAAATTCCTGGGCCTCCGCTCTCCTGACGCAGACACTCCAGGGTGAGGCCGGCAATGCTGCGCACGTCCTCCAGGGGATTCTGATGCCTGGGGAAGTTCAAGAACCATGGCTCTACGAAGCCCCTACTCAGCCGCCAGGCCCATTCCTCTCAGCTTCCAGCTGTCAGGTCCTGCCGCCTCCCCTGCCACTCCCAACCCCTATCCTGTTGTAGAGAAACCCTCCTGGTGCCTAAAACTATCCTCTCCTCTTCCTCTTCACTGCTTCGCCTCCGGTAACGATGACCAAACCTTAGTCACAGCCAACCTTCGATATTTTTGTCACACAGTCAGCCACTTAGCTATTTCTTACTCAACATTTTTAAATTTGATGCTAATCCAAATATACACTTTAGCCTGGTCCTAAAGAATCTATGAATTCAGACAATATACAAGTTATATTTTTCTGTTGCACATTAAAATAAACACTATTAAAATTTGAACAGTTCATCCAAATTACCACCTAAAAGTCATTTTGAGGAAACAGTGCCTTAAGTGTGGCCTGGCTCTCCCATAACACTCTCCACCCACCCTGTCCACCCCCCAGAGCCTCGATCTCCCCTCTGCCTGTCATCTACACTACCTTCCTGGACCATTTAGCACCCCCTTCCATCAACCCCACCTGTGACTCTGACATCCCTGAGGACTCCCCAGGAAGCATCCCCAGCTCAATAGGTACGTGTGGAATGGCTGAGCTCTGTGCCCCCAAGATGTCCACTTCTACTCCACAGCACCCCAAAACCCCATCACTACATACTCCGCTCTAAGCACTACCTCCAGGAAGTGGCCCTGGACCTCCCTGGCCCCAGTCTGCCCACCTTGTCTCCAGCCCTGCACCCGCCCACCCGCTCACCCGACTCCTCCACCCTCACCAAGGCCACGAGCTGAACACTTAATAATTAGGAAGAATTCAATGAATCCTCACAAACTGAACACACCTGTGTAACCAGCGCCTCAGCCCTTCCTCGTGGCCATTTCCAGGAAGCCACTGCCCACTGTCCACCCCACCCCAACAGCAATTCCTCCCCTCGTATCTATTAGCATCGATTCATTTCACCTGGTTTTTTATACGTACATAAATGAAATCATACAGTACGTCCTTTTATGTCAGGTTCTCAGCCATACTGTACATGTGACCGTAGACTGATTGTTCTCACTGCCATGTAGTATTCCACTGTACAGATATCGCCCTGTATTAGTTTCCACACATTTAGTGGCTTAAAACAACACGAATTTATTTTCTTGCAGTTCTGGAGGTCAGAGATCAGCAATGGGTCTCCTTGGGCTAAAATCAAGGTGTTGGCAGGGCTGCGCTCCTCCTAGAAGCTCTAGAGAAGAGCCTGTTTCCGCACCTCTTCCAGCTTCTAGACTCCACCACATTCCTTGGGTCATGTCCCCTCCATCATCAAAGCCCGCGGTGGCCAGGTGAGTCTTTCTAACACTGCCATCTCTCTGGTTCTGACTCCTGTCTCCCTCTTCCCCATTTAACGAACCTTGTGATACATTTGGCCCAGCCTAATAATCCAGCATAATGTCTTCATTTTAAGGTCAGCTGATTAACTTCCATAATCCTACCTGCAACCTGATCTCCTTGCTATGTGACATGTCACAGGATGCGAATGTCGGGAGGGGCCTTATTCTTCTTACCACATCCACCACACATGTATATAACTACTGCTGATGGGTGTTTGGTGGTTCCAGGACAAGTCTGTGGGTGGGCACATTTCTGTGGGGTATAGACACACCAGTAGAATAGCCGGGTTATGAGCTAGATGTTCAGCTTCAGGAGATGCTGCCAGTTTTTTCCAAAGTGGTTGAACCAATTTAACACTCCCACCAGCATGTATGAATTGCAATTGTGCTCCGTGTTGCAACACCGCATTTTCCGTGGCTCTCACTGACACCAGAGACGTCCTTGCCGCTCTGCCTTTCTTCTTGTCTGCTGGGCCCCACAACATCTGACCTCGACCATCCATCCACTTCCATTTCTGTTCCCAGGATGAAAAACATTGTTGGAGAAAATCAGGCCGTTTTCTAACCCAAACCTCAAATTTGTGTGGATACCTGTGGGCACTTGTGGCCATTCAACAAACGTGTTACTCAGAACCTCATGATGACAGCAACTTCAGGGCCACGTGTATTCTATCCTCTCACTTGGAGCAGTTACGTCTCACGCACCATGGTCTCTCGTGTTGCTGTGCCTTTACTCACACTGCTGTTCCTGCACTTCTCACCATCCTTCATGGCGTGTGCCCTCCAGAAAACCTTCCCCAAATCTCTCAGCACTGTCTTACCACCCATTATGTTGTATTAGAATCCACCATCTCTCACCCACCATGCTGCAGAGGCAGAACCAAGATGACCGGACATGGCTCCTGTCCTGCGTCTATCACTCAAGGCCAGAAAACTCAAACACACCCTTGTTTGTTAGTGATCAGCACCACGCTCTCAGCACATTGTCATCAGGAAGGAAATGAACAGCTTCTCCGACCGATGATCATTCCATCATTGGATGGATGCGATTTGGTTCAGTACCTCTACTAAGAGCCTCCTTTGTGGCAGGAGCTGCACTAGGTATTGTAGAAACAGAACATAAGGAACTGCTCCTGCCTTCAAGGAACTCAGGTTCCCATAAGCCAGAATCACGCTTCTCATGCCCTGCCGTTGGTCCCAGAAACACGTAACCCGGGTCCTCCCTCCTCCACGTGGGAACACTCAGATATTTAAAGTCATCCAGGGAGTGAAAGGGGGCACAGTCAACACACCGACTGCCAGTTAGGAGATGGGATTGGTGACAAAAGTCATCTCCAGTGGTAGAAATAAGATGGTCGCCGGGGGCAGGCACATGGGGGACCGGCTATAACGTGGCATGAAAGAACTTCCTGGAGTGATGGAAATGTACACCTTAATTGGGGTGATGATTACAGGGATGAATACATGTGTCAGAACATGTCAAACTGTACGCTTCGTAGAGATGATTTAAAGAGATGGATTCCAGCCCCGCACTGCCACCCACTGGAGGCACCAGCTCAGGCCTAAGTCACCATCTTCCCAGATCTCCCTTTCTGTCTGTAAAACACCGTTTGTGAGCTAGTTTGATGATTTCCAGACCCCTTATTTAAACAAAATCTTACTCTAAACCAGAGACAGGGGAGCTCCCTGGCTGAAGTGGGCGTGGGAAGCTTCCCCTCCTCACAATGACCGGAGGGGGCGCCATTCTCTCTGAGGCCCAAAGAGCTCGGACTGGCTGTCTCTGCTGAGGAGACCTCCATACCAGATGGTTTCTAGATCCTCTGGAAAGAGCAGGCCTCGTGCTCCCATGGAAGAGGGAAGCAGAGACAAGGGAGAGGGTCATGCCTCTCCCCTTGGCCCTCCCCGCTTCCCAGTTCATTCAACACAATCCACACAGCGAGCGTTCAAGGGGTTGCAGTACAAGACCTTTCATTAAAGGTCAATTTCAGTTACATTAAAGTACTTAATAGAGCCTGGATGACTGGGCCATTAGGTTTCCAGTAAATCCCAGCAGCTCTTCGTCAGGGAGAGGCTGGATGCCCTGGCCCTGGGTCTCTAGGCTGAACAAGAAGACTAGCGGGTCTTTACGCTCAGAGTGGGTCATGAGGGAGCGGGGTTACATTTTTAATATTCTCTCTCCTTCTCTGACTAGCATGGCTTCCCCTTCTTTTGCTTTTAAGAGAACTACATCTGGGAATATGCAGACCCTTCTTAACACCCACAAATTTCAGCTTCCACAGCTCACAGCTGCATTTTTATCCATATGGAAAACACAGCACACACACACAGCCTATTATGGATTCATTAACTCAAAAAGCATCTTGATGGATCACAGCATGAACAAACGCTGAAGGGCAGCGCCCGCTCTGGGAGAGGCTAGAGAGGCAGTGCTTGGCCCACACCCTGGCTTGAAGCCCCCTTGCAGGGACCCCACTGCTGCCCAGGGCTGCAGCCCACCGTGTGCACCAGTGAGCTGGATCACACTGACGCATTCCCAGAGCCAGCCACAGCAGGCAGGAGTCACCGGCTAAACCTTTCATTGCTTTTCCTCTGACTGCCCCTCCCCTCTCCAGGGTGGTCTCAGGACTAAAGGAAAAGAGGAGATGTGGCCACAGGTGTCGATGGAGTTGGTTCTGCGGGAGAAAGAACAGCCTAGGATTAGATCCCCAGAGGTTCTGGAACACAGCGATAGGACATGAGCCATATACATAATTTAATATTTTCTAGCAGCCACATTAAAAAGGTAAAAAGAAACAAGTAAATTAATTTTAATCATATAATTTTATTAACCCAATATATCCAAAATATCATTTCAACATGTAATCAATAGAAAACATTCAGACACTTTTACATTCCTTTTTTCTTACTAAGTCTTTGAATTTTGGAGTATATTTCACACTTAAAGGACGTCTCAGTTCAGTTTGGCCACATTTCAAGTGTTCAATATCCACACGTGGCTAGAGGCTACCATATCGGACAGAGCACATGGGCGAGCAAAGAAATGAGGACCCACTCTCCCTAAGCAGTTCCCAGCGGTTGTTTCAGTGGACACCCACCTCCTGCATCTGATGACCATTCCTGGAAGGCACACCTGATGCTGCCATCCCAGAGCCAGCACTGAGTGGCTCTGGAGAACGTCCTGTGCAGACCTGCAACCAGCCAGAAGACAAGCAGCACGGCGTCAGGCAGAGAACGCCACGTGGGGCTTGTGGGCCAAAGCCAGGCTACAGTACTTTTTTTTTTCTTTTCTTCTTCTCCCCAAAGCCTCCCAGTGCCTAGTTGTATATTCTAGTTGTGAGTGCCTCTGTTGTGCTATGTGGGACGCCGCCTCAGCACAGCCTGACAAGTGGTGCCATGTTCACGCCCAGGATCCAAACCCGTGAAACCCTGGGCTGCCGAAGTAGAGCGTGCGAACTCAACCACTCGGCTTGGGGCCGACCCCTACCATACATTCTTTACAACAATGTGAGTTGGTCCTTGGGGGATGAGGAGAGAGGGACAGACAGTTCTGAAGAGCACCCAGGGAGCTAACACGGCAAAAGAGGGGCACGTGAGCAGTTAATGGACTATAGTGGGCTGCAGAATTTTTATTTCCATTCCAGATTCAAGTAACTTCTTTGTTATCAAAAATAACTACATCAGGGTGCCAGCCGGTGGCATAGGACTCCACTTTCATGGTCCAGGCTTCTCCGGTTTGGATCCCAAGCACCGACCTGTGAACCACTTACTGGGCCATGCCGTGGCAGGCATCCCACGTGCAAAGTAGAGGAAGATTGGCTGCAGATGTGGGCTCAGGGCCAATCTTCCTCAAAATAAATAAAATAAAATAACTATGTCAGCATCAATAACCTGATTAGAAAATTTATTCTTGGCAGAGAAAGAGAAATTAACAGTGAATGAACACCTGCCATCTGCCAGGCACTGTGTAAGGCTGGTGGTTCTAGTATTTTAGCCGTCAAGTACTCCTCTGGGATTCCCGTGGAAGCTATGAAATCTCTCCCTTAGACCAATCCAGATGTACACAAAAGTTTACTCAGAATTGCAGGGGCAAATGATGTCCTGAAGCACAACACAGACCCAGACTAAAATCTTTAGTGCTGAGCTCTCACATCTGAGAGCGTGGCATTATTGAAACAAGACACCACTCTCCCCACCCTACAGAGGAAGGGACATACACAAGGTCACATGCATAATAAGTAGCAGAAACATTTCAACCAGAGTTGTCTAAACTCTACAACTTGCTGCCCTAGACGAAAATGTCATTTGGTTTTTACTGTTACTGTAACTATGACTCCTTATTTTTAAGGGAGGAAATAAAGATAATGTGAGATACTGAAACCTGTGCAAAGCATTCTAGACTCAGGCATGGGAAATCAGGAAGCTCAGAATTCCCAGAGCTTCCAATCCCAGTGCCTATCAGCCAAAAGCCCCGCTCCCCCTGAACCCAACCCACTCTGTTTGGCTGGAAAACAAGCCAAAAAGGCGCTTCTCTTAGAGGTTTCATATTCCTCAGAACAAGAGGCAACCTGTCAATAATATCTCAATTAAACAGGAAAAAAATCTTTTTAAAAGAGGCTACTTCTCTTTAAAATAATCATCATGGGGCCAGCCCCGTGGCCAAGTGGTTAAGTTCGCCTGCTCTGCTTTGGTGGCCCAGGGTTTCGCCGGTTCGGATCCTGGGCACAGACATGGCACCACTCATCAAGCCATGCTGAGGCGGCATCCCACATGCCACAACTAGAAGGACCCACAACTAAGAATGTACAACTATGTACTGGGGGGCTATGGGGAGAAGAAGAAAGAAAGAAAGAAGATTGGCAACAGATGTTAGCTCAGGTGCCAATCTTTAAAAAAATAAAAATAAAGTAATCCATCAATCAAAAGGTGAATTAAGAGACCACTCAAAGCTTATGGATATAAAACAAATTTAATTTCAGAATATTACATGAATATAAAAGAAAGACAACGCATATAATTGTTTCTTTACAGTTACATATATATAGGATATATAGTCAAAGAATGAAAAATAAAAAATGGTGACACAGTTAAGAAACCCTGCGTCTCTTGCTGAGTCAGGGACAGGGCAAAGGCGACCCTGCTATGGAGAAAGGACCTAGGGTGGGAGTGATTTCCCAACAGGTTCTGCGGGCCCCCAAGCACGTCTCGGGGAGTGCTCACTGGCTCCTTAGCACTGGCGGTGGCCTCACACACTCCAGTTTCCATGGTAACCAAGCACTCAGGCTGCTATGTACTCCACCTCCTCACTAGCC